>NC_136417.1:177694598-178894598 GCF_052625555.1 Lactuca saligna | reverse complement strand
TGAAGAGATTCAGCATGCAGAACTCCAAAAAAGGAGAGTTACCCATCCAGAGTAATGCCAGATTGAGTAAGACTCAAAGCCCATGTACCGAGGTTGAGATAGCAGAAATTAGTCAAGTACCTTATGATTCGGTTGTAGGATCGATCATGTATGTTATGAAATGTACTCGACCTGATGTAGCCTTTGCCTTGAGCATGGTTAGCAGGTATCATGGGAACCCTGGCAAGGCACACTGGACTGCGGTAAAGAATATCCTCAAGTACCTACGGAGGACTAAGGACTGGGTCCTTACCCTCGGCGGGAGTGATGACTTGAGTGTTGTAGGGAATAGTGATGGTGGATTGCAGACTGATAGGGATAATTTCTGCTCTTAGTCGTGCTGGGTCTTTACCTTGAACGGAGGAGCAATGACATGGAAGAGTTCCAAGCAGGAGATAGTGGCTGATTCCACTTGTGAATCAGAGTATATAGCAGCAAGTGAGGTAGCAAAGGAGGCAATATGGCTGAAGAACTTCATTGGAGACCTTGGAGTTGTACCAGCTATAAAGGAGCCCATGGAAATTTTTTGTGATAGTGAAAGTGATGTTGCCTTAGCCAATGAACCAAGGGATCACGGGAGATCCAGACACATCGATAGAAAATATCATTTTATCAGACATCGCATAGAATAAGGAATCCTCGTGGCAAAGAGGGTATCATCGGATGAGAACCCAACAGATCCCCTCACGAAGGGACTGAGTAGGGTTAAGCATCTCCAGCATGCTCGGAGCATAGGGCTGAAGGATGATATAAGTTTTAGTAGTTAGATAATTATGAAATTTGTAAAGTGTAATTAACAATTGATGATGAATAAAAGTTGTGTTTATTTATGAGTAAAGTGTTACTATCTTTTGTCAATCGTTTACTATAATTTCTTTTGCATGTTTTGACATCCAAAATAGTATGTTGTGGTTTCACATATTATTCAAAATTTCCACAGTCAGTCATATGTTGGAAGTAGATATGAAGTAAGACTGGCATGAAGTTGGTTGTAGGTGTTAGGATTTAAGACAACACTTCATGAGTGCTCATAAGTTCTGAGTATTGGAATCAACCCACGCTCACTGGAATCACTTCATGGAATTTTATCTCGAGTGATCGTGAGACGGTAATATCATATAAGTCTTCAAAACTAGAGATATGATTTGTTGCCTATGAATTGATTATGCATTGATTGTACGAAAACGCATTGGTAACTCGATGTTATAAAACGTACTTTTGTGCATAATTCAACTAGTAGTAGAACAAACATATGAGTTGAAGTTTATCTGTTCCTTCTTATATTAGAAGCTAATATTTGGGCCCCTCGATGTTTTTGTTTTGACCTATGTACCGGGCCCGGTTAGAACTAAGTTGATGTGTTCAATTAAGTTCTTTGTCAAACAAATCGGAAATCAGGAAACGAACTGCTTGACAATAAGTAAGACATTGTTCCATGTATTTGTCCGGCTGATATCTTAAACAGAGGATTATATGATCACTTATCTTAAATGGTGTATCAACATTTTCACAGTCCCGAGAGACCTTGAAAGAGCTAGAATTGTCAATCGGTTCCTGAAGTATTGCAGTTATAGTTATTAGACTTATCCAAGTGGGAGACTGTTGGATAAGGTGTCTAAGTCCATAACTATTTCTGGTTAATACTTGACCCGACTCGGCATGGTCCATTTGGGTTGCATGGCACCATGCAATTGGATAAACTAATTGAGAGAAATAACACATATGGTTTATTAATATATTATAAGTTCTAATATATTAATAATATTATTTAATTAGTTTTAATCATGAATTAATTTAGAATTAATTAAGTGATCAAAAGAAAAACTAATTAAATATATGGGTAGATTATATAAATCTTCCATTTCTTATATAGTGGGCTAAAAGGCTCCATGGATTACCAAGTTGCGTTCCACCCATAGGATGCTCCATGGAGTTAACCCACGGATCAAGAAATGAAGTGTCATGGAACATTAGGGTTTACCTAATGTAACAGACTATATAAGGAATGTAACTCTCCCCAAAATCGGCTACACTAAGAAATAAGAGGGCTTGGCCGATTTTGCATGTGTTAGAGTATTCTCTCAAGTTTATTCTTCGCATTTGGTGTTGTGTGAAGCATTTGAGGCATCACACTTGAGGTGCTAGGCTCACAACGTTTCAAGGAACACTTTCAACAACAAGGTATGTAATTCTATCTTTTATACAAAGAAAATTGTACCCCATGTATGCTAGATAGGTTCATAACCTTGGAAAAACGACTTTGCCTGATAATTGGACAAACATAGATCCAAGGTTATTAGGGTTGCATGTACACTTAGGAAGTGTTAGGATGCTCAAAACTCATCAGGTCAGAGGGTTATGGGGAGTACCGAAGTGGTACTTAAGACTATGGAGAGGATCCAGTAGGTCCGGAGCAGGCTTCAGACTGCTCAGAGTCGGCAGAAAATTTATGCCTACAAGTGCCGATCAGACTAGGAATTCCAGATCGGGGACATGGTTCTCCTGAAAGTGTCACCTAGGAAGGGTGTCATCTGATTCAGGAAGTGGGGCAAGCTGGGCCCCAGGTATATCGGACCTTTCAGGGTTATAGCCCGGGTGGGCAAGGTTGTGTATAGGCTGGATCTGCGAGCCGAACTCAGTCATATTCATATAACTTTTCACGTCTTTCAGTTACGGAAATGTTTGGTGGATGAATCAGAGGTGGTACCCTTGGAGGATGTTCAGGTTGATGACAGCTTGAACTACATCGAAAGACCGGTGATGATTCTTGACAGGAAGTCAAAGGATCTGCGGAACAAGAGGGTGGATCTGGTAAAAGTTCAGTGGCAGCATCTAAATGGCTCGGAATGGACCTAGGAGCCGGAGCACGAGATGAAGGAGCATTACCCAGAGCCTTTTCAGGATCAAGTGGTAGACTTCAAGGACGAAGTCAAAATTAAGTGGGGGAGATTTGTAACACCTGGTATGTTTTCTTGAGTGTATGTATTTTTCTTTGGGACTCGACAAGTTGGAGATCAACTCGTCGAGTAGGGATGTCGCTGCAGAAATTTGAAGTGACTAACTCGACAAGTCGGGAGACTGACTCGGCGAGTAGGTGTTGGTTAAGTGAAACCCAAAATCTGAGGGCTTTCACCCTATATAAACAACTTAACTTAGCCTCCCTTGTCCCTAACACTCTTTTGAAAGCTGCATATAAAACCCTATTTGTTTGTGTGTGAGTTAAGACCATTTTTGGTGTTCTTGTTTGGATTGTAAAGCTTGGAAGGAAGAAAGGAGCTTGGAATCGAGTTAGGGCTTGTAGAACCGGAGATCTTACTTCATTTTCAGCAGCTTCAAGGTATAATGCCCCTTTCTGGACTCATCTATGTGGTTATTCATCTTTAACCTGGGATCTCCATGGATTTCTAAGTCATTTTTCGGATTTGGAAGTGTTGAGTGAGTTTTAACTTCAGATATGGGCCTTAAGAGGGGTTTCATGGCACAAAGGTGCCAACTTTAGGGCCATGAGAGCCCCATGCACATTGTTGTTGGATAAGGTGTCTAAGTCCATAACTATTTCTGGTATGTACTTGACCCGACCCGGCATGGTCCATTTGGGTTGCATGGCACCATGCAATTGGATAGACTAAATGAGAGAAATAACACTTGGAGATTATTAATATATTATAAGTTCTAATATATTAATAATATTATTTGATTAGTTTGATCAAGAATTAATTTAGAATTAAGTAAGTGATCAAAAGATAACTAATTAAATATATGGGTTGATTATGTAAATCATCCATATCTTGTATAGTGGGCTAAAAGGCTCCATGGACTATCAAGTTGGGTTCCACCCATAGGATGCTCCATGGGAGTTACAAACCCATGGGTCATGGAAATGAAGAGTCATGACACATTAGGGTTTAACCCTAGATGTGTCAACACTATATAAGTAACATGTTCTCCACCCAAAATCGGTTACACTAAGAAACAAGAGGGCTTGGCCGATTTTGAGAAGTGAGTATTCTCTCATAAGTTCTTCCAAGAGCATTTGGTGTTGTGTGAAGCATTTGAGGCATCACACTTGGGGTGCTAGGCTCACAAGGTTTCAAGGAACACAAGCAACAACAAGGTAAGTTATTCTATCTATAATTTATGTTAAAATTGTTCCCCATGTATGCTAGATAGGAATATAACCTTGGAATCAACTTTGCATGACAAATTAGACAAACATAGATCCAAGGTTATTAAGGTTGCATGTACACTTAGGAAGTGTTAGAATGCTCAAAACCCATCAGTGGTATCAGAGCCTAGGCTTGTTTGTTCTTATTTGTGCTTAAAAGTTGAAAACAGAATCGGAAATTTTGCTGTCTGCGAATGGACTCGTCGAGTCCATAGGGGGGACTCGTCGAGTCCATGAGTATCTTCAACCAACTCGGCGAGTCAGTTTATGCACTCGGCGAGTAGGGTTGACTGAGTGCAGAATTTCGATCCAGTTGCTGGAAATGAATTAGAAACATTACCCTAAACTGTTTTGGTAATTGAAAAACTTGTTTTTAGTGGTGTAATGACTTTGCTAATTCATTTACAACAACTAGTTATCAAAATTACAAAGTTTTATGTAATTTTTGATTATGTTCATATTCATGTTCTTGTTCTTATGATGTTTTAGATGATCATAGGAATTATTTGTAACCTATTTGGTAGTTTAATTCTTGATCATAATGTGTTTTAATGGAGTCCATAACTTATCCTTAAGTTATGGAAAAACCAAGAGTCACACTTGAGTTAAAACCATTAAGAAAACACAAGAGTTAGAAAAATGAAGAGTCTTCATTTTATTACTCTATTAAACTCATAAGTTACAAGAAATGAAAAGTTTTGAAAGTTACAAAACTTGCCCTCAAGTTTTGGAACAAGTAAAGTTAAGTTAAAACTTTAAGTTCCAACCCCTAGAATTTTAAAAGTTAAAATTCAACCCTTATACTTATATTATGATAATTTAATAATTATATATATATGTATAAGAATAAAGTCGTCTTACCGCTAGTACGCCTCATTCACGAAGCCGGTCTATAAGGTGGGTATAAGGTTGTTGCCTATAAAATGGTGACTTAATGGGTGAATATTCTCACCCACCGCTTGCTTGACTGGTGGAGGGTCGTTAGCCGAACGGGTAAGACAAGGACTTATAAATTCTCATTCAAAGTATGATGAATATAATAAAGTAACTAAATGTTTATTAAATTCCCAATCTTAGTTACTTTAGGAAAAATGTGAATAAGGTGCTAATCCATGAAATTACACTTTACACTTTGTCTAAGTCGTTGGTGGAGCGTGTGTGGTTAACCGGCACACTAACTTGGACTTAACAAGGTAGGTAAAGGGTGACTTAAGGTTTATTATAGTATCGGTGGAGCGTGTGTGGTTTACCGGCACATCGATTGAGTGATAAACTGTAAGGGTACCAAGTGATTTGCATGGTTACTTCACACCTCGTTTTGTGATCCTCGGCATCCCAGTCACCAAACCTGGAGGGCACTCCCGAGATTGAAACATGCCTTTGAAAAGTTCATTGGATCTCAAAGAATCTAGGAATTTCTAAAACCAATAAAAACTAAATATTTAATATTTCGGTTTTCGTGGTGGAAATTGGTGAATCGTCATTCACCTACCTTTCAAATATGGTATAGCTTAGATTACGGCATACCTCTTCTAAGTTATATTATATTGTGATTGGATCCTAGCCTTAATATTACATTTGGGTGTTTTATTAAGGACTCTCTTAAATCTAAACTAAACTTGTTCTTCTCTTTCAGATGTCTTCAAACAATGCTTCTGGCTCGAATCCTAATGGCTCCTTTACTCTTATGAGTTTGTGTGGGAAAGTCACCTTTGATGGATCCAACTTCAATTTGTGGATCAGAAACATCAGGATGATTACCCGCTACGAGGACAAAGAATATGTCCTTGACAAGGAGCTTAAGGAAATTGACGAGTCCACTGCAACTCCCCAGGAGATCGCTGAATTTCATACTCATGAAAGAGATGCAACCAAGGTGGCTAGCATCATGTTGGCCACCATGACAGCTGAACTCCAAAAG
Organism: Lactuca saligna; assembly: GCF_052625555.1. Taxonomy (NCBI): domain Eukaryota; kingdom Viridiplantae; phylum Streptophyta; class Magnoliopsida; order Asterales; family Asteraceae; genus Lactuca; species Lactuca saligna. The sequence goes on along the minus strand of NC_136417.1, from coordinate 178,888,473 downwards.
TCTTATGAAGACTTCTACCCTTATGAAATGCACCAAGATTTGATGGAAAGATACCATCAAAGTGCACGACAAGAGAGGTACGAAGTCATCTGCTCCATGATAACAACCATGATGAAGGACGGAGAGTCCGTCACGAGCCACATGCAGAAAATGCAAAGGTGTGTGGATCGTTTGCTGAAGCTCAATGTGAACTTCCCTGAGGAGCTTGCAATAGATATCATTTTGCACTCCTTACCATCGTGCTATGATCAATTCCGCATGACATATCACATGAACAAGGAAGAGGTCACCCTCAGCAAACTTCAGGGACTTCTCAAGACCGCAGAAACAGGTCTTAAAGGGAAGTCGGTTGCTATCACTCCTACTCCAGACTCAACTCCGGTCTTGGCAATCGGGCAAAGTCAAGGGAGGAAGAGAAAGAGATCTTCAAAGGGTACCAAGGCTCGGACCCTTGATGGCTTTTCTTCAAGTGGAACCAAGAAAGGTTTCATTACTCCTTCTTCTGACCCAAAAGAGGCTGAATGCTTCTATTGCCATGAAAAAGCTCATTGGAAGCGAAACTGCCCAAAGTACCAGCAAGATGTAAAGGATGGGAAAGTCAAACCCAACCATGCAGGTATTTACACTATCATTTCTAATAACTCACCCCATTCGAAATCTTGGGTCCTTGATACCGGTTGCGGTATTCATATTTGTTGTGACTTGCAGGGACTAGGAAGAAGTGAGAATGTGGAGCAAGGAAGAATAAACTTGATCATGGGGAATAGGAAAGTTACACCTGTCACCAAGATTGGAGTTTATACTTTATCGCTAAGTAGTGGGTTAAATTTAGATTTGAATAAATGTTGTTATTCGCCAGAAATGGCAAGAAATATTATTTCCTTTCATGCATTGTACAAACAAGGTTTCACCTTTTCGTTTGATAATGAAGTTGGTTCGATTAATGCTTTCTTTAATAATGTACTTTATTTTAAAGCATTACCTTGTGATGGTGTGTATGAAGCTGTATCTATTGTAGATAACTCAGGAAATAATGTTTTGTGTATTGATTCTCCTAATAATAATAACTTGGATAAAGCATCACTATGGCACTGTCGTCTTGGACATATAAGCAAGAAACGCATAGGCCAACTCCAAAAGGATGGAGTCTTGGAGTCGTTTGACCTAAAGTCAAATGATAGTTGCGAATCATGCTTACTTGGAAAAATGACAAAGTCACCCTTCACAGGCTCGTGTGAAAGGCGTGAAGGTTTGTTGGACCTTATACACACGGATGTGTGTGGACCATTCAAACATGCCACAAGGGATGCTAATCGTTATTATTTGACTTTTACTGATGATTACAGTAGATATGGATATGTCTACTTAATCAAGCATAAGTCAGAGACTTTCGAGAAGTTTAAGGAATTTAAACAGGAAGTCGAGAATCAATTAGGCAGGAACATTAAGATGCTTCGATCCGATCGAGGTGGTGAGTATCTTAGTTCAGAGTTCCTCGACTATCTAAAGTAATGTGGAATTGTCTCACAATTGACACCTCCCAGGACACCGCAGTTGAATGGTGTGGCTGAGAGGCGTAATCGAACCTTGTTGGACATGGTTCGTTCCATGATGAGTCGAGCTTCACTACCAATCTCATTCTGGGGGTATGCCTTAGAGACTGCCGCCCATATCCTTAATCTAGTCCCTACAAAGAAAGTTGCCAAAACTCCTCACGAGATGTGGACTGGTAAAGTACCTAAACTAGACCACATCAAGATTTGGGGATGCGAGGCTTTCGTGAGATGCGAGACTCATGATAAGCTCGAACCCCGAAGCGAGAGGTGTATTTTCATCGGCTACCCACAACAATCCTTTGGTTACCTCTTCTACAGACCTAGTGACAATGTGGTCTTTGTAGCAAGAAGAGGAGCCTTTCGAGAAAGAGAGTTTATAAGCCAAGGAGACAGTGGGAGGCAAGTTTATCTTGAAGAAATTCAAGAGTCAAGTAGTGAAGGAACTTCAAACTCTAGCCCTCAACTTGAGGAGGAAACTCCTGTTGAGCCAATTGACGAATCTGTACCTCTGAGGCGTTCCACGAGAGTTAGGAGTGCACCTGAGCATTACTATGGATTCCATATTACTGCAGAAGGTGAGACACTTATTAGTGATGAGACACTAGAAAGTCAAGATGACCCTAACAGCTACGAGGAAGCCATGGCAGGCCCCGAGTCTGCTAAATGGAAAGAGGCTATGGATAGTGAGATCCAATCCATGTATGACAATCAAGTTTGGAACTTTGTTGAGAATGTACCATGTCGAAAGACTGTAGGGTGAAAATGGGTCTTCAAGAAGAAGACCGACATGGATGGTAAAGTACACACTTATAAGGCTAGACCGGTTGCAAAGGGCTTCTCTCAAATTCCTGGAGTGGATTATGATGAGACCTTTTCTCCGGTAGCCAAGATTAAGTCTATTCGGGTTCTGTTAGCCATAGCCGCATTTCATGACTATGAAATTTGGCAAATGGATGTCAAAACCGCTTTCCTTAATGGAAAGTTGGCTGAAGATATTTACATGAGTCAGCCAGAGGGTTTTGTCAGCAACGAGTACCCTAATAGAGTGTGTAAGCTTGAGAAATCCATTTATGGATTAAAGCAAGCACCTCGCAGATGGAATCTTTGCTTTGATGAAAAGGTCAAGGAATTTGGCTTTTCTAGGAGTGAAGATAAATCTTGTGTATATGTCAAGGCTAGTGGGAGTATAGTTAGCTTTTTGGTATTGTATGTGGATGACATACTACTCAAAGGAAACGACATTCCAACCTTGCAGGAAGTAAAGTCCTGGCTTGGAAAGTGTTTCGCTATGAAGGACCTTGGTGAAGCTGCCTATATTTTGGGAATAAGGATCTTGAGAGATCGGAGTAAAAGACTAATTGGACTTAGTCAAAGTACCTACTTGGATAAGGTTCTGAAGAGATTCAGAATGCAAGACTCCAAGAAAGGAGAGTTGCCCATCCATAGTAGCGCCAAGCTGAGTAAGACACAAAGCCCTAGCACTGAGGCTGAGATAGCAGAAATGAGTCGAGTACCTTATGCTTCGGCTGTAGGATCGATCATGTATGCTATGACGTGTACTCGACCTGATGTAGCCTTTGCCTTGAGCATGGTTAGCAGGTTTCAGGGGAACCCTGGCAAGGCACACTGGACTGCGGTAAAGACTATTCTCAAGTACCTACGAAGGACTAAGGACTGGGTCCTTACCCTCGGTGGGAGTGATGACTTGAGAGTTGTAGGGTATAGTGATGCTAGCTTCCAGACTGATTGGGATAACTTCCGTTCTCAGTCGGGCTGGGTCTTTACCCTAAATGGAGGAGCAATTTCTTGGAAGAGTTCCAAGCAAGAGACAGTGGCAGATTCTACTTGTGAATCAGAGTATATTGCAGCTAGCGAAGCGGCAAAGGAGGCTTTATGGCTGAGGAACTTCATTGGAGACCTTGGAGTTGTACCAGCTATTAAAGAGCCAATGGAAATTTTCTGTGATAGTGAAAGTGTTGTTGCCTTAGCCAAGGAACCAAGGGATCACGGGAGATCCAGACACATCGACAGAAAATACCATTTCATCAGACATCGGATCGAAGAAGGACTCCTCGTGGCGAAGAGGGTATCATCAGATGAGAATCCGGCAGATCCCCTCACGAAGGGACTGACTCGGGTTAAGTATCTCCAGCATGCTCGGAGCATAGGGCTGAAGGATGATATTAGATTTAGCAGTTAGATAATCTCGAAATTTGTAAAGTGTAATTGACATTTGATGATGAATAAAAGTGTTTTATTTATGAGTAAAGTGTTGCTATCTCTTGTCAATCATTTACTATATTTCTTTTGCATGTTTTGACTTCCAGAATAATTTTGTTTGGTATAACATATTATTCAAACCTCCACAGTCGGTCATATGTCGGAAGTAGGTATGAATCAAGACTGTCATGTTTGGTTGTAGAGGTCTGGGACAAGGCTACAACAATCATGAGTGCTCATAAGTTCTGAGCATTGGACTCAACCCAAGCTCACTGGAATCACTTCATGGAATTCTATCTTGAGTGATCGTGAGACGGTAATATCATATAAGTCTTTAAACCTAGAGATATGATTTGTTACTTACAAGTTGGTTATGCATTGATTGTACGAAAAATGCATTGGTAACTCGATATTATAAAATCGCGCTCTTATGTGTAATTCAATGAGTAGTAGAACAAACATATGAGTCGAAGCTTATCTGTTCCTTCTTGGATTAGAAGCTGATATCTGGGCCCCTCGATGATTTTGTTTTGACCTATGTACCGGGCCCGGTCAGAACTAAGTTGATGTGTTCAATTAAGTTCTTTGTCAAACAAATCGGAAATCGGGAAACAAATGTTGGACAATAAGTAAGACATTGTTCCATGTATTTGTCCGACTGATATCTAGAACAGAGGATTATATGATCACTTATCTTAAATGGCGTACCATCATCTTCTCAGTTTCGAGAAACCTTGAAAAGGGCTACGATTGCCGATCGGTTCCTGAAGTCATACTTGCAGTAATAGTTATTAGACTTATCCAAGTGGGAGACTGTTGGATAAGGTGTCTAAGTCCATAACTATTTCTGGTATGTACTTGACCCGACCCGGCATGGTCCATTTGGGTTGCATGGCACCATGCAATTGGATAGACTAAATGAGAGAAATAACACTTGGAGATTATTAATATATTATAAGTTCTAATATATTAATAATATTATTTGATTAGTTTGATCAAGAATTAATTTAGAATTAAGTAAGTGATCAAAAGATAACTAATTAAATATATGGGTTGATTATGTAAATCATCCATATCTTGTATAGTGGGCTAAAAGGCTCCATGGACTATCAAGTTGGGTTCCACCCATAGGATGCTCCATGGGAGTTACAAACCCATGGGTCATGGAAATGAAGAGTCATGACACATTAGGGTTTAACCCTAGATGTGTCAACACTATATAAGTAACATGTTCTCCACCCAAAATCGGTTACACTAAGAAACAAGAGGGCTTGGCCGATTTTGAGAAGTGAGTATTCTCTCATAAGTTCTTCCAAGAGCATTTGGTGTTGTGTGAAGCGTTTGAGGCATCACACTTGGGGTGCTAGGCTCACAAGGTTTCAAGGAACACAAGCAACAACAAGGTAAGTTATTCTATCTATACTTTATGTTAAAATTGTTCCCCATGTATGCTAGATAGGAATATAACCTTGGAATCAACTTTGCATGACAAATTAGACAAACATAGATCCAAGGTTATTAGGGTTGCATGTACACTTAGGAAGTGTTAGAATGCTCAAAACCCATCAATTGTAGGACACTTTATATGGATTCTTGAGCTAAAAACCCCATGCATGTGCATCAAGTTTGGAACTTTACGTATAAAATGGACATTAGGAGGCCAGATCTATGGTTTTGGTGTGTTAGACCTCATTTAAATCGACTGTATGGAATTGGTCAAGGTTGGATTCAGCGAGTTGTTCTTGGAACTCGACGAGTGGGTGAACATTATGCACCAAACCCTTTCGGTGAATGGGTATGTGTAGGAAGGAAGTACCTTGTGGGTTTAGATGCGAAAAGGGACCTGGAAGCTGTGGGATTCGACGAGTGGTATGAGCAGACTCGGTGAGTCCATAGCAATCTCCCAACCTTTGAAGATGGACTTGATGAGTTGTTCATACAACTCGGCGAGTCATAGACTGGAAAAGTTCTTAAGTTGGAGATGAACTCAACGAGTTCAAGAAGGAACTTGGTGAGTCGGATGAAGATGTTCCCGATGTTATGGTTGAAGGAGAGACCGTAAAGTTTTGCTAGACTCAACGAGTGGAGTCGGAGTTTTGTGTGGTATTAGAGAAGCATGGACTCGACAAGTTGGTAGTCCAACTCGGTGAGTTAGGTCAACTGAATGTTGAGTTTGACCAATGTTGACTTTGACTGAACTTGGACTGACCGTGTTTAAGGTTGTATGTGATGTGCGTTGACTTGAAGGTTGTCGTGTAGGGATCGAGGCATCGTAGGAGTCGACTTGTGTGCCGAGGATAGTTCAGACATTGCACGATATTGAGGTGAGTTACCTTCTAGTAGGGGTAGGTCTAAGGCCATAATGTCGGCCCAACAAAAAGGGGTATTTAGAAGATAATGGTCTTCGTGATAATTATCTTGGACTGGTTATGTGTTTGTTATGAGGTTTATCTGAGTAGTATGTTATGTGTATGGAAGGGATTTGTTTCCCTGATAGTGGTCCTTAGGACCCAAGGGTAGGTCAGTACCCATATATGCCTGACTGTGTGCTTATATCAATTGATTGTATGCTAGTAGTAGGGGTGAAATAGTCCTCAGTTACCGGTTGAAAGATACCGATGTTGATTATAGGTTGAAAGATATCGATGATGGTTACCAGTTGAAGGATACTGATGAAGGTTACCAGTTGAAAGATACCGATGAAGGTTACCGGTTGAAAGATACTGACGATATTGTATGGTATGTGGTATGATGGGGGAACTCACTAAGCTTTGTGCTTACAGTTTTCAGGTACCTCTTCGTCGAAGGGAAAGAGTCGGCGGTGTAGCAGCGCATCACACACACATGTTTCCGCAAGAAGTTTTGTTTGGGACTCTACTCTGATTTTCAATACTGATGATGTTATGGTTTGAAATACAACATGATGATTTTTTAATGGATGGTTTATTGACAATGTTTTGGTAAAATGTTTGTTAAATGCGTTAATTCAAAAATGAAAATTTTGGCCTATAAAATTTGGTCATTACAATGTTATAAGATTACATTTTGATGTTTTGCATGATCGAAGAAAAGAAAGGAAGCTTGAGAGAGAAGTGTGCTAAATCAGATGATAAAGAAATGGATATCAATCGCATGGATTCAAAGATCAGATATTTGAGCTGCTACATCGGAGTTAGAATAAATTGCTTAGGAATGCGTAATAGCATAGTTTTCAGTTGAATTGCATTGTAAGGACAAGTTTTTCCGAAATAAAATAAATTTTGAGTTTTATCTTATTTATTTATACTTGAAATGGCATGTGTGAAAATGGATGTTTGTATTTTAGCAATGTTGAGTTGGATATGATTCTTGTTTTCCTAATTGTGGAAATGTTGAGAATTTACCAAATAAGGAAAGTCTCTCATTGCCCAAGTTTCAATTAGTCAGAAACTTGGAATCATGCAACATGTATATTATGATGAATGAAAAACTTTCATATTTGGAAATTAGATTAATTCTTTGACAAATTATCAAGTGAAGGACTAGGAGATCAAGTACACCAGGTCGTGTGTTGATCAAGTTCACTACAAGAGTGATAAAGATATTCATCATGATTTACTAAAGTTTAGTAAATATGATCATACTTATAAGAATAAGTGTAATTCTGAATTGATTGGAAGAATTTCAATGAATAGCAGAATGAATAAGAAGAATCAAGTAGGCAGAAAGATAAAAGTTTCTATATTCTAAGAAGAAGGGAAAGTACCTTTTATCATGTTTTATGATCGTCTTAATGATTGAGAACCATATCACGATTGAACCTCTAAGTGAGTCTTAGTGCATTTGTATGTCTAAGAGGAGGAATTGAGAATTGTGGAAATGGCTAAATCAAGAAGTCAATCATACTTCGTTCTAAAATCAAGTCTTCGAGTCATACTCCAAGATTGTGACTTGAGTGAGAAATCTTAAGTAGGTCTGTAACAATTATCAAATGTAGAATAAGAAAGTTTCTTATTCTTGTACATTTGAAATTGGTAAGTTGTGATGTCTTGGATAACACAACGACCAACTAATACCAATTGAGTGAAGTGTTAAACTTGATAAGAAGCTACACTAACTCTTGAATATTTGTTTTATCCATAAATGATTCTTGACAAGAGAATATTATATGTCAGAGAGTCAGTGGGATACTTAATGGTCTTGAAAAGGTTTAGGAACAAATTAAGAGTAAACCTAGTTTATAATCACTAGCACGTGATTTGAGGTTTATAACTTGTCATGCTCTTATTTCTGTGTTATTCCATTTGATTTAATAAAGCATGTGAGTTCTATGAGTTCACAATTAAAGGAATAAAAACAATGCACCTTGATTAATGCAAAGTACATTGATATTTAAGGGTGAGTTACATAGAAGAAATGGTTGGTATTCATGCTACCATGAGGCAAGGAATTAAAATTGAACAAGTTCAGTCCATATGAGCTTAAATTTGTCGCAAACCTTGGTTTTGGCAAAATTCATATGGATAGGAACACATACACTATAAAATCTAAGTGACAGAAGGTTTCCCTACATCATGAAAATGATTTTGAGGAGATGCTTTCACTAAGAAATATTTTAAGTAGATAGTAGTTGTGTAAATTGTATTCTCAAATTCGATTATGACTACAACATACCTCTTCATAGTTCGAATTGTGAGATTTCGCAATTGGCCTGAACATTTGGGACTTGGTAACATAAGTTCTGAATTTTCTTAGACACACATGTGAGCATTCTAAGACAAAGGTGTATGAGTTTAAGAAGCTTAGATAAAGGCTTAACAAAGCGTCAGGTATTAGGAATATGAACTTAAGGAATTCAATGAGCATTGTCTTCTGGAAGTTCAATTTTTTTCTGAATACATGTCAAAGCTAGTGAGAGCATAAGTGTTATGCTAATAAAGGAAATAATCATTGTGTTAATGGGAGCATGATTATTGTTTTAAGTATTGCAAGTTAGCAATATTAATTATAGAAAAACAAAGATTCAATTTGCAAAGTTGCAAGGGTTGAAAAGTTGTTTTGCTATAATTAAGGGAAAGAATATTATACTTCATTTCAAATCTAAAGGCATAGATTGTGGAATTTTAATCAAATTTAGTCAAATATATAAGAATGTTATGTTGGAATGGTTTAACATGAGGAAATTCTATATATGGAAAGGATAATTGCATTTTCAAAATTTGGTTATGATTACGGCATCCCTTTTCATAATCAAAATTGTGAGAACATGACAATTAGAAATATTATAGCAAAAGATTGGTAAAGTATCACATCTTTACGTAAGGCATTGTGAATCGTGTCTCATACGCTTCGAGTATAGGATCGATTGCATATGCTATAATGTTTGGTCATTTTAATATTTTCCAAATGCCTAGTGCATTAAGAGGGAAAAGGGACTAGAACGGTTTTTCACTAAAATAATTAAACAACGATCAAAGGACGATCTAAGGTCACCAAGTATTTCTTGCATGTGAGTAGTTGGAATTATAGGGTTGGATGGACCATATCGATATTATTCGGAATACGTAAGATTCTATTAAGAATGAGTTGTTGTATGGGAAATATGGAAATGTTTCCATATTGGGAGTTGGAAATTAAGAATTTTTGTCTAGATTAGAAAATTTTATGCAAAAAGGATGTTCTAAGGAATGTACTTTGAGTGAGAGACATCACTTCTATAGAAGTGTATTGTAAACAATTCTTGATAAAGAACCTTCTATTTTCACTAGCCAAGTCTTGGTGACTTTTGTGTTATTACTTTACGAAAGGATCTTTGTATAAAGTTTTAGAATCTAACATATTCAAGTAGTGGTAAGAACCTTGTATTCTTACACTATCGTTGAGGATTAGGAATTGTGAAATGAGAATCCTTGGAAAATTTTTCAATTGATCTATTTCACAAAGCATGGACCATAGGAAACATAGTTTGCATGCTCGGAGCATGGGACAGCTAATGTTGTAATTCAAGTAAAAAGTTGATTTTATGAAACAATAAAGAATGAATAATGAGTAAACAATATGGTGTTTAAATGGAAGTGTTTTATTTATGATCAAAAGTTTTGGGGTCGTATAGGATTAAGTATTATTATTGTGTTTAAATTTTGCATGTTTTGACTTCCAGAATAATCGGGTTATTTGAACCTCCACTGCCGGTCATACATTTGATGTAGGTATGAAGCACGACTGTCATGAATCTTTCTGTAGATTGTCTGGAGTCTTTAGACATAGCACAAGTTTGATGCAGAGTTCATAAGTGCTTTGATAAGATTAGAGTATTGGATTAAACCCACGCTCACTTGAAGCACTTCATGGTTTTTATCATGAGTGATTGTGAGACGATAATATTGTATATTCTTGATGTAGCACCCGGTTCCTGGTATGTAATTTATTTTGTTGTATTTTGCATTTCTGGCCTGGTACTCAGCGAGTTGAAGGCCCAACTCGTCGTGTAGGAGTGGGATTGGACACGGGACTTAAGTGATGGACTCTTCAAGTCCGCGGCCAGACTCGACGAGTAGGCTCTGACAGGACAAAACCCTAACTTGAGGGTATGCACCCTATTTAATCATCTCTTTCAGCCACCACTCATCCCTAGTGCTCCCAAAGACCCTCCATAGCAAACCCTAAGTGTTTCGGTGCAAGATCTAAGGATTTTGAGTGATATTTGTAGGTTTTGACCTCAAGGAAGAAGGAAGAGCTTAGAAGGATCAAGAAGAGGCTGAAGGATTCGAGTTTGGTTCATCATTTCCAGTCTTTGAAAGGTATAAAGTTTGTACCTTGCTTGTGTATTTATTAGATCCCTTTTTGGGGAAGATTTAGGGCTTTTAAGCCATATGAGGTGACCAACCATGATTTTCAAACATGGTTAGGGGTCAATACTTCGAATCTAACACTTGGGAAGAGTCACAAGACAGATTTGGGTTGCTTTGCACCCAAGGAAGGCCCAATGCAACAAAAGAGCCATTTTAGAGCCTTTTTGGCTCAAAGTCCCATGCATGCATGTAAAGTTCGTAACTTTATGTGTTAGATCGAGCTTAGGAGCTTGGATCTATCATTTGGACAAGTGTTGTACATCAGAAATCGAGGATTTAGGGTGTGGACGTTATCGACTCGGCGAGTCCGTTCTTGGGACTCGACGAGTCCAAGGCTTTGAGGCTCATATCTGTTGAGGGTCAAAAGAACTCATTTGGGTGTTAGAAGGGTTGTATCAGGACAGAAGGAGTGACCCAACGCATTGGACTTAGTTTTAGACCTGGAGTTCATGGGACTCGACGATTGCTAGAACAGACTCGACAAGTCCAAGGCAATCTTCTTATGTTTGAAGATGAACTCGATGAGTTGTTCATACAACTCAGCGAGTCAAGTTCAGGACTTGTTCATCAGATGAAGGTGAACTTGACGAGTTGTTCATACAACTCGATGAGTCGGATGAAGGTTCATTGATGTTCGTAAAGAAGGGGAACTCATCGAGTCGTTGCCAAACTCGACAACTTGAGTCATGGATAAGGACGAGTAAAGGGTAGGGACTCAGCGACTTAATGGCCCAACTCGGCGAGTCGGGTCAACTAAAAGTTGACTTTGTCTTGGACTTGGTTAGGGGTAAAATAGTCATTTTACCCTAAGAGTAGATATCAGATTCTGACTGAGTGTTTTGTGGGGATTATAGCCGAAAGATTTCCAAAGCAGCCGCAGATAGAGGTTTCCCGTGCATATTTTCAGCAGCTACTCGTATGAGGTGAGTTACCTTCCAGTAGGGATGGGTCTAAGGTCACAATGTCGGCCCACCAAAGCGGAATAATTAGGAGATGAATGTCTTTGTGATAATTATCTTGGTCTGGTTATGTGCCTTGGTTATGAGATTTATCTGTATGATATGTTATGTGTATAGTAGGGATCAGTTTCCCTAACAGCGGTCCTTAGGACCGAAGGGTAGGTCAGTACCCAGATATGCCTGACTGTATGTTTATATCTTGATGTTGCATGCCAGTGATAAGGGGTGGAATACTCCCCAATTACCGGTTGAAAGATACCGATGACAGTTACTGGTTGAAAGATGCCGATGATGATTACTGGTTGAAAGATACCGATGATGATTACTGGTTGAAATATACCGATGGAAGTTACCTGTTGAAAGATACCGATGGAAGTTAACGGTTGAAAGATACCGACGATATTGTATAGTATGAGGTATGATGGAGGAACTCACTAAGCTTTGTGCTTACGGTTTCTGGTTTGGTTTCAGGTACCTCTTCGACTCAGGGGAAGGAGATGGCAACGTAGCATCGCATCACACACACACATGATTCCACATCGTATTTTCTGGGATTGCACTCTGATTTTTCATTATTCTGATGTCATGGTTTGGAACACAATGTTATGATTTTGTAATGTGGTTATTTATTGACAATTTTATCGCAAAATGTTTTAAAAATTATTAATTCAAAAATGAAATTTTCGGGCTCGAATTTTGGGATGTTACATCAGGGATGGAAAGTTTGGGTACACAACTGATGATATCGATGAGATATGTGAAGAATGGTCATAGTTTGTTACAACCTTCATTTATTGATGATATGTATGGTCTTTTGACAATATATCCGCAAAACAATGTTATGGTTAATAGTGAAATGCTAGGTATGGTCTTTTGACAAGTGGTGTAATCGTAGGTAGTCTTTTGACATGCATGTACATGTTTTTGTTAACTTTTAGTGAAGTTACTTAGGTAACTTGACATGTAGTGTAAATTAGGTAATTCAACATATATGTAATGTTGTTAGGTAACTTGTTTGACATTTAGATGAAAATGAATGTTTTGATATATATATATATATATATATATATATATATATATATATATTATACGTACTCATGTTGTAAATGTGTGTCGTAAATGCACGTCGTGAATCTGTATAGTCAATGGCAGCTGGAATTTATGACATGCAAATGTGTGTCATCTTTGTTTTGACAGTAGATTTAAGGATACGCATTGCGAGTCGTAAAGGCGCGTCGTAATGTTATGACACGCAATGGCATGTCGTCTTCCTTTATGACATGGGTTTCCTTGATACGCTTTTCGTGTCATAAACAAGTGCGTCGTAATGTTACCACATGCAAATGTTTGTCGTCTTCCTTTATGACAGGACCTTCCTACATACGCATTATGTGTCATAACTTTCTGTTGTAAATGTGTGTCATAAATGTGCGTTGTAAATGCGCATCGTAAATAGACAACATGCAAAAGCGTGTCCTCTCTCGTTATGATAGGCCCTTCCTTGATGCGCATTTTCGTGTCGTCTAAGCGTTTTACGACACGCAGTGCACATCGTAAAAGGCTGTTTTTCTAGTAGAGTAATCAATTTAGTGTCAACTTGTGTAATTTCATTGCAGAGTAGTTCATAAAATTTGTTTTAGCTATCTTGATTTACAATCATCTTTAGTTATCTGCTTGCTTAAGTTTTAGTTGTTTGCATAATTAAGTTAATCTAAACTTGCAAAATCAGATAACCCCCCCCCCCCCAAATTTAGTTGATTTTCTTAGCTTAACTTTATTAGTTATTTTGTTAATTGAATTAATGTTCCTAGTCATCGACACCCAACTTACTTTACTATTATATAATTTTTCTAGGTACATTGCCTAAGTGCATTAATTTACTTAGGTTTAGTTAGGTTTATAAATTTAAAACTAGTAGGTATAATCATGCACATCGTCCTTCCATTCCCCCCTTGACTTCTTTGGATCTTCATTAAATTTATCTCCACTTGAATAGAAAACCTGAGCCTTCTTGTATCCATTTTCAACTAAATCACAATCCTTTGTAATATGTGGCCTGCTACAATTATTGCACCCAACTTGTATTGCATGAATTGATTCCCCAATCTTTGTGATTCTTTATCCATGGTGTTGAGCTTTGCATTTATGGGAGAAATACTATGTTGATGTCACACCCCCGAACCGTCAAAAATAATGGCGGAAACGTCCGTGGGCGGGTGACGTCATACGTAGTATCACAACAATCATATCATAGCAATCAAAGTAAACACAACCCTTACATTACATTAAGAATATTTACATCTGTTTGAAAGCTAGTTAGTATACATCAAAAGTAACACAAGATAAAGACGAGACTCCAAAATGCTCCGTCTTCTCCAAAACCTGGCGCACTGTGACAACCCGATATTTCAACTACATGTAAACGACCTAAAAAGTCAAGTATTGTAACCACGTTAGTTGTACTAAAATTAACTTTGAAAACAAAATATCCAAAAATCACTAATTAAATTACCTATTATGTTAGATGTCATTAAACCGTGATCGTACGTAAAAAGAACGCCAAAATCCGACTTCGTATAAGAAAGTTAGGAATTTGCTGGAATGACCTAAACGAGAATCGAAGGTCTCAACAATGGTATTTCAGCGGTAAAAATTCTGGCAAAAACCGACGTCAGATAAAGAAGTTATGAATTTCTAAACAAATTTTCTTACCGCGACCTTTTAAAAATAAATAATAAAAATAATTTCGGAATTTGCCAACGGGATCTAAACGAAAGTAGTAGAGTATGGTCTCACCTTCGCGTGGACATAAAGAACGTCGAAAACAGAGTTCGTATGAAGAAGATATGAATTTTTCAAGTTTGCTAAATAATTAATATATAAATTTAATTCAAAAATTGGTATTATCCGAAGGGTGAGTCACCGGGTCCATCCGAGTTACGTGCCGCGTACAGGCGTACGCCCCGCGTAATCAAGGCCTAGGATCTGGTTCGTCCACATCGCCCCTATGCGAGACTGTCCCGTCCCATCCCATCCGAAGCCGAGGCAGTCAAGGACTCGGTCACGCATGACGCACGAGTACGCCCCGCGTAACCTCGTACGCCCCGCGTACCTAGGCCTCTCAGCATCTATAAAAGGGTTGCGAAGGTTCCAGGGAAACTTGCTCATTTTCTCTCGTTTTTCTTGCGTTTTTCCTCGTTTCCGTGCAATAATTATCCCGAAGCCCCGGTTCCCATACTCAAGCCCCGAAGGAAGTTTCACGCTCCCGAGGTTCCCGAGAATCCCGAGAGAATCCGCTTTTTCAAGCCAAAGTTCTGCTCGGTTTCCGACACACCTTCTTCAATCTATCAAGTGAGTTCATACCCCTATAATTCACACTTTTAAATGTTTTATGAATATTTTTACATGCTTTTAAGGGGGTAATACAAGTAAAACACACGATTATTATCGTGTGTTATATAAACTTTCACTACACGCGTTTTATTAAAGGAATCATAGGTGATTTAAAACTATTATAGAGAAACTTTCATATGCAAATTATACCACGACAACATTTTATCTTTTGAAATGAGAAACAATTTATGTATTTATATAAATCCGATACTTTGCTTATACTACATTTCTGTGTGTCGGTTTTGGCACTACAAAAACTACACTTTTCATAACAAGTGAACATTTTTACTAAGGGTTTATTATACAAACGAAACACACTTTTAGGAAACTATAATAGGTATACTTTTACGAGAATACTACGAACTTTTACATACATGGAACGACTAATTCAAGAAGCTACTTTCATATACAATAACGAACGAACGTTTTCACACGTAAATCTGTTTTATACTAAGTTTTGTGAGACATTAACTACACGTACGTTCAAGTACACATTTTAAGTCCTGTATTATATACCAAAATCCCTTGGAGGTAGAGCATGGTGTTTATCTATAGATCTATATGGGCTTGACAACCCACGCCCTGACTGTTAGCTACAGTCCACCATTTGGGGTGACAAACGTCAGAACATTCCAACGCCTGAAGAACGTTGTGTATAGGCATTCCTTGTCAATAGTATGATTATAAAACTCACATAGAGTATTAAAAACACAATGACTTACGGGGTTTTTCAGACGTATTGGAAATTTTATATGTACATACATTTACTAGAAACAAACATTGGTCCTGAAAGAAGGCTACATTTATACTAGTAGAAAATATAGGATTTTCTAGGAACAAGCAACACAAAAACATTCCATTTCATACAAACATTGTCATTAAATACTTATGAAACTCACCAGCTTAAATGCTGATCTACTCTTTCAAAACTACTTGTATGTCCCAGGGATTCAGTAATTATAGGTAACAAACAGGTTTTGGACAAGGGACGCTGCGGTGCCAGTTTAATTTCATATTTTGACATCATATTGTAATTGGTTTTGAACATGTATTCTTTTAAACAATGTAAACTTTCAATATATATATATATATATATATATATATATATATATATATATATATATATATATATATGATGGTTGTATTGCTTTCTTTACTATGCATTCATTTGTTACGTTACCACATGAAGTCATCCACCCCTGAACGTTTTCGCCGTTCCGGTTTGGGGGTGTGACAGATTGGTATCAGAGCAATGTTTATAGTGAACTATGTATATCGAACCTCATAAGATATACAAACTATAAATGCGTAGGGACTCAGAGTCTCTGACAAAAGTTTTCGTACCTAAAATCCTTATTTCATGTAAATAGATTATTTTTGGTTATGAGAATCCAAAATACATGCATACAACAACATATTTTCATGATGAGAACTATACAAAAGTATTAATACAAGTTGGACACTACGATTAGTTATCGAGATATGTAATCAAATTTGGGACGAATATAGGCTGATCAACTATGTTTATCCGAAATTAGACTAACGTATATCGAGGAATTATCGTAGTGAGCAACAAGTCAAAACTTAACAAAATAGACACTTGTATCTAACCTACAATTTAAATACTATAGGAGTATTTGGTGCATACAATAGATTAATTAGTATTACATGTCTCAAGTTTTGTTCAGATCTTGTAACCCTATTCTCGTATAGTCAAATGGTTGGATTTCACCCACATGGGGACCCCTACTACCCAAACCAACGCAACGGAGGATGGATAGAGGAGGATCCAGAAGAGGACAAAGAGCCTATCGAGTTGGATGGAGGGGATGACTCTGGTACAGACTCGGAACCAGAGATAATCAACCCTCCAGCCATTAGGAGGAACTTCCAAGGACCGACTCCCGTTTTAGGAAGTCACCTCGTCCACTGGAGCCAACAACAAGGGATACGATCTCCCTACGGTATGTTTTGAGACTTCTACGACATTAGGGACGGAGGTTCAGCCGACCGAGCACTTCCGGAGATGGTAGGTAAACTGGCAAACCAATCCTACCAATCAGGGGTTCAAGCAAACCGAATCCGAGAAGTCAACGTGGAAGTACAAGTCCACACGGCCGATATCCGCCGTCTGGATATGTTGCAGAATGACATCCACCTCCGCGCCGAAGCATTCCAAGCACAAACGAATGCAGCCCTCACAGAGTTGAGGGAACAACAAGCCGCCTTCGATAGGCGTCTTATGGAGTTGAAGAAATCGGATGCGGAGTCGAGCTCCAAGCGCAACACACGTCGCAAGTAGTACTTGCGAAAACCTCAAATTTTGTTATAAGATAGGACTTCGGCTAAAAGTTTTTACTTCCTTTAAATTCTTGTAATCGGAGACCCTTTTAAGGGTCAAATTTTCATGATCGATGTATCATCTGTCATATTAATATAATTTGCACGCTATTACTACTACGTCGAGTATCGCGTTCAATCTCTAAAATATTATGGAAAACCATACGCTTGTTCATATATTCGGATTTACGAATAACCTTTGATCTTCTATCTGTGAGACTCATACTATCATCTGTTGTTGAACTATAGCAATTTAGTTCATGAGACACATTCATTATTCATTTATTCTTATCCATATCATCATCTTTTAAACGTATAGTTGAAGATGCCACCACGCAGGAATCCCAGGCGTAACCCTAACAACGAAATACCAACACCACCACCTCCACCTCCTCAATTAGATGCTGCCATGTTCCAAGCAGTAGTCACCGCAGCTGTGGCAGCTGCCATGTCACAAATCAATACCCCTGTTATGTAACAACGCAAATTTTCAAATAAATTTTTCATTTAAAATAAAGCAATTTCATTCAACCAATAGTATTTATTCCAAGTTTCATATCAAAATACAATTATAAAAATCCCCAAGAACTCCAATAATGGCAGTGTGTACGCATCACGCCGGCGCCTTCCCACGGTCCTCGCTAGTACCTGAAACACATACATACAACTTGTAAGCATAAATTCTTAGTGAGTTCCCCCGTATACGACTTACACACATACGCCTTTCCAGGCCCTGACCTTCCGGTCCACAATACATTGCCTTCCGGCCCGTAACATAATCGCCTTCCGGCCCATAACATATTGCCTTCCGGCCCGTATCATATTGCCTTCCGGCCCATAGTATATTGCCTTCCGGCCCATAACATTTACAACACATAATACATTTAATATAACACACATAGCACATACATCATACATCATACCTGACCTTTCTGTCACATAACATATCGCCTTCCGGCCCATATAAACATACATACCATGCATAGCAACTACCTTTCTATTTATAGCATAAATAACACATATCATAAACGACCTTCCGGTCTCACAGTCAAACCCTTCCGGGTGAAGTATAGTGAGAAGACTCACCTCGTAGTAATGTAAACTATCAACTCTTGAAACCACTCGTGCTCGATCCGCCGATCTGCAGACTCCCTATAATACCATATACCCTTATTAATACTCTTATCATTCAAGACAACTGACCCTAAGGAGTTACATGCAGGTCAGCTCTGGTCAACGGTCAACTTGACCGGACTCGTCGAGTGCAAAGGCGACTCGGCGAGTCTAGACGTCCTCCCCAACTTCCCTGTTGTTCCCCTTTCTACTCGTCGAGTATCCCTCTTGACTCGACGAGATCCTCGTGGAAGAATCGCGGGGCCACCCCGACTCCACTCGCCGAGTCTGAAGAACAACTCGACGAGTTCCAATGAATCCTCAAGCTACTCGCCGAGTCTCAAGAACAACTCGGCGAGTCCCAGTAAATCTTCAAGCTACTCGTCGAGTCTGATCATTGGACTCGGCGAGTCCATGCCATGCAGTCGATCATCTGCCTCCTGAAATACGCATGGTCCCGAGACATGCAATCATGGGAGTTTCTGGACCTCTAAGCATCCTATTACTGGGGTATAAACGATTGGGTAACAACATAATAATCTATCTAATCACCAAATGGGTCTCATAAACCCTAGATTCGTGTACACCTCAAAACAACAGAAATGGTCCGAGTATTACCTGAAAATGTATTCTCTGCGTCCCCAAACCCCAGAACTCGATCCTCCTTGATATTCCTTTGGCCAAACTCTTCTTCCTCTTGCCTAACAAGTTCCTCAAAGTCCCAATAGCTTTCTCTCCTGCTCTAGACGTCCACAGATGCTTAGGTTCTTCACAATCGACCAAAAAAAAACGGACAATGACGGCCTAAGAGGCGTTATATACGATCCAAACCAAACGGCTAGGGTTTCTGCTGAACAGCGAACCCGCGACCAAGTCTGTGGTCCTACTCGGCGAGTCTGGCTCCAACTCGCCGAGTCCCTTCCTAAAATGTCCCAAAAATAGTTTTAAAACAATACCTGAAATTCCGGGCTGTTACAACTCTCCCCCACTAGAACTAGACTTCACCCTCGAAGTCTCACTCTGCGAATAACTCCGGATGTTGCTCCCGCATTTCACGCTCCGGCTCCCAAGTCATCTCCGATCCCTTCCGGTGTTGCCACTGAACCAACACCAGAGGTACCTCCTTGTTCCGCAGAACCTTGATCTTCCGATCCCTGATAGCTACTGGTCTCTCGGCGTAATTCAGGCCCGCATCCACCTGAATATCCTCTAACGGAACCACTGCCGATTCATCGGCTATACACTTCCTCAACTGCGATACATGAAAGGTATTGTGAATCTGTCCCAACTCTACTGGCAACTCCAACCGATAAGCTACCCGACCTACCCTTGCAATTACACGAAATGGACCTATGAACCGGGGCCCCAACTTGCCCCTCTTTCTGAACCGAATCACTCCTTTCCAAGGAGAAACCTTTAGAAGAACGAAGTTGCCAACCTGGAATTCGAGCTCGGACCGGCGTCTGTCCGCATAACTCTTCTGTCGGCTCTGGGCGGTCAATAACCTCTGCCTAACCTGTTGAATCTGCTCGGTCGTCTGAAGTACGATCTCTGTACTGCCCATCACTCTCTGTCCCACCTCTCCCCAGCAAATGGGAGTCCGACACCTCCTACCATACAACAACTCAAAAGGTGGCATACCAATGCTCGAATGATGGCTATTGTTGTAGGAAAACTCCGCCAAAGGCAAATGCGCATCCAAGCTACCCCCGAAGTCTAACACACACGCTCTAAGCATGTCTTCCAATGTCTGAATCATCCGCTCGCTCTGACCGTCTGTCTGGGGATGGTATGCGGTACTAAAATGCAGTTTAGTACCCAGCTCCTCATGGAATTTCTTCCAGAACCTGGAAGTGAAGCGTACATCACGGTCTGAAACAATCGAGATCGGCACTCCATGCCGAGATACTACCTCTCTCACGTATAACTCCGCTAACTTCTCCGCTGATGAACTCTCGCTAATGGCAAGGAAGTGTGCACTCTTCGTCAATCTATCCACAATCACCCAAATTGCATCGACTCCTCTGGCAGTTCTCGGCAATTTGGTGATGAAATCCATCGTAATCTGTTCCCACTTCCACTCAGGAATCTCCAAGGGCTGAAACTTTCCATGTGGTCTCTGATGCTCGGCCTTAACCCTACGGCATGTCAAACACCTCTCAACGAACCAAGCGACGTCTCTTTTCATGCAAGGCCACCAATATTCCTTTCTCAAGTCCAAATACATCTTCGTAGCACCGGGATGGATTGAGAATTTCGATCTATGAGCCTCCTCCATCAAAGTAGCACGCGTACCGCCCACGAATGGTACCCAAATCCGACCCTAAAACGTCAGAAGTCCTCGTCCATCCTTAACGAACTCTGAGATTGACCCAACGACCCGCTCTTTCTTCTGCGTCTCAGATCTCACAACCTCGGCCTGCGCCCCACGAATAGCCTCCAATACCCGGGTCATCACCGTCAGTCTCAGACATACATCTCGCATTGGAGTGCTCTCCGCCCTACAACTCAATGCATCGGCTACCACATTAGCCTTGCCTGGGTGGTATAGAATCTCACAGTCATAATACTTAACCACGTCCAACCATCTCCTCTGACGCATATTTAGGTTGGGTTGATCCATCAAATACTTCAAACTCTTGTGGTCCGTGTATATAGTACAACGAACCCCGTACAGGTAGTGACGCCAAATTTTGAGAGCGAACACTACTGCTCCCAATTCTAAGTCATGCGTGGGATACCTCGCCTCGTGAGGCTTTAGCTGCCTTGATGCATAAGCTATCACATGGCCCCTCTGCATCAACACTGCACCCAGTCCCGAAATCGATGCGTCGCAATATACGACAAAGTCCTCCATCCCTTCCGGGAGAGCTAATACCGGGGCTTCGCACAGTCTCTGACGAAGTGTCTCGAAGGAAGTCTGCTGCTCGGGTCCCCATGAGAATGTAACACCCTTCCGGGTCAACCTGGTGAGCGGTACCGCGATCTTGGAGAAGTCCCTAATAAACCTCCGATAGTACCCTGCCAACCCAAGGAAACTCCTGATCTCGGAAGGTGACTTCGGTGCCTCCCAACTCATCACTGCTTCCACCTTGGCCGGATCGACCAATATCCCTGCCTGATTAACAACATGTCCAAGAAATTGGACCTCCCGCAACCAGAAGTCACATTTGGAGAATTTTGCATATAGCTTCTCCGACCTCAGTACCTCAAGGACCTCCCTCAAATGTCCCTCATGCTGCTCTCTAGTTCGCGAATACACTAGGATGTCATCGATAAATACAATCACAGACCGATCCAGCATCGGCCTGCATACCCTGTTCATGAGGTCCATGAACACTGCCGGGGCATTGGTGAGCCCGAAAGGCATCACCACAAACTCGTAATGCCCATACCGCGTCCTAAACGCTGTCTTCTGGACGTCCTCATCCTGCACTTTTACCTGATGGTACCCTGATCTTAAATCGATCTTGGAAAACCAAGATGCCCCTTGCAACTGATCGAATAGATCATCGATCCTCGGTAACGGATAGCGGTTCTTGACCGTCACCTTGTTCAACTCCCGGTAATCAATACACATCCGGTGTGAACCATCCTTCTTCTTGACGAACAGAATCGGTGCTCCCCACGGCGAGCTACTCGGCCGAATAAATCCCTTCCCCAGCAACTCCTGGAGTTGTGAGGACAACTCTTGCATCTCTGGAGGTGCAAGACGATAAGGCACCTTCGCAATAGGCGCAGCCCCCGGAACCAGATCGATACCAAACTCTACTTGCCTCGCAGGAGGTACTCCCGGCAAATCCTCGGGAAAAACATCTGGAAACTCACGCACCACTGGAACCTCCTCCACTGTCCTCGGTCTCTCGGAAGTCTCCCGCGTATCCATCACATACGCCACAAAACCTTTACATCCCTGCTGTAGGCATTGCCTCGCCCTAGCGTCCGAACAAAAAGCTGATCCCGAACGGGTACCCTCGCCGTATACCGTAAGAACTCCCCCACTAGGGTCTCGTATAGTCACCAGCTGACGCTCGTAGTCGATGACGGCGCTGAATCGGCTCAACCAGTCCATGCCCACGATGACACAGACATCCCCCATCACAATAGGAATTAGGTCAATCGGAAACGCAACCCCGAAAATCTCTAGCACGCATCCCCGAAGAACCTCAGTGGCACAAACCACCCTCTCGGCCGCAATAGAAATGCTCAGAGGCCGACTTAACGGCTCACGACTAATGCCGATATGCTGACTAAAAGCTAACGATACAAAGGATCTACTCACACCCGAATCAAATAACACTAGAGCAGGCATAGAGTTCACAAGAAAAGTACCTACACATACATTAACATAAGCATAACATTTCGACTTTAAAGTAAATACGTGAATGATAGCATACCTACTACAACATCGGGCGCAGCGCGGACCTCCTCCGCAGTCAGCTGAAAGGCTCTCCCACGAGCCCTCGGGGCCTCGACCTTCGCCGGTCGGGTCTCAGTAGTCCTGGTAGTAGGTGTAGATCCCTGACGAAGCTGCGGGCATTCGGCCTTCCGATGGCCTGTCTGGTTGCAGTGAAAGCAAACCATAAACCCCTTAGGGCAATCCCTGGCAATGTGTCCCTCCTTGCCACACTTGTAGCAACCACCAGCCCGACACGCCCCCTCATGACCCTTGTTGCACTTCCCGTAGGTGCGGCCCTTCGGACCTCCCATCCTCGAATCAGCGGACTTGATCCGCTTGGCTGCCGGCTGAGACTGAGCCGGCCGCCGATCCACCTGCCGAGACTCGACCTCCTCCCTCGCCTGAGTCTCCAACTCGATCTCGCGCTTCCTGGCGTTCGCCTGAAGCTCAGTGAAAGTACGATAGGTGGAGTTTGACACAAACTCCCGGATATCCCTCCTCAGAACGCCCAAATATCGGCTCATCCATGACTGCTTTGTAGATACCAGCTCGGGGCAGAACATCGCCCTCTCATGAAACTTCCGTGTGACCACTGCAACGGAATCAGTACCCTACTTAAGGGTCAAGAACTCCTGAATCAATCGTTCCCTCTCCACTGGGGGAACGTACTCGTCCCTGAACATCTCAGTAAACGTCTCCCACGTCACCTCTGTAATCTCCGCCAGAGTGAAGTTCGCCGTCACGAACTTCCACCAATCCTTCGCTCCCAGACGGAGCTGGTTCAAGGCGAACCGTACCCTCAGGTGCTCCGGGCATGAGCAAGTGTAGAAGCACCCCTCAATGTCGGCGATCCATCTCATCGCCGCAATCGGATCCTGCATCCCATCGAACTCAGGGGGTTTCGTGTTGCTGAACTCTCGGAACAGCAACGAATCACCCCCTTGCGGCCTGGCAGCGGCCACGGCTGCGGTAGCGGCAGCAGCTGCAGCCTCAGTCAGTGCGGCGTACCGCTCCTCGAATGTCTCCATCAGCGTGGTCTTAATAGACCCAAACATTTCTGGGATCTCGGCCCGGATCGCTGCAGCTACCTCCTCCTGGATCATCTGACGAATATCCTCGTCACTTACAGTGCTCGAACTCGCCCCATGACGTGTGGTAACCATGATGTCTCTGAAATACAACATAAAATTATCAGAGACTCCATCAAGTACAATTGTACTCGATAACGCACCCTACTCAGTCTCCGATATCCAGGGATTCTTACTTGGGTCTTCCACCGACCCGGTGTCTTCGGTAGTACGGGCCCAATACTACCGACCCCGCCGCATCAGTATTCGTCCCAAATCTTCCTCCCCAAACCCCGAATAATGAGTACTCTACTTCTAGTATGCACTATCTACTTGCACGCTACCGAATATCCCATATAAGCAATCTCCCTAGACTAAGGCATCACAAAACAGGCCATTCTAGTCCTATCATGTATACCAAGTCTTTTAGCATGCATAACAATTCATAATTCAGTGCATAACATAACATTGTAAGGTATTCTGGGGATCTTTACCATTCGGGCGCTGGCTGATCGTACACACTGCTCCGTTCTTGTTTACCACTTTACCCTTCATAAAAATTTATTTCTTTATTATTTTTAAAATTATTTTCCTCAAATCCTCGGTTTGAGTTCAGTTACACCCGAAGGTACACCCGAATCTCTCAAACCAAGGCTCTGATACCAATTGTAACAACACAAATTTTCAAATAAAATTTTCATTTAAAATAAAGCAATTTCATTCAACCAATAGTATTTATTCCAAGTTTCATATCAAAATACAATTATAAAAATCCCCAAGATCTCCAATAATGGCAGTGTGTACGCATCACGCCGGCGCCTTCCCACGGTCCTCGCTAGTACCTGAAACACATACATACAACTTGTAAGCATAAATGCTTAGTGAGTTCCCCAGTATACGACTTACACACATACGTCTTTCCAGGCCCTGACCTTCCGGTCCACAATACATTGCCTTCCGGCCCGTAACATAATCGCCTTCCGGCCCATAACATATTGCCTTCCGGCCCGTATCATATTGCCTTCTGGCCCATAGTATATTGCCTTCCGGCCCATAACATTTACAACACATAATACATTTAATATAACACACATAGCACATACATCATACATCATACCTGACCTTTCTGTCACATAACATATCGCCTTCCGGCCCGTATAAACATACATATCATGCATAGCAACTACCTTTCTATTTATAGCATATCATAAACGACCTTCCGGTCTCATAGTCAAACCCTTCCGGGTGAAGACTCACCTCGTAGTAATGTAAACTATCAACTCTTGAAACCACTCACGCTCGATCCGCCGATCTGCAGACTCCCTATAATACCATATACCCTTATTAATACTCTTATCATTCAAGACAACTGACCCTAAGGAATTACATGCAGGTCAGCTCTGGTCAACGGTCAACTTGACCGGACTCGTCGAGTGCAAAGGCGACTCGGCGAGTCTAGACGTCCTCCCCAACTTCCCTGTTGTTCCCCTTTCTACTCGTCGAGTATCCCTCTTGACTCGACGAGATCCTCGTGGAAGAATCGCGGGGCCACCCCGACTCCACTCTCCGAGTCTGAAGAACAACTCGACGAGTTCCAATGAATCCTCAAGCTACTCGCCGAGTCTCAAGAACAACTCGGCGAGTCCCAGTAAATCTTCAAGCTACTCGCCGAGTCTGATCATTGGACTCGGCGAGTCCATGCCATGCAGTCGATCATCTGCCTCCTGAAATACGCATGGTCCCGAGACATGCAATCATGGGACTTTCTGGACCTCTAAGCATCCTATTACTGGGGTATAAACGATTGGGTAACAACATAATAATCTATCTAATCACCAAATGGGTCTCATAAACCCTAGATTCGTGTACACCTCAAAACAACAGAAATGGTCCGAGTATTACCTGAAAACGTATTCTCTGCGTCCCCAAACCCCAGAACTCGATCCTCCTTGATATTCCTTTGGCCAAACTCTTCTTCCTCTTGCCTAACAAGTTCCTCAAAGTCTCAATAGCTTTCTCTCCTGCTCTAGACATCCACAGATGCTTAGGTTCTTCACAATCGACCAAAAAAAAAACGGACAATGACGGCCTAAGAGGCGTTATATACGATCCAAACCAAACGGCTAGGGTTTCTGCTGAACAGCGTCGACTCGCCAAGTCCATATCTGGACTCGTCGAGTCCAGTCGCGAACCCGCGACCAAGTCTGTGGTCCTACTCGGCGAGTCTGGCTCCAACTCGCCGAGTCCCTTCCTAAAATGTCCCAAAAATAGTTTTAAAACAATACCTGAAATTCCGGGCTGTTACATGTTACTACTGGTTCAGGAATTGGCATACATCCTTCCAACCATGGCGATAGTCATGGGAAACCCCGAGAGTGCACCTATAAAGACTTTATGAATGGTAAACCCCGGATGTTTAATGGAACGGGTGGTGTGATGGTTTAAAGGCAGTGGACTGAAAGAACTGAATCAGTATTTGAAAATCTGCTCCTGCCCCGAGCACAGCAAAGTCAAGTTTGCAACTTACACATTTACTGATAGGGCTTTAACTTGGTGGAATGGCCATGTTAAGGTACTTACCCTGATAGTGGCAAACTCGATAAGCTGGGAGAGCTTGAAAATCATGTTGATGAGGGAGTACTGTCCACGATGAGAGATTCAATAACTTGAGCACGAACTCTGGACTCTGGGAATGATTGGTACCGACATAGCAACTTATACCAACAGATTCTGCGAGCTGGCAATCCTTTGCCCATATATGATTGCTCCCGAGAGCAAGAAAATAGAGCGATACATTTGGGGATTGTCGCCCCAAATTCAGTCAAGCGTGTTAGCTTCCAAACCTGACACTTTTGAAAGTGCCAAGGAATTGGCACAATCGCTTATTGATTACGGAAATCATCAAAACTCAACAACTTCTGCACCAGAACCACACAAGGGAAACAACAATAACAACAACAACAACAACAAGAGAGGGTGGAATAAGGGGAAGGGTGGGTCTTCCCAAGATTCCTCGAAGAAACAACAGCTGGTTGCCATAAATGCTGCGACGGTACCTACTATCATTCCTACAAATCTCTACCCAACAAAGCCTTATGTGGGCAACCTCCCAAAGTGCACCAAGTGCAATTACCACCACCACGGACCGTGTCGGGAAATGCAGTGGTCCAAATGCAACAGAAAGGGACACACTGTCCGTTTCTGCAAGGCCCCCGCAAAACCGATCACTCAAGTTCCTGGTGCTGGTGTAGGCCAAGCATGCTACGGTTGTGGCGAGGTGGCCCACTACAAAAGAAACTGCCCAAAGGCAGCAAATACCGGCAGAGTGGGACGAGTATTAGCTATTGGTCACGAGGAAGCCGTAGCTGATCCTACAGTAGTTGCTGGTACGTTTCTTCTCGATAATTCATATGCATGCATCCTATTCGATAGCGGAGCAGTGAGAAGCTTTGTTAGCCAAAACTTTATTCACTTACTTAAACGTAAACCTAGCATGTTAGCATTCACTGTAGAAATGGCAAATGGGAAAATGCAAAACATCAATTGCATATACATGGATTGTACATTAACTTTAGACGGTCACTCTTTCCCAATCAACCTTATGCCAGTCCAAATAAAAAGTTTCGACGTTATAGTTGGCATGGATTGGTTAAGTCCTCTTCGCGACGACATCATGTGCCTTGAAAAAGCCGTTCTTCTAAATCTACCTAACCATGAAACATTAGTGATCTACGGAGACAAATCAAGTACAAACCTTCGCATCATTTCGTGCATCCAAGCTCAAAAGTGTTTGCGGAAGGATTATCAGGCATTTCTTGCACACATCATCGATACGAGTCGGGAGGTAAAAGATATAAATAGCATCCTAGAGGTACGGGATTTCCCCGATATCTTCCCAGAAGAACTACCAGGGATTACCACCACAACGCCAAGTCAACTTTAGAATCGACTTAATCCCAGGGGCTACCCCTGTAGCAAAATCGCCTTATCGTCTGGCACCAGCAGAGATGCAAGAACTTTCCAATCAGCTTAACGAACTTCACCAAAAAGGATTCATTAGACCAAGTTTCTCACCTTGGGGAGCACCGGTCTTGTTCGTAAAGAAGAAAGACGGATCGTTACCCTCTACCCCGCATTGACGACCTATTTGATCAACTTCAAAGAGTGAGCTACTTCTCGAAGATAGATCTACGATCCGGATATCACCAATTACGAGTGCTAGAGGAACACGTTCCCAAGATAGCCTTCCGAACCCGTTATGGACACTACAAATTTGTAGTGATGCCGTTCGGATTAACCAACGCACTAGAAGTATTCATGGACCTAATGAATAGAGTGTGTCCTCCTTACTTGGATCAATTCATCATCGTATTCATCGATGATATACTTATCTACTCCCGAAGTAAGGAAGCACATAGTCAACACCTACGAAGGGTCTTAGAAACACTACGATCAGAGAAACTCTATGCGAAGTTCTCTAAATGTGAATTTTGGATTCGAAGAGTCGAATTTTTGGGCCACGTTGTTAGCGAAAAAGAGATACACGTGGATCCCTCCAAAATTAAGGCCATTAAGAACTGGTCGGCACCAAAGACACCCACAGAGATTCGTCAATTTCTATGTGATTTGTGGTGTTGAAAATGAATGCATTAGCTCCAGAAAATCCCATATTATCCCTAAAAGTTGAAATACGATTTGTTGTGTTTTCCAAGGAAAAACCCTTATTTTCTTATAAAAATATGTAATGCATATAAATATTCGTGTTATAAGTTGTAAATGATTGCACCGGGAAAATCCCTTATTTTCCTATTAGTTGTTTGGTTTGTATGCAGGAAAAACCCTTATTTTCCTCACACAAAATGCCAGTCTCTAAGACCGAAAATTTGCAAGAAACTGACGTTTCTCGTAAGTTGCGTCATAGTTTTATATATAATAAAACTACGCGAAGATCGAACCGGTTGGATGAAGAGTAGTTTTAATAGCTACTCGTTCATCAAAACTGAATATCATAATAATTGTATATCCGATGAGTTCTATAACCATACTAAACATAATATGCCTGTAACGACGTTCTTCAGGCGTCGCAGTGCTATGACAACTGTCGCCCCAAAAGACGGACTGTAGCTAACAGTCAGGGCGCGGGATCATGACTTCCCGTATAGATCTATACACATTTGACACGTTCTCGTCGCGGGAGATTCTGGTTATAGACAGGACTTACTGCAGTACTTTCTAATAAAGAAAAGTAACGTTTGAAGATGTACACGGCTCATGGATTCTCAATTAAGTTGATATTAAAATGATAGTTTTGTATGCAAAGTTTATCCTTTTTCACAATGTTTGATAAAGCAAAATCATGAGTTTTGAGAATGTATAAAATGTTTTAACAATGAAAGACCATTATATACTTCGTATAAGTCTAATGCACACAAAGTATGTCAAGAGTTTTCCATAATAGTAATGAGTTCCAAGTGGTTTATTTGATAACACAAGTGAAGTGAAACTTTATAAAATACACGATAATAACTGTATGTTTACTTGTATCCCCCCCCCCCTAAAAGAGTATAAAAGTATTTAAAAATATATTTAAAGTGTGTTAAAAAGGGGTATGAACTCACATGACAGCTTGAAGATAGCGAGATGGAAAAATGGCAGAGTTTCGTCTCGGGAAATGGATTTTCCTCGGAAATCTCGGGATTCCTCGGGAGAAAATCGACCTTCGGGTCTTGCACGAAATGACCGGGGCTTCGGGGTAGTACGAGCACGGAAAATGAAGAGAAACGCAAGTAAAATGAGAGAGAATGAGCCCTTTTCTCGGAAGCCCTCGCATCCCTTTTATAGGGGGGCGGATCAGCTTGCGTACGCGGGGCGTACTCCCGTACGCGGCGCGTACGGGACGTCATTGCTGACCGCTTCCTCGGCTGCAGCGTCTCGGATGGGAAGGGAGAGGGATAGCTCGCATAGGGGGCGACGTGGACGATCCGAGACCGTGGTCTATGAGTACGCGGGGCGTACGAGGGTACGCGGCGCATACTATAGCCCTAGGCTGACTCCTCTTCGGATAATACCGGATTTTGAATAAAATTTATATATAAATTAATTATTAAACTTCAAAAATTCATATCTCCTTCATACGAACTCCGTTTTTGACATTCTTTATATCCCCGCGAAGGTGAGACTACGATCTACAACTTTCATTTAGATTCCATTGGCAAATTCCGAAATTATTTTTATTATTTATTTATTAAAGTGACGTGTTTAAGGAATTTCTTTAAAAATTCATAACTTATTCATATGATGTCCGATTTGAGCATTTTTGTAGTTGAACAATATCTATCACTTTCATTTAGACACCTAAGGTCAGAAAGTGTTTTATTGAAACTTTGCGTTTTTATGCAACTTTGTATTGCTGGTTTTTGTCGGAAAACTTATAATGAGCATAACTTATTCGTTATAACTCGGATTTTTGTGTTATTTATATGTTTGGAAACCTTAAGACGATAATTACCACCTAGTGTACTCCAAATAGAGCTTTTGAATACTTCATATTCTATTTCCTTTCTCAAGGAGGTTACATGACTCGATCTTTACTGACATGAAATAACGGGTTGTTACATCATCCCCTCGTTAGAGGGAATTTCGTCCCGAAATTTTTAATACAAAAGAAGAGTCTTAGGGGCTGGGGAAGAGATGTGGATACTTCTATTGCATTTGATCCTCTCGTTCCCACGTGAACTCGGGTCCCCTCTTAGCATTCCATCGGACCTTTACTATTGGAATGCGACTCTGTTTAGTTCGTTTAACTTCCCTATCCATGATCTCGACGGGTTCTTCCACAAAGTTAAGATTTTCATTTAGTTCGATCTCATCGAGTGGAATTACAAGTGTTTCGTCGGACAGACACTTCTTCAGGTTTGATACGTGGAATACTGGATGTACTTTGTTAAGCTCTATTGGAAGTTGGAGTTTGTAGGCTACTGGACCAACCTTTGAAATGATTTTGAAGGGTCCAATGTACCTAGGATTCAGCTTCCCACGCTTTCCAAAGCGTATCATTCCCTTCCAGGGTGAGACTTTCAGTAGTACCCGATCGCCAATCTGGAATTCCAATGGTTTACGTCTTTTGTCGGCGTAGCTCTTTTGTCTATCCCTCAAGGACCTCAGTCGTTCTCGTATTTGCACGATCTTTTCAGTAGTCTCTCTGATGATCTCTGGACCAGTGAGGGTGCTATCAGGGACTAGACCTTTTGCTAGTTGGGTGTCGCCCACTTCCGTCCAGCACAGAGGTGATCTGCACTTACGGCCGTAAAGGGCTTCAAATGGTGCAACATTGATACTGGTATGATAACTATTGTTATAAGAGAACTCAACCAAAGGTAAGTGAACATCCCATGCTTTACCAAAGTCGATTACACATGCTCGCAACATGTCTTCCAAGGTTTGGATCGTTCTTTCGCTCTGTCCGTCAGTTTGGGGGTGATAGGCTGTACTTATGTCCAATCTTGTTCCCATGGATTTTTGCAATGATTGCCAGAACCTAGACGTGAATCTGCTGTCTCTATCCGAGATGATAGACATTGGCACTCCATGGAGTCGTACGATCTCTCGGATGTAGATTCTCGATAGCTTTTCCATTTTGTCAGTTTCCTTGATCGGTAGGAAATGAGCGGACTTGGTTAATCTATCGACGATTACCCAAATAGTATCTTGGCCACCCTGAGTTTTGGGCAGTTTCGTTATGAAGTCCATGGAAATCTGCTCCCATTTCCACTCAGGAATTTCAGGTTGTTGGAGTAGTCCTGAGGGTTTCTGGTGTTCTATTTTGATCTTGGCGCAAGTCAAACACTTGCTCACATATGTAGCGATTTCTGCTTTCATGTTTGGCCACCAATAGAGTTGTTTGAGATCTTGATACATCTTGTATGACCCGGGGTGTACGGAGTATGGAGTCTTGTGTGCCTCGTTCATAACTACCTCTCTATGTCCACCAAACTTGGGCGTCCATATTCGGCTCAGGAGGTAGCGTGCTCCGTCACTCTTGATTTCTAAATTCTTGTCCATTCCCCTAAGGGTTTCACTTGTCACGTTTTCGGGTTTTAGGGCCTCTATCTGAGCTTCCTTGACCTGTGTCGATAGGTGCGAATGGATTGACATGGCTAATGACTTCACTCTTCGGTCAGAGTACTCCTTACAGCTAAGGGCATCTGCCACGACATTAGCCTTTCCTGGATGATAGCGAATCTCACATTTGTAGTCGTTGAGTAATTCGACCCAACGCCGCTGCCTCATGTTCAACTCCTTCTGGTTGAAGATGTGTTGTAGGCTCTTATGGTCTGTGTGCATTTGGTACCATATAGGTAGTGTCTCCAGATTTTAAGAGCGAAGACCACCGCCCCAAGCTCTAAATCATGAGTGGTGTAATTGACCTCATGCGTTTTTAGTTGTCGTGAGGCATATGCAATAACCTTTCCCCTCTGCATTAGTACACAGCCCAGCCCTTGCTTCGAAGCGTCGCAATATACTACAAAATCTTCGGTCCCTTCTGCGAGAGAAAGGATGGGCGCACTGCAAAGGGCCTGTTTCAAAGTCTGAAATGCAGCATCTTGCTTTTCTCCCCAATTGTAGGTCACACCTTTCTGGGTTAAGGCAGTAAGAGGCTTTGCGATGCTGGAGAAATTCTGGATGAACCTTCGATAATAACCAGCCAGACCTAGGAATTGGCGAATTTCTGTTTGTGTAGTTGGTGCAGACCAGCTTTTGATAGCCTTGATTTTTGATGGATCCACGTGGATCCCTTCCTCGCTGACCACGTGACCGAGAAAGTCCACCTTTCTAATCCAAAATTCGCATTTTGAGAATTTTGCATACAGTCTCTCAGTCCGTAACGTCTCTAGAACTTGCCTCAGATGTTGACCATGCTCTTCTTTGTTCTTTGAATAAATGAGTATGTCGTCTATGAATACTATCACGAATTTATCCAAGAATGGACGACATACCCGATTCATTAGATCCATGAATACGGCTGGGGCATTGGTTAGCCCGAACGGCATCACTACGAATTCGTAATGTCCGTATCGTGTTCGGAAAGCCGTCTTGGAAATGTCACTCTCCAGGACTCGCAGCTGGTGATATCCCGACCTCAGATCGATCTTGGAGAATTAGTTGGCTCCTTGTAGTTGGTCGAATAAGTCATCGATTCGGGGTAGGGGGTATCGGTTCTTGATGGTAAGTTTGTTGAGTTCTCGGTAGTCGATGCACATTCTGAATGATCCATCCTTCTTTTTCACGAACAGTACAGGTGCTCCCCATGGTGAGAAGCTCGGCCTGATGAATCCTTTTCCAAGTAGTTCATTCAGTTGGCTGGATAGCTCTTGCATCTCTGCCGGGGCTAATCGATAGGGTGCTTTGGCCACTGGGGTAGCTCCGGGAACCAGATCGATTCGGAACTCCACTTGTCTCGCGGGTGGTATTCCCGGAAGGTCCTCGGGAAAAACATCAGGAAAATCGCGTACGTCGGGCACACTCTTGATATCTTGGACTTTGCGTTTCCCATCCACAACATGTGCCAAGAACGCGTGACACTCCTTGCGTAGGCATTTCTGAGCTTGGATACTTGAGATGATACGAAGAGTGGTACTTGGTTTGTCGCCCAAGATAACGAAAGTTTCGCCGGTTGGCAGATTAAGGCGAACGGCCTTATCGTAACATAGAATGTCCGCATGATGAGAACTCAGCCAATCCATGCCAATGATGACATCGAAACTCTTAATCGAGACTGGCATGAGGTTGATTGAGAATGGATGATTATTTAAAGTTAGGGTGCAATTTAAGTATATCTCCTTAGTGCCTTCAGTTTTCCCGTTGGCCATTTCTACTATGAATGGTTCACTCAATGACTGTGGTATTGATTTCAGCAGGCCTTTAAAGCCGTGACTCACAAAACTCCTTTCCGCGCCACTATCAAACAAAATGCATGCATACGAGTTATCGAGAAGAAACGTACCCGTAACAACTGTAGGGTCCGCAATGGCTTCATCCTGTCCCATGGCGAATACTCGGCCCCTTCCGCCGGTATTCCGGTTGTTTGCCTTTGGGCAGTACTTGCGGTAGTGCCCCGTGTCCCCGAACTCGAAACAGGCGCGGTTTACCCCTGTATTAGTGGTTGGAACGGATGTTTGGATTGGCCCTTTGCAATAGCGGGCTGTATGCCCCTTTCTATTACAGTTGGTGCATTGAAGATTGGAGCAAGGACCGTGGTGGTGGAAACTGCATCGGTTGCATTTAGGAAGTTTCCCAATGTATGAGCTTGTGGGGGCAGGGTTCACAGGTACAGTAATAGCGTGGGTCGCTATCACTTGTTGTTTCCTGGGGTTTTCCTGGAGAGTTTGCCCCTTCCTTTTATTCCAAGTCTTACTCTGGCCCTGAGTATCCCTAGGTGGATTTGCGGTTGCCGAAATGATACTGGGTTTTACTCCGTGGTCGATGAGTCGCTGAGCTAGGCGCTTAGCGCTGTTGTAGGTAGCTGGGCCGGAAGCTAGGACATGCCCTTGAATCTGGGGTGACAACCCCCAAATGTACCTTTCAACCTTCTTTGATTCTGGGTTGACCATGGTAGGGCACAGTGCAGCGAGGTCGTTGAACCTAGCGGTGTAGGTGACTAGGTCAGACCCAGTCATTTTCAGATTCCAGAGCTCCTGCTCAAGCTTTTGTACTTCGCCCCTTGGGCAGTATTCTTCCAGTAGTAGAACCTTTAGGTCGTCCCAACTCTTGGCGTTGGCGACAGTGAGCGTCACTGAATTCACATGGCTTTTCCACTAAGTGAGGGCTCGATCTACAAAGGTGCAGGCAGCGAACTTGACTTTGCTTGCTTCTAGGCATGAGCAGATCTTGAAGACCGTTTCGGTCTTTTCGAACCATTGCATTAGTGCAATGACTCCTCCTGTTCCATTAAAAGTTTTTGGCTTAGCGTTAGAGAACTCCTTGTAGGTACATTCTCTCCCTTGGCCATGACCAGTGCCATGATTTGGATGATTCGTGCTGCTTCCCGCCCCTCCATTTCCTTGGGAGTTTATTTGCGAGAGGGCTGCAGTTACTGCTGCTGTGATAGCAGCCTGAACCATGGCTGGATCATAAGCTGGTGGTGGAGGTGGTGGTGGTGCCGTGCCCGGCCTGGGCCTTAGGTTTGGGCGAGGAGGCATCTTGCTGCCAAAAGAAAAATATGGAAGAAAATTATAAGTTTTGGCAGTTCAAAGTTGAATGATATTGAATGAACTTTTAATAGTTCTAAGAAGTTGAATTTAACTGACACAATGTTTTAAGCTTGAAAGTAAAGTTGGAATAGATGCACCAATGAATCGAACTATTTGCGCATGATTAACAACGGTAAGAAAAGCGGTATACCCTTATATATATTAAACATATAGTTGTGTTACAGCGGGGTCTAGACAAAATTTCTTGGCCTCTCTAAAGGCCTCCGATTATGGAAAAATTTTAAAGAAAATAATACTTTTATCCGAAGTCCTAGTTTATAACAAAATTTGGGAGTTGGGCAAGTACTACTTGCGGTGCGCTTTGCGTTTGGAGCTCAACTCCGTGTCGGACTGCTTCGTCTGCATGAGGCGTCTATCAAATGCAGCTTGTTGTTCTCTTAATTCGGCGAAGGCCGCGTTTGCTTGCGCTTGAAACATTTCGGCGCGGATGTGGATGACGTTCTGCATCAACTCTAGGCGGTTGATATCGGCCGTGTGAATTTGCACATCCACATTGATCTCTCGGATTCGTTTGGCTTGCACTCCTGATTGATAGCACTGGTTGGCGAGTTTGCCAACCATGACTGGAAGTGCGCGATCGTCTGATCCCCCGCCTCTCACATCATAGAAGTCTCGGCACATGCCGTAAGGAGGGCGTAAGCTTTGTTGTTGGCTCCAATGATGGAGGTGACTTCCCCACACTGGAGTGGGTCCTTGGAAATTTCACACGTGGATGGGAGGTTGTAGGACTGGTGGATTTATAATTTCTGGCTCCGAATCTGTGCCAGAGTCATCCCCTGCCTCCAAATCTATAGGCTCTTCGTCTTCTTCAGAATCTGCTTCGATCCACCCACCATTACCTTGGTTGGGGTAGTAGGGGTCATTGGGGTGATGGAATCCCGCCATTTAGACTGTACGAGAATAGGGTTAAAAGTTTACTATAAGTTAGAGCACATGAACTTACCCTTGAGTTTAAGGGTTGACGGCACTCGAATACACCCTCAATGTCCTTTAGTGATACGCTTTTTGGTAAGTTCAAAATTTGTTGTCCGTTACAGTCACTCCTTCGCATATGTTTAGTCGGCTCTTGGACAAATATAGTTGATCAGGCTATATCCTTCCCAGTTCCGATTACATGTCCCAAGGCATACCTGTACTGCATAATTGATATATAATACTTCAATGTTGTTTTAATTATGATACTGACCATGCTGTTGATATGAAATGAATGTATGCCTACTTTAAAAACTAAACAAAATTTAATTTTTAAAAGTACGACTCTTACTCAGAGTGTTTTTACCCAGTTGAGTTTATAGTTGTATAACAAAAAGAAATGGTTTTGATATACTTAATTCCCTATAAACAATGCTCTGATACCAATCTGTCACACCCCCAAACCAGAACGGCGGAAACGTTCGGGGGCGGAGGACGTCATGTTCAATATCATAACAGTTCATAGAAAGGAAAGTACACACCACCATATATAATAAGTTTGCAAAATGTTTACATAGTTGTATTCATTACATGTTCAAAATAAAAGTACATAAACATCATTCAAAAAGAAGTAATTAACGCCAGTGCGTTAATCCCAAAAGTTGATTCCCAACCTGCTTAGCGATTTCCTGAGAATACAAGTTATTTCAAAGAAAAAGTGTCAACAATTAAGTTGGTGAGTCCATAAGTAGTTTAGAAAAATTGGATGTCATTCCAAAATGGGTGTATGTTTTCCAGTAAACGTAGCATTTCAAAATGTAAAGAGTTGTGATTTGTGGTGTTGAAAATGAATGCATTAGCTCCAGAAAATCCCATATTATCCCTAAAAGTTGAAATACGATTTGTTGTGTTTTCCAAGGAAAAACCCTTATTTTCTTATAAAAATATGTAATGCATATAAATATTCGTGTTATAAGTTGTAAATGATTGCACCAGGAAAATCCCTTATTTTCCTATTAGTTGTTTGGTTTGTATGCAGGAAAAACCCTTATTTTCCTCACACAAAATGCCAGTCTCTAAGACCGAAAATTTGCAAGAAACTGAAGTTTCTCGTAAGTTGCGTCATAGTTTTATATATAATAAAACTACGCGAAGATCGAACCGGTTGGATGAAGAGTAGTTTTAATAGCTACTCGTTCATCAAAACTGAATATCATAATAATTGTATATCCGATGAGTTCTATAACCATACTAAACATAATATGCCTGTAACGACGTTCTTCAGGCGTCGCAGTGCTATGACAACTGTCGCCCCAAAAGACGGACTGTAGCTAACAGTCAGGGTGCGGGATCATGACTTCCCGTATAGATCTATACACATTTTACACGTTCTCGTCGCGGGAGATTCTGGTTATAGACAGGACTTACTGCAGTACTTTCTAATAAAGAAAAGTAACGTTTGAAGATGTACATGGCTCATGGATTCTCAATTTAGTTGATATTAAAATGATAGTTTTGTATGCAAAGTTTATCCTTTTTCACAATGTTTGATAAAGCAAAATCATGAGTTTTGAGAATGTATAAAATGTTTTAACAATGAAAGACCATTATATACTTCGTATAAGTCTAATGCACACAAAGTATGTCAAGAGTTTTCCATAATAGTAATGAGTTCCAAGTGGTTTATTTGATAACACGAGTGAAGTGAAACTTTATAAAATACACGATAATAACCGTATGTTTACTTGTATCCCCCCCCCCCCCCAAAAGAGTATAAAAGTATTTAAAAATATATTTAAAGTGTGTTAAAAAGGGGTATGAACTCACATGACAGCTTGAAGATAGCGAGATGGAAAAACGGCAGAGTTTCGTCTCGGGAAATGGATTTTCCTCGGAAATCTCGGGATTCCTCGGGAGAAAATCGACCTTCGGGTCTTGCACGAAATGACCGGGGCTTCGGGGTAGTACGAGCACGGAAAACAAGGAGAAACGCAAGTAAAATGAGAGAGAATGAGCCCTTTTCTCGGAAGCCCTCGCATCCCTTTTATAGGGGGGCGGATCAGCTTGCGTACGCGGGGCGTACTCCCGTACGTGGCGCGTACGGGACGTCATTGCTGACCGCTTCCTCGGCTGCAGCGTCTCGGATGGGACGGGAGAGGGATAGCTCGCATAGGGGGTGACATGGACGATCTGAGGCCGTGGCCTCTGAGTACGCGGGGCGTACGAGGGTACGCGGCGCGTACTATAGCCCTAGGCTGACTCCTCTTCGGATAATACCGGATTTTGAATAAAATTTATATATAAATTAATTATTAAACTTCAAAAATTCATATCTCCTTCATACGAACTCCGTTTTTGACGTTCTTTATATCCCCGCGAAGGTGAGACTACGATCTACAACTTTCATTTAGATTCCATTGGCAAATTCAGAAATTATTTTTATTATTTATTTATTAAAGTGACGTGTTTAAGGAATTTCTTTAAAAATTCATAACTTATTCATATGATGTCCGATTTGAGCGTTCTTTTTATGCATTTTTGTAGTTTAATGATATCTATCACTTTCATTTAGACACCTAAGGTCAGAAAGTGTTTTATTGAAACTTTGTGTTTTTACGCAACTTTGTAATGCTGGTTTTTGTCGGAAAACTTATAATGAGCATAACTTCTTTGTTATAACTCGGATTTTTGTGTTATTTATATGTTTGGAAACCTTAAGACGATAATTACCACCTAGTGTACTCCAAATAGAGCTTTTGAATACTTCATATTCTATTTCCTTTCTCAAGGAGGTTACATGACTCGATCTTTACTGACATGAAATAACGGGTTGTTACATTCTAGGCCTAGCTGGCTACTATCGCAGATTCATAAAGAACTTCTCTAGCATCGCGAAACCTCTTACTACATTAACCCAGAAAGGCCTGGTATTTGACTGGGAAGCAAAACAGGAGAAGACGTTCCAAACTCCGAAACAAGCCTTATGCACCGCACCAATACTATCCCTCCCTGAAGGGATAGAAGATTTTGTAGTGTATTGCCATGCATCGAATTAAGGGCTTGGTTGTGTTCTTATGCAACGAGGGAAGGTTATTCGTTATGCCTCCCGTCAGCTTAAGACACACGAAGTAAACTATATGACACACGATCTCGAGTTACGAGTAGTGGTATTTGCTTTAAAGATCTAGAGACACTACCTGTAAGGAATAAAGAGTACTATTTACACCGACCACAAGAGCCTTCAACACATTTTCGATCAAAAGGAGCTCAACATGCTACAACGACGATGGGTCGAGTTACTCAATGATTACGAATGCGAGATCCGTTATCATCCTGGCAAGGCCAATGTAGTAGCTGACGCCCTCAGTCGAAAACAATACACTGGTCGGAGAGTCAAATCTCTGAATATGACCATCCATTTCCACTTATCCACGCAAATTAAAGAGGCTCAACTGGAATCTTTACAACCCGAGCATGTGACGGGTGAATCCCTGAGAGGAATGGAAAAGAATCTAGAAATCAAGGGTGGCGGAGCCTATTATCTCACGGACCGTATCAGGACACCAAGACATGGTGGTTTCAGGGATGTGGTCATGACTGAAGCGCACAACACGAGGTATTCCGTTCACCCAGGTTCAGATAAAATGTATTTGGATCTTCAGAAACTATACTGGTGGCCTAACATGAAAGCAGAGATTGCTACCTTTGTAAGTAAATGTCTTACTTGCGCTAAGGTTAAGGCCGAGTACCAGAAACCTTCAGGATTACTACAACAACCAGAGATACAGGAATGGAAATGGGAACAGATCACTATGGATTTCATAACCAAGTTGCCCAAGACAACGGGTGGACTGGATACCATATGGGTCATCGTCGACAGATTGACCAAATCCGCGCATTTTCTAGCAATCAAGGAGACTGACAAGATGGAAAGGCTTACAACAACATACATAAGGGAAATAGTACGATTGCATGCGGTTCCAATGTCCATTATCAACGATAGAGATAGTAGATTTACATCAAGGTTCTGGCAGTCACTACAAAGTTCCCTAAGGACTAGATTAGACATGAATATAGCCTAGCATCCACAAACAAACGGGCAAAGTGAGAGAACGATCCAAACTTTGGAAGATATGATGAGGGCCTGTATGATTGACTTTGGAAAGGCATGGGATATCCATTTACCTCTTGTCGAATTTTCATACAACAATAGTTATCATACGAGCATAAAGGCTGCTCCATTTGAAGCCCTCTATGGCCGCAAGTGCAGATCCCCTCTGTGCCGGACCGAAGTTGGCGACACACAACTAGCTAAAGGACGCGATACTGAAAACACTCTCACCGGTCCGAAAATCATACGAGAAACAACAGAGAAGATCGTTCAAATTCGTGAACGGTTGAAAGCATCTAGAGACCGACAGAAAAGCTACGCTGACCAACGGAGAAAACCTTTAGAATTCCAAGTAGGAGACCGTGTTCTATTGAAAGTCTCGCCATGGAAAGGCTTAATACACTTTGGAAAGCGTGGAAAGCTAAATCCAAGGTACATAGGGCCTTTCGAGATTCTCGCCAGTATCGGCCCTGTAGCTTACAAACTTAATCTACCACGTAAACATAGTAACATACAACCAATTTTCCACATATCGAATTTGAAAAAGTGTCTGTCCGATGAGACTCTTGTTATCCCACTCGACGAGATCGAGATCAACGAGAACCTCAACTTCGTGGAAGAACCGGTAGAAGTCGTGGACTGAGAGGTCAAACAAACGAAACAAAGTCGCATACCCATCGTGAAAGTCCACTGGAACGCCAAGCGAGGACCTGAATTCACATGGGAACGCGAAGATCAGATGAATTAAAAGTACCCGCATCTTTTTCTTTGATTCACTTGTATCGTTCTTGCTTTAAATTTCGGGACGAAATTCCCTCTAACGGGGGGATGATGTGACAACCCGATATTTCAACTACATGTAAACGACCTAAAAAGTCAAGTATTGTAACCATGTTAGTTGTAATAAAATTAACTTCAAAAATAAAATATCCAAAAATTACTAATTAAATTGCCTATTATGTTAGATGTCATTAAACCGTGATCGTACGTAAAAGGAACGCCCAAATCCAACTTCGTATAAGAAAGTTAGGAATTTTTCAAGTTCGGCTTAACGGCAGACGGCTAAAAACTCGAATCAGAGATCGAGCGATTTTTGACCGGAATGACCTAAACGAGAATCGAAGGTCTCAACAATGGTATTTCAGCGGTAAAAATTCTGGCAAAAACCGACGTCAGATAAAGAAGTTATGAATTTCTAAAGAAATTTTCTTACCGCGACATTTTAAAAATAAATAATAAAAATAATTTCGGAATTTGCCAACGGGATCTAAACGAAAGTTGTAGAGTATGGTCTCACCTTCGCGTGGATATAAAGAACATCGAAAACGGAGTTTGTATGAAGAAGATATGAAATTTTGAAGTTTGCTAAATAATTAATATATAAATTTAATTCAAAATTTGGTATTATCCGAAGGGTGAGTCACCGGGTCCATCCGAGTTACGTGGCGCATACAGGCGTACGCCCCGCGTACTCAAGGCCTAGTCTCCGGTTCGTCCACGTCGCCCCTATGCGAGACTACCCCATCCCGTCCCATCCGAAGCCGAGGCAGTCGAGGACTCGGTCACGCATGACGCACGAGTTCGCCCCGTGTAACCTCGTATGCCCCGCGTACCGAGGCCTCTCAGCCCCTATAAAAGGGTTGCGAAGGATCCAGGGAAACTTGCTCATTTTCTCTTGTTTTTCTTGCGTTTTGCCTCGTTTTCCGTGCAATAATTATCCCTAAGCCCCGATTCCCATACTCAAGCCCCGAAGGAAGTTTCACGCTCCCGAGATTCCCGAGAATCCCGAGAGAATCCGCTTTTTCAAACCAAAGTTCTGCTTGGTTTCCGACACACCTTCTTCAATCTATCAAGTGAGTTCATACCCCTATAATTCACACTTTTAAATGTTTTATGAGTACTTTTACATGCTTTTAAGGGGGGAATACAAGTAAAACACTCGATTATTATCGTGTGTTAAATAAACTTTCACTACACGCGTTTTATCAAAGGAATCATATGTGATTTAAAACTATTATAGGGAAACTTTCATACGCAAATTATATCACGACAACATTTTATCTTTTGAAATGAGAAACGATTTATGTATTTATATAAATCAGATACTTTGCTTATACTACATTTCTGTGTGTCGGTTTTGGCACTACAAA
This sequence comes from Lactuca saligna, assembly GCF_052625555.1. Taxonomy (NCBI): domain Eukaryota; kingdom Viridiplantae; phylum Streptophyta; class Magnoliopsida; order Asterales; family Asteraceae; genus Lactuca; species Lactuca saligna. The sequence continues at coordinate 178,846,153 of NC_136417.1, read as the reverse complement.
AACTACACTTTTCATAACAAGTGAACATTTTTACTAAGGGTTTACTATACAAACGAAACACACTTTTAGGAAACTATAATAGGTATACTTTTACGAGAATACTATGAAATTTTACATGCATGGAAATACTAATTCAAGAAGCTACTTTCATATACGAGAACGAACAAACGTTTTCACACGTAAATCTGTTTTATACTAAGTTTTGTGAGACATTAACTTCACGTACGTTCGAGTACACATTTCAAGTCTTGTATTATATACCAAAATCCCTTGGAGGGGGAGCATGGTGTTTATGTATAGATCTATACGGGCTTGACAACCCGCACCCTGACTGTTAGCTACAGTCCACCATTTGGGGTGACAAACGTCAGAACATTCCAACGCCTGAAGAACATTGTGTATAGGCATTCCTTGTCAATAGTATGGTTATAAAACTCACATAGAGTATTAAAAACACAATGACTTACGGGGTTTCTCAGACGTATTGGAATTTTATACGTACATACATTTACTAGAAACAAACATTGGTCCTGAAAGAAGGCTACATTTATACTAGTAGAAAATATAGGATTTTCTAGGAACAAGCAAACAACGAACAAAAACATTCCATTTCATACAAACATTGTCATTAAATACTTATGAAACTCACCAGCTTAAATGCTGATCTACTCTTTCAAAACTACTTGTATGTCCCAGGGATTCAGTAATTACAGGTAACAAACAGGTTTTGGAGAAGGGACGCTACGGTGCCAGTTTAATTTCATATTTTGACATCATATTGTAATTGGTTTTGAACATGTATTCTTTTAAACAATGTAAACTTTCAATTATATATATGACGCTTGTATTGTTTTTTTTACTATGTATTCATTTGTTACGTTACCACATAAAGTCATCCGCCCTGAACATTTCCGCCGTTCCGGTTTGGGGGTGTGACACACAGGTACCTGTCTATCGTTTCCCTGAGAACACAAGCGGTTTAATAAATGTATCAGCATAAAGCTGGTGAGTTCATAAGCATGTTTTTCTATTGAAAACTAGTCACTGAATTTGTACAAATGGTTTCTTTTCATTATAAGTTAAAATGTCGTTTGTATCGAAAACCATTGTTATCAAGTTCTAAAATATGTATGCATGCTTTCCAAGAAAATCCAATATTTTCTAACATGTTTGTTGATTTCTATATGAAAAGTATGTTCCATTTGAAAACCCTGGCTACCACCAATATGTAGTCTACGTTCTGTTTCAAAAACCCTGGCTACCACCAGTATGTAGTGTACAATATGTTTGAAAAGACTGTCTACCACTAGTATGTATAGTAGTTTTATTACTGAAATAAAAACAAGAGTAGGATCCCTGGAATACCCTCTAGTAAGTAGACAGGTAGTTACATTAATTAAAATAAAACTATCGAAGAAAGAAATCTCGTAAACAAAGATTAGTTGATACTATTGTGAGTTCGTATAACCATGATCATATGACTGATGACCTCCTTGACGTTTCTTCAGGCGTCGTATTATAAAAAATTTGTCACCCTAGGCGTGCTCACCTAACTGTAGCTAACAGCTCAAGTGTGGGATTGTCGGTCCCGAATAGATCTATTCACGAATTTCACGCTCTCCCTCCAGGAGACTCTTGTTATACTAAACGTGAGAATTTACTAGTACCCCGAGGGGCATAACGAAGATATTTCTCAGAATCCTGTATTAACTAGTTTACATGTTGTTCTGCTGTTCTCGAGTTTGAAATCGTTTATAACGGTGTAGAGTATAAATAATTATACGCAAAATAATTATATAGCAAGATACTCTAGTTTTATGTATATGGCAAGATACGAAGTTTGAATCTGTAAAACATGTAATGAGTTTCCCAAACTATACCTATTTTAGTTTGACTGTTATGTCATGATCATGTACTGTTCGGAAAACTATGCAATTATGTTTAGAAAAACATCCCTTATGCTCCGCATATTACAAAAGGGATAAGGTATCTAACTGTTTGATGAAAGATTGTTGTAATTTCATCAGTCTTAAGTTGTGAAAACCTTAGTGTTTGGTTTGAATCCCCCCCCCCCCCCCGGCTGAAAACGTATTAAAAACAATAAAAGCGTAAGGGTATGAACTCACTGTTGGTTGGTCATAAAGGATTGAACTGGAAGATCCTTGAGTCAATGCGTGTCTCACTTAACGGAATCCTAATATCAAATAAATACATATATGCATTTAAATTAGCAATTTCGTTAGATAAAGTGTTAGGTAAACACTTGGTTTTGGTTAAGGAATGTTACCGGGACTTGGTTGAATTGTGAAAGCAGGCTTTTCCCTACGAAAGATTTCTTTACGGTCGAGGGAGAGTTTACGTTTAGAGGTTATAGAGAGAGAATGAGAGAGTTTTCAGTCCAAAGTGTTCAAATGAGGGTGGGGGTCTCATATTTATAGGGGATTTTGTGGTCGGTGACTGGGGTCCACCTGACTCCGACCGTAAACTCGGTGTTTTTCGAGGAAATTCAAGTTTTTCACTTGATTTCCGGTTTATTCTAACTCGTATAAAATACATATTATTTATTTAAAATGTAAACTCTTTCTTAAGCTAAGAAATTTGATGGAATTTAATAAAAACCCAAATTTTATTAATGGAAATTGGGAAAGGATAACGGAAAAAGTTTCGGGTGGTCACATCATCCCCCCATTAGAGGGAATTTCGTCCCGAAATTTGAACATAGAATAAAAATCATAGATTAGGAAAGAGGTGTGGATACTTCTGTTTCATCCGATCTTCGCGCTCCCAAGTGAATAGGTCCCCGCTTAGCATTCCAGCGAACCTTCACTATCGAGATGCGACTTTGTTTCATTCATTTGATCTCTCTATCCATGATTTTGACCGGTTCTTCCACGAAGTTAAGGTTCTCATTGATTTCAATCTCATCGAGGGGAATTACAAGGGTTTCGTCGGACAAGCATTTCTTAAGATTTGAAACATGGAAGACATGATGAATGTTGCGAAGTTCGTGCGGTAAACAAAGTTTGTTGGCTACAGGACCGATCCTAGCAAGGATCTCGAATGGTCCTATGTACCTTGGATTTAGCTTTCCACGATTTCAAAATCGTATCATGCCTTTCTGGGGCGAGACCTTCAGCAGTACGTGGTCTTCGACCTGGAACTCCAAGGGTTTTCGTTGTTTATCGGCGTAGCTCTTTTGTTAATCTCTCGAAGCTTTCAAATGTTACCGGATTTGTATGATCTTATCTGTGGTTTCGCGGATGATTTTTGGGCCAGTGAGAGTGCTATCAGGGACTTGCCCCTTGGCTAGCTACGTGTAACCCACCTCAGCCCAGGATAGAGGGGATCTACACTTACGGCCATAGAGGGCTTCGAACGTTGCATCCTTCATGCTGATATGATAACTGTTGTTATAAGAGAATTCAACCAAGGGAAACTGATTGTTCCACGATTTACCAAAGTCAAGGACACATGCTTGAAACGTGTCTTCCAATGTCTGGATGGTCCTCTCACTCTGCCCATCCATCTGAGGATGGTAAGTTGTACTCATGTCCAGCTTAGTTCCAAGAGATTTTTGTAGGGACTGCCAAAATATCGAGGTGAACCTGCTATCTTGATCGGGAATAATGGACACATGTACCCCGTGCAGTCAAACTATCTCTTGAATGTAGATTCGTGTGAGCCTCTCAATTTTGAATGTTTCTTTGATTGGCAGGAAGTAAGCGGATTTTGTCAATCGATCGACTATTACGCAGATGGTGTCGTATCTACTCGAAGATCTAGGTAATTTGGTAATGAAATCCATGGTAATCCTCTCCCACTTCCACTAAGGTATCTCTTGCTGTTGAAGCAAACCTGAGGGCTTCTGATATTCAACCTTCACCTTGGCGCAAGTCAAACAGTTGCCCATGAAGGTAGTGATTTCTGTTTTCATGTTTGGCCACCAATATAGTTTCTTGAGGTCGAGGTACATCTTATCCGAACCTGGGTGAACGGGGTATCTAGTCTTGTGAGCTTCATTCATGATAACCTCTCTGTAACCACCGAACTTTGGGGTCCAGATCCGATTCATGAAATAGTAGACTCCATCTCCCGTCATCTCTAAGTTCTTTTCCATTCCCCTCAAGGCTTCACCCAACATGTTTTCTGGTTTCAAGGCTTCCAACTGAGCCTCTATAATTTGTGTGGATAAGTGGGAATGGACGGTCATTGCCAGTGCCTTCACTCCACGTTCTGAGAATTCCTTTCGGCTAAGGGCATCCGCCACCACATTGGCCTTGTCGGGATGGTAGCGTATTTCACACTCCTAATTGCTGAGTAGCTCTACCCAATGTAGTTGTCTCATGTTCAACTCCTTTTGGTCAAAAATGTGTTGTAGGATTTTATGGTCATTTAATATAGTGCACTTGGTTCCGTAGAGGTAATGTCTCCATATCTTCAATGCAAACACCGTTGGTCCCAGCTCTAGGTTGTAAGTTGTATATTTGACATCGTGTGCCTTCAAAATCCTTGAAGCATAAGAAATAACCTTTCCTTGTTGCATGAGGACACAGCCTAAGCCCTGATTGGATGCATCATATTAGACAACAAAGTCCTCCGTCCCTTCGGGTAGAGATAGGATAGGTGCGATGCATAGGGCCTGCTTCAATGTTTGGAACGCAGTGTCTTGTTTTTCACTCCAATAAAAGGGTACAACTTTCTGAGTCAAAGTGGTTAGGGGTTTGGCAATTTTGGAGAAATAATGGATGAACCTGCGATAATAGCCAGCAAGGCCCAAGAATTGATGAATTTATGTGGGCGTCTTCGGTGATGACCAGTTCTCTATCGTTTTGATTTTGAACGAGTCCACGTGTATGCCTCCCTTACTTACCACGTGACCTAGGAAGGTTACTTTCCGAATCCAAAATTCGCACTTGCATAATTTCGCGTAAAGCTTCTCCATTCTTAAAGTTTCCATCATTAATCTTAAGTGTTGTTTGTGATCTTCCTCTTTTCTGGAGTAGACAACCATATCATCGAAGAACACAATAACAAACTTGTCCAGGAAAGGAGGGCACGCCCGATTCATCAGTTCCATAAATACCGTCGGTGCGTTGGTTAAACTGAAAGGTATTACTACGAACTCGTAGTGACCATATCGAGTCTGAAATATTGTTTTAGGGATATCATTCTCATGGACTCGCAGCTGATGGTACCCTGACCTTAGGTATATTTTCGAGAAGTATCTGGCTCCTTGAAGTTGATCGAAGAGGTCATCGATTCGAGGAAGAGGGTAACGTTTTTTGACGGTGAGTTTGTTCAGTTCGCGGTAGTCAATGCACATCTAAAAAGACCCATCCTTCTTTTTTCACAAATAAAACAGGGGCTCATTGAGCTAGCTAGACAACTCCTGCATTTCAGCTGGTGCTAGGCGGTATGGGGATTTAGCTACGGTGGTAGCTCTGGGGATCAAGTCGATGTGAAACTCGACTTGGCGCTCGAGAGGAATTCTCGGAAGCTCTTCAGGAAAGACATCAGGAAAGTTGTAGACTTTGGGGATGCTGTCGAGGTCTTTAACTTCCTATTTTTCATTAATAACATGGGCTAGGAATGCAGGACACTCCTTTCGCAGACGTTTTTAGGCTTTGATGCATGAGATGATACGGAGGCTTGAACTGATTTTATCGCCATATATCATGAGGGTTTCTCCGGATGGAAGATTGAGACAAGTGGATTTTTCGTAACAAAGGATATCATCACAATTGGGGCTCAACCGATCCATGTCGATGACGACATTGAAGCTTTTTATGGAAACTGGCATAAGGTCGATGGGAAATGAATGATTGTTCAGGGTAAGGGTACAACCCACAAATATGTCTTTAGTGCTCTCTTTCTCACCATTAGCCATCTCGATGGTAAATGTTTCGTTTAAGGGTTGTGGTTTATGTTAGAGGAGATGTTTGAATGCATGGCTAATAAAACTTCTCTCTACAACAGAATCAAAAAGAATGCATGCATAAGAGTTGTCGAGGAGGAACGTACCTGTAACAACGGTACGGTCAGCAACTGCCTCCTCTTGCCCTATCGCTAAAACTCTCCCAGTGTTTCCAGTTGTTGTTGCCTTGGGGCAATTTCTCTTATAATGACCGACCTCCCCACATCCATAACAGGCTTGACCAACACTTGCGCCAGGTGCCTGATTGGTTGGTTGGACTGGTGTTTTGCATAATCGAGAAGTGTGTCCCTTCTTGCCACAGCTTTTGCACAACATCTCGTGACACTGCCCATGATGATGAAAGTTACACTTGTCACACCTTGGCATATTTCCAGCATATCCACTGGAAGGTGCTTGAGTTGCAGGGGTAGCGGTAGGAGTAGTAGCAGCATGAACTGCCACTGTATGTTGTTTCTTGGAAGGCTCCTATGAAGACTGGCTCTTTCCCTGCTTCAAGAACTTTCTTTTCTCGCCACTACCTTTCGTTGGTTCGGGAGCGACTGTTACTTTATATAGATCTACCTCGTGATATATGAGAGTCTGCGCCAGGAACTTGGCGCTATCAAAAGTGATTAGCCTGGTAGTCAAGACATTCCCTTGAGTTGGGGGCGTCAATCCCCAAATGTATCTCTCTATCTTCTTGCTTTCTGGGGTGACCATTCCTGGGCACAGAAGTGCTAGGTCTTCAAACCTATAAGTGTAGGAATATATGTCGGAACCCTTCATCTTTAGGTTCCAGAGTTCATGTTCCAATTTCTGCATCTCGCCTTGTGAGCAGTACTCAGCGAGCATAAGCTCCTTCAAGCTCTCCCAACCCATAGCATTTGCTACCGGTAGGGTTAGAGATTTGAGCCAACTATTCCACCAGGTCAACGCTCCGTTGGTGAAATTTCAAGCGGCGAATTTCATATTGTTGGCTTCAGAACTAGATCAAATTTCGAAGATAGACTCGATCTTCTCGAACCATCGAGTGAGGGTAATAACACCTCCGTTGCTGTCGAAAGATATGGGTTTTTTATTCATGAAGTCTTTATAAGAGAAATCCTTCTGATGCCCTTGACTACCATCATGATTTTCGGAATGAATACCACTCCCAGAACCACCAGGATTTATCTGTGACAAAGCGTCAGTCACAGCGGCAGTAACAGCTGCCTGGAACATAGCGGGATCGAACTAAGGAGGTGTTGGTGGCGTTGGATCCGTCGAGGAATTGTTGTTCTTTTTGTTAGGTCTTTTCTTTGGAGGTATCTTGTTCTATATCAGGAAGAAGAAGATGGTAAGTCTCTTGGACTTTCGAGTTAAGAGATTATGAAACAAGGTATATCTCTATCTAATAGATAACGTGTTCTACTAAGCGATAAACAAAGAAGGATTACTAATGCAAGCAAATTATCTCTAAGAAAGTATGAGCAGCAACACTTAGAATGAATATCTACAATGTATTCGGCTCTGACTAAAATACTCCGATAGTGTTTTAAGTTGTAGGTTTTGTGATATTGATATCTTGGTAAGTTTTAGGCCTGCTGCAACACCGTAGTCACTCCCACGCACATGTTGGTCATGTCTCGAATGAATATTGTTGATCAGGAAATATTGACCCTAGACAAGATTACATAACTGCCTAGGTTTAACCGCAGTATCCAACAACCAAATACTTTTGTTTGGTTCTTTTTATGATACAGTTTCGGTTAGGTAGGTATACTTGTATACTTTTTGAAAAAATACTTATATTTTAAAAATATACTTTTATTTCAGAGCGCTTCAGCCCCTTAGTGTTTATAGTTGTATACAATATGAGGTTCAGTAGACTTAGTTCACTATAAACAATAGCTCTTATACCAATCTGTAATACCCCCGAACCGTCAGAAATAACGGCGGAAACGTCTGTGGGCGGGCGACATCATGCGTAGTATCACAACAATCGTATCATAGCAATCAAAGTAAACACAACCATTACATTAGATTAAGAATATTTACATCTGTTTGAAAACATAGTTTGTATACATCATAAGTAACAAAAGATAAAGACGAGACTCCAAAATGCTCCGCCTTTTCCAAAAGCTGGCGAAGGTACCTGTCTATCGTTGCCCTGTGAATACAAGCGGTTTTGAAAACGTATCAGCATAAATCTGGTGAGTTCATAAGCATGTTTTTGTATTGAAAACTAGTCACTAAATCTGTACAAATGGTTACTTTTCATTATAAGTTAAAATGTTGGTTTTATAAAAAAAAAAATAAAAAAAATAAAAAATAAAATAAAAACCATTGTTATCAAGTTCTGAAATATGTATGCATGCTTTCCAAGAAAATCCAATATTTTCTAACATGTTTGTTGATGTCTGTATGAAAAGCATGTTCCATTTGAAAACCCTAGCTACCACCAGTATGTAGTGTACGTTCTGTTTCAAAAACCCTGGCTACCACCATTATGTAGTGTATGATCTGTTTGAAAAGACTGTCTACCACCAGTAGGTATAGTAGTTTTATTACTGAAATGAAAACAAGAGTAGGATCCCTGGAAAACCCTCCAGTAAGTAGACAGGTAGTTACATTAATTAAAATAAAACTATTGAAGAAAGAAATCTCGTAAACAAAGATTAGTTGATACTATTCTGAGTTCGTATAACCATGCTCATATGACTAATGACCTCCTTGACGTTTCTTCACATGTCGTACAGTTACAAAAAATTTTAGCCCAGGCGTGCCAACCTAACTGTAGCTAATAGTTCATGTGTGGGATTTTTGGTCCCGAATAGATCTATTCACAAATTTCACGCTCTCCCTCCAGGAGACTCTTGTTATACTACAGGTGAGGATTTACTGGAAACCCAACGGGCATAACAAAGATATGTCTCACAATCCTGTATTAACTAGTTTACGTGTTGTTCTGCTGTTCTTAAGTTCGAAATTGTTTGTAACGGTGTAGAGTATAAATAATTATACGGAAAATAATTATTTAGCAAGATACTCTAGTTTTCTTTACGTAGTAATGGATAAACTAAATATGTCATAGTTTAAGTGTTTGACTTGGTACGAAGTTTGAATCTGTAAAACCTGTAATGAGTTTCCCAAATTATACCTATTATAGTTTGACTAGTATGTCATGATCATGTACTGTTCTGAAAACTATGCAATTATGTTTAGAAAAACGTCCCTTATGCTCCGCATATTACAAAAGGGATAAGGTATCTAACTGTTTGATGAAATATTGTTGTAATTGCATCAGTTTTTAAGTTGTGAAAACCTTAGTGTTTGGCTTGAATCCCCCCCCCCCGGCTGAAAACGTATTAAAAACTATAAATGCGTAGGGGTATGAACTCACTGTTGGTTGGTCATAAAGGATTGAACTGGAAGATCCTTGAGTCAATGCGTGTCTCACTTAACGGAATCCTAATATCAAATAAATACATATATGCATCTAAATTAGCGATTTCGTTAGATAAAGTGTTAGATAAACACTTGGTTTTGGTTAAGGAATGTTACCGGGACTTGGTTGAATTGAGAAAGCAGGCTTTTCCCCACGAAAGAGCTATTTACGGTCAAGAGGAGAGTTTACGTTTAGAGGTTCTAGAGAGAGAATGAGAGGGTTTTCGGTCCAAAGTGTTCAAATGAGGGTGGGGGTTTCATATTTATAGGGGATTATTTGGTCGGTGAGTGGGGTCCACCTAACTCCGACCGTAAACTCGTCCTGGACCGTGAACTCGGTGTTTCTCGACAAAATTCAAGTTTTTCGTGTGATTTCTGGTTTATTCTGACTTGTATGAAATACAAATTATTTATTTAAAACGTACAGTCTTTCCCAAACTAAAAAATTTGACGGAATTTATTAAAAACCCAAATTTTATTAATGGAAGCCGGGTAAGGATAACGGAAAAAGTTTCGAGTTGTCACACTTGACATCCATCTCCATTTTATTCTCCCTTACGAATATCTTCCCATGGGTTGTGGTACTCCCTTGAGTGATTGGAAAATTCTTCAATAAGAGCTTGGTTCGTGGCAGGATTCTTTCTTGTCATAGGTCCTTGTGAATCTAATAGTTGTATGGTGCTCACATTTATTCCATTATAGATAGTTGTAATTTATTGTTGTACATTTAAGTCATGTTGAGGGAAAATTCATAACATTCCCTTGTAGCATTCCCATGCTTCACATAAGGACTCACCATCATGTTGTTGGAAATTCAAAATAGTCTTCTTCAATTTGGAAATTTTTTAAGGTGGAATAAATTGTTGAATAAAATCATTTCTCAAATCCACCTATGTAGTGATAGCCTCAAGTGCAAGTGATTTCAACCAATCTTTTGTTGCTCCTTTAAAAGAAACTAGAAGCATCCTTAGCAACACTGCATCGCATTTAACATTTCATACATTAAACTAATTTGCAATTTCCAATACCTTGTCAATGTGTCTGTATGCATCCTCGTGGTCCTTCCCAAAGAATAGGATTTCCTTTGTCATATTAACGATATGTCCCTTAGTCTCAAAGTTAGTTGCAGCTGGAATTTCGGGTGGTACAAGACCCAACCCGATATTGTCTCTCATTTGCCGACTGTACTCCTCCATTGTCATGGTTTTCATGTCCATCATTGTGTTTTAGGGTTCGTTTTTGTCATCATCCCCTTTGGTATCGCTCTCGGTTTCTGGTTTGTATCGTATTCATTTCTTGTTTGGAATTCTCTCAAAAGTCGATACCTCATCGGATTTGAAACTGCTACTCGATTCGCCTTTCTTTTTGTCCTTTTTGTGGATTTCTGATTCTGGATCATCAAAGGGTGGAAAAATTTTAAAAGATGATCCCCTCGTCATGAATTACTAAAACAAACAAATAAAAAGGCTTAAAACAAACAAAAAAGAATTAAAACTGAAATCGTCTGTTCCCATGTCGTTGCAAATAGATCGCCACGTCATGGAATCTTAAGAAACTGAAAACCAAATAAAGTAGAAAAATAACTTTTTGTGTATTTTACCACATAAAAATGATCGATTAACTAAAAGCAATTAAATTCAACTACAATAAACCGTTCCCTAGAAACGGCACCAAAAACTTAATGTGTTTTATATAACCACTTAACATCTTTAAAAATTATGTCCAAACTATTCAACTCAGCTAAAACACAATATGTGGTGTACTTAGTCGCATGGTAGTAAAGTAGACTAGGTAAGGAGTCAACCATAGGGAATGATATTCTAATTAAGAAAATAATGTTAATAACTAAAGTAAAAAAAAATACTTAAATGGGGCTTTTGTCTGAATTTTCAAGTTCATAAAAATTTAAATTACATAACCAGATACTTTAATCTTAAGCAAACAACTAAAAACAATTTTCAATAAAGAGAAATAAGTACTTCCATTTAGCTTTGAATTCCCCTATTTTATATGGTTAGTTTCAAACAATGGATCAATTTTGTTGGTTACCAAATTAGAGGTGACTAGTTATCATGATCAGACTAACAAATATATGTCAATTTATGAACTTTAACCAAGATGATCATCAAAATTAAGAACACCAACTTAATTTTAAGATATATTTGGACTATGAATGAATAGATCTAAGAATTATCTATCTATGATAAAAATAAACAATCAATCAAATATTATGATCGGACAATGCTCTCTAACACAGTTAAGCAACTAACTTTACAACCAATACTAGGAAATGGTCAATATCTAACTCTAGCAAATTATGATCTTAAACAACTAAGTAAACAAGTTTACACAATCAATGACCATTTAACTACACAAAACTTGAGGGAAAGGCAATAATGATTTAAAATTTAACATGCTAGGATCGATCTACCTAACACAAGTAGAAACCAACATGATTAATTCATAAATGTAGAAATCAACACATAGTGTTAGGGTTATTAACCCATGATTACAGCAGAAAAACACATAATCACATAGTAAACTGGGTTAAACATTATAAACTCTAGGCAAACTAAATTATTAATGATGATTATTCACTTCAATCTCTCTAAAACTTGTTCTCTAATTGAATTTTTCCTTCCAAGGGTTTTAGGTTACTTTTGGCTAAAGAAAGTTGCAACTTTCAGGAATAGATCTCTAAAAATTTAAAATTCCTAATTTATAGTTGCCATGAATCGATGTCCACATTGTAGCCAATAGTCTTCTACGGTGTGGGATTCACTTTCGATCGATATGCCTCAAGTTTTACATGCAGATCCGGAGAAGCTTCTATGTTGGACACGTTACTCTTCGATTAGGTATGTACTTGAATTGATAGTAGCACAATATTTTTGGGTTGCCCTCAAACCTAACAACTGACAGGATGGTTTTTGGATAGAGTGGTTGATTTATTATTTGATTAATAAATTATAATAAACAAGTTTTTAATATATTATAAGAATAATAGATTAATTCAAAATAGTAATATTTAATTAATAATTAATCAGAAGTTAATTAAAATTAATTTTGGAGTTAATTAAAAGTGTAGGGACTAAAGTGTATTTCTTTAATAGTTAAGAAAAAGACATTCTAAAACCTCCCTAGACGCCTTGTACGATTTTATGTAGGATTCTAGGGTTCTAGAGTTACTCTGGAATGATAATTAGGAAGTTGTATAAATACCAATTTTCGATAATAGTGTTATATTGGTTTGGGTTATCTAGGGTTTCCTTGCTGCACTTAAGCCTAAATCAAAATTCTATGACTCCTCCCTCCTCTCTCCACAATCTCTGTCTTGCTAGCTTAGGTGTGAACCATCAGAGGCACGACATTTGTGGTGCTAGCTTCCAAAGCAATCTTTAAAAACGATTCTTGATTCTTTACTATAACAATCAAACAAGGTAAGAAAAACTCTTATTCTAATTTTTTTTTCAATTATACCTAGAGCTTCTAGGGTTTTGTTGTTCAATAAAATGTTACATCAATAGTGTTATGACATAGATATTTTGGTTGCATGTTCCCTTAAGTGTAAAGGATTTATTCGCATTAATACATGAAAAATCCATCAGTGGTATTAGAGTGTATGGTAGTCTAATAATTGATTGTACATTGCTTAAACTTGAACATACCTGATTTGGGAATCATCATTTTAATTCGGCACCACGGCTTGGTTAGTTTACCACGGCATGGTAAATTGATAATCCACGACTTTAGTCATTCTACCACGGTGTGGTAATGGATTGCCACGACATGGTGAAATAGTTCAATATAATAGGCTTCAGGGAAATTCGATATACGGAAATATAATAACAAGAGAGAGAACAGATATCAAGTCCTTATTTTAAACCATAACGAATCGAGTCCCATATGCTTAAGATATAAGATTGATTACATAAGCTATAATATTCACGTGTTCTAATTTTTCCAAATGCCTTGGGCATTGAGAGGGAAAGGGACTAGAACTTTGTGAGACTATAGTTGTTAACAACTATCAACATGTGAAGGCCGTTAATTTCTGGTCAAGTCAAAGTCAAACTAAGTCAAGAGTCAAACCGGTAAACTCAACTAGTACTTGTATGATAGGACTTACTCGATGTTTACTAGTGTATAATTCTCTTCCCTAATACAAAGAATCACTCAGAAGTTTCAAATGTTCAGAAAATCTACACCCTAATCAGGGTAAGTAACGACTTGATAAAACACTATTATGTACCATTCGGGGGCGTATAACTATCTCTCTAACAAATTACTTTTTCTTAATCGAATTAAAACCCGTTACAATAAGAAGTTTTGACTCCATCATCCGACATGGATTGGATTGGTCCTCACCATACAAATTACATGTGCTACAAAATGACCCATCGCCTTAACCAACCGACTAACGACACCCTCATATCTCATAACGACAAACCCAACACAAACCCCCGAATCATCTCTGATTTCAAAACCTAGAAGTACTTATGCGAGGAGTACTATATCTTCCAAAGCCTTCCCAAAGTGTTCCAAGCAGACCTTTCGGGAATACCACTCACGTAGCACGTTAAGTTCAAGCACAGAGGCTAAGGACAAATACGGTTAACCAATCACCACTAATTGTATACGTGAGAGTGATATATAATTAAGACTCTACGAACATAGGATGTGTATTTCCTCCTTTCCACCTATTTCTTGATGGTTGTGGACTTAAGGAAGATTTACCCATCTAACCGTTTTATCAATCTTAATTATATTCGACTTGTATACGCGAGGTAATGATAGAAGAACCGGGTAAGAGTCCTACAATGAACTTCATAGACGAAGTTGCCCAAGTCTACAAGTGGACATCCTACCCTTCGGATGAATGTAGAAAAGTAAACCCAAACCCACACACTCTTTTCCGATCAAAATACTAGACATAGTAGTAAAGATCCGCTCGAATGCCAAGCGAGGATCTGAATTCACTTAAGGTCGAGAAGATCAGACAAAATAAAAATACCCCCCCCCCCCCTTGTTTTCCCCAACCCTGGAAGTCCCATTTGAAACGCTAACTTTGGGACAAAATTCATTCTAATTGGGGGGATGATGTGACAACCATCAATTTTTGGTCAAGTCAAAGTCAAGATAAGTCAACAAGTTAAATCGTTAAACTCAACTAGTACTTGTATGATAGGACTTACTCTATGTTTACTAGTGTAGAAGTCTTTACCCTAATACAAAGAATCACTCGGAAGTTTCAAATGTTCAGAAAATCTAAACCCTAATCAGGGTGAGTAATGTAACGACTTGATAAAACATTATTATGTACCCTTCGAGGGCGTATAACACTCATAACGAGTCATAGTGGCGTCTAAAAACCTTGCACTACAGGGCCAAGCACTAATAAAGGCCACCGGCAAATTCTCTCTGAATATCTCTCACACTATCTCTCTCAACTTTTTCATAAACATTTGTACCATCCCAACCCTCCAATTAGTTGAAAATCACTCAGAACGGGAGGATAATATGAAAAACAGCATCTTGGATGCGAACCTTCTCGGATGTGAACCTCCCGATGTGAACCTTCTCGGATGCGAACCTATTGGATGGAAACCTCTTCGAAGCGAACCTTCTCAGATGTGAACCTCTTTGATGCGAACCTTCTCATATGCAAATCTCTTGGATGCGAACCTTCTCGTATGCGAACTTCTTGGATGCAAACCTTCTCGGATGCAAACCTCTTGGATGTGAACCTCCATATGCGAACCTTCTCAGATAAGAACCTCTTGGATGCGAACCTCTTGTATCTTAACCTTCTCAGATGCGAACCTCTCGGATCTGAACCTCTTGGATGTCAACCTTCTTGGATGCGAACCTTCTCAGATGCGGACCTCTTGGATGTGAAGCTTCTCGAATGTGAACCTCTTGGATGCGAACCTACTCAAATGTAAACCACCAGATGCAAACCTTCTCGGATGTGAACCTCTTGGATGCGAACCACTTGTATCTGAACCTTCTCTGATACGAAGCTCCTGATGCGAACCTTCTCGGATGCGAACCTCCTAATGTGAACCTTCACGGATGAGAACCTCCTGATGCAAAGCCTCTCAGCTATGAACCTTCTCGTTGTGAACCCTCTCAACAATGAACCCTCTCAGCAGCAAACCCTGTCAGAAGCGAACCCTCTCAGCAGCGAACCTTCTCGCTTCCCATATCCGGTTTTTTTACCACTTTCGCATTTTAAGACCGTTTTTTGACGTTTTTGACATGGGATTTTCACCAAATTCATAATGTTGACATTTTAAACCCTCCAAAATCATATTTTATCCATATCATGTACATTTATTATGTATAATCTTACAATTGTTAAGGATACGATTAAAAGGACATAAATGTACTCTTTGACTTTTCTTATTAATTTTGAGACCAAGCCATCACCACATCAACTTTATGTCACTATTCACACTATACCTTGTCAAATAATTGTCATTTCCAACCCATCCCAACACTCCATGAGACTTAATTAATCAAAGACATCCAAGAAATCTTCATACCTCTCATACAAGATTTCATTTATTATCACCATAAGCAAACCTATCTCTCTCTCTCTCTATTTCTCATTCACAACTTCTCCAAGAAGTTCTTGAACTCCCTTAGATTGGTAAGTATATTATCCAAACTTCTACACAATCTTCATATAAATCGTTATCATTTACATATATTTTCGTATATTTGTTCTTACGATCCTAAAATATTCAAGCATCTTTCAAGTGTTCTTGACTTGAAACTCTTCACCTTCAACCTTCCATTCTTCAAGAAATCATAGAAGGTGAGTTCATACCCTATATTTTCATCTTTTCTTCAAGTTTTAGGGGGGGGGGGGGGGGGGGAATACATGTTACAACACCCAAAATATATTCTAAACTAAACCAACAACTTTCAATAGAAAAGTTGTGGTCTATTCACGAACTATTTTGATAATCTTAAACTTAATATTTATCAAAACTGTTCAACATGCAACTAGTTCAGGTTTATACATTTCTAATGACTACTTGCAAATGTTCATACGATTTTTCAACAATTAATGGCGATTTTTACAAAACTGTCTATTATTTCATAAATGATTTCGAACCAGTCTGTGAAGATGGATATTTTCACACTGTTTAGATACCTCTAAAAATAAAAATAATAATATTGAACAAACTAGACACATTTTTTTAACTCCCAGAGTTTATGGATTTAGATTTTGACTTACAAAGATTTTTATATGATTTTTCTAAAAATAGTGACAGAGCATAATAGCTTCTAGTCTTAGTTTTTCATATATACATTTGGAGTCATTCAAGCTATGCTTCGAATTGTATGTAACACTATATTATCAATACAATGGTTTTTGTTGCTATGATTACTATTATTCAGTTGTGATGATATTGTACATGACGTCCTCCACACCCAAACATTTCCGTCATCTCGGTTTGGGGGTGTGACAGATTGGTATCAGAGCATTGTTTATAGTGAACTCTATATATCAAACCATAAGAAGATATACAACTATAAATACAAAGGGTCCGAAGTGCTCTGGCTAAAAATATACTTTTAAAATATAAGTATTTTATGAGAAGTATACAAACATGCATACATACTAGAAAAAGTATTACAAGAAGAACAAAACAGAAGTATTTACAGGTTGGACACTACATTCAAACTTAGACAGTTATGTAATCATAAATGGGATAAATATGAAGGGTTTTGAGCATTCTAACACTCCTAAGGTGTACATGAAACCCTAGTAGCCTTGGATCTATGTTTGACTAAGATACACGCAAATTTGATTTTCCAAGGTTCTTCAACTATCTAACATAGCATTGATACTTGTATCATTAAGCTAGTAAGAAAAAACATACCTTTCTTTGTTGCTTAGATTCCTTGAGAACCTTGTGAGCCTAGCACCTCAAGTTTGATGCCTCAATTGTCTCACACAACACCAAATACACTTGGAGTAACCTTAAGATAAATAGAACACTTCTAAAATCGGCTATGCCCTCTTGTTCTCACTTAGTGGCCGATTTTGGTCTACTTGGAGCTTCTTATATAGTTGTGGTACAAGTAGGTTACACCATGTAAACCCTAATTGTCATGGATTTTCATATTCCATGTTCCATGGGTTTGTAACCTCCATGGACTATCCATGGAGCGCCTTATGCGTTTTAACCCAATCCATACAAACCATGGATCATTAGCCCACTATACAAGAATAGATGATTTACGCAATCAACCCCATATATTTAATTAGTCTCTTTTTGATCACTTAATTAATTCTAAATTAATTCTTAATCAATACTAATTAAATAATATTATTAATATATTATAACTTATAATATATTAATAAATCTTAAGTGTTATTTCTCTCATTTAGTCTATCCAAGTGCATGATGACATGCAACCCAAATTGACCATGCTAATCGGGTCAAGTACATTACAGAAATAGTTATAAACTTAGACACCTAATTCAACAGTCTCCTACTTGGATAAGTCTAATAACTATAACTGCAAGAATAACTTCAGGAACCAATCAGCAATCGTAGCTCTTTCAAGGTCTCTCAGAACTCAAATGATGATGATACGCCATTTAAGATAAGTGATCATATAATCCTCTGTTCTAGATATCAGTCGGACAAATATATGGAATAATGTCTTACTTATTGTCCAACAGTTTGTTTCCTGATTTCCTATTTGTTTGACATAGAACTTAATTGAACTCATCAACTTAGTTCTGACCAGGCCTGGTACATAGGTCAAAACAAAATCATAGAGGGGCCCATATATCGCTTCTAATCCTAGAAGGAACAGATAAAGTTCGACTCATATGCTTGTTCTACTACTTGTTGAATCATACACAAAGGCACGTTTTATAACATCGAGTTACCAATGTGTTTCGTATAATCAATGTATAACTAACTCATAGGCAACAAGTTATATCTCTAGGTTTGAAGACATATATGATAATACCATCTCACGATCACTCGAGATAAATTCCATGAAGTGATACAAGTGAGTGTGGGTTGAATCCAATACTCATAACTTATGAGCACTCATGAGTGTTGTAGCACCACTTGCTATGTCCAACATCTTAGACATCTACAAGACAACTCATGACAGTCTTGATTCTTATCTACTTCCAACATATGATCGAATGTAGAGAATTTAAATAATATGATATATCATAACATAATTATTCTTGAAGTCAAAACATGCAAAATGAAATAATAGTAAATGATTGACAAAAGATAGCAACACTTATACTTATAAATAAACAACAACTTTTATTTATCATCAAATGTCAATTACACTGTACAAATTTCAAAGCTATCTAGCTACAAAAACTAATATCATCCTTCATCCCTATGCACCTCACATGTTGGAGATGCTTAACCCTACCCAGTCCCTTCGTGAGGAGATTTGTTGGGTTCTCATCCGATGATACCCTCATTGCAACAAGGAGTCCTTCTTCTATATGATTTCTGATGAAATGATATTTTCTATCAATGTGTCTAGATCTCCCGTGATCCCTTGGTTCCTCGGCTAAGGAAACGGCACTTTCACTATCATAGAAATTTTACATATGCTCCTTTATATTTGGTACAACTACAAGGTCTCCAATGAAGTTCTTTAGCCACATAGCCTCCTTTGCTGCCTTGCTTGCTGCTATATACTCTGATTTGCAAGTTAAATCAGCCACTGTCTCCTGCTTGGAACTTTTCCAAGTAATTGCTCCACCATTTAAGGTAAACAGCTAGCCTGACTGAGAGCGGAAATTATCCCTATCAGGCTGGAAGATAGCATCACTATACCCTACTACTCTCATGTTATCACTCCCTCCGGGGGTAAGGACTCGGTCCTTAGTCCTCTGAAGATACTTGAAAATGTTCTTTACCGCAATCGATTGAGCCTTGCTAGGGTTCCCCTGATATCTGCTAACCTTGCTCAATGCGAAGGCCACATCAGGAAGAGTACAAGTCATAGCATACATGATCGAGCCTACAGCGAAAGCATATGGTACTCAACTCATCTCAGCTATCTCAGACTCTGTACTTGGGCTTTGAGTCTTACTCAATCTGGCATTACTCTGGATCGATAACTCTCCATTCTTGGAATTCTGCATGCTAAACCTATTCAGCGCCTTATCCAAGTAGGTACTTTGACTAAGTCCAATTATTCTTTTACTCATGTCTCTCAAAATTCTTATCCCTAGGATATACGCAGCTTCTCCAAGGTCCTTCATAGCAAAATATTTCCCAAGCCAGGACTTAACCTCCTGCAAATTTGGAATGTCATTTCCCATGAGTAGTATGTCATCCACATACAGTACCAAAAAGCTAACTATACTCCCACTAGCCTTGACATATACACAATATTCATCTTCACTTCTCAAAAAACCAGACTCTTTGACTTTCTCATCGAAACAAATATTCCATCTGCAAGGTGCTTGTTTCAATCCATAAATGGATTTCTCAAGCATACACACTCTATTAGGCTACTCTGCACTGAAAAAACCCTTTGGATGACTCATGTCAACATCCTCAGGCGACGTTCCATTAAGGAAAACGGTTTTGACATCCATTTTCCATATTTCATAATCATGAAATGCAGTAATGGCTAACATAACCCTAATAGACTTAATCTTTGCTACTGGTGAAAAGGTCTCATGATAAACAACTCTCGGAGTTTGAGACAAGTTGTTTGCAACCAGTCGCGCCTTATAAGTGTGTACACTACCATCTATGTCAGTCTTCTTCTTCAAGATCCATTTTCACCCAACTATCTTACGACCTGGTACATTGTCAAACAAGTTCCAAACTTGATTGTCATACATGGTTTGTATCTCGTTGTCCATAACCTCTTTCCATTTAGTAGCCTCAGGGCATGCCATGGCTTCCATCTAGCTATTAGATTCATCCAGACCAATCAGTGTGTTATTACTGATAAGTGTATCACCTCTTGCAGTAATATGGAAACCATAGTAATGCTCAGGTGCATTCCTAACTCTCGTGGAATGCCTCAGAGGTACAGACTCTTCTGTCGGATCAATAGGAGTTTCCTCCTTAGGTTGATTGATAGTGTTTGAGGTTCCTTCACCACATGACTCTTGAATCTCTTCAAGGTCAATTTTCCTCCCATTGTTTCCTTGGCTTATGAACTCTCTCTCGCAAAAGACTCCCCTCCTTGCTACAAATACCACATTATCATTGGATCTATGGAAGAGGAAACCAAAAGATTTCTATGGGTAGCCGATGAAAATACACCTCTCACTTCAGGGTTCGAGCTTATCGAGAGTCTCTCACCTCACGAAAACCTCGCAACCCCAAATCTTGATGTGGTCCAGGATAGGATCTTTTATGGTCAACATCTCATGAGATGTTTTGTCCACCTTTTTGGTAAGGACTAGATTAAGAATATGGGCGACAGTCTTTAAGGTATACCCCTAGAATGAGATTGGTAGTGAACCTCGACTCATCATGGAACGAACCATGTCCAACAAGGTTCGATTACGCCTCTCACCCACACCCTTAAGTTGTGGTGTCCTGGGAGGTGTCAACTGTGAGACAATCCTACATTCCTTAAGATAGTCAAAGAACTTTGTACTAAGATACTCACCACCTTGATCGGATTGAATCATCTTAATATTCCTTCCCAATTGATTTTCCACTTCCTGCTTAAACACTTTAAACTTTTCAAAGGTTTCTGACTTATGCTTGATTAAGTAGACATGTTCATATCTACTAAAATCAGCAGTGAAAGTCACATAGAAGTGGTTAGCATCCCTTATGGCGATTATGAAGGGTCCACACACATCAGTGTGTACTAGATCGAACAACCATTCACCCCTAGCAAAAGAATCGATGAAGGGTGATTTTGCCATTTTTCCAAGTAGACAAGATTCACAACTATCATCCAAATTTAGGTCAAATGACTCCAAGACAATGCCACAATATTTCTTTATCCAAGTTAGTGGAAGAATCAATACATAATACACTATCTCCTAGGTTATCTACCACCGATACAGCTTCATACACACTATCACAAGGTAATGCTTTAAAATAAAGAATATTATTAAAGAAAGCATTAATACTACCATATTAATTAACAAAAGAAAAGGTAAACCTTTGTTTGTAAAAAGCATGAAAAGAAATAATATTCCTCGCCATTTCAGACGAGTAACAACATTTATTCAAATCTACTGTTAACCCACTACTTAGCAACAAAGTATAAACCTCAATCTTGGTGATAGGTGAGTCTTTCCTATTCCCCATGATTAAGCTTATCTTTCCATGCTCCACATCCTCATTTCTTCTTAGTCCCTACAAGTCAAAACAAATATGAATACCATAATCGGTATCAAGGATCCAAGAATTAGAATGGGGTGAGTTATTAGACAATATAGTGTAAATACCTGCATGGTTGGGTTTCATTTTCCCATCCTTCACATCTAGCAGATACTTTGGGCAGTGTCTCTTCCAGTGCGACTTTTCGTGGCAATAGAAGCATTTAGCCTCTTTAGGGTTAGCAGAAGGAGTGACGGAACCTTTCTTGGTTCCACTTGAAGAGGATCCCTCAAGAGACTTTCCCTTGGTACCCTTTAAGGGGCTCTTCCTCCTCTTCCCTTTTCCTTGCCCAATTGCCAATACTGGGGTTGCGGTAGGAGTAGGAGTGGTAACAACTGACTTACCCTTAAGACCACTTTCAGCGGCCTTCAAGAGTCTTTGAAGTTTGTTGAGTGTAACTTCCTCCTTGTTCATGTGGTATGTCATTCGGAATTGATCAAAACAAGAAGTTAAGGAGTGAAAAATGATGTCAATTTCCAACTCCTCGGGGAAGTTCACATTTAGCTTCAGCAACTGGTCCACATACCTTTGCATTTTCTGCAAGTGGTTGGTGATGGGTTCACCATCCTTCATGCGAGTTGTTATCATGGAGTAGATGTTGTCATACCTCTCTTGACGAGCACTTTGATGGTAGCGGTCCATCAAGTCCTGGTGCATCTCAAAAGGGTAAAAGTCCTCATAGGACTTTTGGAGCACGGTTGTCATCGTGGCCAACATGATACATGCTACTTCCGTGGCATCTCTCTCATGAGTCTGGAATTCTGCAATCTCCTCAGGAGTAGCAGTCGACTCATCAAGTTCCTTCAGCTCCTTGGAGCACGGTTGTCATCGTGGCCAACAGAGTCAGTAAGGTTTGAACCAGAAGCAGTATTGTTTGAAGACATCTAAAAAGGAAAAAAGAAATTTCGTATTAGATATAAGGATAGTCCTTAATAAAACACCCAAATGTAATATTAAGGCTAGGACCCAACGCAATATTTTATAACTTAGAAGAAGGATGTCGTAATCCAAGCTATAAAATATTTGAAGGTAGGTGAATGACGATTCACCAATTTCCACCATGAAAAACGAAATAAATGATTAGGTTTTAATTGGTTTTGAAACACCTAGATTCTTTGAGATTCATTGAACTTTTCAATGACATGTTTCAATCTCGAGTGTGCCCTTCAAGTTTTGTGACTGGGATGCAAAGGATCACAAAACAAGGTGTGAAGTAACCTTGCAAATTACTTGGTACCCTTAATATTTACCCCTCAATCGATGTGTCGGTTAATCACACATGCTCCATCGATACTATGATAAACATTAAGTTACCCTTTGCCTACCTTGTTAAATCCAAGTTAGTGTGTCGGTTAACCACACATGCTCCACTAACGACTTAAACAAAGTGTAAAGTGTAATTTCATGGGTTAGCACCTTATTCACATTTTCCAAAAGTAACTAAGATTTGGAATTTATAAAACATTTAGTTACTTTAGTATCATTATACTTTTATTGAGGATTTAAAGTCATTGTACTACCCTTTCGACCAACGACCCTCCACCAGTCAAGGAAGCGGTGGGTGAGAGTGGTCACTAAGCTGTCATTTTATATGCAACAGCCTTATACCCCCTTATAGACCGGCTTCATGAATGAGTCCTACTAACGGTAAAATGACTTTTTCTTATACATATATAATTATTATTAAATTTATAATATTATAAAGTACAAGGATTGAATTTTAACATTTAAAATTCTAGGGATTAGAACTAAAGGTTTTAAAGTGACTTTACATATTCCAAAACTAGAGGGCAAGTTTTGTAACTTTCAAAACTATTCATCTTTCATAACTTATGAGTTAAATGGTTTATTAAAATGAGAGACTTTTCATTTTATGTAACCTGTGTGTTTCTTTAGTGGACTTTAAAAGAATGAATTTTGGTAATCCATAACTTGAGAACAAATTATGGATTCCATTAACACACATAATGATCAAGAATTAAACTAACAAGCAAGTTACAAATAATACCTATGATCTTCTAAACTCATAAGTTCATGAACATGCATATCAACAATTTCAAGAATCATAAATAAACCATATAAAACTTGAAATTTTGATAATAGCCATTAAAAATGGATTAGTATAACCATTACATCATCTAAAACAAGTTTTATAACACTAAAACAATTTAGGGTAATGTTTCTAGTCCACTTCTAGCACCAAAGCTCAAAAACCTGCTCAGTGGATGACACACTCATCGAGTTCATCAAGGAACTCGTCGATTTCAGGCAATAACACATGAACTCAGTGAGTTTTTGGCCAGAACTCGTCGAGTTTTCTTGTCTGGGTAGTTTTTGGCTTTTGAAAAACAAGTTTGCATCAAGTATCAAGTAAACAAGCCTAGGCTCTAATACCACTGAAGGGTTTTGTGCATTCTAACACTCCTAAGGTGTATATGCAACCCTAGTAACCTTGGATCTATGTTTGACTAAGATACATGCAAATTTGACTTTCTAAGGTTCTTCAACTATCTAACATAGCATTGATACTTGAATCATTAAGCTAGCAAGAAAAACATACCTTTATTTTTTTTCTTGGATTCCTTGAGAACCTTGTAAGCCTATCACCTCAATTATGATGACTCAAAATGTCTCACACAACACCAAATACACTTGGAAACCTAATCCAACAAAATAAAGCCTGATCAACTATATTTATTCGAGATAAGACCAACATGTGTTTGGGAGCGATAGTAGTTTTGTAACAAGTCTAAAACTTACCAACTCTATATACAAAGAAACATTAATACCAAACATAAAGTTTAAAAATACTATAGGAGTATTTTAGGCACTATAACTAACTTAAGTGAAAACTAAAAGACCCTTCCTGGTAGGTCTATAATTACAGAGTGTATATGTTAAGGTTATATATAATTGAGATTTTATAGACTTAGAATTTGTGACTTTTGCTCTACTTCCTGTTCCTTGTTTGGTTGTGGTCCTAGAGTAGGATCAGTTATTCAAACGTCTATCTGACCTTGGTTATATATAATTTGTATACACTACGTGATTATACGAAGACACAGTAAGGATCATCATAAAAATTTCAATAGAAATACTCTTATTAATCTCATAGATTCTTTATACATCCCTAATTCTCGTACAAAGGACATGTCTACATATGGTAACCCCACTACCACAACCAATAGAGGAGTCGGGGAAGAACCAAAAGAGGGTTCACGAGGAGAATTTTAAGAAATGATCATACGATGAGAAAGGCATTAGAGAGATAACTAACCTTACCCTATCAGAAACAAACAGGAGAGCCCACTCAGTGTTTTAGGTCCAGTCTAGGGCAACCATAACTAGGACAGAGAGAATAAGAGACCATTCACGAATCATGTGAGGAGGTCAAACTCCTTACGCATCACACTAATAATTAACAAACAAACATAACGAGTGGGTTAGTAATTATACCACTCACACTATGTGTTGGGCCTATTACCTCTTTCATCACAATTAGTAATAGTGAATCAAGTCATGGAATTTCATTTGAGGGTGGTTACTATTAAAAATTCATAAGTCTATTGTCATATACCCCTGTTATGAATCATTTTCAAACAACTATAAAAGTTGGAACATGATACACACAAAACTGAGATAACTTAGTTCAAATGACACTCAACTTATGACTATTACTAAGGATTTACCACCATTCCATCTTTTAAAAAACACACGGTAGAAGGGTGACTCCCCAGAGACCTATAATAACAAATCCTCCACTGTATAATGCTACTTCCTTTCAAGATGTTGTAACGGCCTTCGTGACTCAAATCTATGCAAGTGGTACCAGTGGGTTGGATAATGGTGCTAACCATCCAAACCATGAAGAAAGCCATGGGTACCCATAGCTTACTTTATTTAAACCTAACGTTTGTAAAATACCTACTTCTACTCCCTACCATAAGTGCATCTTGTTGGGTTTTGGTATAATACAACATCCTATGGTGCACATACAACCCTAAATACCTTGGATCTATATTATCACTCATTATACATGCCAATGGGTTCCAAGGTATTATTCTTACAACTAGCATGCAATTGTCATACAAATTACATAAAATACTAGATAGTGTAACATACCTTTTTGTGTAGCTGGAGGTATTAATCTATTTGGCCTTAAGAACTTACCCCCAATAGTGTGGAAGCCTCAAATGAAGTCACAACACATCAAGGACAAAGGTAGGACTTAAGAGAGAATATCCATGCACTCTAAAACCTTCAGGAACTCCAAGAACATCCACACACACTAAAAGTGGCAATTTTTAGGTCATAACATATGTATTTATATGTTTTGAATTCTAAGAGTCATGGGTATAACCCAAACCCATATCCATGGATTTTATGATCCATGGTTCATGTGGCCCAACTCTATATGTATCCATACATAAACTTGGTCCAACATGGATCATAAGCCCAACACATATAAATATAACTAATTACGATAATTAGTCCCCATAGTTTTATTGCTCTCTTTTGATCACTAAATTAATTCCAAATTAATTCTTTATCAATACTAACTAAAACATATATTTCATATTAATATATTAGAACTTATAATATATTAATAAATCATATATACCTCTTCTCTCAAAAGTCCATCCTAACAAATTGTATTGATGATATGCAACCCAAATGGACCATGCTACTCTCTGTTCGAATACATACCAATAATAGTTATGGGCTTAGACACCTAATCCAACAGTCTCCCACTTGAAAAAGTCTAAAACTATTATTGCGTATGACTCCAAAACCTGACTAGCAATCGTAGCACTTAAAGCCGCTATCGAACTCTAAACAAATCAATGACATGTCCATTAGACAAGGGATCATATATTCCTCCATTCTAAATATCATATGGACTGAGACATGGATTGTAATCATTCTCTCTGTCCATTTTTTGTTTCCCAATTTTCTATTTATGATGACTGACTAATTGAACAAATCAAATCAGTCTAGGCCTGGCCGAGCACTTACCTTTGTCATCACCAAATCATCGAGGGGCCCACAGATATCGTGTTTATCCCTCCAAGGGTAAAAGGAATGGATAAACTTCGACTCATATGCTTGTTCTACTACTTGTTGAGTTATACACAAAGGCACGTTTCATAGGCAACAATTCATATCTCTATGTTTGAAGAATATAATATATTATCGTCTCATGATCAAAATCCATGAAGTGATTTAAATGAGCGTGGGTTGAATCCAATACTCGAATCCCTATTCCAGGAGTACTCATGAATGTTGTAGTAACTCTGACTATGTCCGCTACCTTGTACATCTACAAACTCGATTCATGACAGTCTTGACTTAATACCTACTTCCAACGTATTATCGACTATAGATGGTTTAAATAACTTAGTCATTCGGAAAGAATAACCTAGTTATTTTGGAAATTAAAACATGCAAAGTGAAACATAAGAATAATACTAATCCTATATGGTCCCAAGCACCTTTGAGAGTAAATAGAACACCTTTTATTTAAACAGCATATTGATTACTCATTATTCATTGTATAATGTTTCAAATAATCAACTTTATACTTGAATTAAAACAATAGTTGTCCCATGCTCCAAGTATGTAAACTATGTTTTCTAAACACTAGTCATGCCATACATTAAGTACGCACACTATGTTTATATATGATCTTTACTTTGTGAAATACATCAATTGAACATGCTTCCAATGATGCTCATTTCACAATCCCAAATCTTTATCGTAAATGTAAGAATTCCAAATTCCTACCATTTAACCAAATCTGTTAGATTGTAAACTTATATGCATTGATCCTCTCGTAATGACTATGCATGAAGTCACAAAGACTTGTCAACAGACATTACAGACTATTCAAATGGAGATCAGTTCCATGGAAACGAAGCCTCAAATTCAAAGTACATCACTTTCAACGTCCTTCTTGCATTAAGCTTTCTAATTTTACACAGATTTGGAAGAACAACTTCCACCTATGGAAATCTTCCCAGACTCCCATTTTTACTATCACTTCTGAACAAGAGTTACCTCTTTTCAGAATATGTCAATATGGTCCTTCCGAAATTAACACTTATACTTCCAATTGTCCATGAGCAACCAATCTTTGGTAAACCTCATATTGTCCTGGACAATTGCTTAATCATTTTAGTCATATTCAATTCTAGACGTTTCCCCTCTTAATGCCATGAGCATTTGGAAAATTTAGAAAGGATGAATATTATAACACATGCAATCGATCCTATATTTGAAGCATATGGGACACGATTCATGACGTCTCACATAAAAACATGATACTAGACCCATCTTTTGCTAAAATATTTTTTTATTTGCCATGTTCTCAAAATTTGACTATGAAGAGGGATGTGATAATCATAATCGAATTTTGAAAACGCAATATATATAGAATTTCCTTATGTCGAACCATTCTAACATAAAAGTCATATATATATATATATATATATATATATGACTAAAGATGATTAAAATCTCATTCTAAGCTTTTAGAATTGAAATGAAGTATAATTTCCTCTCCCTTAGCTATAGCAAAACAACTTTTCCCAATTGAAACCCTGTTGTTTTCTATAATTAACACAATAACTTGCAATACTGAACATAATAATCATGCCCCCACTAACATGATAATTATCAGCATAACACTTATGCTCCCACTAGCTTTGACATTTACTCAGAAATCAGCTGGACGTCTAGAAATCAATACTTTATTAACTTTCTTAACAAAGTTCACTTTTCTGATACGAGATGCTTTGATAAGACTTTATCAAATTCATACACCTTTTCTTAGATAGTTCACATGTGTGTCTAAACAGTTTTAGAACTATGAAAAGGTATGTCGTAATCATAGTCTCAATTATTTAGACCTTTTCCATTTCTCACAAGTCTATGTTAATGTGTCGGTTACCCACACACGCTCCACTAACGACTTTGAGAATGCAAATGTCACAATTTCTATCTACTAAAAATCTACTTTGTGAAAGTGTTTCCTCACCATCATTTTCATGAATCGGAGAGAAACCTTATGACACTTAGATTTTATGGTGTATGTGTTCCTTTCCATTTGAATTTTGTCAAAATCGTTATCGCAAGACAAGGATAGTGACAACTTCAAATTCATATGGACTGAACTTGTTCAGTCTTAACTTCTTGCCATCTGGCAGCACAAGGGCCTGCCATTGCTTCCAAGTTGTTATGCAATCAATTGAGAACTCTCAGAACTCCTATGCAAATCCAACTTTAACTGGAATGGTTACAGAAATGTCAACACGATATATTATAAACCTCAAGTTGTGTGCTACTGAAGAACTATAGGTTTTATCCTTGATTAGTTCTTGAAAATTCCAAGACCTTTAAGACTCCCACTATCCTCTTGACATATAAGACTCTCTTGTCAAGAACCATTGCTTGACAAAACAAATATTCAAAGGAAAGTGTGGATTCTTATCAAGACTAAAACTTTACGCAATTGGCCTAAGTTGATCTCTATTTTAACCAAAACATCACAACTTACCAATTTCAAATATACAAGAGTAGAAAACATTTTACTCTTACATTTGACTAGTGTTAATAAACCTTCTTCAAGATATCTCACTCAAGTTACAATCTTAGAGTATGACTCTAACACTTTGTTTTTGGAACGAAGTATGACTCATCTTTTTGATTTAACCATTCCAACAATTCATGTCACCTCTTCTTAGCCATAAGAATGCACTAAGATGTCCTTAGAGGACGAATTGTGATTTGGTTTGTCAATCATTAAGATGATCACAAAACATGATACTAAAGTACTCTCCCATCTTTTCAGATTTGAGAAACTTTTATCTTTCTGCCTAATTTTATTCTTCTCATTCGTTTTGCCATACATCAAATATTTTCCAATGTTTTAGAATTATACTTAAACTTGTATGTATAACCATATTTACTATACGTTAGTAAATCATAACGAATAGTCTTATCGATCTTTGTGGTGGACTTGACCAGTGCCCACGAATGTGTACCCGATCCCTTAGTCCTTTCACTTGACTTAATTTTCCAAAGATGAAAATTCTCATTCATCATACAACTTGTATGATTCCAAGTTTCGGTCCAATTGAAACTTGGGTGATGAGAATATTTCCTTATTTGGTAAATTATGACACTACCACAACCGAAAGAATCAAATCCATTTTCCAATATTGTTATCAATGGAATCATATAAACAACCGTTTTTCACAAATCCCATTGTAAGGATATTTAAAATAAATAAAATAAAACCCTATCTTTTATTTAAAACTTGCGGAAAAACTTATCCTTACAATGCAAATGCATATGAAAAATTTGTTGTTATCTATTCCTAAGCAATATATCATAATTCTTAAGCAACAACTCACAATTTTAATCACCGAACCATGCGACAGAAATCCATCTTCGCGATCAAAATTAGCATATACTTCCTTTAAGCTTCCTCTCTTCGATTCTACAAAACATCAAAATGTGATCTGGTCACATCATGTATAAGAATCTCAAATAGGAACTTAATAGAGTTAGATAGTGCACTTTACCCGAAGTAGAGTCAAATTCTTTGACTTTACCAACCTTATGATTGTTCAGGTAAATCAGGAAGCTTCGTAACCAATGCCCCTTCCTTTGGCAATAGAAGGTTTGGAAAGTTGATCTTCTAATAAGATTTTCTTTACTAGTCCTCAAATCATTTCTGATTCAGAAGCACCAAGCAAATGGATAAAATAATAATAGGTCATGTCATATTCTGTTTCATATTAGTCCTAAAGCAACTCACTATGTTCCTTAGAAAGTGATTGAACATCCAACTTTCTCAAGACTTTGACACCCAACTCTCCCGGCTTGTCAATATGTGACTTCATCTCCAAGATGTGATCACACATAGACCTTGCTTGCCAATAGGGCTTGAGTGACCTTGAACTTGTGGGTAAGGGAGAATAATTGGAGGGGGTAGAGGAAGTGAAATTCCAAGAGATTTGGGAAGATCATATATGTCTAAACTAGACATCTATAATGGGAGATATTCAAGTTAGTTGATTTTTAAGTCCCTAATGTCACACCCAATATGAAATATTAAGGTTAGGACCCAACACAATATTTTATAACTTGGAAGAGGGATGTCGTAATCCAAGCTATAAAATATTTGATGGTAGGCGAATGACAATTCACCAATTTCCACCATGAAAAACGAAATAATTTATTAGGTTATAACTGGATTTGAAACTCCTAGATCTTTTGAGATTCATTGAACTTTTTCAATGGCATGTTACAATGTCGATTGTACCCTCGCAAATTGTGTGACTGGGATGTCGAGGATCATAAAACAAGGTGTGAATAACCATAAAAATTCATTCGGTACCCTTAATATTATCACCTAATCAATGTGTCGGTTACCCACACACACTCCACCAACGACTTGCTAAGGTACAAAGTGTGAATTTCATGGGTTAGCACCAAAATCACATTTTCCTAAGTAACTAAGATTGGGTATTTATAAAAGGTTTAGTTACTTAGTATTTATCATTAATACTTGTAATGAAGGGAGAACTATAGTCATTGTCCTACCCGTTCGGCTAACGACCCTCCACCAGTCAAGGAAGCGGTGGGTGAAAGTAGACACCCATTAAACTGCCATTTTATAGGCAGTAACCTTATACCCCCCTTATAAACTCGCTTCGTGAATGAGGCCTACTAGCGGTAAGACTAAATTTTAATCTTATACATATATATAAATATTAACTTTTAATATCATAATAGTATAAGGGTGTATTTTACACATTTAAATACTTGGTGGTTTAATCTAATAATTAAGTTATACTCTTAATTTAATTAAACTTAAACCATGTCATTATGGAACTAGTAACTCTTTTAATTAAACACTTTAATTAATTTAATGAATTCCATAAATTTTAAATTTTAACTTTTAAAATTCTAGGATTTGGAATTAAAGTGAACATGGGCGGTGGCTTTACAAATTCCAAAACTAGAGAGCAAGTTTTGAAACTTTTCAAAACCCTTGGATTTTCATAACTTATGAGTTAAATTAAGGTTTTAAAAAAACTTTAATGAGGAGACTCTTGAACATCCATAACTTGAGGACAAGTTATGGAGTTCATAAAACTATTTATGACAAAAGACTCTTCATTTTGTAACCTATGGCAATTTTATAAGTTTTTAAAATTCATAAATGTGACTTTTCAAGTAACTTGAGGACAAGTTACAAACCACACATATTATTACCAATTTCTAGATTAATTTGGATTGAAAACAACTATCACATAATTTTTTCTATTAATCTAAACAAACTCATAAACATGAACATTCATAATCAACAACTTTCAAGCATCATATAACATGTATAAAACTTGAAACTTTAATTATAACTTTATTTGGATGAGAATAAACATTACCATAGTACCAAAAACAAATTTTATGAATAAAAACACTTTGTGGTAATGATTCTAATGCAAAACAGGCCAAAAAAACACGAATATATGCTGTCAGGGGGTCCAACTCGTCGAGTGCATGAACAAACTCGACGAGTTGGATGCATTTGTTCATGGACTTGTCGAGTCACACACTAGAACAAAAAATTCATTTTTTTATGCTATTTGCATCAAGTATAATTGAAAACAACTCATGGCTCTGATACCACTGTTGGGTTTTGGTATAATACAACATCCTATGGTGCACATATAACCCTAAATACCTTGGATCTATGTTTTTACTAATTATACATGTAAATGGTTTCCAAGGTATTAATATTACAACTAGCATGCAATTGTCATACAAACTACATAAAATACTAGATAGTGCAACATACCTTTTCGTGTAGCTGGAGGTATTGATGTATTTGGCCTTAAGAACTTAGCCCCAATATTGTGGAAGCCTCAAATGAAGTCACAACACATCAAGGACAAAGGTAAGACTTGAGAGAGAATCTCCATGCACTGTAAAACCTTTATGAACTCCAAGAACATGCACATACACACTAAAAGTGGCGGTTTGTAGGTCATAACATATGTATTGATATGTGTTGAATTTAAAGAGTCATGGGTATAACCCAAACCCATATCCATGGATTTTATGATCCATGGTTCATGTGGCCCAACTCTTTATGTATCCATACATAAACTTGGTCCAACATTGATCATAATCCAAACACATATAAATATAACTAATTACCATAATTAGTCCCCATAGTTTTAATTAGTCTCTTTTGATCACTAAATGAATTCCAAATTAATTCTTGATCAATACTAATTAAAACATATGATTTCATATTAATATATTAGAACTTATAATATATTAATAAATCATATATAACCTCTTCTCTCAAAAGTCCATCCTAACAAATTGTCCTGATGATATACAACCCAAATGGACAATGCGACTCTCGGGTCGAATACATACCAATAATAGTTATGGGCTTAGACACCTAATCCAACACATCTCAGGGAGGTTAGCAGGAACATTGAGAAGAGTTCAACAAAAAGAAAATTTGTTGGGATTAAAACCCTAATTGAGATTTGATGAACAAGATGCGGAAAATAAGAACAAACACAAATATAAATATTATGTCGAATGATCACTCGATTTATTGAATTGTGAGGAACAAATTACACTTAAGAAATAAGAATCTAACTCTACAGAAACCTCTCAACATGGCGGCTACATTTTACCTCTCTCTTAACCCTAATAATGAATAATACATGACTTTTTATAGGGAAAAGACAAATCTTGGGCTTTTAACCTACACTTCATCAAAGTGGCTCGTTGCCATCATCCATGGAGTGCTTTGAAACCCTACAATCTCCCCCTCAAAGTATGGAATGGATGACAATGCTTTAACTTCCAAAACAAGCATCTAGCAAATAAAAAGATCAGCAACAAGCAATATATGAAGCAATCCACAAATCTTGATTCTTCAATAGTCTTCAAACACGGGCTCTAGGATATATAAACCAAGCACTGAAGTAATCCCAAAAAAAAATTCATGAAAACCAAACACGCCATCAAAACCCATTTCAAAGGAAACTGAATCACTTCTTGTCTTTGAAGATCTCCCACTCCAAGTCACAATGATCTTCAAATAAGCTAATGATATAATCCACCAAAAATTATCATGTAACAACCCAAATTTTAAGATTCGTAACGCCACGTGATCGACAAAATACTAGAATTCGGAGATATAAAAAGTCCTTAGAAGAGCTCGATGAAGAACTACTACTATAAAGGATACTTTTCCGCAAAAGCCTTAGAAGAGCTCGATGAAGAACTTCTGCTATAAAAGCTACCTTCATATTCCTACCACAAGCTTCATCAAAAATCTTTAAATTTGAAAAATCACAATCCAGTTTCGAATGGACATACCAAATTCTCCCTCGATTTATAATAAAAAACGTGATTATAAAACCTTCAAATGATCATGAGAATGATCTTGAATGGATAAATAACTATCATGCTCCCCCGTGACAAAATGATATACACAACGAAGTATAAAATCCGAAAAAATCATGAAAATTTGATATTATCACAAAAAACGACTTTCTGAACCGCCAAGACTTGATGGAATTTTTATTTTTCTGTGCACGAAAAAAAATGTGCATAAAAGAATTCAAAACTGTTCACCAACCCTTAAATTTGCAAACTTTTCAAAGAATGGGCTAAAACTGTCACTTTTCTGAAATTCTGGGACTGAAAAGGTATTTATGCATCAATTTTTACCTTCATTCATAACAATTTCTAAATAAATCCAAAAGTGCCAAGTCACAAAAAATACAGGGATCAGAACCGTCAAATCGCTGTAGCTGCAGGGACTAAAAATGTAACTTGAATATTTTCTTCCCCATTAAGACGAGATTGAAGGAACACGACTGCATCATGCTCCAGTCTTTCAACAACAACCAAATGAGATGCGAAACCTCCAAATGTTCGTAAACGATACCCAAAAATCTAATTTTGATCAACCCTTCATACTGAGCACACCAATACGAATGTGAACCCGAGCCATTCCAGTGCCAATTTCAAGTGTGAATCAACCAATTGCGAATCTAGAATCACACCCGGTTCCGAACCCGGTCTCAATTCCAGCAACAAACCCGTTCATTCCGAATCGAACAATTAAACTTCAATTTACAAATCAACAGTTCGCTCCGAATATAGTTCCGATTCGAAGGTCGTTCGTTTTGAACATCACACTTGCGACGGCGAATCCAAATTAACTGGTGTTGCGAATCAATATCAACGAACGTTCGCAAGTATAGCAATTTTTTACTTTACAGTTTTGACCTCATTTCACCGTGAATGATAAGAAATGTGAATCACTTGGATGTGAACAAATGAGAAACACCATTCAATAGAAAACCACGTTTTAAATTTTGACCTTGACTACCAAAACAATTGCTTAAATCATCTTGATTCCATTGTTCGCAGGTAACGTCTTTCACAATATTCAAGTTCATTCGATCGCTTTACACATCCGGTCACGAATCTGATTAAGATTGCAATCCAATTTTGACTTTTTCTAGTTTGACTCTCCAAATCACAATACAGTCTGTTCCCCCATTCATCATCATACATCAAGATTGCATCCACTCAAACACCCAATCGCCACTTCTATAAATCGATTTCAATCACAGATAAATCATAACGAAATCATCAGAAATTTTCAAGATTAACACGACTCAAAATAATCAATAAATGAGAAAATCGATTTGAAAAAAAAAATAACTTGGATTAAACTGAAAAGAATCGATTGTCGATCTTGAACAAAAACTTGATATCGATTATTGGTAATGACTATTTTGTGATCTGAAAAATCGAATCAATGAGACAAGAACGAGAGAACAGGAAAGAGAAACAAATGTCAAAACTTTTGCCATTTTGGTCGATGAGTATTGATGTGCACGAGACATATCATAATGAAAAAAAACATTTGGACTGATCACAAAATGGATGAACAGTGACCAATTGAGCCTAACATCGGTTGAATAATCAATTTTCAGATCCAAAAAAAACGGATTGAAGAGTAGGATCGAACACAATAAAAGTGTGACTTTGAAGCAAAGATTTATTAAATCATAATAAAAAAATCAGATCCAAATAACATAAAAATACCAGGATGAACAGTAGAAGAATTTCATAAATCTTCATGAACAGATGCTTGAACAGAAAGCTTGATTCCAATCCACCAAAACACCAATAATCTTCAATAATTTGTGCAGAAAATCATCAAACCAAGAACCGATACATCAAAAATCAATAGATCTTCAAAGACCCGCTCTGATACCACTTGTTGGGATTAAAACCCTAATTGAGATTCGATGAACAAGATGCGGAAAATAAGAACAAACACAAATATAAAGATTATGTCGAATGATCACTCGATTTATTGAATTGTGAGGAACAAATTACACTTAAGAAATAAGAATCTAACTCTACAGAAACCTCACAACGTGGCGGCTACATTTTGCCTCTCTCTTAACCCTAATAATGAATAATATATGACTATTTATAGGCAAAAGACAAATTTTGGGCTTTTAACCTCTTCATCAAAGGGGCTCATTTTCATCATCCATTGAGTGCTTTGAAACCCTACAAAATTATATATATATATATATATATATATATATATATATATATATATATATATATATATATATATATATATATATATATATATATATGGAATATGACTAGAAATGGCCATAGTTGCCAACGACCTCGTTTCTCTCCATGCAACAGAATCATGCCTTCACAAGGAAGTAACCAGCCAATTGGTGAAACACCAATTCTGCAGATAGACTCTGCTACTTTTCAAGTTGCAGTCACAGCCACCGTGATAGCCGTCATGGCACAACTCAATGCTGACAACAAAAGCGGCCACAGAAATTGTACTGACAATGCTAATCACAATAGTAACCAAGGACACCGGCTAGTGTCTACTGACAAGGACATCCTAGACCACAAAGCTAAGAGCAAGAAACAAAAATTCAGGAACAAGAAAGGGAGCAATTCGACTCAAGGTCCTCCGAAGAGACCAAAACTTTTGGCAGTCCCTACAGCCACAACATCTGCCACTCCAACACCCCCCAATCGATATGCTGGAAACCTTTAGAAGTGAAACAAGTGCAACTTCCATCACAAGGGATTTTGCCAAGTAATGCACTGTAAAATCTGCAACATGAAAGGACACACTACCCGTTTTTGTAGGTCACCGGCACAACCAATCACGCAGGTCCCTAGCATTGGGGTATGCCAGACCTATTATAGGTGTGGAGAAAATGGACACTTCAAGAGGGATTTTCCAATAACATGGAACTTGGACAAAGATGGAAGAGTGCTGATGATCACCGCATGAGAAACTCTTTTAGAACTACCTATGGACAGTAGTACGTTTCCCAAATGAAAATATGTTAAAACTTAAAATCTTTAAGAAAACTATTACCAACTAAATATTAATCATAAATTACTTCCTCGTCCATACAAATGACCACATTAATATAAAACTAAGGGTCCTTACAGCTAAGCTATGATGGCTTAGTGTAAACATTAGGGTCATATGTAATTAAGATTCTACAGACATAGAGTGCATGATTCGGCCTTAACTCCTGTTCCTTTCCTAGTTGTCAAGTTAGGTCTGAGTCACTTAGTCGACTATCTTATCGGCCTTAATTATATATGACTTCTAGACACCAATTCATTAGGGAAAGACCTAGTAGGGATCATAATATGAAATATCATTACCAGTTATCGGGACCCTCATATTGCTAGTACTCGTTTAATGCACTACAAAATGTCCGCATTAGTAATTACAAGGATAAACTTAAAGTGCTAAAAACATACTCGTAGAATGCACTATCGCTCTAACAAATTACTTTTTCTTAATGGAATTAACACCCGTTACAATTGTTGGATAAGGTGTCTAAGTCCATAACTATTTCTGGTATGTACTTGACCCGACCCGGCATGGTCCATTTGGGTTGCATGGCACCATGCAATTGGATAGACTAAATGAGAGAAATAACACTTGGAGATTATTAATATATTATAAGTTCTAATATATTAATAATATTATTTGATTAGTTTGATCAAGAATTAATTTAGAATTAATTAAGTGATCAAAAGATAACTAATTAAATATATGGGTTGATTATGTAAATCATCCATAT
Source organism: Lactuca saligna (assembly GCF_052625555.1). NCBI lineage: Eukaryota > Viridiplantae > Streptophyta > Magnoliopsida > Asterales > Asteraceae > Lactuca > Lactuca saligna. Next base: position 178,808,219 of record NC_136417.1, on the reverse strand, counting down.
CTTGTATAGTGGGCTAAAAGGCTCCATGGACTATCAAGTTGGGTTCCACCCATAGGATGCTCCATGGATGCTCCATGGGAGTTACAAACCCATGGGTCATGGAAATGAACAGTCATGACACATTAGGGTTTAACCCTAGATGTGTCAACACTATATAAGTAACATATTCTCCACCCAAAATCGGCTACACTAAGAAACAAGAGGGCTTGGCCGATTTTGAAGAAGTGAGTATTCTCTCATAAGTTCTTCCAAGAGCATTTGGTGTTGTGTGAAGCATTTGAGGCATCACACTTGGGGTGCTAGGCTCACAAGGTTTCAAGGAACACAAACAACAACAAGGTAAGTTATTCTATCCATACTTTATGTTAAAATTGTTCCCCATGTATGCTAGATAGGAATATAACCTTGGAATTCAACTTTGCATGACAATTAGACAAACATAGATCCAAGGTTATTAGGGTTGCATGTGCACTTAGGAAGTGTTAGAATGCTCAAAACCCATCAACAATAAGAAGTTTCGACGTCGTCATCTGACATGGATTGGCTAGGTCCTCACCATACCAATTATATGTGCTACAAAATAACCCATCGCCTTAACCAACCGACTAACGAGACCCTCATTACTCATAACGACAAGCCCGATACAAACCCCCGAATCGTCTCTGACTTCAAAACCTAGAAGTACTCATGCAAGGATTACTATATCTTCTGAAGCCTTCTCGAAGTGTTCCCAACAGACCTTTCAGGAATACCACTCGGGCAGCAGGTTAAGTTCAAGCACAGAGGCTAAGGACAAATATGGTTAACCAATCACCACTAAGTGTATACGTGAGAGTGATATATAATTAAGCCTCTACGGACTTAGGATGTGTATTTCTGCCTTTCCTCCTATTCCTTGTCTGGTTGTGAACTTAAGGAAGAGTTACCCATCCGACCGTCTTATCAATCTTAATTATATTCGACTTCTATATGTGAGGCAATGATAGAAGAACTGGTTAAGAGTCCTACTATGAACTTCATGGATGAAGTTTCCCAATTCTACAAGTGGACATCCTACCATTCGGATGAACGTAGACAAGTAAACCCAAAGCCACACACACTTTTCCGATCAAAACAGTAGATGCAGTAGTGAAGATCCACTGGAATACCAAGTAAGGATATGAATTCACTTAAGGTCAAGAAGATCAGACAAAATAAAAATACCCCCCCCCCCCCCCCATCTTTTCCCCAACCCTGGAAGTCCCATTAGAAACGCTAACTTCGAGACGAAATTCCTTTTAACCGGGGGGGGGGGGGGGGGGGATGATGTGACAACCGTCAATTTCTGGTCAAGTCTAACCCAAAAAAAGTCAACAAGTCAAACTGGTAAACTCAACTAGTACTTGTATGATAGGCCTTACTCTATGTTTACTAGTGTACAAGTCTTTACCCTAATACAAAGAATCACTCGGAAGTTTCAAATGTTCAGAAAATCTAAACCCTAATCAGGGTGAGTAATGTAACGACTCGATAAAACACTATTATGTACCCTTCAGGGGCGTATAACACTCATAACGAGTCATAGTGGGATCTACAAACCTTGCACTACAGGGCCAAACAATAATAAAGGCCACCAGCAAAGTCCCTCTCAATCTCTCTCACTCTATCTATCTCTGTCTCTCTCTCTCCGAACTCTCTCCTAAATCTCTCTCAACTTTTTCATAAACATCCATGCCATTCCGGCCCTTCAATTAGTTGAAAATTACTTGAAACAAGAATATAATATGAAAAATAGCATCTTGGATGCGAACTTTCTCGGATGTGAACCCCCTGATGGCGAACCTCTTGGATGCGAACCTCTTTGACGAGAACCATCTCGGATGCGAACCTCTTGGATGCGTACCTTCTCGTACGTGAACCTTTTGGATGCGAACCTTCTCGGATGCGAACCTCTTGGATGCGAACCTTCTCGGATGCAAACTGTGATAATCGTCAATCTTGAGTCAAGTCGAGTCATCAAGTCAAACCGGTCAACTCGATTACACCTTGTGTATTAGGGTTTGTGTTATGTTCATACTGTATAACTTGCTATATTAATGGGAAAACATCACTTGGGAAAAGTCTTATGTTAAAATTTCCTAAGCCTTAGTGCTAATCAATGAACTAAACTGATAAAAACCATGTTGCATACTCATCGGGAGTGTGTAGGATCCTTAATCATGACTTAACGGGGCTCAAGAACCTTGCATTGCGGAGCCAAACACTCACAATTGTCACACATGGAACCTCTCTCAATCGTTTCCACTTTATCTCTCTCTATGACAAATCTCTCCCAAATCTCTCCAAGTATGTGAAATCTCTCTCAAATATCTCTTTGTATGAGAAATCTCTCCAAGAATGTCAAATCTCTCCCAAATCTCTCCAAGTATGTGAAATCTCTCTCAAATATCTCTTTGTATGAGAAATCTCTCCAAGAATGTCAAATCTCTCCCAAATCTCTCCAAGTATGTGAAACCTCTCTTAAATATCTCCTTGTATGAGAAATCTCTCCAAGAATGTCAAATCTCTCCCAAATCTCTCCAAGTATGTGAAATCTCTCCCAAATCTCTCTCAAAAGTTTCCCGTAACTTTTTAGAATCATTCGGGTCATTCCGACCCTTAACCGGGTCAAAAACGGCTTAAAACGGGGTAAAAACGAGAAAAATAGGCTTTAGGAACCGAAACCCTTCTTAGGAACCGAAACCAAGAAGAGAGGCCTCTCGGGCTGAAACTCGCGAGGACAGAGCCTTTGTTCTCGGTCTCTGTCCGTTCTCGGTTCCCATGCCCTTCTCCCTGTCTCTTCTCCTCTCTGTCTCTTTCTATCCTCTCTGTTGCTTCTCGGTCTCTGCTCTCTCTTCTCTTCTCTCGGTCTCTGTTCTTTTCCCTCCTCTCCGTCTCTGTTCTATCTTCTCTCCTCTCTGTCCCTCCGCGCCTCACTGCTCCTTCTCTCCTCTTTGTCTCTTCGCGCCTCTCTGTTCTCTTCTCCCCTCTCGGTTCCTGCCCTCTCTCTTCTCCCCTCTCGGTTTCTGCCCTCTCTTCTCTCCTCTCGGTTTCTGCCCTCTCTTCTCTCGGTTTCAGCATCAAAAGGCCGAACCTCGGCCAGATTTCGGAAATTTGTCACTTTTATCCCCTTTTTGATATTTTTAACATTTTGAGCCCGTTTTTCGTGATTTTAAAGCGGGATTTTCTCCAGAAATTATATTTTAACTTAATAAACCCTAAATATTAATAATTTAAACATATTTTGAGGAAAATCATTTTCTAAATAATAAAGATCTAATGGGGGATTTATTTAAGGTGGAGTGTTGACTTTGCCTTAACTTATGTCACAAGCAACCACCCCACACCCACTCTATGACCAGCCATACCTCCCCACCTTACCTAGGTCACTTCAATGTCCCTTACACTCAAATTACACTCATTCCCACGTTTTTAGATCTGGAACAAACATCATCTCTCCTCATTTTCTCTCATTTGCTCTCATTTCACTAAGTATCAAACACCAATTTTCTCTCAAACTTTTTCTACATAAATTTCGAGATTCAAGGCTGATTTTCAAGTGTTCTTCCACTCTTAGTAAGTAAAATTCATCCTCCTTATGATTATTTCACTTCATTCTACTCAAATCATTGATTGCTTACACAAACTCCATAACTATAATGTTAGATTCTCGAAAATCTTCAAGGCATCTCCAAGTGTTCTTGAATTAAACACTTCCATTCTTCAACAATCATCTACTGAAATCACTTAAGGTGAGTTCATACCCCTACATTTTCATGTTTTCTCAAGTTTTTAAGGGGGGAATACAAGTTAAAACACCAAGAACATAACTAAATTTTTCTAACAGCCTTCATCAGAAAAGTTCAACTCCATTCACGGACTGTTTTGGGCATCTTAAGCATTTTTGTTTTCAAAACCGTACAAGTTGCAAATAGTTCAAGTTTAGCTTTAAAATGACTACTTGCATATCTCCATACGATTTTTCTACAATTTATGGTGATTTTTACAAAACTGACTATCATTTCAAACAACAATCCGGACCAGTCTGTGATTTTGGACTTATTCACCCAAGTTGGAGGTCGTTAAAAATCGTGATAAAAATTATGAGTAAACTAGACACATTTTGTGAACTCTCAGAATTTACGGATCTAGTTTTTGACTTCGTGTGATTTTTCTATGATTTTTCCAAAACAGGGAAGAATGGCTAAAGTTAGCCAACAGCATGTAAATATCATAACCCTTTATATTATGTTGAGCAAAGTGTATAATCATAAGTTCTAATTATTGAATGTGTTTCCTTGTTAGTTTGTCATCATGAACTGAAACTAAGTAATTCATAATAAATATTAATCATTCATTTTAGAACATGTATATTAAACTATAAAGGTATAGTTTGATAAATTCATAACACTAATACATTTTCATAAAAGAGTTCATACATATTACATACATTTTAGATAAACTATAATAGGTATAGTTTATGATACATCACTCAACACACTCATACAAAAAGGGTACATTAATACAAGAAAGATTTATATTCACACACATTTCACGTAAACTTGTTAACCTATATTGTGAGACTCTCTCTCTCCCCGTACGTCCGAGTGCGGGATATAATTCCTGGTAGTTATAATCAGAATCTCCTTGAGGGAGAACGTGATACTTGTATATAGATCTATATTGGGTTTGACACCCCACACCTTGCTGCTAGCTATAGTGGGACCTGCAGGTCTACGGGTGACAAATGTCATTTCATTTTCGCGACGCCTGAGAAACGTTGTGGCAGGTTCACATAGTCACAGTATGATTATAGCGACTCACCTAGGGAGATAACAATTCATAAAGTTTACGGGATTTCATAAAACCTAAGTAGGTTTTAGGTTGATTTAAAATTTACTTTCTGTCACACCCCAAAACCAAGAATGGCGGAAACGTTCTGGGGCGGAGGACGTTATGTAGAGTATCAAAATATAATTTAAATCAAAATAGTATGTTGAGTCTTGAATGCACTCCATCTTCTCAAAAGCTAGCATCGGTACCTGACTACTGATGACCTGAGAATACAAGTTATTTTGAAACAGTTTATCAGCATTAAGCTGGTGAATTCATAAGTATTTTAGTGTCGAGGTTCGTTATCAAAACGTTTGAACCTGTCGCAAGTATGAGTTGTAAATGTATGTAAGTGTTTGTAAAAGTTTAAATCTCTCAGAAAAACCTATATTTTCTGTTAAAGTAGCCCTCTTCCAAGGCTTAACTGTTTTGTATGCTCGTTTGATGTAAAAGTGTGTAATTTCCCAAGTGTAACTATCATTTAACAAAATATAGTTTGTACATTAAAGTTTAGGTGAGGTTATCACCAAAATGTAATGGGTAAATTATTGTAGTACGGTAGTTTTGTTTTATATGAACCACTGCTGTACTAACTACCTTAAACCGGGTTTATATTAAGGTATCGTGTGATAAATTGCACCATACTATCGACTGGTAACATCGACAACGTATAGTCGAAAAATAAGGTATGACGTTTGGCACCCGCAGACCTGTCGGTCCCACTGTAGCTACCAGCGAGGTGTAGGATAGTCAATCCAGTATAGATCTATACGCAAACTCACGCTCTCCCTCCAAGAGACTCTGGCTACAACTCGGGTCATGACAATTAAGACATGCTCCCATACAGTGGATCACAATTGTTAACGTATTCGTGTATATGCAATATAATGTTACTTGTTCTAGTATCGTTGTATATGTTCTCTTAGTAATAAGTATTGACTCCTGAATGAACTGACTCGTTGATCTAGAAATTGTAGTAGTATGATCCCGTGTTACCCCGATGGTAACTTACTAATGATGTGCTGATAAGTATGAATATGGAAGTACTTTTATGTCAATACATGTATATGTGATATATAACTAATATTGAAACGACCCTCGGATGGTCACCCGAAATTCCACCAGACCACATCCAAATCGAGGAAAAGGAAATAGGACAGGTGGCTTTCCTAAGCCCTTTAAACATTATTTATACAGCTATACATTTATGGGCATGCAAATTTATAGGTAGTAAAACAAAGTTTATAATAAAGCATTTGATAAGTAAAAGAGTTTGTGAAACATTTTGAAGTAAAACAGTTTGAAAAATGATAAAATCATTGGTTTCCTAGTTATTAATCACATGTGATTAATGCAATCACACGTGATCGAAGCAATAACTATAAGTGTTTAACTTGTATTCCCCCCATAAAGTATTTAAAACATTTAAAAGCATTTCAAAGGTTGAATAAAGGGGTATGAACTCACTTGGAAGCTTGAAGATAGCGAGATCGAAAACCGGGCAGAGTTTCGTTTCGGGAAACGGATTTTTCTCGGGATTCTCGGGAATCTCGGGAGTAAAATCAACCCTCGGGACTTGAGCAAAAAGACCAGAGCTTCGGGTTTGAACGGGCACGGAAATCGACGCAAGATCGTGAGAGAAAGAGAGAAAATGAACAAATTTTTCGGAAAGACTCGCATCCCTTTTATAGGGGTGCTGAACCGCCTCCGAACGCGGGGCGTACGGGCATACGCAGTGCGTACCCGTACGTCATCGCTTACGTATTTCGGATGGAGCGGGTCGGATGGGACGGCGGGTCGGGTAGCTTCGCATAAGGTGACGTGGACGATCCGAGGCCGTGCCCTCGAGTACACGGGGCGTACGAGGGTACGCGGCGCGTACCTCGGCCCTAGGCTGACTCCTCTTCGGATAATACCGAATTTTTAATAAAAATTATACATAAATTATTTATCAAATTTCAAAAATTCATATCTCCTTCATACGAACTCCGTTTTCGACGTTCTTTATATCCCCGCGAAGGTGAGACTACGATCTACAACTTTCGTTCAGATTCCATTGGCAAATTCCGAAATTATTTTTATTATTTATTTATTAAAATGACGTGATTAAGGAATTTCTTTAAAAATACATAACTTCTTTATCTGACGTCGGTTTTTGCCAGACTTTTTACCGTTGAAATACCATTGTCGTGACCTTCGATTCTCGTTTAGATCATTCTGGCCAAATGTCGCTCGATCTCCGTTTCGAGTTTTTAGCCGTCTGTTGCTAAGCTGAACTTCGAAAAATCATAACTTTAATATACGAAGTCGGATTTGGGCGTTCTTTTTACGTACGATCATGGTTTAACGATATTTAAACATAGAAGAATTTAAATAGAAACTTTTTGGACATTTTATTATCAAAGTTAATTTTATTAACTCAAAAATGTTTACAATACTTGACCTATTAGGCCATTACAAAGAGTTGAAATATCGGGTTGTCACACTTTCCATATCATTTCAAACTCACGGCATTTCTACTAAGTAAGGATGATTTCTTATACATTTTGGTCTTTGGTTATAAGGCTACATTATACGGATTTTAAGGAAAATATCGGATTTTTCTGAAACAAACGCGACATTTACATGTGAAAGACTTCTACTAAGTTTTATAATAAAAGCTTATGAACTCACCAACATTTGTGTTGACACTTTTCAAACAACTTGTATTCTCAGGAAATCACTAAACAGGTAATCAAGTGCTTTTGAGGATGGGACGTTAAGGCGTCAAACTTTTCATATTTTGTCAACATATTATAATTGATTATGAAACATGTAATTCATACAAGTGATGTAACTTTTTCAATTATATATATGTTGGTTGTGTTTGCTTAAATTACTATTGAAATTGTGGTTATGAGACTATACATGAAGTCCTCCACCCCCGGATGTTTCCGCCATCCTTGGTTTGGGGGTGTGACAGATTGGTATCAGAGCGCGGTTTATAGTGAATTAAGTATGTCGAACCACATAAGATATACAAACTATAAACACATTTGGGACTAAAAGTCTCTGATTCTTAAAATGCTTGAACGAGTTGTACTTTTATAAAACAAATAATTTCTTGTTTTAAAGTATACTTACATGCATTCTATACTCGCATGGTGTCATAACTTAGGAGAACATAAATTGAAAGAGGAGGAGTCGAACATTATTAGTACGCCTTAGCATGTGTAATCAGTTCTGGGAAGGATATAGCCTGATCAACTATATCCATCCGAGAAGTAACTTACGCACATTAAGGAATAGTCGTAATGAGCGACAAATCTGATAACCTAACTACACTCCATAAAGAACACACTAAGAACCAAATATAAACATTTAAAAATACTATAGGAGTATTTGTATGTTTCTATAGCGCCAGGTTATTATTTTCCGATATGTGCTTCTTAAACCCCGTTTCTCGTGCAGACGACATGGCAGGATTTCATATACCCGGGGACCCATATTTTCCCAATCAGGGAAACGCGGGATGGATCGAAGAGGATCCCAAGGAGGATCCCGAAGAGGATCCCGAGGAGGAGCCCGAGGGGGAAGACGAACAAGAAGAAGAGGAAGACGACCAAGAAGAAGAGGAAGATGATGAGATAGTCATGTTTGGGAACGAAGTGGAGGAACCACCAGAAGTATTCAACCCTCCCTACATCGCGAGGGTACCCGCGCACCGTTTTGGATACAACGGACCTGAACCCCCTTGGGTAACAACGATCGAAAGATGGAGCCGACAACAACGTCAGCGGTCACCATATGGCTACCAACGAGGTTACTATGATCTCACTCATGGTGGACCAGCTGACAGAGCTCTCCCCGTCATGATACAGCGAATAGCAAGTATGGATGATCGTGGAAGGACGACGACCGATCAGGTCCAGGAGTTAAGCGCCATCGTACAGTCTACTACTGATCGTACCAGAGACCTAGAATGACGTGCCGCTCAAGCCGCTACGACCGCCAACACCGGTGCAAGCCAAACCTGCTATGGATGTGGTGAAACGGGACACTTCAGGAGGAACTGCCCTAAGGCACAAGCCCCTAATACTGGGGGTGTAGGGAGAGTCCTAACTTTAGGGCAGGGAGAAGCAGTCAAGGATCCTTCTGTGGTTACTGGTATGTTCCTCCTCAATAACTCTTATGCATGCGTACTTTTCGATAGTGGGGCAGAAAGAAGTTTCATAAGTCACCAATTCAAACATATACTTAAGCAAAATTCCCAACCACTAGAAGATTCTTACGTCGTAGAAATGGCAAATGGAAAGGTTGAGCGCGCTAACGATATTAACATAGGGTGTACTCTCACTCTAGACAACCATTTGTTCAAAATTGACCTTATGCCGGTCACCATAAAAAGTTTCGGCATAATCATTGGTATGGATTGGTTAAGCCTTCATCGTGCCGACATTCTATGTTACGAAAGGGCCGTCCGCCTCAATCTGCCAAATGGCAACATTCTCACCGTTTATGGCAATAAACCTAGTGGGAACCTACAAATCATCTCTTGTGCTAAAACCCAAAAGTACCTCCGAAAGCAATACCATGCATTCTTAGCCCACGTCGTAGACAAGAAACAAGAGGTGAAGGACATCAAAGAAATTCCAGAAGTATGCAACTTCCCTGATGTATTCCCAAACGATCTGTCAGGTGTACCACTCGCACGACAAGTCGAATTTCGGATCGACTTAATCCCAGGAGCTACCCCCGTCGCCAGGGCTCCATATCGCTTAGCACCGGCAGAAATGCAAGAAATATCCAGCCACTTGAATGAACTATTGAGCAAAGGGTTCATCAGGCCAAGCTTCTTGCCCTGGGGAGCACCAGTCTTATTTGTAAGAAGAAGGATGGGTCTTTTCGCTTGTGCATAGACTACTAAGAACTAAACAAACTCACTATCAAGAACCGTTATCCCCTACCCCGAATCGATGACCTCTTTGACCAGCTCCAAGGAGACAGCTACTTTTCAAAAACCGACCTGAGGTCGGGCTATCATCAACTATGAGTTCAGGAAGAGGATATCCCCAAGACGGCATTCAGAACTCGCTATGGGCACTACGAATTTGTAGTGATGCCATTTGGGTTAACAAACGCACCTGCGGTGTTCATGGATTTGATGAATCGAGTGTGTCGACCCTTCTTGGATAAATTCGTCATCGTATTCATCGATGATATCTTGGTCTATTCGAGAAACGAAGAAGAGCACAGACAACACCTACGACTAGTTCTGGAGATTTTAAGAACCGAGAAGCTTTATGCCAAGTTCTCAAAGTGTGAATTTTGGCTTCGTGAAGTAGGATTACTTGGCCACGTAGTAAGCAAGGAAGGAATACATGTGGATCCCTCAAAGATCAAAGCAATCGAAGATTGGTCAACACCTACAATGCCAACAGAAATCCGACAGTTTTTGGGACTCGCAGGCTACTATCGAAGATTCATACAAAACTTCTCCAAGATCGCTAAGCCTCTCACCACCTTGACTCAGAAAGGTGTGGTGTTCGAATGGGAAGATAAACAAGAAGCCGCCTTCCAGACACTAAAGCAAGCCCTATGCAGCGCACCAGTCTTGTCTCTTCCAGAAGGAACCGATGATTTTGTGGTGTATTGCGATGCTTCGAATCAAGGCCTCGACTGTGTGCTCATGCAAAGGGGAAAAGTCATCGCTTATGCATCAAGGCAACTGAAGACACATGAAGTTAATTATACAACCCACGACCTTGAACTGGGAGCGGTGGTGTTCGCCCTGAAGATCTGGAGGCACTACCTCTACGGCACCAAGTGCACCATCTTCACTGATCACAAAATTCTTCAGCACATTCTCAATCAGAAAGAACTTAACATGCGCCAAAGAAGATGGGTGGAATTACTGAATGACTACGAATGTGAAATTCGCTACCACCCGGGCAAGGCCAATGTAGTAGCCGATGCCTTAAGCAGGAAAGAATACTCGGGTCGCCGAGTAAAATCCCTAGCCATGACCATCCACTCCCAACTGGCCACCCAGATCAAGGATGCCCAATTATAAGCCTTGAAACCAGAAAACGTGGCAAACGAAGCACTAAGAGGGATGGACAAGAACTTGGAAGTCAAAGGGGATGGAACTCGTTATCTCATGAATCGAATCTGGACACCGAAGTTCGGTGGGTACCGAGACGTTGTAATGAACGAGGCCCACAAGACTCGATACTCCATTCACCCTGGGTCAGATAAGATGTATCTAGACCTCAAAAGGTTATACTGGTGGCCAAACATGAAGGCTGAAATTGCTACTTATGTGAGCAAGTGCCTCACTTGCGCCAAGGTCAAGGTGGAATATCAGAAGCCATCAGGACTACTTCAACAACCGGATATACCCGAGTGGAAGTGGGAGCGAATAACCATGGACTTCATAACCAAACTGCCTAAGACATCAGGTGGGATGGATACCATATGGGTTGTTGTGGACAGATTGACCAAGTCCGCGCACTTTTTGCCAATAAAGGAAACAGATAAGATGGAGAAGTTAACCAGGACGTACATTAAAGAGATCGTGCGACTGCATGGTGTACCAACATCCATTATCTCTGATCGAGATAGTAGATTCACCTCGCGATTCTGGCAGTCCCTACAGAAGTCTCTGGGAACTAGGCTTGACATGAGTACGGCCTACCATCCACAAACGGACGGACAAAGCGAGAGAACCATCCAAACATTGGAAGACATGTTGAGAGCATGTGTGATAGATTTTGGTAAGGCATCGGATACCCATATGCCGCTTATCGAATTCTCTTATAATAACAGCTATCACACTAGCATTGGAGTCGCTCCATTCGAAGCTCTCTACGGTCGCAAGTGTAGATCACCTCTGTGTTGGGCTGAAGTCGGGGATACTCAGCTAGCCAGAGGGCAAATCCCTGATAGCACCCTTACTGGGCCTGAAATCATAAGGGAAGCCACAGAAAAGATCATTCAAATTCGGGAAAGACTGAAGGCGTCTCGTGATCGACAAAAGAGTTACGCGGATAAGCGACGCAAACCTTTAGAATTCCAGGTCGGAGACCGGGTACTACTAATAGTTTCCCCCTGGAAAGGGATGATACGTTTCGGTAAACGAGGGAAACTAAACCCAAGGTACATCGGTCCGTTCGAAATCCTTGCTAGGATTGGTCTTGTGGCGTACAAACTCCGACTACCACAAGAATTTGTAATGTACACCCTACCTTCCACGTATCCAACTTAAAGAAGTGTCTGTCTGACGAGACACTCGTAATACCGCTCGACGAAATCGAAGTTAATGAAAATCTCCACTTTGTGGAGGAACCCGTCGAGATCATGGATCAAGAGATCAAGAGAACAAAACATAGTCGCATTCCCATAGTGAAGGTTCGTTGGAACGCGAAACGAGGGCCTGAGTTTACCTGGGAACGCGAAGATCAAATGAAGCAAAAGTATCTGCATCTTTTCCCAAACCCTTGAAGTCCCAGCCGAATTTAAATTTCAGGACGAAATTCCCTCTAACGGGGGAATGATGTGACAATCGTCAATCTTGAGTCAAGTCGACTCATCAAGTCAAACCGGTCAACACGATTAAACCTTGTGTATTAGGGTTTATGTTATGTTCATACTGTATAACTTGCTATATTAATGGGAAAACATCACTTGGGAAAAGTCCTGTGTTAAAATTTCCTAAGCCTTAGTGCTAATCAATGAACTAAACTGATAAAAACCATGTTGCATACTCATCGGGAGTGTGTAGGATCCTTAATCATGACTTAACGGGGCTCAAGAACCTTGCATTGCGGAGCCAAACACTCACAATTGTCACACATGGAACCTCTCTTAATCGTTTCCACTTTATCTCTCTCTATGACAAATCTCTCCCAAATCTCTCCAAGTATGTGAAATCTCTCTCAAATATCTCTTTGTATGAGAAATCTCTCCAAGAATGTCAAATCTCTCCCAAATCTCTCCAAGTATGTGAAATCTCTCTCAAATATCTCTTTGTATGAGAAATCTCTCCAAGAATGTCAAATCTCTCCCAAATCTCTCCAAGTATGTGAAACCTCTCTCAAATATCTCCTTGTATGAGAAATCTCTCCAAGAATGTCAAATCTCTCCCAAATCTCTCTAAGTATGTGAAATCTCTCCCAAATCTCTCTCAAAAGTTTCCCGTAACTTTTTAGAATCATTCGGGTCATTCCGACCCTTAACCGGGTCAAAAACGGCTTAAAACGGGGTAAATACGAGAAAAATAGGCTTTAGGAACCGAAACCCTTCTTAGGAACCGAAACCAAGAAGAGAGGCCTCTCGGGCTGAAACTCGCGAGGACAGAGCCTCTGTTCTCGGTCTCTGTCCGTTCTCGGTTCCCATGCCCTTCTCCCTGTCTCTTCTCCTCTCTGTCGCTTTCTATCCTCTCTGTTGCTTCTCGGTCTCTGCTCTCTCTTCTCTTCTCTCGGTCTCTGTTCTCTTCCCTCCTCTAGGTCTCTGTTCTATCTTCTCTCCTCTCTGTCCCTCCGCGCCTCACTGCTCCTTCTCTCCTCTCTGTCTCTTCGCGCCTCTCTGTTCTCTTCTCCCCTCTCGGTTCCTGCCCTCTCTCTTCCCCCCTCTCGGTTTCTGCCCTCTCTTCTCTCCTCTCGGTTTCTGCCCTCTCTTCTCTCGGTTTCAGCATCAGAAGGCCGAACCTCGGCCAGATTTCGGAAATTTGTCACTTTTAGCCCCTTTTTGATATTTTTAACATTTTGAGCCCGTTTTTCGTGATTTTAAAGCGGGATTTTCTCCAGAAATTATATTTTAACTTAATAAACCCTAAATATTAATAATTTAAACATATTTTGAGGAAAATCATTTTCTAAATAATAAAGATCTAATGGGGGATTTATTTAAGGTGGAGTGTTGACTTTGCCTTAACTTATGTCACAAGCAACCACCCCACACCCACTCTATGACCAGCCATACCTCCCCACCTTACCTAGGTCACTTCAATGTCCCTTACACTCAAATTACACTCATTCCCACGTTTTTAGATCTGGAACAAACATCATCTCTCCTCATTTTCTCTCATTTGCTCTCATTTCACTAAGTATCAAACACCACTTTTCTCTCAAACTTTTTCTACATAAATTTCGAGATTCAAGGCTGATTTTCAAGTGTTCTTCCACTCTTAGTAAGTAAAATTCATCCTCCTTATGATTATTTCACTTCATTCTACTCAAATCATTGATTGCTTACACAAACTCCATAACTATAATGTTAGATTCTCGAAAATCTTCAAGGCATCTCCAAGTGTTCTTGAATTAAACACTTCCATTCTTCAACAATCATCTACTGAAATCACTTAAGGTGAGTTCATACCCCTACATTTTCATGTTTTCTCAAGTTTTTAAGGGGGGAATACAAGTTAAAACACCAAGAACATAACTAAATTTTTCTAACAGCCTTCATCAGAAAAGTTCAACTCCATTCACGGACTGTTTTGGGCATCTTAAGCATTTTTGTTTTCAAAACTGTACAAGGTGAAAATAGTTCAAGTGTTTAGCTTTAAAATGAATACTTGCACATCTCCATACGATTTTTCTACAATTTATGGTGATTTTTACAAAACTGACTATCATTTCAAACAACAATCCGGACCAGTCTGTGATTTTGGACTTATTCACCCAAGTTGGAAGTCGTTAAAAATCGTGATAAAAACTATGAGTAAACTAGACACATTTTGTGAACTCTCAGAATTTACGGATCTAGTTTTTGACTTCATATGATTTTTCTATGATTTTTCCAAAACAGGGCAGAATGGCTAAAGTTAGCCAACAGCATGTAAATATCATAACCCTTTGTATTATGTTGAGCAAAGTGTATAATCATAAGTTCTAATTATTGAATGTGTTTCCTTGTTAGTTTGTCATCATGAACTGAAACTAAGTAATTCATAATAAATATTGATCATTCATTTTAGAACACGTATATTAAACTATAAAGGTATAGTTTGATAAATTCATAACACTAATACATTTTCATAAAAGAGTTCATACATATTACATACATTTTAGATAAACTATAATAGGTATAGTTTATGATACATCACTCAACACACTCGTACAAAAAGGGTACATTCATACAAGAAAGATTTATATTCACATACATTTCACGTAAACTTATTAACCTATATTGTGAGACTCTCTCTCTCCCCGTACGTCCGAGTGCGGGATATAATTCCTGGTAGTTATAATCAGAATCTCCTTGAGGGAGAACGTGATACTTGTATATAGATCTATATTGGGTTTGACACCCCCACACCTTGCTGCTAGCTACAGTGGGACCTGCAGGTCTGCGGGTGACAAATGTCATTTCATTTTCGCAACGCCTGAGAAACGTTGTGGCAGGTTCACATAGTCACAGTATGATTATAGCGACTCACCTAGGGAGATAACAATTCATAAAGTTTACGGGATTTCATAAAACCTAAGTAGGTTTTAGGTTGATTTAAAATTTACTTTCCATATCATTTCAAACTCACGACATTTCTACTAAGTAAGGATGATTTCTTATACATTTTGGTCTTTGGTTATAAGGCTACATTATACGGATTTTAAGGAAAATATCGGATTTTTCTGAAACAAACGCGACATTTACATGTGAAAGACTTCTACTAAGTTTTATAATAAAAGCTTATGAACTCACCAACCTTTGTGTTGACACTTTTCAAACAACTTGTATTCTCAGGAAATCACTAAACAGGTAATCAAGTGTTTTTGAGGATGGGACGTTAAGGCGTCAAACTTTTCATATTTTGTCAACATATTATAATTGATTTTGAAACATGTAATTCATACAAGTGATGTAACTTTTTCAATTATATATATGTTGGTTGTGTTTGCTTAAATTACTATTGAAATTGTGGTTATGATACTATACATGAAGTCCTCCACCCCCGGATGTTTCCGCCATCCTTGGTTTGGGGGTGTGACACAAACCTCTTGGATGTGAACCTCCTGATGCTAACCTTCTCAGATGAGAACCTCTTGGATCTGAACCTTCTCGGATGTGAACCTCTTGGATGTGAACCTTCTCGGATGCGAACCTCTTGATGCGAACTTGTTGGATGTGTACCTTCTCAGATGTGAACCTCCTAATGCAAACCTTCTTGGATGTGAACCTCTTGGATATGAACCTCTTGGATGTGATCCTTCTCGGATGCTAAGCTCCTGATGCGAACATTCTCGGATGCGAACCTCCTAATGCGAACCTTCTCGCATGTGAACCTCCTGATGCAAAGCCTCTCGGATGTGAAGCTTCTCAGCTGCAAACCTTCTCGCTGCGAACCCTCTCAGTAGCGAACCCCCTCAAAAGCGAACACTCTCAGCAGCGAACCTTCTCGCTTCTCATGTCCGGTTTTCGACCACTTTCGCATTTTAAGCCCAATTTTGATGTTTTTGAAGTGGGATTTTCACCAAATTCATAATGTTGACATTTTAAACCCTCCAAATTCATATTTTATCCATATCTTGTAGATTTATTAGATATATATCTTACAATTGTTAAGGATAAGTTCAAAAGGACATAAATGTACTTTTTGACTTTTCCCATTAATTTTGACACCAAGCCATCCCCACATCAACTTTATATCACTATTCACACTCTACCTATTCAAATAATTGTCATTTCCAACCCATCCCATCACTCCATCATATTTCATTAATCAAATTCATCCAAGAAATCTTCATACCTCTCATACAAGATTTCATTTATTATCACCAAAAGAAAACCTCTCTCTCTCTCTATCTATCTATCCATCTATCTATCTATCTATCTATCTCTCTATCCCTCTCTATTTCTTAGTCACGGCTTCTCCAAGAAGTTCTTGAAATTTCCTCCCTTGAATTTGTAAGTATATTCTCTAAACTTCTACACAATATTCATACAAATCGTTATCATTTACGCAAATATTCGTATATTTGTTCTTAGGATCTTCAAATATTCAAGCATCTTTCAAGTGTTCTTTACTTGAAACACTTCACCTTCAACCTTCCATTCTTCAAGAAATCATAGAAGGTGAGTTCATACCCTATATTTTCATCTTTTCTTCAAGTTTTAGGGGGGGGGGGGGGGGGGGGGCAATACAAGCTACAACACCCAAAATATATTCTAAACTAAACCAATAGTTTTCAATAGAAAAGTTGTGGTCTATTCACGAACTGTTTTAACCATCTTAAACTTAATATTTGTAAAAACTGTTAAACATGCGATTAGCACAGGTTTATACCTTTCTAATGACTACTTGCACATGTTCATATGATTTTTCTACAATTTATGGCGATTTTTACAAAACTGCCTATCATTTCAAAAATGATTTCGAACCAGTCTGTGAAGATGGATATTTTCACACTGGTTAGAGACCTCTAAAAATCATAATAAAAATTATGAACAAACTAGACACATTTCTTAAACTCCCAGATTTTACGTATTTAGATTTTGACTTAAAATGATTTTTATATGATTTTTCTAAAAATAGTGACAGAAAAGTAAAACTAGTAAAATAGTTGAGGTGTTCATTAACACTTTGTAACATGTTGAGCAAAAGTGTATAACAATAAATAGCTACATATTGATTGTATTTCATGTTAGTTTATCTCCATGAAAAAGAAATAGACACTCACATAAGGGTCATTCATCATCAACAACACATATGATAAACTATATTAGGTATAGTTTATAGTACATTATCACATAAGGGTCTTTCATCAACTGCACGGTTATAATAACTCATATAGAGAAACAACGACAAATATAGTTTACGAGGATTCTTACATTTAAAAAAGGATTTTCATGCACTCCACATGTGAACTCGTTGAATCAAATTTGTGAGACACTACTTCATTGTACTCTTAGAGTACTAGTTAAAGTCTTGTATTATAATAATAATCTCTTGTAAGGAGAGTGTGATACTTGTGTATTGATCTATATTGGGACTGACAATCCCGCACCTAAGTTGCTTGCAACAGCTAGACCCGCAAGTCTAAGGTGACAAATTTCAAAACATTCCAACGCCCGAAGAACGTCGTAACAGGATTACTATGTCAACTGCACAATTATAATAGCTCACATAGGGAAAAAAACGACAAATATACTTTATGGGGATTCTTACATTTCAAAAAGGGTTTTCATGTACTTTACGTGTAAACTCGTTGAATCAAAATTGTAAGAGACTGCTTCATTGTACTCTTAGAGTATTGGTTAAAGTCCTGTATTATAACCATAATCTCTTGTAGGGAGAGTGTGATACTTATGTATAGATCTATATTGGGACTAACAATCCCGCACCTAAGCTGCTTGCAACAGCTAGACTGGCAAGTCTGGGGTGAAAATATCAAAACATTCCGACGCCCGAAGAATGTCGTGACGGGCTTACTATGTCAACTGCACGGTTATAATAACTCACATAGGGAAACAACGACGCATATAGTTTATGCGAATTCCTACATTCATAAGGGTTTTATTTATTTAAAACTGCAATTACTATCATAAGTATGGAAGATACTTGTATAATTCGATCTTTAAGCTCTAAGACTACAATTCATTCTATAAGGAAAATATTGGATTTTTCTTGAACATATAATACATTTACAAAGAAAGAAGTTCTAATTATGTACTACTAAATATACTATTTCCAAGAACAAACATTCACTCTTATCGATCTTAGGGTAGTTAAGACTACATATCGTTTAGAATGATTAGATTCCATCCATAATTTCTATGTGTACACGGCAGGGTTATATAAGCTTTATACACATTCGACTTGGAAATGATTGTGTATGCCTTAGATCCTATTCCTTGTATGGTTGTGGGCTTCGGGCAGACCCATTATATCCGACGGTTTATTCGAACTCGATTTTTATATAACTTTATACACTGGAGGATTATTGAAGGAACCTATAGATCTTTCTAGGTGTACACTATTTTATGAAACAGAAACTTACCTAGCTTGAGTGATTTTTACCCGAGAGCATGCATACATAAGGGTTGTATCATCATAAAACTACATTGCCCTATTTTCAAGTACATAACAACTTTCATTTCAGATATCATGCATCCAAATGGTTTTTTATACACGTTTAAAAATTTATGTAATGTTACTACTTAAGAATACAAATAACATTTATACATTTTGGTCCGAAGGGACTAAGACTACATTCCATTTTACTAAGAAAATACAGGATTTTCTGGATGAGCACACAAGCATTTTCAAGGAACAAAGAACTTATTTTCTAAACAAATGCTTATGAGCTTACCAACTAAAATGTTGACACTTTTCAAAATTACTTGTATTCTCAGGAAACCAGTAAGTAGGTACACGCGCAGGTTTTCAAGAAGATGGAGCATAATAGCTTTTAGTCTTAATTTTTACTATGTACATTTGGAGTCATTCAAGCTATATTTCGAATACAATGTAAACACTATATTATCAATACAATGGTTGTTGTTGCTTTGATTACTATTATTCAATTGTGATCATATTGTACATGACGTCCTTCGCCCCGAACGTTTCCTCCGTCTTGGTTTGGGAGTGTGACACAAGAACATTCTAAGGTTATACCAAATTATTGGTTGCTTATAAATGGTTGGAAGTATGGTATTGTTTGGAAGGACCATAATAACATGTTTTAGATTGGGATAAATCTCGGTTAAAATTGATGGTCATATGGAATATGGAAATTTTTCCATAATAAGAGTTGATTATTAAATCTAAATGTGAGTTGGAAACTTTGATGCAAGAAAGGTTTTCAAGGTTTCTACCTTGAATTTGAGACTTCATTACCATGGAATTGTTTTTAGTAACAAATTTCCAATGCATTTTTTATATTGTTGGCTAAGTCTTTGTGACTTTGAATCCTCGACATCACAGAAGGTCAATGCATGTAAGGTTGGAATTCTAACACATTTTAGTAGTTACAAGAATTTGGAATTGTTAAACAAGCATCATTGGAATAGTGTACAATCGATCTATTCCTAAGGAAGGACCATAGAAAGGTATAGTATGGATGTTCATGACATGGCATGACTGATGTTTAATTGAAGTGGTTAGTTAATTACTCGAAACATCATACTATGAATAAAGTCCTAATTATTATGGTGATTAAATAATAACAGTTTTATTTATATTCAATAGTTTTGAGACCATAGTTAATTAGGTTATTATTGTGTTTCACTTGGCATGTTTTGCATCCTGAATAATTTGATTATTCGAAATTCCACAGTCGCTTATACTTTTAGAAGTAGGTAATGAAATAAGATTGTCATGAATTGAATTCTAGATTGTCTATGGGCATTAGACATCGCAATAAGATTGCTACAATGTTCATGAGTAGTTAGAAAATGGGGATTTTAAGTATTGGATAAACCCACGCTCATAGAATTACTTCATGGTTTTATCACGAGTAATTATGAGATGATGATATCTTATATTCTTAAAACGGAGATACATAAGTTGTAATTTACAAATTGGTTGTACATAGGTAATCCGTAAATGCGTCAATAACATGATGTTATAAAATGTACTGCCTTGTATGATTTGATGGGTAAAAGATGCAATCATATAACTCAAAGTTGTTCCTTTTGCCCTAATGGGAAAAGTGATATCTTTGGGTCCCTCGGTGATTGGTGTTGACCTATACGTGCTAGGCCTAGCCATGACTAAATTGATGTGTTCAATTAGAAGTCTTATGTCATCATCACAAATCAGAAATCAGGAAACAAAATATTGGACAATGAGATTGATTATAATCCATGTCTTATGTCTTCATTATATCTTGTAAACGGAGGAATATTCAATCAGTTATCTTAAAATACGTATCTGATTTGGTCAGAGTTCAACAACGGTTTTTTGGAAGCTACAGTTTGCTGATTAATTTGGAAGTTATACTGGTAATTATAGTTACAGACTTATCCAAGTGTGAGACTATTGGATTAGGTGTCTAAGCTCATAACTATAATTTTTATGTACTTGAATTGATATTAGCATAGTACTTTTGGGTTGCCCTCAAACCTAGCAACTAGATAGGATGGTTTTTGGAGAGAAAGGTTGATTTATTATTTGATTAATAAATTGAAATAAATAATGTGTTAATATATAATGGGGATAATATATTAATTAGAAATATTAATATTTAATTAATAATTAATCATAAATTAATTGAAATTAATTTTAGGACTAATGAAATTAATTTAAAGTGCACTTGTTTAATAGTTGAGCAAGAGGCATTCTAGAACCATTTGGAAGCCTTGGACAGTTTTATGGAGGATTCTAGGGTTCTAGAATTATTCTTGGGGGATAATTGGGAAGCTGGATAATTACCAATTTAAGATAATATTATTATATTGGTTTTAGAGTTATCCATGGTTTCCTTGTTGCACTATATAAGGACTTCTAGTCCTTGAATTTTCGACTACCACTTCTAATTAACCCTAAGTCGAAATTCTAAGCTTCCTTCCTCCTCTCTCATAATCTTCTTCTTGCTAGCTTGGGTGTGAACTATCAGAGACACGAGATTTTTGGTACTAGCTTCCAAAGCAATCTTGAAAAAGGATCCTTAATCGTTTACTATAACAATCAAACAAGGAATGAGAAACTCTTATTCTAATTCGGTTTTTTTTCGATTATACCTAGGGTTTCTAGGGTTTTGTTGTTCAATAAAACTGTTGAAGATTATTATGTTGTGTCTTGGGCCCTTTTGTTTTACAACCGGATTGGGCTTGTCAATCCGTGTTTATCTAGATTAGCCTTCTTTTTCTTAGAAAAACGGTTAGGGTTTCTATTATAAATATATGCATGCATGTATGCTTATAGAAGTAGTCGTCACTCTCATTGACTATTGTAAACCCTAAAATCCTCTACAGTTGATGTTCTTTATCAAGCTCTTCTGAGGATTGTTTATTAAATCATTCGACACCTTTTGATCCATTAGCTTGTTCTTAATTGTTTATCTAGTCATCTATCTACCTGTTTCATAGATCTAATCGATCTTTAAGTTTGCTTTAAACTCATCAATTGGTATCAGAGCAGGAGGCTGTGTAATCGATACACTTCTTTTCTGTGAAAAAGCTTCGATTAGGGTTATTCCGCATTCATTGATATTTATTGAGTCGTCATCTCATAATTGACGTATCTCAATATTTATTATTTTTGCCCTAATTTGATATATTACAAGTCTAATCTTTGCACAGGTTATTCGATCAATTATGGACGAGTCACAATCCAATCCCATCAATATTTCAAACAGCATTGGATCAACAACGAAGATTCCTATCCTGTACACCCATGATTATGAAGTCTGGGCGAATCACTTTGAAGATTATGTCATAGGATCTGAGGATAATGGATACCTCATCTAGGAAGCAATTATCTCTGGACCGTTTTCTCATTCAGCAACTTCAAGGATTATTAAAACTCAAAATGAGTATAATGATCTTCTGAAAGATGTTAAAGATGTAGCGCAAGACGAAAAATTTAAATTTCAGTGCAATATCAAAGCACTAAGATTGATTAGATTTGCTCTTCAATCCGATACTTTTAGGCTGGTAAGTTCATGCACGACTGCTAAAGAGATATGGGACAGGCTACGTGAATTATACTCTACAGACGAAGATCTTGAACACTCCATTCAAACCTTACTCTTGTCTGAGTTTGGTGAGTTCAAGCAAGGAACAGAAGAAACGGTGACTCAAACGTTCGATCGCTTCAATCATCTTCTTAGCAAGATGATCAAACATGACATCGAAAGGAAGCTTATTGAATAGAAGGTTACATTCTTAAATGGACTCAGGTCTGAGTGGAGAGCAATCGTGTCCACAGTTAAAGCACACGAGCAATTCAAATCCTATTCATTGGCGAAACTGGTGGGCATCCTAAAATCTCAAGAAAAGATCGTACTGCAGGAGAAAACCGTGGTTTCAAGTCTAGGTTCGTTGGCCCTCCTGTCGAAAAGCAAAGCTGTGATAGAGGACGAAGATCTCAACATGGATGATTATGATCTCACGTCTGAAGACTATGCTATGATGGTGTCAAACCCTAAGAGATTCATCAAGAAGAGATTCCCCACCAACAGGAACCGAAATTGGCAAGGAATCTATAGCGCTGAAAAGGTCAAAGATGAACCGAAAGCTGAAGAATCAAAGAAGGAACCGAAGGCTGAAGGAGACTCGGGAGTAAGCTACTATTATTATGGAGGAAAGAACCACTATGCAAAAGATTGCGTCCTCAAAAAGATGGCAGAAAAGGATGAAGAAAATGATGAAGAAGCCACGTTGTTGAAAAAGCTTGATGAGTTGAGGAAGAAGAAATTTGCTGCTAACCCTTCTATGAATCCTTTAATTTTGCAGGGTTCGGTAGCTGATGATGAGTTCGGTGGCGTGGAGGTATGGTCAACCGACTCTGAAGATGATGAAGTGAGAAAGCCTTCACATGGAAAGGCTTATGTAGCGAAAGAAGAGAACAGTGGAGGAAGATGCTTGATGGTGTCCGACGTTTCTTAGATGAGAGGATACAAAACTGATGGTGGGAATGATGACAAAGAACAGCAGAATCTGTGCTTTACTGCCAAACCACTAAGCGAGCAGTTCAGCGAACTTGATGAACTGATCAAGAAGGTACAATCAATTTTTGTCTCATTTAAAGTCCCACAATACTCATATGAAAAGGAATTAAAAAGTGTTAATTCAAGAATCTCTCATCTAGATAGTAGTTTAACTCAAACTCGGGTCACCAATTCTAACCTAACTGAGCAATTAAGCAGGGTGTCTTCGAAGAGTGAGGAACGGCGGATGTGGATCGAACTGAAGGAGTCGGAGATAATCAAAATAAAAGACGAAAACATTTATTTGCAAAGAGACAATTTAAAGCTTTTGAAACAGCGAAATCTTTTTTGTCTGATTGCCAAACGTCTTTATACTAATATTACTCAGCTACATTTGAATTGTGAAATAGGGCAAAAGATTCATCGCATGATTTTACCCTTTCTTGAGTTTAAGGAAGATGAAATTGATGCTGATGCATATAATTGTGAGAGTATTATTTCGTCTGAGGATGTTAATCCAACATATTTGTATGGACTGGACAAAATTGAATCTTTCATAAAATCCAAGGACCACAAGAATATGCTCAAAAATCTTTTGGATGAAAATGACAAACTAAAGCTAAGAACCGAAACCATACAAAAATTTGACTCGTTGAATGTCAACTTAAGCTCGGAAAATAAAATTGATGTTGAAAATGCATCTGAGCTTAATGAGGACGATAATATGAGTGAAATTTCTATAGAGGACACAGTTGATTGTTCAGAATTTGTCAAGAATGAACCCGAGAACCACAAAAATCTCATTTCAGAAAATTCTGTGGAATTCACTTGGTTGTCCCAACAAAAGTCCCCGATTCTTGTAGAGAAGGCAGTTGTTTACCAAAAAGTTAGAACCACTCCAAATCAGGTGTACAAAGTTACAGGTGTAACCGAACATCAGACTGCTGAACTAACAGCTATTGTGAACGAAGACAATGTTGATGGCTGCGACGAGTTCTTCTGGTCGGCTCCCATTGACAATGCTGATGAAACGGTAGGTCTGTCTGAAAGGACTTCATGGAAAAGCAAAGGCAGATACGTACCAGAACCTTTAAATAAACATGATTCCTTCAACGTGGCAAGTACCAGTGGAACAAAATGTCCCTCAAGAGAAAGAAATTCCTGCAAAAGAAGTCACATCTCCAAGTAAAACAACATCGGTTCAGAGTAGATCAACCAATGAAAATCAGAAACATAAAGCTAACATCCATCATCAACCAAAGCAGATGAGAAGTCAAAAACGGGAAAGGAATCAGAGATACAGGAAAAATCTATCAGAAAGAAAACAATTTTGGCAATCGCAAAATGCCTATTTCTCACATCAAGACAGGAATTTAAAACCAGCGAAAAATCCTATTGGATCGACAGAGAGAAACGACAACCGAATGCAGAGTCTCGGTTCTTAGCAGAACAACAACCGAAAGCAGAGGTTCGGTTCAGAGCATAATGACAACCGAAAGCAGAGGTTCGGTTCTGAGCAAAACAACAACCGAAAGCAGAGGTTCGGTTCAGAGCATAATGACAACCGAAAGCAGAGGTTCGGTTCAGAGCATAATGACAACCGAAAGCAGAGGTTCGGTTCGGAGCATAATGACAACCGAAAGCAGAAGTTCGGTTCAGGGCACAATGACAACCGAAAGCTGAGGCTCGGTTCTGAGCAAAACAACAACCAAAAGCAGAGGTTCGGCTCAGAGCATAACAACAACAGTACGCATAGATTCGTTTCAGAGAATGATTTCAACCAAAAGCACAGGTTTGGTTCGGGAATTAAAAGAGGTCAAAACTCTAAAGTTGGTCCTACCGTTAATCAGAAGCAAAAGAGTCACCTAGAATCTTCAATCAAGAAGTCATACCGTTCTGAGTTATCTCATTCTAACTCTTCTAACTCTTCAAAATCCTCTGTCTCTTCTCATCCTAAAGTCCACTCTGTTTCTTCTCAAAAATCTCAGTCATCAGCTGAACAAAAGGGAAAACAGAAGGTTTTAGATACTGAATCAGAATCAATAACAAAACCATTAAATCCAAATAAAATCAAAGTTTTCACCATCAAGAGAAAAGATGAAACAACACTAATAAAAAGAACATATGTTGTTGACATCTCTCTTACTATTCCCGTAAAAAGCTCACGAGGACCCAAGAAGCTCTAGGTTCCTAAATCTGCTTAATTTTTGCAGGTTATCAGTGACGAGCAGTATGACGAAGAATGGTACATTGATAGTGGCTGCTCGCGTCACATGACAGGGAGGAAGGAAGAACTAAGGGAATTCAGTTCTCTTTCAAATGGTGGAAATGTCAAATTTGGGAACAATTCCTTCGGAACCATCAAAGGCTACGGGATGATTACAAACGGTGATTTCTCAATCAGGAAAGTTGCATATGTAGAGGAACTACAACACAATCTCATCAGTGTATCTCAGCTTGTTGGAGGTACTGGTCTCAAGGTCTCATTCGATGATGAAGGTTCGGAAATTATTGAGAAGAAGACGAACAAAGTTATTCTCAAATCAGAGTGCAAAGGTGAAATGTTTCCCCTAAATCTCAAACCAATCAAAGGAAACCCAGCCATCTGCCTGTTATCCAAAGCACAATCTGAAGAAAGCTGGCTATGGCACCGAAGACTCTCTCATCTCAACTTCAAAGATATCAACAAACTTGTCACTGGAGGTCATGTGAGGGGTCTCCCATTGCTCAAGTATGACAGAGATCATCTATGTGCTGCATGTGAAATGGGGAAGCAGAGTCGTCAAAGTCATCCATCTATAATAAACACTAAAGTCATTGAACCACTAGAATTAATTCATATTGATTTATGTGGTCCATCTTCTATAGAAAGCATCAGTGGTAGCAAGTATATTCTTGTTATTGTTGATGACTTTTCACGTTTTACATGGGTGTTCTTTCTGAAGCTTAAATCTGAAGCGACTCACAAGCTAAAAGTGTTCATCAAGCAGATTGAAGTACAGCTGAAGAAGGTCGTTCGCAACATCAGAAGCGACAATGGGTTGGAGTTCAAAAATAAAGAATTTGAAGAATTCCTGGAAGAAAAGGGGATCAGTCACAACTTCTCAGCTCCCTACACACCTCAACAGAACAGAATTGTCGAAAGACGAAACCGATCCTTATGTGAAGCTGCCCGAACAATGCTAAGTTTTGCTTCCTTACCTTTACATTTTTGGGCTGATGCTATTTCTGCTGCTTGTTTTACACAGAACAGGTTGTATCTTAACAAGCGCTTCACTCTCACTCCTTATGAGATCATCAACAACAGGAAGCCAAATGTGAAGTTTTTCCATGTGTTCGGTTCCAGGTGTTTCATTTTCAATTCCAAAGAACACCGCAACAAGTTTGATGTCAAAGCTGACGAAGGGATATTTCTGGGTTATTCTCTTACTTCCAAAGCATACAGGGTGTTAAACAAGTGTTCAAGGAAGATCGAAGAAACTTACTACGTGACTTTTTACGATAGCTATGTTAAAAAGCTAAAGGCCAACGAAGACACAGCTGGAGAAATCTTTCCTCAAACTGGCCAAGTCACAGCCTCGATCGCTAATCTATTCGAGAAATTCATGGAGCTTTTTGATGAACCAGAGAAGGACACTCTTTCTGAAGTCAGTGCAGCAGACAACAGGGTAGATCACTTGAAGCAACTTATTGACGATGCTGCAAGAAGAATGAATGAAGAAGAATCGAGTTCACAAGACCCTCACCAGCACAATGCGTTAGTCGAGGGGGAGTGCTCACCATCATTCGAGGGGGAGTGTCCATCATCAGTTGAGGGGGAGGATCCACCTTCATCTCAGCCAAGTTCACAAGTTGAGGGGGAGCTAAGGTCTCAACCACCAACCGAGAGTGTCTCACCAACCGAGAGTGCCTCACCAACCGAGAGTGCCTCACCAATCGAAAATGCCCCACCAACCGATGGTACATCAACACCCGAAAGTTCAACACCACAAGAAACAACTGTAGCTAAAGATTCACAAGACATTCATGCAAGATCATATGTCGAGGAGGAGCATGTTGATATGCCTCACCAAATGGACCAGAAATCATCCTGTCTCTCAAGTTGTGAGTAATATCTCAGAAACAGTTCTGACTCGATCACAACTCAAGGCAAAACAAGCATCCTTGTACTCAAAAGTCAAATTCTGCATGTTTAACTCATTCATATCAAAAGTTGGACCAAAGACAGTTAAAACTGCTCTTGATCACTCCGATTGGGTTCAAGCTATGCAAGACGAACTGAATGAATTTGAAAGGAACAAGGTCTGGCGTCTTATTCCAACTCCTCCACATGCCTCGGTTGTTGGTCTCAAATGGGTCTTTAGGAACAAACTTGACAAGGAAGGGAACGTTATAAGAAACAAATCATGTCTGGTCGTAAAAGGATACTGTCAGGAGGAAGGCATTGACTATGAAGAGACTTTCGCTCCGGTAGCTAGGCTGGAATCCGTGAGAATATTTCTTGCTTATGCTGCTCACAAAAACTTTGAGGTCTTTCAAATGGACGTCAAGTGTGCATTTCTCAATGGAGATCTCGAAGAAATTGTGTATGTGGAGCAACCTCCTGGATTCGTGAATGAAAAGTATCCCGATCATTGTTACATTTTGGATAAAGTCATGTATGGTCTGAAACAAGCACCGAGGGCCCGGTATGAAACGCTGACTAATTTTTTAAAGATGTCCAAATTCAAACAAGGTTCGGTTGACCCAACCTTCTTTCGCAAAAAGGAAGGTAACCACCTTATGATCGTTCAAATTTACGTCGATGATATCATCTTTGGCTCCACGAATCCAAGCCTAACAGCTGAATTCGGAAAGCTGATGGAGACTAAATTTGAAATGAGCTCGATGGTTCCCATTAACTTTTTTCTTGGTTTAAATATCAGACAGGGACCTGAAGGCATCTTTATCAACCAGGAAGCTTACACAAAGAATCTCTTAGCAAAATTTGGCATGATGGGAGATTCAAAGGTCAAAGTCCCAATGGCGTTCGGCACTAAGCTCACTCCATCCCTGGATAAACCGGCAGTTGATCTTACACTTTATCGTCAAATGATAGGCTCTCTAATGTATCTTACTGCTAGCAGACCTGACATAATGTTTTCTGTTTGTTACTGTGCTTGGTTTCAGGCAAATCCACGGGAACCTCACATGCTTGCAGTGAAAAACATATTTCGTTATCTCAAGAGAACTACCTCTTTAGGTCTGTGGTACCCTTCTAACTCAGGCTTCTTCGTTCAAGCCTACTCAGATGCAGACCTTGGTGGTTGTGGTCTCGACAGGAAAAGCACCACTGGCGGTTGCTAATTCCTCGATGGGAAGTTGGTTAGCTGGCAATCCAAGAAACAAACGTGCGTGTCTCTGTCTACTGCTGAAGCAGAATACATTGTCGCTGCCTCCTGTACATCTCAAGTGATTTGGATCCAGAGTCAACTCTGAGACTATGGACTCAATATGAAAAGATCCCACTATATTGTGACTCTAAAAGTGCAATTAGGATTTGTCATAACCCAGTGCAACATTCCAAGACCAAGCACATCGCACTGAGGTATCACTTCATCAAAGATCACGTGGAAGACGAAAACGTTTAAGTACACTTTGTTCGAACCACTGATCAATTGGCCGATGTCTTTACCAAAGCTCTTCCTGAAACGACTTTCAATAAAATTCTACAAGGCTTGGGTATGATGGTAGGAGAGTCGGTCCCAAATCCTCAAATCTCCAACTAAGAATCAAGAACCGAAATAGACAGACCGCTCGGTCTCTCTCTGCTCTGGAGATTTAATGGAACTGAAGTAGACAGACCGCTCGGTCTCTCTCTGCTCTGGAAATTTAATGGAACCGAAGTAGACAGACCGCTCGGTCTCTCTCTGCTCTGGGGATTTAATGGAACCGAAATAGACAGACCGCTCGGTTCCTCTCTGTTCTGAAATTGTCACCGAAATACACAGATTGCTCGGTCTATCTCTGCTTCATCATTTTTTTTATGTTGTACAATTTTATCTTTCTGTTTTTATTTACTTTTCAGAAAAATCTCAAAATTACAAAAACATTTTATCTTTCTGTTTTTATTTATTTTTCAGAAAAATTTCAAAATCACAAAAACATTTTATCTTTCTGTTTTTATTTATTTTTCAGAAAAATTTCAAAATCACAAAAACATTTTATCCTTCTGTTTTATTCCGTTTTCTTACTTATTTCCACTACTCGCAAGTTCTGGTCGGTGTACGCTTTGCACAGGTAAATACAAGTATCATCTTCTGTAGTGTTCACCCAGGTATGTTTTATCTTTCTCTCAGACTAGTTAGACGTCCCTAGAAGCATGCTGTTGTATGTTGTCGCAAGCCTCTATGACTTTGAGTACGCCTTAATGATTCGATCAATACCTATCGTTTCTTCCCAATCAGGCTATTCTCTAACACTCGGTCTAGAGCTACCTTACTCTTCTCATTTGAAACATGAGTTGCTCTGCTTTGTCCCACTTCTGTAGCAGAAGGTACGTTCGGTCTCTTAACCACCTCCTCAAATTCTACATTAACCTTCGATTCCCTAAAGTAACCCTTGATGCTTTCGGTCTTTACCACTGAAGCTTATGGTTACACAACCTCTGTGTTTATGATCTTGGATTCGATTACCATGTTCTAAGTGAAACCCAAAATCCAATACCTAAAATGAATTGACGGTGAGTGATATACTCAAGATGTTACTTGGAAATCTCATTTTCTTTTTGTGTGATCTTTTACGAAATCATCTCCACCTAAGACATTTCTTCCCAAAGAGGTCCAGTTTATTTTTTTGAGATTTCTGTTTATCCCATGCTTGTCACCGGTAATTCCCACCTACCTGTTCAACAGATCACATCGGTCTCACAGGTATCTCTGCCAACACTCAGTTTTATGTTAAGACTTGATGTTCGGTTAGAGGACAGCTACCCCACAGCCTATGATCAAAAGATGCCTTTCATTGTTTATTAATAGACAATTGATCGTATTTCCAGGGAAACCACACAAGCACTTCAAGTCTCTCTTGGCTTTGAAGGAAGTGATTCTTGCCCGGAATCTTCCACTTTCTGTCTTCTTAATAGACAACACTCACATCTCAAACACCTTTGATTTATTTCTTTATCTTTCACACTCTTATGCACGGAAATTAATTCTTTCCAACATTCTGATTTCTGTTTTGTATATGGTTTTAAGTTTCAGTTGTAACCAAACAAGGGCACAAGGAATTTCAAACGGTACAAAAATAAGATTTGGGCGCGTGCAACTGATTCGTTTCACACCCACGTGTGCTGACATATTCCTGGGATACACCATAACATCCAATCGCGCTTTTTCAGGCGACGTTTTGGTTCCCTCATCATCACGATTTTCTCTCTCCAGTGAACGGTATAAATAAGGGGTGATCGTGTTCTTTGGCATTTACCTCCCACGTAATCTCTCTCTCTGAAAAGTTTCCACTGTTCATCTTCTTCTTCAATTCAACAATGGCGACTTCTTCTTCTGCACAAGATCAAACTGCATCTTCATCTTTGCTCTCCATCAAGCCTAATCAGAATATGATTATCGAGATGACTCCTTTCTTATATGATGTGTACATGCTCCATGTGGTGGAATGCCTAAAATATTCCCCATTGCTGTTGGCACTCATGCAGGTGGAAGCCGTTCCAATGTCCCTACTTTCTCAAGTCTACACAACAGCAAATTATGACAAACACAAAGATCGCATCTACTTCACCATCCATGACAAGAAAACCTCTGTGTCCAAAACCAAGTTTTGCTCTCTTCTAGGGCTTGCAGTTGATTCTTCCGTCATCTCACCGGATTTTGTCACCACTACTCAATTTTTCTCGATGATGTACGAGATGGGTTATACGGATGTTCTTACAACAATCGCGAAGGTCAAGAAATCTTGTCTTCCTTCTCAGTGGAATGGATTGCTTACCCTTTTGATCAAGGGTTTAGCGGAGCGTTGTGGTGGTTCTGATACCACGAGTAAAGGATTTCTCTCCATTCTTTATGGTCTTTACAACGACATCAACCTAGATTATGGCTCCATAATCTGGTCTCTAGTCGTTCAGAGTCTAAACACCTCCACCCGGTACTTTGAGATCTCATGCGGCCATTTCTAGACGCTCATCACAAAGAAGGCCATGGATTCCCTTGAAATCCCAGTGATGAAGGATGCTCTTCTAGCTTCAATAGCCTCTTACCACACTAAGAAGATACATCGTTTCTGATCCAAGTAAGTTTCTCCATTACGAATTAATCCCTGAATCCATGTACAGGTGTGTCACGCCTCACAGCAAAATCATGGCTGACTATAGCACCAGAACACCCTTGCCTCCGAGGTTTCTGTCCGAAGAACAGAAAGCTGCATTGGAAGCCCTTGATTAACCTGCCATCCGTGGCAAGAGGGCTGGCAAAAAGGAGAACCAAGAGAAGAAAGAAACTGAACCGAAAAAGGAGAGAAAGCCAAGATCCTCCAAACGAAAACATGATGCAGATGAACCTTCTCAGTCCAAATCAAAGAAGGTCAAGAAGATGGCTAAACGGGCCAAAGGATCCCCTTCTCCTGGCTCTGCTCCAAATGACCCATCCGACACAGAGGCTGTCGCTCCTCTAACAGAGACAACCATTGCTCAGTCTCCTCAACAACCATCTTCTCCTGCAGGCACTCATCTTCCCTCTCCACCAGCATCTCCCAAAATTACCAAATCACCCACTCCTTCACCTTCTCCTAAAATTCCTACCCCACCCCAATCACCAAAACAGAAGGTTCCACTTTCTGTTCCTATAACCATCCCTCCCACTACAATAGAACCAATTATTCATTTCTCTGTTACTAAACCTACATCTCCTATCCCCACTCCAATCATTACCGAATCAGTTACTATCACCTCTTCCCAACCACCAGTAACAGTCAATGTATCTGATACAGGGGCTACTACTGTGGTTGAAACCCCCGTCATCAACATCCCACCATCCCCTTCTCCATCCTCCAACTCCGGTGCCACCTTAGGCGGTGATGATGAAGAGTACGATTCTCTTTATTATAGCCCATACCGGATTCCCACAGACACTGATGTCGATACCCCTATTACCAGTCAGCAGCTTCAAGAAATTCACGACAAACTCGATAGTCTGTTGGCTGATAATAAAGCCTATGGGGGTGTGGTGCTAAAAGCCTTCATCGAGTCTGCGATCAAGACGTATACTGACGCTCTGGATCGCTCCACTGATGCCATCGACAACTCAGCCGCTTCATGCTCCAAAGCTACAAAGGAAGTTTCTGAGGTTGTTCACACAACTCAGATCTTTCTTGATTCTCTCAAAGCACATGCTGATACCAGTGCGGCCAAGTTTCAGACGTCAGTCGACTCCTTTTCGGCTACCCTTCAGGGTGAAACCTCCAAGTTTGAGGCTCTGCGTGCTGACCTCAAAACTGAATCCACCTCTTTTCTCCAATCTTTGGATTCACGTTTTGCTTCTCTAGCAGCAGAGAGCACCTTAAAAGAAGATCTTGTCAAGCATCAGGCAACTATAGACCTTCAGAAGATACAACTGGCCCAGGCACAACAAGAAATCTCTTTGCTGAAAACTCAGCGGGCAGTTCTTCAAGGTTGCGCTGGTGATGTCAAGAATATATTGATAACTGTCCTTGACACTCATGATCCCTTTCTTACCCTTACCATCAAACAGCATCTCTAGGCTAAACTCCTTCCTGCGATTAACATCTTAAGCAAAATGAAGGGTGTCTCGGAGAAGCTTGTTCTTCCGAGACAAGGGGGAGAGGAGGGTTTATCAAAGACAGAACCGAAGGTTAATGTAGCTTCAGGTTTTGGAAAACAGTTCCTTGTTGAGAGCGAGTCAGATACTGATGAAACAATCGCTGAAGCTCTTCAACGAAAGAAAAGGGACAAAGAGCTGGATGAAACACTTAAAATAGCTCGAGAGGCCGAGGCCAGAGAAAGAAAAATCAAGGAGGATGAGGATGCTCTACAAGCCAAGAAGACTATGTTCCCAGAATGGGACAGAGACACACTCATCAATCAAGCGATTGAGCTTCCCTCTATATATTGGTTGGAACTGATTGCATCTTTCGAGTGTGATAATACCAAAGACTCGCAGTTTGACATGCCAATCACCCGAAAAGCTTTTACATTTCATTGCTTTGATGTCACTGCCGATGTCCCTCATCCAAACTTGAAGGTTGACAGAGAATTAATAGATTTCTATTTGAAGTACGGTCAACCACAATACTTGACATGGAGTGCACAGAAGATAATTAAAGTCAAGGTACTGAAACCAACACAGGCTGGGAAATTTGTAAACGTTAACTTCAAAATCAATAGAGGAACGGCCAACACAGAACATTTTATTTCTCTGGCAGATCTTCCCAGTCTGAATTCGCATGATTGGATTCTGCTATACAACATTCTTCTCTCCAATCATAGAGAGTATGAACCGATTCTGAAACATCTCAAAAGAATGTTGGCTTCCTACATCCATGAGCTCGCCACTATGGATCAGGAAATAGCAAAGATAATGAACAAGAAACCGACCGTCAAGCCTACTTCAAAGACAGGAGACGTTCACAAAATGAAGTTAGGGCAAATTGACTCTTCAAATCTAACGGTCATGTTCACAAGAGGCGACAAGCATAAGTTTCTGTTTGCTTTGGTAGACAAGCATCTGTTTTCAACAGATTGTCTGGAGCACATTATAAACATCATTCACCGATGCAAGCAGAACTCCACAGCAGACAAGAAGAACTTCACTGATATGCTTCGGTAGTATATCACCTTCAGGCATCACATTCTGGCTATTATACCGAGGATTTTTGAGACGGTGAAGAAGCCTTCTGCTGTTAAAAGGGAATGAAGATTCTGTGCCAAAGACGCAAAGGGGGAGATTGTTGAAGATTATTATGTTGCGTCTTGGGCCCTTTTGTTTTACAACCGGATTGGGCTTGTCAATCCGTGTTTATCTAGATTAGCCTTCTTTTTCTTAGAAAAACGGTTAGGGTTTTATTATAAATATATACATGCATGTATGCGTATAGAAGTAGTCGTCATTCTCATTAATTATTGTAAACCCTAAAATCCTCTACAGTTGATGTTCTTTATCGAGCTCTTCTGAGGATTGTTTATTAAATCATTCGACACCTTTTGATCCATTAGCTTGTTCTTAATTGTTTATCTAGTCATTTATCTACCTGTTTCATAGATCTAATCGATCTTTAAGTTTGCTTTAAACTCATCAAAAACGTTACATCAATAATGTTATGGCTTAGATCTTTAGGTTGTATGTACCTTTAAGTGTTAAGGATCTATCTGCATTAATACATGTAAAATCCATCAGTTACCACGTTGTGGCATATAAGAGACCATGACGTGGGATCTTCTTTTAGCCCGTTTTCTTCTCTTCTTTCTCCGTGAATGCATTCTTCAACCTCCAAGTTCCCAGCTTTGTCCAATTTTAGTCATTTTCCATGAGAATGTCCTTTTTTTGCTACAAAATAGAATTTATACATTATAAGTATCAAATATCATGTCTTTTCATGTTCTGGACTAAAGTTTTTCAATTAAAATAAAAAATTCAACAAGTAGAGGTAAAAAACGAATAACTAACCCGTAAAATCTCAAACTCATCAGAATCAGATGTCATTTCTTCTTTGCATACTTAGTCCGATAAATGAAGATATTTTGACATGGATTCTAAAATCTCATATGTAGTAGGCATTCAGTCTGAAACGCGATACAATATGGCTTGGGTCAGATAACTTCACTCCATAATGCACCATTTCGAAGTAGATGATTATTTTGGAAAATAAATAAATAAATAAAAATATAGGTTCTTAAAATTGCATTAAACGTTAGGTTATTACTCAATTTCCTTCTTATTTTTGTATATATCTCCGTTTATTGAGTTATCATGCGCTTTCATATATTTCTTACCACTCATGTGATATCTTAAACAAAACAATGAATTTTAATTGTTTTCTTTTGAATTTTGAACTTTCGGCCTCAAAATCTACCAAAAATAAAAGTTGTTAAGGATGTTTGGTTATAATATTTAAAGTATTAAATGTTATTATGGATTTTCTTTACTCTATATATTGTGTTTGGCTGCTTTGGTCCTACATCAACTGTCATATGCATTGCAACTTGTATCTTGTGGGAAGAAGACCAGCATGTGACGTTATACGGCTTACGTAGGTTAGTAATACTGTTTTTAAAGTCATATTATATTATTATTATAAAGTAACTTTTACGTTATGTTAAGAAATCAAATAGCTTTCTATTCTTGTTTCTTATAATTTTTCTAGGCATTTAAAATTATGATATTTATTATAATTAATAAAATTAATAAATTTTTATTACATTTATTATCTAAAAATAATAGAACGATGTATAGGAAGAAAAACTAATAAAATATTTAATTGTTCTTATTAGAATGATTTGTATATTGTTCCTTCTATATAATGTTTTTAATTTTGGAAGTGGCCGACTACAGGAACTAGCAACGTTTTTTTTTAGTGATATATAAATATTAAATTAATGTCTTATTAATACCGAAAAGCTGTTTTGGCACAAGCGTTGTGGACGAAGTTACCATATGGTCCATACAAGTTTTGGTTTCTTGAATTAACATTATTTTTTTTTATATAATTTTTAAACTCAATCGGTATCTTCTAGTCCAACTATGTTATGGTTTTCTTGAACTCCAACTAAAACTAATAACATTGTACAAAATTTGTATAAAATATGAACATCAAATTAGAGGAAAGTCACATAGTAGGAGAGGGAATTATATATCAATCTTGACTCAACATCAAATTAGAAAAATAAAATCATTTTATGGTCCATACAATTTTTGACACTCCTTTACTATAATAATACGAAATTTTGTAAAAAAAAAAAAAAAAGTTATGTTGGAAAAACTAATTAAAGCTAAAAACATATATAAATGTTGCCAAAAATATTGTACATGCGTATGTGTATGCATGTACATTGTAAACATGTATAAGTGACACGCATACAACTTTAGAGTTATAATGATATCAAATTAGAAAAATAAAATCATTTTATTTATCAAAAAGTTTTTACTCTTTTTCAGAATTATAAAAACTTAAAACAAAAGAAAAATGATAATGACTTGAAAAGGTAATGTATTTTATATTTTGATCTTATTTTGTCACTAAATTAGTTTTTATGTTTTATTAACCATTGAACTTGTTGAAACGTGTACATTATACCAATGTTACCGGTAATAATGAGTTTTACCGGTTTCCGGTATTGTTTCCGACCAATCATGATTCTCCGGTCAAACACGATTTTTCGGTGATACCTCTTTTTTACTTGGATTTAATCGAAAACTTGATTAAATCTCCATAAACAACACGCAAAGTTTGATACGATTTTAGGTACACAACATTTCAGTGGGTTTATGATTTCTAGGCTGCTTTATTTCAAGATCGAGTTCTAGGGTTTACGAGTTCTGAAAAATCGTTTTAAGAACTACTCAAGAACATCATTTTTTAGAATTGAAGTTCAAAGATTTTTTTGCTCAAGAACACCATTTTTCAGATTCCTGCCTAAAACCACCGTCAACCACCTCCAATTACCCCGCCATAACCCACTAAAACCACCACTAGTTCGTTGTAATATAATCACACTTGCAAATCGAAAAAGAAAGATTAATTCTCATTTTCTCCATGAACCCCATCAAACTCACGAATCCTTCTACATCTTCCATTAAACCAGCAAGTCGAATAGAGGAAAGAGAGGAATCTGCAATCGATTTTGAGAGAAGAAGGCAGATTTACCTTTCTTGTATACATGTTATAATGGATTATTGGTTTAGGGGACCAAGAATCAAATCAATGAAGATAAAATGGTATAGGTTCATCTAAT
This sequence comes from Lactuca saligna, assembly GCF_052625555.1. NCBI lineage: Eukaryota > Viridiplantae > Streptophyta > Magnoliopsida > Asterales > Asteraceae > Lactuca > Lactuca saligna. The sequence goes on along the minus strand of NC_136417.1, from coordinate 178,770,839 downwards.
CAAGATTCACTGGTAACATAGAACCCATATACATATTGAATTTCAGCCAAAACCACAAAAGGAATCAATGCTCAGAAAGGATCGCCAACTAGCCCTAACAGTCTAAATCACTCATGGACATTTAGAAATTAGAACAAGAAAGGGTAAATTTGGTGTAGGATTTCGAAGGCATGTCATTTGGAATCAGGGCTGGCAGACATGCTTACTGTATGAAGAAGCACGATTCTTGAGATTCATGCTTTGGCTGATGAGTAATTGAAAGATAATATATCAAATTCAGTCAATTAGCGACAATAATTCACTTGTTGGTGGATGGATGAAGGTGATCAAGGAGGTGGTGTCCGCACAGTCAAAGGGAATGCACTAAGGTTGATCGAAAAATAATATTTTTCCGGAAATGTCGTCGGAGGTAAGGGACGCAGGAAATGTCGTCGTAGGTGGAACTCAAACTTCCCAAAACAGGTTTTACCTGCTATTGCAGGTAATAACGATATGATTTAAATAAAAAAAACAAGCTTAATGGTTAACAGTGCATCAAAAAAAATTAAATGATCAAATATTTAAAATATATATAATTGGTTACCTTTTCAACCCATTATCCAAAGACAAAAAGTCAAAAAGTCCAGCAATAAAAGTCACCCTTAGACTTATGGGTATGGGCAACGGGGAAGTGCATTATGCCCATGTGGCAGCCTAATAACAGCGCCATAACATGAGGAACACCCCCTAGCCGTTATTAGGTATTATGTGATAACGTGTTATGGTGAACACGGGAGGTAACGCCATTTTTTACATTTTTTTCAAATGGTTATAATTTTGACCATTTAAAAATGGTAACCTATTAAAAAAACCAAGTTTTATGTATACTGTAAATACACTCAATTTATATCAATTATACCTACAAAATACGTAACTTTCTCTCAACTATATATTTCTTTTATATCAATTTTACCTCTAACGGGGGGATGATGTGACAACCCGAAATTTCTAACTTTTACATCCTTCATCTTATCAAATTTAGTCTCGTTTTGCAATTTTACAATGTAGTTTTGGGTTTATACACTACAAGAAAAAGACCCTTTAACGACGCGCAAACCACGACACTCATTGATTTATGTTACGCAAAAGAGAGTGACATTAAAAAAAATGTCATCTCTTTAAAAAATTTAAGGATTTAGATCACGCATTATTGTGTGCCCTTAAATTAGTGTCTAATGTAAAAAAATTAAAAACACGGAGGGCACTTTATCTAAAAATGCGCGCCCTCTATAAGTGTCGCTTTATAATTTTAAAGAAAAGCGTGTTTAGTAGATACGGGAGAAACGAAATCCCCAAAATTTTGAAAACCCGCTTTTCTACCTTCTTTCTTCTTTCATCTTCGGCTCTCCGCAATCGATTCTCCCCTCTCCCTCCTTCTCCATCTTCTCCGATCCGCTTCACCATCTTCAGTAAGTCAACCATGGAGAACTACCAAAAAATTGAAAACCCCCGCCTGATACTCTCCTTCTTCTTCGTATGTTGTGAAATTCTCTTCAATCAAAAGAAACCCTAAAAGCATTGTGTGGATTATGATATGCGATTTTTAGTTGTGAGGTTCCTGAAATCATATTTTTGACCTCAATCGATATTTTCATATTTTTGAAATTCTTAAAATCCTCTTCGATTAAACGAACCCCTAAAACCCTGCCTCATACCCACCTCCAACCCACACCGAATCTTTAGGCATCGCACGCCGACGATGTACATGCCTTATCGACCAACACTTCATCCACCATTACCATTTGTAGCTCTCTCACCCCATCTTCACTGTTAAACCTTGCGAAATCCTTATATAACATTCCGACGACAATCAGATTCCGGCGCTCTATGACTGTCGACGGGAGCAAAAACCTAATTTCAAGTCAATGGCCTGTGTGTATATTCTGGTACAGAACTCGGAGGAGGAGGTACGAGTGGCTTTGGACCAACTTCTTAGAGAAGGCAACTGATATCCTTGACATCTTAAGGCCGAACAAGTGCCTCTCGATCTCATTTCACCATTTATAGTTCCATTACAGAGTTTATAACTATGAACATGTTCTGAACAACAAGCGCCTCTCGTCATGCTTGTTGCCTTTTTCAATTGCAGATTCTGATTTTAGGTCATCTCCTCTCCTCGCCCCTTCTTTGTTTCTTTTCTATTCTACTTCTACATATATACTTCTTGTACAGAGGATTAACATTATTCCATTATTAAATATTTATAAAATCGGTATTATTTGAAGTTCAGTGTTTATAGTTTAGTTAGATGCGAAAATCTGGTGCTCCTTCTTTAGTCTATTTATTTGTAAAGGGGATTTTTCTGATTTGGGAACCAAAACATACGAGACTGATGAATGGTTCAAACATAAGCATCATTGATGAAAATTTTCTTTATATGACACTTCTATTTTATTTCTTTTGCCAAATTGGCGATCTTGATATTGATCTTCCAATCTAAGGGGAGAATTTGAATAGAGATCTATAATTAGGGCTTATATTGAGAAATGTTTAATTGCCTCGGTATGAAATTTCATAGATTAGAAGTTTTGTTTCGTATATAATTGTGTAGCAGCATATGAATTCTTAGAAATTGGGGAAGAACAGCGTCCTGATTATAAATGCATTTTTTAAAATTTTGAATTGGGGAAAATTTTGATGATTACGTTTACACTCTTCTCTCAACCATATCCTTGAGCAGATTTGGAACATTCAATTTCTTCATAACACTAAACCTATTCTTCTATCAAACTTAATGATTATATGAATTCTTCAATTTGTTTTCATATCCACTGATGCAAATCTTCTTCAAATTCAACAGATCATGCCTGGGTAGAAGATTGAAACAGGTCATACATACATAATCCATGATGTTTGTATGGATTACTATGGAAAACGAGTAGCATCCACCTCCTTTGATGCCACAATCAAGATAATCAGTGTCACCACCACCATCAGCACCGCCACCTCACACCCCCTTACCACATTGACATGTCACAATGGTCCAGTCTGGCAGGTTGCATGGGCCTACCCTAAATTCGGGTCCCTTCTTGCATCACATTCTGATGGGATTCTTCTGCAGCACATTCTGCTGGGGGATTCTACAACCAAAGTACCTTCTTTTCTCAACTATATAAATTATTTTATGGGTTTGTATAATTTAGTTTTTTTTTTTTAATGTTTGATCAGATTATGAATTGAGAGGTTACAAAATTAGTGTGGGAATGGCTGAGAAATCTGCTCCAAGGGCTCCTCCTGCTCATTAGCACAAGTCAAAATTTGATATCACTGGGTCAATTTTGTATGTTATTTCCTAGTCTATACCTGATAGAAAAATTCCATATAAAATATTAAATTTCTTAAAAAAGAAGTAAGTAGCATTTGAAAATTCCATATAAAATATTAAATTTCTTAAAAAATAAGTTAAGTTGTAGCATACCAAAAACAATCTATAAATTGCAGGAAGTATACACAGTTAGTGTGAATAATATGTTATTTTTGCTACTTTAGTAAGTGATACTATATTTGTATTTTTTACTACTTCAGGAGATTGAGAAATTTGAGACAGATCTTAAGACCATGCACCCTAGTTTGACTGAATGCCGTGTTTTGAAGTCAAAATTGGAGCTTTCTGTGATCCAATATGCCAATGGTATAAGTTCTGAAGCTCACATTGAGGTATATATCATTATCATTCCACTATGTAATGACTAAACTGAAATTAGCTCATTACTAAATAATCTTTAATTTCTCAGTGCATATTATAACATTATAAGTTGCTTGTATATGGTGATTTCATCTTTTGGTGATATTAAGTAACTACTTTTGGAGTAGGTAATGAGGAAAATGAAACCAGAAATGAAGAGTATCAGATGGAAAAGCATATTTCTACACCACGCCAAAACTCTTTTGGTTTATCATCCATAAGAACTTCATAATTTTTCAACCCAACACCAAAAGTCTTTTTTTTTTTTTTTTTTTTTTTTTTATCGTTGCTGTCCATTTCATATGTGCTACTGCTCCAAAAGTCTTGTGCTAGATTGGGTTTATTTTTATTTATGGTTTTATCTTTTTTCAGATTTCCATGTGGCTGTTTTTTTTATCATGGAATAGAGATATAAGTTTACCCTTCCACTTTGCCATTTGCCATTGGTGTGGAAAATCATCATCATCATAGACGTGGTGTAAGGAAATTGGCTTCTAGGGAGGGTAGTAGTAGTAGTAATGACAACAATTTACTATATTGCCCTGATGCTATTGACTTAGAAGACAAAGATTTTGAACATTTTCAAATGCATTGGAGAAGAGGCTAACCAGTTGTGGTTAAAAATGTCCTAAAAAAGACATGTGGACTTAGTTGGGAACCAATGGTGATGATGCGAGCTTTTAGGAATGCTAAAAAAAGGTTAAATGAGGAAAATCAATGTGTCAAAGCTATCGACTGTTTGGACTGGAATGAGGTAGGTTTTATATCCCTATCTTTTAAGTTTTAACAATTCATTTTTTTTGTTTATTTGCATAAAAAACTTGTGTTTTTTTAAATCTTCTATTTATTTTCATAAATATAAAACTCTAGACTTTATGCATCATCACGACTCAGTTTCTTTTCATCTATTATTTGTAGGGAAATGTTTTGGAACATATACTAATGTTAGGTGTTGAAAGTCAATGGGCACCTGTTGTCGTACATTGTGCGGTGAGATAACTTATTCCATGTGCTTTTGATTCATACGTTTTATACTTAAGAAAAAAATAATAAAAAGATATGAAAGTAGGTTTCTATTTGAGATACGTACATAGGTGATCTGATTTTTGGACACCAAAAGAATCTTGAATGCATAGGTGATCTAAAAGCTCCACAACAGACAAGAGATAGACAAGTTTCTAACCTTCATGCATAACTTGGGGTGATAAATGGTAGGTTTTTATTAAAAATTTGAACTATTTTAGATTTTTTTTAATGCTGTCTATTTTCTCTCCTATTATGTTTGTCTGAATTAGAACTTAAAAGAAGAGATCTCAGAGGCCATTGATCAGCTAAGGGAAGTTGAATATGAAGTCATTATCACATGTTGTAAAAAAATCGTTTATTTTATTCTTCACCCTTCTACAAGCCTTTTTAACATGTTGCAGGAACCTAAACCTAAGAAACAGTCCGCTCCTACAGCTAAAATTGGATCAAATAAAAAACCTGTTAGTAAACCTGTAAGTAGTTCAGATGAATCTGAATTTGAATCTGAATCATCAGATGATAGTGATTCATCAGATGAAGAAGTGAGTCAGAGTGTAAATCTCTTGGCACTTGGATACAGTTTGTCTAATTTCACATTAATTTTGTCACTTTTTAGCAGCATTCTCTACATGATACATGTTCTCCACTTTTCTAAGTATTCTTCTATGTAATTTAGGAGGCACCAAAAAAGCCAGCTGCTGTTGCCAAGAATGGTGCTGCTGCAGCCACCAAGAAAGCCAAGTGAAGTGATGCGTCTGATTTAGAAGACAATTCAGATGAAGTAAGAGAGCTTTTTGGTTTTGTGTACAATTTTTACCGAGTGAAGTGATGAGTCTGTCATAGTTACTTTAAATAAGGTAGTGTGTTTGGTATGCAGTAATCAAAGAGGGAATGGAATCAAGCATTACAGTGTAATCTGATTCCTGCAATTGTTGCTGCAATTGATGTTGATTTCTTATTGTAAGTGTTGTTGCACTCTTCTGTTGATTTCTAAAAGATACCAAAGGGTACAAATGTTTTTTTTCATGAATAAGAGCTATTTCTGTTCTTTTTCTTCTTCTAGTTGTTGCACTCCTCCATTCTTCATTATGGGTATGCAGCAGCTCCAAATGACAGGGTATAATTAATTTTACTTCTTTTATTATATAGAAGTTTATTTAGTGGATTCTTTTGGTTTATCGTCTAGAAGAACTTCATACTTTTTCAACCTAATACCAAAACTCTTTTTTTTTTTAATCATTGTTGTCCATTTCATATGTGCTACTGCTCCAAAAGTCTTGTGCCTGATTGGGTTTATTTTTATTTATGGTTTTATCTTTTTTCAGATTTCCATGTGGCTGTTTTTTTTTTATCATGGAATAGAGATATAAGTTTACCCTTCCACTTTGCCATTTGCTATTGGTGTGGAAAAGGGGTTTGGTTTCAGGTGACAAATGTTCCTCTCTTTTGGACACCCACTCAAGCATGTGTTTCCTTTTTTCTTTTTCATGGGTATATTTTCTCTTTTCAAATTAATGTTTGTTTATTTAATCTTTATTTTATTTTTATAATTTATGTAAAAAACGGCAACTTAGACGAAATGTATAATCATATATTACTTAAAGACCAAAATATTTACTATTATACTCAATAATCGATTATCTCGTTTCAGGACATCACTTAAAGTTTTCGATAAAAGATAAAGATTCATTTTTTTTGTCAATTCATATAAGATTGTTTTATATATTTACTAATTTATATAGAGTATTTTTTTTATTAATTTAAACACTTGACATAAATTACACATTTCAACCAATTAAACAAGTTGTAATTAAAGATGATGATAGTTTAGGTATATATAAAATCACAATGCCCCATAATATACTCCACAAATTAATATTTTACCCCTTTACCATTATTGAAAGTATGTTGCTATTTTCAGCAATTTTCCCATAACATACTCAATATTGTACATGTATATTTGCATATATGCAGGTGGGTGTATGAAGGAGTATCCTTTGGGAGCTGTACTTGAAGCCACCAAAAATACTTTGATTCAAGGCAGTACAAAACACTTATTGGTAGATCATTTTGATTCCACTCTCATACATACATACCATGTGCATTATTAATTAGTTGATATTGATATTGTACAACTGACATGATTGCAAGGTTGATGATGAAAGCGAATACCTCTGGAGTTAGAAGAGGAAAAGAAAGCTCAAGCTGAAAGAGATAAGATGTTGCAAATGCAAGTGTTGCATTCTTCATTCCAACTGTTAGTATGAAACACGAAGTAGATTAGATGAACGCAAATTTATATATAGTAAGAAATAGAATTATATGACATTAAACTTTATGCAATGGATTGTATTTTTTGTATATGGTATTTTATTTCTATTATGAGACATTAAATACAAATTTAATTTGAAAATTAGTAAATCTATATAAATAATGTTTTTTTAAACATTTAAAATTATGATACGCAAAAATGTGTGTCATCTTCATTTATGACATGGCCTTTCTTGACAGGAGCTTTCTTGATACGCATTGCGTGTCATTAACACGCGCGTCGTAAGGTTACGACACGCGAATGCGTGTCGTCTTTCTTTATGACATGGCCTTCCTTGATACGCATTGCGTGTCGTAAACGCGCTTCGTAATTGCGCGTCGTAAATGAGCGTCGTAAATGCGCGTCGTCTATAGACGACGCGCAAAAGCGTGTCGTCTCTCTTTATGACAGGGCCTTCCTTGACGCGCATTTGTGCGTCGTCTGAGCCTTTTACGACGCGCAATGAGCGTTGTAAAAGGCTGTTTTTCTAGTAGTGATATAAGTGTATTAGGCTTAGTATAATCAAGATATGAGTCTTAGGAAGGGTTAGAATGTGTGTAGCATCGCAAAAACAGGCCAAACACATCGAGCAAGGTGTGTGCGGCCACACACCCGAGTGTGCGGCCAGCCAGCCGCACACAGCCGACCGCACACCCCCTAGCTACACACTCCTACCTATATAAGTCAACCTTAGTCATTTTTGAACCCTTTTCCCACTCCTTCAAAGCTGGAACACGTTTTCTCTCAAGTATCATCCACATCTTCATCTTGTTCCTCAAAAAAAAGTAAATAATACTTCCTTTGATTTGTTGATACTTGAACTTAACTAGCCTTCTTCCTTACTTTGATCCATGAAATCATGTTTTTGGTGTTAGATCTTCAAGAACACCAAGAACACACACTAAGTTTTGGACCCTAAAACACCCTTTTCTAGCCTCTATGACATGTATATACTTGTTATAACTTGTTTTAGGCCAAGAACACTTGAAGATATACTTGTAAAACGTCATTTCCCATGATCTTCAAGTGTATACGGCCGTACACACCAAGTGTATGGCCGCACACACCATGTGCAACCATACACACCCCTCTATGGTCCTAAAATAGCAACAAACTCCTTATATGGCTAGAACATGAAGTGAGAAACCTTCCTAGATGAGTTCTAAGACCTCAAAATACGTTTTTACACACTTTATGTGGAATGTGAAGCCGCACACACACCCTTTCCGCACACCCTGGCCGCACACACACCAATATGGTGTATTTTGACCATACACTCCCTTGTATAGCCATACACCCCTTATATACGATCATATATGATTGTAACACTTCAAAAGAAGTGTATACTAGTCCCTAAGGTGGTCTCAATTCAATAATTAGTTGTTAGAAACACTAATTGTATACATACATATGTAGTTATCTGGTTAATAGGATTCGTTTGTGCTCAAGTTCAAGATTAACACTCAACCTCCTAAACTGATCCTACCGTCGCATCACTCACTACAGGTGAGTTCATACCCCTTAATTAACCTTTTAAATGTTTTTAAATGTTTTGGAATGCTTTATGGGGGGATACAAGTTGAACCATGTTAGTTATTATATCAATCACATGTGATTAATAACTAGCACACAAATGGATTTTTCATACTTTAAACTGTTTTACTGAACAAATGACTTCAAACTGTTTATCAAACTATTTTACATGTCAAACTCTTTATCAAATGCACTTTTGTATACTAAACCTTTCTTTTACAGTTTTCAAACTTATATATTGTCAAAACCATGTCTACTACATATATAGTTATATAAATAAGGTTTGAAGGACTTAGGAGAGATAACCCACTTTACTTCCTATTCCTTGTTTGGTTGTGGACTAAAAGTACCCGGTTGTTTGTACGAGGGTCGTTGAATCCTTACTTATATATTATGTATATATGTATAGATATAAAGATTTTTATCTCAATTCAGTACATTCAGTTATACAAACAAGTCTACCAATAAACTATAATAGGTATAGTTTAGGGTTATATTACTTACTACTTCTAGTCCAATGAAGCATACAAGAGTCAGTTCATTCATGAGTCATTACTTACTACTATGAGAACATATACAACTATACTATAATGAGAAACAATACATTCATTACGCAAGTACATAAATTACATATACAAGTATACGATAACATAAATGTGATCCACTCTATCGGAGCATGCCTGCATTTTCATGGCCTAAGTTGTAACCAGAATCTCCTAGAGGGATAACGTGAGTTTACGTATAGATCTATAATGGATTGACTATCCTACACCTTACTGCTAGCTACAGTGGGACTGACAGGTCTTCGGGTGCCAAATGTCATACCTTTTGACGACTTACATTGTCGTGTTTTCACAATCGATAGTATGGTACAATTAATCACATAATACCTTGATATAGATCCGGTTTAAGGTAGTTAGTACAGTAGTAGTTCCTATAATACAAAACTACAGTACTACATTAATTCACCCTTTACATTTATTTGGTGATCATTTCACTTAAACATTAATGTACAAACTATATTTTGATAACGATAGTTACATTTGGGAAAATTACACACTTTTACAAGAAACAAACATACAAAACAGTTGTGCCTTGGTAGAAGGCTACTTTTAGTAGAAAATATAGAATTTTCTAAGAGTTATAAACTTTTACAAACACTTCAAAGCATTCACATACTTTTACTATAAATGTTTACAAACTCATACATCAAACATTGTTTCAAACATTTTGATACAACCATAGACACTAAATACTTATGAACTCACCAGCTTTAATGCTGATAAACTCTTTCAAAATAACTTATATTCCCAGGTCATCAGTAGACAGGTACCGATGCCAGCTTTTGAGAAGATGGAGCGCATACAAGACTCATCCTATATTTTGATTCATATTTTGGTGTCTTATATACTACAAAACACAATTGTATTAAAATTATATATTTAATGCAATGGATGATGTTGTTCACTTGTTTACTATTATATTGTGTTGTGATACTATACATGACGTCCTCCTAAGAACATTTCTGCCATTCTCGGTTTTAGGGTGTGATGGATTGGTATTAGAGCATCGTTTATAGTGAATCTAGTATATCAACCTATAAAAGATATACTAACTATAAACACAATGGGATTAAAATACTCTGACCAAGAGTATATACTTTTAAATAATAAAATATCTAACTAAGTATACATGCCTGCATTCATACTAAAATCAGTGTCACTAGGACAAAACAAGAATACTACGATTGTTGAACAACACAATTAGGCTTAGAGACATATAGTCAAATCTGGGAGGATATAGCCTGATCAACTATATTTTCCGAGGAGTGACTAGCATCTGCCTAAGAATGGTTGTGGTGTTGCAACAAGTCTAAAAACTTACCAACACTACTACAATGAAAGCACTAGAACAGAACATAAGTCTAAAATACTATAGGAGTATTTTGTGTTACTATAATTACTTATTTTAGAACTAAAAAGGTCTCTAACAAGTAGGTCAATAGTTGATAAGTGGATACGCTAAGGTTATATGAAATCAAGTGTTATAGACTAAGACTCTGTGATCTTTGCTTTACTTCCTATTCCTTGTTTGGTTGTGGATTTTGGAGTTAGGGTTATTTATTCGAAGGCCTATCCTACTTTGATTTCGTATAACTGGTATGCACTATGCAAGTATTGATGTAACTGATAAAGATTACCTTATAATTATCTTAAGTAGTACGCCTATTTAAATAAGATTCTTATACCCCTTTTTCTCATGTAGATATCATGGCTGGATTCCATCATTATGGCAACTCGTACTTCCCAAACCATGACAATGATGGATGACTTGAGGAAGGGCCCGAAGATGAGCATCCAATTCCTTTGGATGATCACTAAGTAGAAGGCTTCTCGGATGCGTCTGACTCCGAACCCAAAGTCAACAACCTACCCCATATGACTCCAGTCCCAAATCCTAACCCCCGTCAGCCTTTTCAAGGCCCGACGTCTGCATGGGTGGAATGCATAGAAACATGGGGTGAAGAGCAAAATCAACCCATGCCATTCAATGGAGACCAAAGCTTTTATGACACCAGTGAGGGAGGAACAAGGGACAGAGTCTTGCCAATCCTGGTCCGAAGGGTCGCTCGCAACGAAATCCAGGGCAGGACAACTCTTCAATGCATCACGGAGGTTGATGCAGATGCAATGATGCATTCCGTTCGTACCAGCCGCCTAGAGCATGCTCGAGAGATCTCTGCAATCGACCACAAGGCCATGCTTCAAGCACTAGCTGAGACTCGGGCTGAAGTCATAGAGCTTCGGGTTCGCCAGAGAGTCTACGAACGACACCTTCTCGATGTGGAATGCCAACTGGCAGACCTTAGGGTTCGCCCGAGGAACGTCCGCCGCTGCCATTAGAAGATGTCTACCACGTCTTTTCTTTTGATTTAGGGATAGCCTTTTCTTACCTGTGCTCTAGGACGCACTTGTCTGTAAATTATTCCTGTCTTTCAGTACACTATCTATTTTATTAAATTGTCAACATTTTCCCCTCGTATAGTTGATGTAATACATTCTGTTAGGTCGTTTTTCCCAAACTCATTTACACCGGTAATACCAGTAATATTGATAGTTTCTAACCTATCAGTAAGTCTATACTCTTGTGTTTTCAGACTCTATTGTTGTATCTCTATTTAACTCTTACATTGATTCTAATGTTTGGACTATGGAGCGTTGGTCCATGAATCACTCTCATCATACTTTGCAATTGATTCTTAATATCATCATCATCTTTATGAACTTGCACTAAAAGATGCCTCCTCGCCCGCGTCCTACCAAAGGCAGGCCGACAAATCAAACACCACCTCATCCACTAATCGACACGGCATCTCTTAATGCTACAATAGTTGCGGCTATGACTACGGTCATGGCTCAATATCACTCTACGGGTGCCAGAGGAGGCGGAACACCCATTAATTCTACCCAAGGAGAAATCCCCGTGCGCTCGAGAGAATACTCGTACAAAGACTTCACCAACTACAAACCAAAGTCCTTTAGAGGGACTGGAGGAGTTATTACCCTCTCGCAATGGTTCGAAAAGACGGACTCGATCTTCGAGATCTGCTCCTGTCCAGCAGGGGGCAAGGTCAAGTTTGCTGCTTGTACCTTCGAGGAGAAAGCCCTGACATGGTGGAATAGCCATGTCAAGTCACTAACTCTCATAGTGGAAAATGATATGGGCTGGGAAACCCTAAAAGACCTCATGATTGAGGAGTACTACCCAAGGGGCGAAATCTAGAAGTTGGAACATGAGCTATGGAGTCTAACCATGAAAGGCTCCAACATAGTCGCTTATACCGCCAGATTTAGCAAACTGGTGGCCCTCTGTCCCAACATGGTTCCCACCGAGGGAAAGAAAATCGAAAGGTATATCTGGGGGATGGTGCATCCGTATCAGGGAAATGTCTTATCTTCACACCCTGCTACCTTCTACAGTGCCAAAACATTGGCACAACAACTCATCGATCATGGAGTCTAATCCCTGTCATCAACAACAACCCTAGCCATCTCAGAATCTTCCAAACCCGCTAACAACAAGCGGAAGTTTTGGGATGACAAGAAGAAACAAAAAGCTGCCAAAAAGCAACAGGTTGTGGCGGTTCATGCCGCAATAGCACCTGTCACTACTGTTCCGATGAAGCAGTACTCTGGAAACTTGCCTAAGTGCAACAAATGCAGTTTCCACCACAATGGACCCTGTCGGGAAATATAGTGCTCCAACTGCAACAAGAAGGGACACATTGTCCGCTTCTACAGTTCCCCGACAAGACCAATCAACCAGGTCCCTAGTGTTGGTGTGACTCAGTCATGCTATGGATGTGGTGAAGTGGGCCACTACAAAAGGGACTATCCCAAAGCAAGAAATGCTGGTGGAGCAGGAAGGGTTCTGGCTATAGGCCACGGGGAAGCAGTTGCTGACCCTACGGTGGTGACCGGTACATTTCTCCTTGAAAACTCTTATGCATGCATACTATTTGATAGTGGAGCAGAGATAAGCTTCATAAACCAGAAATTTGCACACTTACTTAAACAACAACCTCACGCACTTAAAGAACCATTCACTGTAGAAATGGCTAATGGGAAGACTGAGAGAACTAGTAGCATATACATAGGATGTACTCTACCTCTAGATAGCCATTCATTTCCTACCGACCTCATGCCGGTATCGATTAAAAGCTTCGACATCATCATCGGCATGGATTGGTTGATTCGTCACCATGCTGACATTATGTGTTACGAAAAGGTTGTACGCCTTAATCTTTCGTCTATCGAAACTCTCATCATCTATGGCGACAAACTCGACACGAGTCTTCGTATAATCTCAAGTATTCAAACACAAAAGTATCTACGTAAGGAATATCGTGCATTCCTTGCTCATGTTGTCGATACGGGCCTTGAAACGAAAGAACTAAAGAACATCCCGGTAGTGAGCGACTTTCCCGACATCTTTCCAGAATAACTACCTGGGTTACCTCCGCAACGTCGAGTTCATAATCGACTTAGTTCCAGGAGATACCCCAGTAGCCAAATCTCCCTACCGATTAGCACCAGTCGAGATGTAGGAACTATCTGGTCAACTTAACGAACTACTCAGCAAGGGTTTTATTAGACCAAGCTTCTCACTCTGGGGAGCACCGATCTTGTTCGTTAAGAAGAAAGACGGATCATTCCGTATGTGTATCGACTACAGAGAACTCAACAACCTGACGGTAAAAAATCGTTACCCTCTGCCTCGCATAGACGATTTATTTGACCAACTGCAAGGGGCGAGTTACTTTTCCAAGATTGATCTAAGATCCGAATATCACCAGTTACGAGTGCTAGAGGAGGATGTTCCGAAGACAGCCTGGCGAACTCGTTACGGACTACGAGTTCATGGTAATGCCATTCGGATTGACCAATACGCCTGCAATATTCATGGACTTAATGAATAGAGTATGTCGTCCTTACTTGGATCAATTCATCATCGTCTTCATTGATGACATACTGATCTACTCTCGAAGTAAGGAGGAGCACGGCGAACACCTGCGACAAGTTCTAGGAACTTTACGAACGGAAAAGCTCTAAGAGAAGTTCTCTAAATGTGAACTTTGGATCCGAAGTGTCGATTTCTTAGGACACGTGGTTAGCAAAGAGGGAATCCACGTGGACCTTTCCAAAACTAAAGCCATTGAGAATTGGTCAGCACCGAAGACGCCGACAGAAATTCGTCAATTTCTAGGTCTCGTTGGCTACTACCGCAGATTCATACATAACTTCTCTCAGATTGCGAAACCTCTTACTACACTGACCCATAAAGGCGTGGCCTTTGCCGGGGAAGAGAAACAAGAAAAAGCGTTTCAAACACTGAAGCGAGCCTTATGCACCGCACCGATACTATCCCTCCCCGAAGGGATAGAAGACTTCATGGTATACTGCGATGCATCCAAGCAAGGGCTCGGATGTGTTCTGATGTAACGAGGTAAGGTCATCGCCTATGCCTCGAGATAGCTGAAGGCACATGAAGTTAACTACACCACACATGATCTTGAGCTGGGGGCAGTTATGTTTGCCCTGAAGATCTGGAGACACTATCTATATGGTACGAAGAGCACTATCTTTACAGACCACAAGAGTTTACAACACATATTCGACCAGAAGGAGCTCAACATGAGACAACGACGATAGCTGAAAATATTAAAAAAAAAAATTATCTTAAAACTACATCAATATGGATGTCTATTTGTTGAGAATAAAAAATCATGAATTTTGGTATATTTAAAATCATTTTTCGATAAAAATAGCTTCTTAAAAATTAAAAAAAAAAAAAAAGAAAAAAACTATGTTTTTGTATATATTAAAGTAATGATTAGCATAGTTAAAGGAAATATGTTTTGTTGGAAAACACATCTCTATTCATTTCCCATTTCCGCTGGTACGACGAAGGCTTTTGCGGTAATAATAAATGAGTGCCTGAGAATAATTCCCTCATTCTTAACCTTTTTTTTCTCAATTGAACCCTCCTCTCTCTCTCTCTCTCTCTATATATATATATATATATATATATATATATATATATATTCTAATAAAAGAATAGGTTTAATCTCATATTGACAAGTGTCATGCAATTAGAACCCCTCATTAATGTTATATATCATGTATCATGCCACTTGTTAACCTATTAATTATTCATTTCAAATTTTAAATTTTCCACTCTAATTTTATTAAATTAATAATTGATTCTTCATTTTAAATTTTAAATTTTAAAATTTCTCCCTTTAATTATATTAAATTAATAATGTTAGATTAAAAAATAAAATAAAATAAATATAAATTATAAAATGATATAACTCCGCGTATTTATTTAAATCAACGATTATAATTTTATATAATTAAAAAAAATATCTCTTAAGTAATAAATTATTTAAAATAATTTATTATTGATTTTGATTTTTTAATACAAAAGTTTAATTAATTTTATAACCATAGTTATCACGGGTTATAAACTAGTGTGTAAATATATATATATATATATATATATATATATATATATATATATATATATATATATCCTTTTTTAATAAATAAATAAGTTTAATGTAAAACTGCCATGTGTCATATTCTATACCTGCCACGTGTTTCCCTAATAAACTTTCAAAATTCATTCATCGTGTTAATATCACAACGATTTGATTTCATAAATCAGGTCCTAAAATTCAGTAAATCAGTTTTAATTCTACAAATTTAGATGCATTTAAATCGCTTTATAATCCACCTAAAGATATTGATTATCAATCACGTAAATTTTGCGTATGTTCTTCCCCAGATCACAGCTATCTCCCCAAGTTTACCTTTTTCATTTTGAAAATCAAATCACGCAAACACTTATCACCTTCATCAATATAAGAAGCTGATTTTTTCTTCCCACCTCTTGGTCTCCCTCTTTCTCCCGTCTCTTTTCCATCTTCTGTGTTGAGTTATGTATCAAAAACATGTTCTTTCTGTTGATTCTCTTCGCGATAGCGTCAACTAACGCACTAATCAGTGATCGCTCTCCTCTTTGTTATCTTTAGTAATCCCTATGAGTCTCTCTTTTCTGCATCCAAGGGCGCAAAACCATTATATTCAAATTTAGTGATGTTTGTGTAATACAGATTAGATGTATGTGTTTTACTTTTTTACTTTTAGTTTATTTGCAGATTTTTTGGGTTCGATGTTATCTCCATGATTCAATTTCAAACCTTGACCAGCTAGGTTCTATGAACAACAGAACAAGAAAACGAGTTCATCTCATATTTACTTGTTGAAATTTGGTTGTATGACTTCATCTTCAACCTTAATACGAGAAAATGTAATATTTTTTATCCTCTCCGATTGACCCTGGTATCAGTCAAAGCCCTCACAAAAGGTGCGCGGAAAATGGTACTTTATTTTACTTGTCTTCATCTTCTTCTATTGTTTCTTTTATCGATCTTTCATTTATTCTTATTCATAGGTTGTATGCACACTGATTATGGGTTGTTTCTCTTCTACAAACCTGGTTCAATTTCTAATTCCTTTTTGGAATTTTTTTCTTCGGTTATCTTCAAATGTTTCTTATGTTATGTTCTATCTGAAGGCTTCATTGACGAATTTGATTGGTCTGAAGTATATTTTTTTATGTATAGAATTTAGTTGAAGCAATTCTAAAATTTGAAGCAAGTTTCAAGCTTTACAGTCCGAGTCTATTTATCATAAGCTATTTGCCATCAAATGGTGTTAACCGAGTGAACATGAGCATTATTAAGTGCGAAATTTTATGTATTTGACTACCCTATCTCTACAATTATAGTGAACATTGATTGAAACTTTTTATTTGCTTTGTTTTTTAGCTTATATATTAGGTTTTGCTGAATTATATTCAATGATATCACATAACAAGAAAATTGTTTAGTTACATTGCCTTTTACAGAGGGTAATTGTGTATTGCCAGATTTCCCCTTTTCTGTATGCGCTCTATAAGTTTATCGAAATGGCACCTTTTGTTTTGTTTAGTATTTTAGTTTGTAGATTAGGTTTGTGGAATTACTTGCTGGCTAATATAGGGTTAATTGTTTCGTTAAAATTAGTCAAGTATTATGAAAATATATCAATGTATAATATATATGAAAAATACCTACAATTTGACCTTTATCTATCTCCTTTACTACATGATCCAATATTAGAATACTTTGGAAAATGGGAAGACATTGTATGAGCCCTTCATGGAACAAAGCATTAACTTCGCTACAACTATTTAGGTTTTAATTTTCTATGATACTTTCACCTTTTAATCTGTTTTATGTTAATGAATTGCATGTTGGAATCATGTTATTACCTGCTTACCACAAATCTTTGCATACCCCAAATCTTTGTCCACAGTTAAGAGTCGTCTAAGTTGAAGGATTTCAAACATTATTAGTTATGATTGTGTTTGGTTAGAGTAGGTCATGACATAACAATCTCATCTCTCAAAACTGTTTATAGGATTTTTAGTTTATTGAACATATAAACTGAAACATCTTCTTTTGGTTTACCAGACAACATAGTACGCAACACGCATGGCTTGGAAGATGACTTCTGTGGACTCCACTTGCCTCTGCTAATAGTGAGAAAGTATACTCCTTTCACATAGGTCCAAGACAAGAAATCCTTGGAAACAAATCATGAATCTGTATGTGTCTTAACATTGTAACAACTACCTTTGTATAGTTACATTTTTTCACCGAAAAATGCAATGTAATCAAGTACTCTCTTATGGGTAAGAAATTACATTGCTAATATGGGTAAAAGAATCAAAGTTATTGCTATTATTGGAAATAAATGTAAGTAGGTTGTACTATTGGTTAAACATACAAGTATGTTGCTATTATGGGTATAAAATATAAGTACACTATCTATTCAGTGAAAAAAAAAAAGTAAAGTACATACGTTATAAATAAATTGTCCCATAACTTTTTTAATTTTCTCAGCAGTTAGCTCCATATAAATATGAAGAGGATAATTCTTTATTTAAAAGAGACATAAGCAAACAGACAATATGGTGGAAAGGTTTACACAAACTCAAATTAGTATACATGACAATCGATGACTTGTGAAGTCAACCCTTTTATGAGTTTATTGTTTTATAATCGTTTCCTTCTTTTTTACAAGAACATGCATTCACAAGTGTCGGACTTTAGTTGATGAAAACCTTCCCATTATACAACATGTTGTTAGGAGAGTGTAGTCTTGGACGTTTATTCTGCACTTGGTTAATATTGTGGTTTTGTTCCATATAATTCTTTTTAATTTTGTCATTATTATAGGATATGTACAAATGGTTTTAATTATAAGTAGAATTTGTTTTATGTAAAAACTAAACTATTTCCGTCTACTAAATTAAAGATGGGTTGGAATAAATTTAAAAGCCATTGTTCAGATAATTATATTATTAAATTTATGTAAACAAAATCTGTTCATTTAGTTATAATATAATTACTTGATGTCAACTTTAAGCAAAAATTATGTGGTTTCAAGTGACAACAAATGTTTTCAAACTTATGTTATATTCTAAATGTTTAGATAAAATGATTGTAGAATTTATGTATCTAACCGATAAAATGTGTCCCGATAAACAAATATGTAAATCTTATCGATAAAACACTTAGTTGTTAACAAAACAAGAAACAATCCTTTGTGGATTTAAATATTTACTGCAAGATAAATTACATATAAATTGACATATTTTATGAGTAAGGTTGAAGGTGCCATTGAAGTGTTGTCCAAGTTTTTATTTACTTTCAAATTATTAATATATTCTTTTTATTTAATATTTTTTAATCAGTTCGTGTAATATACGGGTATTTTGCCACATATCCGCTTATACAGGTAGATATGTAACCGATCTGCTATATATGTTAAAATAAAATGTAACACATAAGGTATTTATTTTCTTTCCATAATCATTTTTCAATTCCGATAAACTATGAAATCCTTATAACCTTCAAACCTTACCCCACTCTAAACCTAATTCACGTATATAGTTGGAACCTGATTAGAATTTCCAAATTTATATCTCATTCTATAAAATCATAATGTTATTAAATGTCTATACATGCACAACTTATATTAGATATTCAAATTAATATATATTAGTTTTAAATTATCAATATAAAAGTTAAACAAACTTATATTTTATTAGTTTAATAAAAAAAATTTCATTATCATTTTCAATTATCAATATTTTTTTATCCGTGGTTTTCACGGGTTTTAACCTAGTGTATATATATATATATATATATATATATATATATATATATATATATATATATATATATATATATATATATATATATATATATATATATATATATATATATGACCAAAAGGAATGTGAGCTTATCTTTGATATAACCAACCTTTTAGTGATTTAAAAAAAAGTATGGTATTGGTTTATTTTGGAAAAACTTTATATCGTATCTTTGATATAACCGACCTTTTAGTCATTTGAAAAAAAAAATATTGTATTGGTTTATTTGGTAAAAACTTTATATGATATGAAAAGATTGAGATAGAAAGAAATGTTAATGAAAGATAAGTATAAAGAATGACCTAGATGGTTAAAAAATCAATATTATAACACAATCAAAATAGTCACTCCAGAATTGGGTAGAGAATTTTTTAGAAAGGTTTGGTGCAAATAAAAAAAATTAGGGAAGAGGCTGTTTGTTGCCCGAGTCAGATTTTTTTTATTATTATTTTATTTATTTATTTATCTTTTTTTTTTTTTTTAATATTTGGTGGGTTATTTTCGCGAAAACCTACAACATTGTGCAAGGAAAACAGGGACAATTTATTTGCCCTGGTAAGATTTTTTTTTATATTAGATAGTTAAACATCATCCACATGTTCTCCACTATCTGACATAATCGAAAAAAATGGTAATATTAATGTAATATAACATGAAAAGGAGAAAACCTTATCTTAACTAAAAAGTTGACTTAAGCAAACGTTACATAAAAGAGGTTATATCAAGATCTAACACTCTTAAAAAGAATCCATGCATACTGAGGTGTTTATGCAACAATAGATGGTAATCTGTAGCCTCGGCCTTCCCAATCATTTTCTTCTTGTCAACAATTCTTGTCCTCTTTCTTTGCAATGTCAATTGTGTCACCAATCTCTATATCTAAGGAGCATTGCTCATCTCGTTACAAGTATGTATCAAATTCCCATTATGCCCCTCAATCAATGAATTAATTACATGAGGAATATAACATGAATGAAATATGTAACTGTGACTCACAACGACTGTTTCATCTATTCAGAAAAATAAAATGCATCATACCCACGTTTTCCACTTTTCCTTACCAAACCTAACGGTTCTAAAAAAGCCTCAAAAGACTTGGTTCACATGAGCCATTCAATTCAAGACCCACTACCATTTATTTAATTAACTAAATAAAACAAAACCTAACAAAATCAAACATGAACTGTAAGAACCCAAATGAGCAATTCACAGAGAACCAGAATCAATTACATAGAATTTTTTTTAAATTAAAATCAAATAGGTAGACCTTCAAGTGAAAAAAATTATTTTATGTGGGGTTCAAAGTTATCCATGTATTACTTTGTAGATGTGTTGACTTTTGTAAACCCACTTGCACGTGGTGCATTAGCCTTTTGACTTATGAGATAAAGAGTGAGAGAGAGAGAGACATGTAAACACTTTTATATAAGGTGGGTTAATATTGTTGGATAATTATGGGACCACTTCATAAATTTGTACGATATGTTATTAAATCCAGTTATTATGGTAAGAGTATAAATTGTTGATGGACCGATTTATAGAATGTTTACTTACCTTGTGGGCTGAGTTCCCGGTTTGACTCAAGATCCTCAAGATCCCTTGCATCTCTCACATTAGGGTTTATCTCCATCTATAAATATATGTGATGAGGAGCAAATCAATACACACGAAAATACACTAAGAAATTCATATGGTTCATTGCTGGGGATTTTAGAGAGAGCTCTTGAGATCAACTGGAAAACTCTTCCTAGTCTCTAGATCCGAAAATCTCAATGGAACAAGGTATCTAATAATTCTTTCATGTTTAAGTTTTCTTTTAATCAGATTCGAGATTAAAGATCCAAAATTATGCTTCCGCGTTTTATGTTTTAGTTATGAAAATAATCAACAATTGGTATCAGAGACTACTTGAATCTGTTATTAGAATATACATTTGAATTGTTTAGGATATGAAAAATTTTGGGTTGGTTTTGGATCTGAACATTCGATCTAAAACATACATGTTTATGTATATTTGGGTTATTTTTTGTGAGCGTCATATTACTTGAATGTGTATACATAAACATCTTTTATTCTGTTTGCTTTTAACATAAGGAGCAGGATTTATATATTTTTTTTTATCCTTTTTGTACTTGAAGTACATGAAGCAGACAAATACACGGATTTACGCATGACAATTGATAATTGTTACACTGGGAAGATGCATTGTTCTCTAATTGCTCTTATTGCTTTCTTAAAGTCAAAGAACTACATACTTTTGTCTTTTGATTTGTCTATTGGTTATTTGACAAGTCACCAAATATTTTAAATCTACAGAATTTACATATTTGAGGTTATCAGTTTAATTTTGGTTTATATATTTGGGGCTCATTTTAGAATAATTATTATGGCTTTACAAATAAAGATTTAATTATTTGGTTTATTTATAGACGATTTGATTATGTCAAATGGTTTATTTATTTTGAGCAATTATATGTTATATATATCTTTCAAATTTGAAAGTTATCGATAATTTAAGAAATTAAGGGAATTAATAGTTAATTTATTGATCTTTTATGCACCTGTATATTCTTACGAGGGATGGTGTTAAAAGATAACTTCAAACACTTTATAATGTTTTTCTTTTTGGAGTTTATAAGTTCTGCCCATGTATTTGTTAAATAAATACTCATATTTCGTTAATGTTGTGTTTTTTTTAATCATTTAGTTATCGGTTGTAACAACATTAACAATTTTTTTTTTATTTTTATAAAATCCAATAAAGAATCATTGGTTTATAAATATCATTTTTTTTTGGTTTGTGATCGATATAATGTTGTTACTCAAGTAATCTTAATTATTTTAAAAATTTTGGTTATTTGATATTTGCTTATGTGAATTGTGTTCCACCTAAAGGCATACCTTATACACAATGTCACAATCTGACAAATATTTCAGGTTATCAATAAACTAAAATTATGACATGTTTTTTTTATTTTTAGTGTAAATTAATTGAGGCAATATATCACCAAAGTGATATCTTTTGAGAAAATTAATTTACATAGAACTTAAATTTTATGGTTTGTGTTTGTTAATGCGGATATTAATCGATCCAAAGGTAGATTAATGTTTGGTCGGATAAACACATGTTTGATGATAAATATATGACAATTTTTAGGTTACATGTCATTAATAAGTCAATCCAAAGATAAACTTATTAATTGACAAGATATATTATCAATTTTTATTATCAAAATTTATAGTTTATGTGTTTATTAATGCGGGTATTAGCCGACCCAAAGGTAGACTGATATTTGGCCGAATAAACATATATGTGGTGATAAACATGTGGCGATTTTTTGGTTCAATGTAATTAATAAGTCAATCCAAAGAGGGGCTTGTTAATTGACATGATTTATTGTCAATGTTTATCTCTAAAATAAGGTTATCTCTTACAAGTTAGTATTATTGTCCAAAGACTTGATATTAATGTTGTGTTGATACCTTATAAAGATGTCATAAATTGAATTTATTGATTACGGTTTATGGATTAATGAGCATAAAAATAGAGTTGCTTATGTTTGAATTATGGTATTATATTTATTAACATTGATCACATTTATGAGTCATGTACTCAATGAGATTAACTTTAAGGAATGGAATGAGGGCATTATGTTAGTTCTCAATTGTACGGGTATTGACCTTGCATTTTTGGATAGAGCAACGTTCTTTGAGGATGTTGAGTTTGGGGGAGAAACAAGGTTAAAACATTGTCTTTAAGGAGGAATCAATCTTGATTCCTATTATTGTTTTCGATAGTATGCAAATTATGGAAAAGTGATCGACAATGTTATTCAATCTCTTATTCAAAATACACAAACTCAACAACCTCAACTTTGGATATCCTATGCGTGGTACCATATTTTTCATCATTTTTTTTTATCTCTTTTGGTTTCGAGGTAAATATAATAGATGATTTTGTGTATCACAGATTAAGTGGGACTAAAATTATCTTTTTGGTTTTGGGTAGATATCTATGCAACTCAAGTTTGGATCATAAGAAAGCAATCAAATGGATTTAAGATATCTATATACAACAAAAGTCTATATGCTCAACTACAAGAAATTCAGATGTTTTGGAGATCATTTTTATTAGGAATTAGATTTTATTAGATGCCAAAATGGTTACTGATTCATATCAGGACACTTTTACATTTTAGCATGATAAACCATTTCATGGAATAGACTTCGGTAGCTTCTTCCATAATGGCATCATAATTTATAGCATGGAATATGGTTGCGAAAATTTGTCACGAGGCTACACATTATTGGTATTGAAAGACCATTAAAGTTGTGATAATAAGTCAGCAATGTTATATTCCAACAACAAAAGTTCTATTAAGTCAAAGCATATTGACATCAAGTTTCCTTCTGTTAACACAATAGTGCAAAATGGAAATATATATAGCACATATGAACAAACTCCATGAAAGCGGATCCGCTCATAAAGGGATTACCTCCCTAGGTCTTTCATGAGCATACTACACACGTTGGTGTAATGTTTGGTTTTAGTGGGAGTTTTATGTTGCTTTATGTTTTGTTTAAGATCAATTATGTTTTTCTGTACAGAATTAAGAATTCAGTTAACTCCATTATTAGTTGCACTTATTTGAAGTTTGATCTCACTTCAATCTAAAGAGGAACTCGTTGGAAATCTATTTAGATTTTAAAACCACACATCATGTTTAATCTATGTCGTTAGTTATATATGTATATGTGAACATTGAGAGGTTTAGTTACGTAAATTGTAACGAAGGCCGCTTTGATCCTATACTATTATGATTAGTGGACGAGACTGTTTAAGGGTACCAATGTTATAATAACATTCATTAAAGCGCTTATACATTTATACGTACGTTTATATATTCGTGGTCCAGTGGGAGATTGTTGGATAATTATGGGACCACTTCATAAATTTGTACGATATGTTATTAAATCCAGTTATTATGGTAAGAGTATAAATTGTTGATGGACCGATTTATAGAATATTTACTTACCTTGTGGGTTGAGTTCCCAGTTTGACTCAAGATCCTCAAGATCCCTTGCATCTCTCACATTAGGGTTTATCTCCATCTATAAATATATGTGATGAGGAGCAAATCAATACACACGAAAATACACTAAGAAATTCGTATGGTTCATTGCTGGGGGATTTTAGAGAGAGCTCTTGAGATCAACTGGAAAACTCTTCCTAGTCTCTAGATCCGAAAATCTCAATGGAACAAGGTATCTAATAATTCTTTCATGTTTAAGTTTTCTTTTAATCAGATTCGAGATTAAAGATCCAAAATTATGCTTCCGCGTTTTATGTTTTGGTTATGAAAATAATCAACAAATACCGCTTGTAGAGGTATGCTTGAGAGATGTAGTTCATAGTGATTAGTGAGTGAGATATTTATAAAGTTCTAGACTAGTTCCCTTCTTGTACTCATTTACTATGATCGAATACACCTTTTAGCACCCAAATCACCATGTTCATTGTGTGTTCTTTAATTTCGCATTCCAAACCATGTTCTTAAA
The DNA here is from genome assembly GCF_052625555.1 of Lactuca saligna. Lineage (NCBI taxonomy): Eukaryota > Viridiplantae > Streptophyta > Magnoliopsida > Asterales > Asteraceae > Lactuca > Lactuca saligna. Next base: position 178,745,853 of record NC_136417.1, on the reverse strand, counting down.
TCACTACATTTGGTATCAGAGTGGATCTTCGAAGATCAACGTGATTTTTTTGAAGAACGATTATCGGTTTGACAAAAATTGTCACAATTGGAGCATTTTTGGTGGGTCTCTCTCTATGATCTCTCTTAATCTCATTGAATTCGTGCGTTGCGTTCTTGATTTTTGATCAGTTTGTTTCATTGGATCAGATTCGTTTCAAACCCCATTGATGATCCAACATAATTTTTTTTATTGTCAAATCAGAAAAATCAAAATCAAATATTAATGTTTCTTTCTCACTCTTCATCAATTTTTGCTTTCGAAGCCCAATCCATCTTTAATTCATTTGTTATTGATTTTGAGCCCAAAGTCAATGCTCGTCACGGTTCATAAATGATTTGAGCCCAAATTGCAATCCAATACTCTTTATAATTGTTTTATCTTATATCCGCTTATATTTGTTTTGATTCGACGTCGTTTGTTCTCACTTTAAAAATCGATGTTCATCAATTGACTTGTACGCATGCTTTATTTAGATGAACTATCAGTTCCATTAATCGATTACTCTTGAGTTCTTATTTTTGTTTTCTTGTTTCTTTTAATCGATTAGTGTTGGATGATAATCTGGAATTGTTAAATCGATTTCATATGAGATTTATTATATTACAAAATCGATTGTGTTCCGTTTCAAGTGTACAAAATCGTAAAATCAAGTCTTTGATTTTAAAGAACTTGATCAAGAACACTTGAAGGAGGTGAAGAACAATTGATTGAACGTTTTTTGATCTGAAATTTGATGTTAGAATCTTCGATTTTGTGTTTAGTGATCTCTGACTTCGAAAAGTCAAACACAGAAAAAGTCAAACATGATAGTTCTATGAATTAGAGGCTAAAACTGGTTAATAAGAGTTAATTCGAGGCTTGGGATGTCGAAAACAAGTATAGTTTGGGGTTCAATTTCAAAAGTTGCTTGAGTTTGTGTTCTTGTGTCGAATATAGTGACAATCTTGATGACAAACATTGTGGACTGATAATGGTTTGGAACGAACATATATGTTCGTGATTAATTTTGAGTCGTAATCGATTTTTTGTATCAAATGACGTTGACTGATTGTGGCTTAAGATCAAAGTGCTCAACTTGATGTCGAACAATTTTGGGAGTAGATATTTGAAACTTTGCTTTACAGTCAAATGATTTTTGATGATACTTGGGTATCGATTGTCGATTCTGGGAAGGAGGATTGACATCTAGATCGAAGGCTAATGTTTTGGATCGATTTGGGTTGTAAATTGAAAGCAAGGCTGATGGGTTTGGTTATTACTTGAGAACGATGATGTCGACAATTTTGATGGTTTGGTTATTTGATTTCAAAGGATTGTAAGCAAAATTCAAAAGTCTGAAGTCTAGATTCGTGATGATTTAGATGGTGATTAAGAGAGTGAATGGTTAAAACATTATTCAGTGGCTTTATTTACCTTTGCTTTCGACATTCATAGAAAATTTACGTTACCTGTGATTCACGAATTGGAAAGAAGAAAGTTTTGTTCTCAGTAACAAATCGGGAAAAAAGGAAGAAACACATAAGTTTCGAAAGTGGTACTTGAAGTTTCGAATGTTTGTCAATTTTTAATGTATTTCGAAATAAATGGAGTAAAATAGGGAATGACGAAAATACCCTCCATTTGACAAGTCAAATGGATGGCTCAAATGGATGGTAACGGGGAAAAGTGACGACAGTTAAAGTTTTGGATCAAATTAGCAACAAAATACAAACATTCGGACCATCAGTGCTAGCTCAAAATATTTTTGGTCCAAAGTTACAATTTCCACCTAACCACATTCACCATTCTTGGAATTTTGTCAATTAAATATGCCGTTTTAATGAATACAATAAACTTAATAGTTTTTTTTTATAAAATTAACCTTTCTTTTTAGTAAGTATAATTTATTGTTTTTTACAATTTCTACCTCCGGATATGTAGCTATTTGTTTTTAAAGGGCATTATTAACGATCCGATTCGATAACCATTTATATCATTTTGTAGTTAGGTTGGATATACATAAGTTTTAATCTTGGATTCGCTATTCCCCGATTATTTCCTCAGATACAGGTTTTAAGTGTGAAGATACAAAACTTATTGCCACCTCTACATAAAATGGTATTTTGGTAGCCCTAATAACTGATGTTCGGTAATTGCCTGCCAGCATGGCAGCATCACAAGTTCAAATTTCCTTAAAGTCAACCAGGTTAGGCCGTTTTCAATACGTTGTGACTTGGCAACGCGCTTACGACGTCGTTCTCATGACTGAATACTTTGACTTCACGGACGTGTGGAACCCACCCACCAGTCTCACAAATGCCATCATTATCCCGCTGCAAAAGTTTTATATTTCACTTTACTACCTCAGCTTATTCCACTTGTCTAATCAGCCCTTCACGTTTTTGACTTTTAGCACTTTTTTGTAATTTTAGTTTTTGAGAACCCAAGAAAACGTAAAAACTTTGATGAAATATATTTGTAATTTATCAAATTAGAATATAGATCGAAAATTCAAACTCTTAAACCTGTATATAACCACAAGGCATATTTCTTTAAACACGACCCACATGGAGGTTTTGTCAACGTGAAAAGACCATTTAATTTTTTTTTAAAACGTAGAAATCAAGCGGATAAAATATCTAATATTGTTGATGAAATATAAAAATAGTATTGTTTTGTTTGCGAATCTCTATGTAAATCTGTGTTTTGGTTGTGATGCGTATATACAATCAAATCAAGAGGATTTAAGTGAACAATTTGCAGAAAAGATTAATATGTTTATGACATATGTATATTTATTATATTACTTGAAAATAGTTTAAATTTACATTCCGTAGGTCATATGTATATATTGGTTTAACCAACATCAAAATAACTATTGTTTGTCCCAATCATATTAATCCCTTATTAATATGGTAATTATATATTATGGAGTTGGTACACACATTTCTTTATTGTATAAATGTGAGAATTAACGAACAAACTCTATGTTTCAAATTTGTGCATTATTTTCATTACTCAGAAGACATTGCGATTTAATCGTTCAAATTGATCGTAAAACTTATTGATGGAGGCGTTTAAAGGTTTAAAGGTGAAATATACATTCTTTCTTTAGTTTATTGAATCTAATGGATTTTTAAAACATCTATGTGTTAAGATTTAAGTTTGTTGATTCACATAACTTATAAAATAATATGGTGATAAGTATTTTATTGTAAAGTGATTAAGTTTGTTTACTCCCATAACATAAAAAATAATAGGGTGATAAATATTTTATTGAAAACCAAAAAAATAATCATCATTTTGTTCAAATCTATTTATGTCCAATTTAGTCTTTTATGGCTACAATTCTTTGATTGTCAGGATACATATAATTATATTTGTTTTCTTCATGTTATAAAATTATAAAAAAACATTAATATTCATTTAGAAAGTATGAAAAAATATTGACAATTTTATCACTTTTGCACTATACAAACATTAATAACTAAATGACGAATGATTGGAATTTTTTGAACAAAACGATGAAATTGAATATTTTCAAAGTAATTACCTAATTTAACACCTAAACAAAAACGTGAGGGGTGCAATGTGAAACTTGCATAGAAAATACTCCACCTTTTCAAATCATCGTGTAAAAGGAGACACAACGCGACTTGTTCGTTGCATTTCCAGACGCCAAGAGTCCATGGATTTCTAGGGAAAGAGAGAGAAGATAAAGAGAGAGAGAAAGATAAAGAGAAGCATTTCCGAGAGAGAAGAAGCTCTTGTTTATTATACCTGAAATTACTCATCGGCGGATAGTTTAAGTTACCGGCGATGGCCATGGTCGACAATAGACCTCCGTCTGAAGGCGGCGGCGGCAAAGTTTGGGGATTATTTAGGCTGCCGTTTCGAAACACAGGAAACAGTACGACGCACACGACGACGTCGTCCTCAACGTATCAAACTGAAGGATCGAACACTCAGAACAACAATAACCACCAAGGCTTGAGTGCGAGCAACTCTGTCTCTTCGGTGGCTAGATCTCTGCTTCCGACACGTCGTCGTCTTCGGCTCGATCCAAGCAATAAGCTATACTTTCCCTGTATGAACTCCCGCCTTTATTTCCTCCATTTGCTCTGATTACTACTAATTTTTAGCATAACTGTTTATGAATCCGACTTGTTTGATTATAAAATCCGATGAGATCTAGGTAATTGTTGATATTAATTTCATTTTTTTTTCTTTTGGTCTAATTTCCATTAGGAACTCTATTTGTGTCTGATATGAAATTAGTGAGAGCGACGTTATTTCTTGCTGAATGCGTGATAACTGTACCTTTCTATGCATAGGCTCCCATACTTCACCTATAATTTCGAAGTTCTTGATATTGTTAATCGCTGTTTTTCTCCAACGAGTATCAGTTTAATTATATGGCCTATATGATTTATGAACAAGTAGGCGAGTTGCTTTTCATAATCAAGTCTTGTTAGTAATTACAATTCTACTCCACATCCACCAATTTTCACTACTTTCTCCTATTCTGTGTAGAAGTCTAATTATGGAAAGAGAAATGTGTATCATATATTCATATACATTTTCTACACATTGGAATTGTGGTGCATAGGGATTAATGTTTAATATGACCTGGTTTTATTTACCTTTTTGATAGAATACATGTTTACAAGTTTAGTAATTGATGAAGTATTTAACGTTAAAAGGTTAATAAAGATTCATCATGGAACAAGTTGTGAATTATGATAATATTAATGTGGTTTCTGAACAAGCAATGTATATTGAACTAAATTTGCAAATTGAAAAAATCTCTATTTTCATCAATACCAGAAATTAAATAGAATTCGGTTGTTAATGAAAAGAAACCTATCGAGAAACTTCACAATATATTAAAAATAAAAAAGGAGAAAAAGTTCAGATTGTCATAATTCAAACAAAGACAACAACAAAGTGGAATCAAGGTTTGATGTGTGTTGTGCCATTTGCCAAAATAAAAGGTTGACTTCTGTTTACATGTTTCTTAATAATAATTAATGTCACTAGGAGTTATTAATTACTACTTTAATTATCAGATTTATGCTTTTGATCTTTTAGCTTTTTGTTGTTGAGCATTTTTTCATTTAATTTATTTTGTGGATATGTGAGTGCTCCTTTAATTATATATGGGTAAAAAAATATAAGTATGTTGTTATTTTGGATTAAAAATAAACTACATTGCATTTATTGGTAAAGAAATGTAAATACGATGCTATTATGGGTACAAAAAATAAGCATTTTTGTTAAAATTTAAAGTACATTGCATATATTGGTAAAAAGTGAAATCATTTTTATTATTTTTTTTTATTTTAATTTTTTTTTTTTTTAAAACTTTGTAGATGAGCCTGGTAAGCAAGTCCAAAGTGCTATCAAGATAAAAAACACAAGCAAGTCTCATGTTGCTTTCAAGGTATGACTTTAAGTATTAACATTGATTTAATAGTTTGTTATTTGATTAATAAAATAGTTATTGAATTATATGATTTAAGAATAAAAAGTATTTAATTTTTAATTTAATAAAATAAACCTATTTGTATATAGTAATTGTGTACCCAAGTTGTATGAAATATATATTTATTGTTACACTAATGATTACAGAAATTTATAAAACATTTCTGTCGTTTACAAATTAAAAATAAAAATATACAATTTGATAATAGCAAATGTCTTTGTTAAATTACCAATGTGTAATTTGTAATTTTAAAAATTAATTTTTTTTTTTGATATATTATATTTACATAAAATAAAAAAGTAATATAATGAATAATGAATGAAGTAATAAGTTAATGTAATAATGCAAAATCATAATCTGTTCTATAAATATAATATGGGACCCACATTGGTGACGTGGCATTAAAATTGTGAAAACCATAAAGACGACTTCCATTACGAAAACATACATCAAGCGCAGCATATAGTTTACTTATCATGTGTAAAATGACTAAAACGTCCTTTTATTTTATACATATCTACAAAATTAACATTAAGCCTAAAAAATATTCCATCAACTGATTTATTATTTTTTTTATTATTTTATTTATTTTTAATGTTTCTTTAGTTTCAAACAACTGCACCAAAGAGCTGTTTCATGCGTCCCCCTGGTGCTATTCTTGCTCCTGGAGAGACTATAATTGCAACCGGTAAAACTTCTAAATAAACATTTAAATTATAAAAAAAACATTGATTTTTAATTAATTTTATAATAATTTCTACTACTCGTTTTAATGATTTTTATAGTTTTCAAGTTTGTGGAGCCTCCAGAGAACAACGAAAAACAAATGGATCAAAAGAGAAAAGTGAAATTCAAAATCATGAGTCTGAAAGTTAAAGGAGTCATGGATTATGTGCCTGAATTGGTAAGTTAAAAACTTCATTTAAAATATGTTTTCTCATTTTTTTTAATTTTATTGAAAATCATTTTTTGTCATCATATAAAAAAAAAAAAAATACATAAAAAGTGGTTTTAGACTTTTAGCTATACAATTTTTTGTAATCACTTGTAAACAAAAAAAAAGGAGTTTCAAAATGTATAGCAACATTCAACAATGTACTACTTTTTATTGATTTGTTTAATATAAAATCTCTACTTTCATGTTTTCATATTACAACATTATAAAATACGTAAAAAGTGTTTTTAGATATTTCAAAGTATAACCCCTTTTCATAACTTTTTATTTTTATTTTTTAAATTTGAAAATACAAATGACGTAACAGAAATAAATGAACATACGTTTGTTATTTCTTGCATTTAAATCTAAGAAATATTTTTTTTTTTTTTGTATTCATTCATGAGAAATAAATTCGTTATATTTAAAAATGAAACCATTTTGTATAACAAAAAATTTTAGTTATAACTTCATAACTAATTATCATAAAAACCTCTATGATTACGTGCAAGCGAAGGTTTGGTAACCTCTTTTTTTCTCTTAATGTTTTTGCTGACGTGTCAATATGGATGCCACGTGGCAGCCAAGTCAGTTTTCATGATGCTAATCCAATTATTTTGTGACTCAGTTTGAAGAGCAAAAAGATCATGTGGCGGTGGAGCGAATATTGCAAGTTGTATTCCTTGATGCCGAACGTCCAAGCCCCGTAAATCCAAATTACATTTATACCCTCCATGACATTTTTATTTTAATTTAAAAAAAAAAAAACAAAAAATTGGGTAAATAAATGGTTTAATTGAATAAAGGGTTGTTGTGTTTTGTATGTTTTAAAGGCTTTGGAAAAATTGAAGCGGCAGTTAGCAGAGGCGGAGGCTGCTCTCGAATTCAACAAGAAACCTGTAGAGGAATCCGGCCCAAAGGTCATCAACGAAGGCCTTGTCATAGATGAATGGGTTAGTTTCACTTTTAATTTATTATTATTATATTATAATAAATAAATAAATAAATAAATAAATAACTGTTTTCGGGTGTCATATTTTTGTTATTCTGTTTTTGTGTTTATTTCAGAAAGAAAGAAGAGAGAGATATCTGGCTAGACAACAAGTTGAAGGTGTTGACTCGGTATGATACAAAAAAGTTGGTTTGTTAAATCGTAATCGTGTAATGTTTTTTTTTTTTTTTTTAATTGATTTTATTTTAAATGTTTATGTTGCGTTGTTTCCCACTCATGCTAAGGTTGCATAAAAAGGGTGGGTGGTGATGTTTTAACATATTTTCAATGTAAAAAGGTTTTGTGAATTCAATTCGTGACTTAAGAAATATATATATGGCTATACGTATACATGACTGTTTCTTTTGACTCAATCGAGACCAAACAAAAAAAAACGGAGTTACTATCTGACTATTTTCTCTAATTATCTATTTTAAAATAGCAAAAAAAAAAAAAAAAAAGACTAGCCAAAAATAGCTCCCGAAATAGTAGATTGGTAGAGTTGATTATGGTCAACGAGAGTTGGCTACGGTCAAAGGGGGTTAATCTACTGTTGTAGGGCAATGAGTTACTGTTTTTCCAATCTGTTTGCTCTTTCGTGGTTCATTGGCTTATAATGTATAATTTTTCAGATTAAGTTACTTTTTGATATTTTTTCCTTGGTTTGCCTACTGTTTTCTCTAAATGGAACACCTAAAGAACAACGAGATACTTCTTTTATTAAAATTTTACCGTATTTTTTATTAGGATTAGTTTTTTTGTGTATGGGGATAACTTTTTAAAAAAAAAAACCGAAAAAAATATTAAAACCATAGGATTCATACGAAACCTATAGATTTTATTTTTATTTTCCCTTTTTTTTATTTTTTAATTTTTTTTAAATGTTGTAACCTGTAACCAATTATATCTACCCTTCATTTATTAAAAAAAAAAATAATAAAATAAAACTTTGGACTTTAACCCAGAATAGTAGACTGGTTTGGAAAACCATAGTTTGTCAAAAGAAAAAAAACCGTAGATTTTAAAATAACTTATAGCTTTAGATGTTCAAAATGATTTTTTTTTTTTAAAATTATATTTAACCTGAAAAAGTAGACCATAGGCAAAACAATAGCCCACTTTAATTACCTACGGTTTTGTGGGCAAATTTTGAACAATTGCTAATTTGGCGAAATGATTCAGTAATTACTTAATTAGGCTTTAGTAATTTCCTAAAAAAAATTGATTTAATGTATTAGGTTACTAACCTTTTATCTATTGATCAATCTTTTTTCCTCCAAAACTATTCATGTTAAAATGAAAGAGTATTGTGGAATGTGTTTTGTATTTAACGCAAAAGTAAAATGGTTATGTAGAAGTAAAATGGTTATTTAGTCGTATATTATTTAAAGAAATAGAACTTATATACAAAACTTTAAAATTGATGAAAATTATTGGTGACGATGAATATTGTGAAATCTGTTAGTTTCTTTTTTTTTTGGAATGTAAGCTATATGATCATTTAGTCTCGTTTCAAAGATTTATTAGTTCGAACATTATATATACAATATTTCATCGTGACAAAATCAAGGATCATATTGGGCAATTTTATTTGTACAAGATTAAAAAAAAAAAAAAAAACAAAGGAACCAGCATTAAAGTGTAATGTAACATATAGTTATGGATGGGACAAAATGACTGAAAAGTCTTATTTCGTACAACCCATTGTTACATCATCGGTGGACCATGAACAAATCAGTGATTTTCTTCTGTGATTCGTCATATATTACCACAGTACCATATGCATGTGGAAATAGGGGATTTCCAGGAAAATCATAAACTAACTAATGGTTTGATTTTTTGTTTTTTTAAAAAAAGAAAAAAAAGAAAAAGTCAATATAGAGTCCGGTTCAAATTCTTTTTATATAAGATGTTTTCAAGAACAAGATGAAAACTAGGGATGACACAGTGCTAGGTTTAATGGAAATTGTCAGTAATGATAAATATTTAGCAATATGATTTTTTTTAGCATGAGAGTGAAACAAACAAACGTTTAGTCTCGTTCAAACAGTTTATTGTCTAAAAAACGAACATAAACAAACATTTAGTCTCTTTTGAATAATTTATTGCCTAAAAACAAAGATTATGTATACAACACTTTAAGGTAAAATTAAGGGCCAAATGTATTTTGAATTTGTTTGGGTCAAAAACTTAGGTACGACAACAATTGAAGAGTCAATTTCATATAGTCGGGGTCTCTATGATGTGGCGATTCTTGTGTCCGTTAGGGTATAATTCCGAACAACGACAATGCTAGACTTCCAATTCGGATTTTCCAACGTTGCTTTATTTGGTGTGCAAGGCCACAAGGATCCCTAATCATGGTCAAAGACTATTGGATAAACACACATAATGAAAAAAAAATTGTGTGAATGTTTTTAATCACATCAGGCCCTCAAGCAACTACGTCTTTGACAAAATTGGCCACATTCAAAGGAGTATGACATGATATGAGGATAAAAGTGAGGTAAGTAAGAGGTCTCTCACTATATATGTAACAACCCCCATAAAATTAATACCAAAGAACTAGAGAACGAACGTAAGAAACATAAGACTTTTGTTGACGTTTTCATTGCCAAGAAGAAGTCGAAACATGGAAAAGCTTTGGTTTCATCAGATATAATGTGAAAACCCTCTTAAATAATCTTTTCCAAATCTGGATTGGTCAACATTAAATGTTTGCCACCTTGGCGAGATTTGATGAGGGACGTAAAGTAATTGAACATGAGAAGTCTATGGCGGCTGATCCTTATATGCCTAATTTTCACGTCCTCGCTCTTATGCTCATGCTATTTTGGGTACAAAAAAGAGTGATATGCTCGTGGAGGTTGAATTAAATGATAAGATTATTATGTTGCAATCCGTGGACTTTGTGGTAGAGGAAAAAGACAAAGCTTGTGTTGTGTTGAGTAAGGTCAAAGACTTCTTGTTAGGTGAATTTCATGCATCCATTTTGTAGTTTTACTCCATAAAAGTGCATTACATTTAGGTTTAAACTCGTGCATTTTGCATATTTTTCCAGATTTTCCATGATGCAATTCCATTCACGCATTTTTCTGATATTTTAGAGACTTTTGGAGAGAGGATCTTAATTGAGGTGATGAATAAGAGATATGGATGAAATTTCGGGACTTGTGGAGCATCGAGGAGGAAGATATAAATAAATGTAGATTTTAGCTTTACAGAAGTTTACATGGCCGTATAAATGCAAGCATTGTGTTTACATGGGCCGTGTAAATGCATTCTATCGAGCATCGAACTTTGAATGCCTGACCAAATTGAGCATTCTTCTTTTTGTGTTTACACGGCCGTGTAAATGTTACCCTTATGTTTACACGGGTCATGTAAACAAGGTCGTCAGTTTAAAATAGTTTATCTCCTTTCTAAAAAGGTGCAACCGGTTCCAGAAGTGAAGGGGTCGATTTTGTGAGTTCTAGAGGCGATTTTGGGGAGTATTTTGGAGACATTGTTGCTTGAAAACACTTGGATTTCATTTGGATTTCTCTTTGTAAGAGTTTAATTTCAATTTCTAGGTTTGTGCTTTGTTCTAGTCATGAGTGGCTAGAAACATAATTCTCCAACTTCATGTAGTGACAATTATGTGTGTGAATTCAATCATTTAACTTGGTGTTTGTTTTAAATGTTATCTAGTGAATTTGATTTGGTTTTAATTGAAGGTTTGATTTCAATTCTAATTCTTTTTGGCCAATTGAGTTAGGGTTGACTCATTCAAGTTATCTAATATGCAGAATCCGTAATTGTTTTGCCATATAGAACAAGTAACAAACCCTAGATTGGATTTTCTTAGAATAATTCTGGTGTAAATCAAATTCACACATTCTTACACTCCCAAACTTATGAGGAGTATTGAATGTTGTTGGTAAATTCACATAACGCATAATGCAATCTTTCCACCCAACTCTAAGAACTCGTTTATATTAGATTGGTTAGATTAGAATTAATTAAAGAGCTTATTTTAATTAATTAAAATGGTGAATGTGAATTGCTAGAGCCTGTTAGCATTTCTAATACCAACTTAGATAGAATTAAACAAATATCATTTCATACTTTGAATCACATTGCTAATTAGTCTTGCATAAAGTTAGAGTATTTTACCAATCTTGGGTTTATATTATTTGAAAAAATTGTTTACTCGTAGCTTCAGTCTTTGTTTGAATTAAACCCCCATCTTTTGTGATCTTATTTGTACCTAACGCAAAAAGGGTATAAGCACTTATCTCGTGTCTCTGTGGATCGACCCTACTTATCCTGTATTACATTTTTAGTACAAAGTAATAGTGTTTAAGGTGTTATTTTACCCCTTTATTTGTTGGCTTTGACACGCCTAACAAATTGGCGCCATTGCCAGGGACACGGTGTTACTAATTGTTTATGCCTAGATCTTTTCGTACAGGTACACCACTGCCAATTGATTCGGAGATAGAGAAAACTGCAAAGAAGTTAAGGAAGCAAGCCAAGCTTCATAAGAATCAACCGGGCTCCGAGACTTCTTCATCATCTAACCCTCCAGTCATCAACATTTGGGAGGACATACCCCTCTCAAGTGTATTCTCATCCGAAACAGAAAGCCTCTCACTCTCACCACAACCATCCTCACCTAAAAATACCACTCCACTGTAACAATTGGTAAAAATAGGAACGATCGTGCAATGCTATGTTTTGATTATTAAGCAATATGAGTATTTTATCAAGAATGGTTGAAGGAATTTAACCTCTTTTATCTAAATAAGTTATTGTGAAATATAAAACAAGTAACTATTGATAAATTTCGTTATGATGTATGACTACGAACCATCACCGGTTTGTGAAATTAACATATAACATCATTTAAACGCAACAAACTTAATTTTTGTATCAACATGTCTCTAGTTGATAAGTAAGTTAGGTTCAATGTAAAACGTTTGCTTAGTATAAGTGAAGGATCTAAATTTGACAAATCTACGAACCAAAGTGACAAAACGTGTTTAACGATATGGTTAACCGGTTAAATGTCACGAAATTATACATTGGTCAGTAAATTTTATATTTAAATATGTAAAAATATAAAATGAATTATTATAAGGTATAATTAGAATGTATTTAAGTGTTTTTGAATAAAAAGAATAAAACATAAACATTAAAGTTCAAATACACAAAAACTACATTGTTATTTTATACTAAGTATACATGTATGTATTTGTACATATGTATTATTATCTAGTGAATGACTAGTAATGGGTCATGATTTAAGTGATTTCATGTAAGGAATATGATTTCTAAATCAATTAAGATAAGAGAATTGGTGGAGATATGTGCAAACATAACTAATAAGTGCTTAATCACTTAAGACATTTTACTAAGAATGCTTATTAATCCCTCTTCTAATTTTCGAGATTAACACCTTCCCTCTCCTTAACTAGAACTCCTAACTAACTAAATAACTAGTAGTTAGTTAGTTAACTAACTCTATCTCTAAGCAACCACCCAAGCAAGTGGCTAGATAACATCACTTAAACTCACATCCCATCACAAACTAGTCTAGGTTTTGTCCCCTTATCCTCTTCTACTCTTTCCTCCTTCATATCCACAAAATTTTATCTTCATTTTACCCTAATTTGACCAGCCGATACTCTAGGGAATTACTCTCAACCTTCATCTCATTTTCAAGCACAAGAATTTCCTTCCAAAGCCATCAAAACCATGAACTAAAGGGCTGTTGTCCCTTTTGTGTTTCAGCCACCATTTCACCCATCTACACCTTCCTTTTGCTTCATATTTTTACCACGAAATACCCCTGGGAGTTAGTTGTTAGGCTACTCAAAATTATAGATTCAAAACAATGAATAAACTACCCTTTTTCTTACTCTTTTGCTGTGAAGTTTTCGTAACAGCAACATAGCCAAAACAGTGGCTGTATTGGAGCATCAAACCAACACCCAAAAGTTCTTCATCTTCAACCTTCCATTCTTCAAGTATTCACATAAGGTGAGTTCATACCCCTACATTTTCATGTTTTCTTCAAGTTTTAAGGGGGGGGGGGGGATACAAGTTAGAACACTAAACATAACTTAAATTTAAATGACACCTTTCTACAGAAAAGTTGAGTCCTGTTCACGGACTGTTTTGACCATGTTAAACTTAATATCTTTCAAAACTGTACAATATGCAAATAGTTCAAGTTTATACCTTTCTAAGGACTACTCGCACGCGTTCATACGATTTTTGTACAATTTATGGCGATTTTTATAAAACTGCCTGTCATTTCAGAAGTGATTTCGGACCAGTCTGTGAAGATGTTCATTTTCACACTAGTTTGAGAGCACTAAAAATCATAATAAAAATTAGGAACAAATTAGAGTCATTTTATAAACTCTCAAAGGTGACGGATTCAGTTTTTGACTTACGATGATTTTTCTATGATTTTTCTAAAAACAGGGACAGTAAAGGCTAAAACTGTCAAAAGTGGTTTATAGATTTATTAACACCTTCTAACATTTTTGAGCAATGTTTATACATTAAGGAAGTTAAAACACAATAATTTAAATATGTTTAATTACCATTTTTACAAAAGTGATAAGTACTAAAAGGTCTTTCGTATCAAACTCAAGGATTATTTCATGCAAAGTTTCTAATAAAAATGTAAGAATATGAACAAAAATTACAAAACATACCAAATCATCTTTTAAAATTTAAACATATATATAACCATATACATATATATGCTTTGTTTACAAACTTGTCTTCTACATCAAAAATATACCTATATAGTTTTACGAGAACATAATGAACTGTTACATACTAGAAACACTATTTCAAGAAGTTTACTTTCACCTACAAGAACAAATGAACATTTTCACAAGTAAATCTGTTTTTATACTAAGTTTTGTGAGACATTAACTTCACGTACGTTCGAGTACACATTTCAAGTCCTGTATTATATACCAGAATCCCTTGGAGGGGGAGCATGGTGCTTGTGTATATTCTATACGGGCTTGACAACCCCACGCCCTGACTGTTAGCTACAGTACACCATTTGGGGTGACAAACTTCAGAACATTCCAACGCCTGAAGAACGTTGTGTATAGGCAATTCTAGTCAATAGCATGGTTATAAAACTCACATGGAGTATTAAAAACACATTGATTTACAGGGTTTTTCAGACGTATTAGAAATTTTATACGTGCATACATTTTCTAGAAACAAACATTAGTCTTGATAGAAGGCTACATTTATGCTAGTAGAAAATATGGGATTTTCTAGGAACAAACAAACAAAAACAAAACATTTCATTTCATACAAACATTGTCATTTAATACTTATGAAACTCACCAATTTAAATGCTGATCTATTCTTTCAAAACTACTTGTATGTCCTAGGGATTCAGTAATTACAGGTAACAAACAACTTTTGAAGAAGGGACGTTGCGACGCCAGTTTAAATTCAGATTTTGGCATCATATTGTAATTGGTTTTGAACATGTACCTTTTAACAATGTAAACTTTCAATTATATATATAATGGTTGTATTGCTTTCTTTACGATGTATTCATTTGTTACGTTACCACATGAAGTCATCCGCCCCCGAATGTTTCTGCCGTTCTAGTTTGGGGGTGTGACAGATTGGTATCAGAGCATTGTTTGTAGTGAGCTAAGTATATCAAACCACATCAGATATACAAACTATAAATACATAGGGATTAAAACTCTCTGACTTAACAATTTCAAAACAGGACCATTAGGGGTCCTTTGTTGATAAGTCTATGTTTGCTAAGTGTATATGTTAAGGTGGTATATACTAAAAGTTTTATAGACTTAGAATTTGTGATTTTCACTTTACTTCCTTTTCCCTGTTTGGATGTGGATATAAGGTAAGATCACTTATTCGACTGACTATTTAATCTTGACTGTATATGACCTGTATACAGAAGGCAACCATAGAAGGACCAGGAATGGACCGAGATTTCACAAAAAATGTAAGTGGATACAAACATACTAGTAAGGAGTCATATTGGCAACAAACAAAAAGTATTAAGATAAGTTAAACACTGCGAGTAAGCCTCGGGGTATGTAATCATGTCTGGGATGAATATAGCCTGATCAACTATATTTATCCAAGAGGTGACCAACGTATGCCGAGGAATGGTCGTAGTGGATGACGAGTCTAAAACTTACCAACAAACCATACAAAGAAAACTTTAACATACAAATTTAAAATACTATAGGAGTATTTTGCGTTACAATAAAACCACACACTTAGATTCTTCATATGCTTCTTACCCCTATTCTCGCATAGGCATATCAGCTAGACTTCATCTCCACGTAGACCCCTACTATCCTGCCACCGAAGCCAATAGATGGATCAAGAAGGATCCAGAAGAAGATTTCGAAGAGTACCAATAGATGAAATACGAGGAAGAAGATTTCTGAGAAGGGACCAGATGGAGAAAGAAGTTCGGGAGATACCATCAATAAACCTTACCCTATCAAGTGGAGTGTGAGAACCTCCACCTCTCATTTCAGGAAGCAACCTGCAATTAAGTACCTAGCCACAAATATAGACTGGAGAGGACAACCGATGATCCACAACCGACATAAACTCACTGCACCGTACTTCGGGCCATAGCACCCATAGACCGGCAAACAGATCAAGAGAACAATACATATCACCTACACTCCTTAGAAAAGAAAATAGTCGTTATAGGACAAAGAACCCTTACAGCTACAACCTGGACAATCATCACAAAATTGAGAACAGAGGAGGCCACTCGCGAAATAGAATCATGACGACACATGAAGGTAATCAGCATACTGGTGCAACACTAGTTCTATAAATAGACCCTACAACATTTCAAATTGCGGTAACAGCCGCCGTGACAACAGTCATGGCATACCTCGGCGCTAACAACACAAACAAAAGCGGGAACGGCGCCGAAAGTTCCAATTGTAATAACAACTAGGGACACCCCAAGTATGTTCCTGCAACGATGCCGCAAATCAAGGACCTACCAAAAAGACAACAAATAGTGACATTCCATACCACCACCATCCCTACTACCTTAGTGCCGACAAGACCATATGTTGGAAACCTACCAAAATGTACCAAGTATAGCTTTCATCAGAAAGGAAAGTGAAGGGAAATGCACTGCAAGGACTGTAATGAAAAGGGGCATACCACAAATTTCTGTAGGGTGCCGGCTCAATAGACCGCCCAAAACACAAAAGCTGGGATGAGTCGGACTTGCTACAGATGTGGAGAAGTAGGAAATTTCATAAAGGAGTACCCGGAGACTAAAAACAAAGATGTCAGGAGCGTCGAAAGTGTTTTAGAAACAGAGCGTAGGAAAGCAGTAATAGACCCCGCTGAGATTCCGGTATGTTCATCCCCGATAGCAAATATGCATGGATACTATATAATAGCAACGCAGAGAGGAGTATTGTGAGTCGAAGATTTAATCAATTTCTCAACCAAAAACCTCAAAAACTTAAACGAAATATTTACAGTAGAATTGGAAAAATCAAAAGCACTAGAGACGTGTAATTGGATGCACTCTAACACTAAATCAACCAATTCGTTCAAATCATCCTAAAACCGGTCACAATAAAAATTTACGACATTTTCATTTTAACAACGTATTAGTTAGTTTCCTCACCATACCGATATAATATATTACGAAAAGGCCATTCGCCTAAAACCATCGCGTAATAGAACCCTCGTTGTCTATGGTGACGAACCGGACAAAAACCCCCGACTCACCTTTTACAACAAGACTCAGAAGTACCTACACAGGAGGTACCACACCATCCTAGCCCGTGCCGTGGATAAGAATCAAGAAGAGAAAGACATCATGGATGTTGAAAAAGCCCGTAACCTTCTCGATATATTCCCAGAAGATCTCCTGGAAATACCATCCGTACGGCAACCCGAGTTTAAAAATCAACCTAAGTGCAGTAGTTGTGGAAAAGGGTTGTTGTAAATGCCATCTCACCCAAGTTAATCACCCCACTCAAGTAGAGACTATGGACCCATACTAGTGAATCTATGATTACTAAGTGTATATATTGGAGCCCTATATAATTAAGATTCTACGGACTTAGGGTTGGTAATACCACTTTAAATCCTTTTCCTTGTTTGGACGTGGGCTTAGAATAGAATCACCGATTCGACTGTCTTTTCAATCTTAATTATATACGAGTTATAAACACAAAGAGATGATAGATGAATCAGTTATGAGTCATACCATGAACTCCATGACAAGTTACCCAGGACAGTGGATGGACATGCTACCACTTGAGCGATCGTAGACAAATCAACCAAACCCACACACTTTCTACCGACCAAGGATACAAAGAAAAATAGAAAAGCTGACAGGAGCATATTACAAGAAAATTGCGAGACTGCATAGTATACCACTATCTATCATTTTGGATAAGGGACAGGCGATTCGCCTCGTGTTTTCAATAGTCGTTAAAGAAGTCCTTTTTATCACCCTCAAACTGAAAGACAAAGAGGAAGAACCATTCATCGAATCCTTATACAACATCAACTATTACATTAACATCAAAGTCGCATCATTCGAAGCTCTCTGCAGAAGCAAGTGTAGATCACCTCTTTGATGGGATGAGGTAGGTGACACACAAATAGCTAGCAGGCAAGTTCCTAACAACACTATCACCAACACCTAGATCATACGAGAAACTACAGAGAAGGTTGTTCAAAGCCGTGAACGATTGAAGGCATCCCAGGATCGGAAGAAGAGCTTGTCTGATGAGACTCTTGTTATTCCACTGGATGAAATTGAAATCAACGGGAGTCTGAACTTCATCGAAGAACCGATGAAAATCATGGATCAGGAGGTCAAAAGGACAAAACAAAGTCGCATGCCCATAGTGAAGGCTCGTTGGAACGCCAAGCGAGGACCGAAATTCACTAAGGAATGCGAGGATCAAATAAAAAAAGCACCCCAATTTTTTAGTGATATCTACACGTTGAATTTCGGGGCAAAATTCTTTTAACGGGGGGAGAATGTAACAATTGGTAAAAATAGGAACGATCATGCGATGCAATGTTTTGATTATTAAGAAATATGAGTATTTTATCAAGAATGGTTGAAGGAATTTAAACTCTTTTATTTAAATAAGTTATTGTGAAATATAAAACAAGTAACTATTGATAAATTTCGTTATGATGTATGACTACGAACCATCACCGGTTTGTGAAATTAGCATATAACATCATTTAAACGCAACAAACTTAATTTTTGTATCAACATGTCTCTAGTTGAGAAGTAAGTTAGGTTCTATGTAAAACGTTTGCTTAGTAGATGTGAAGGATCTAAATTTGACAAATATACGAACCAAAGTGAGAAAACGTGTTTAACGATATGGTTAACCGGTTAAATGTCACGAAATTATACATTGGTCAGTAAATTTTATATTTAAATAAATAAAAGTTTAAAATGAATTATTATAAGGTATAATTAGAATGTATTTAAGTGTTTTTGAATAAAAAGAATAAAACATAAACATTAAAGTTCAAATACACAAAAACTACATTGTTATTTTACACTAAGTATACATGTATGTATTTGTACATATGTATTATTATCTAGTGAATGACTAGTAATGGGTCATGATTTAAGTGATTTCATGTAAGGAATATGATTTCTAAATCAATTAAGATTAGAGAATTGGTGGAGATATGTGCAAACTTAACTAATAAGTGCTTAATCACTTAAGACATTTTACTAAGAATGCTTATTAATCCGTCTTCTAATTTCCGAGATTAAGACCTTCCCTCTCCTTAACTAGAAATCCTAACTAACTAAATAACTAGTAGTTAGTTAGTTAACTAACTCTATCTCTAAGCAACCACCCAGGCAAGTGGCTAGATAACATCACTTAAACTCACATCCCATCACAAGCTAGTCTAGGTTCTGTCCCCTTATCTTCTTCCACTATTTTCTCCTTCATATCCACGAAATTTTCTCTTTATTTTTACCCTAATTTGACCATCCAATACTCTAGGGAATTACTCTCAACCTTCATCTCATTTTCAAGCACACGAATTTCCTTCCAAAGCCATCAAAACCATGAACTAAAGGGCTGTTGTCCCTTTTGTGTTTCAGCCACCATTTCACCCATCTATACCTTCCTTTTGCTTCATATTTTTAGCACGAAATACCCCTGGGAGTTAGTTGTTAGGTTACTCAAAATTATAGATTAAAAACAGTGAGTAAACTACCCTTTTTCTTACTCTTTTGCTGTGAAGTTTTCGTAACAGCAACATAGCCAAAACAGTGGCTGTTTTGGAGCATCAAACCAACTCCCAAAAGTTCTTCATCTTCAACCTTCCATTCTTCAAGTATTCACATAAGGTGAGTTCATACCCCTACATTTTCATTTTTTCTTCAAGTTTTAAGAGGGGGGGGGGGGGGGAGGGGTACAAGTTAGAACACTAAACATAATTTAAATTTAAATGACACCTTTCTACAGAAAAGTTGAGTCCTGTTCACGGACTGTTTTGACCATGTTAAACTTAATATATTTCAAAACTGTACAATATGAAAATAGTTCAAGTTTATACCTTTCTAAGGAATACTCGCACGCATTCATACGATTTTTTTACAATTTATGGCGATTTTTATAAAACTGCCTGTCATTTCAGAAGTGATTTCGGACCAGTCTGTGAAGATGTTCATTTTCACACTAGTTTGAGAGCACTAAAAATCAAAATAAAAATTAGGAAAAAGTTATAGACTCATTTTATAAACTCTTAGAGGTAACGGATTCAGTTTTTGACTTACGATGATTTTTCTATGATTTTTCTAAAAACAGGGACAGTAAAGGCTAAAACTGTCAAAAGTGGTTTATAGATTTATTAACACCTTCTAACATTTTTGAGCAATGTTTATACATTAAGGAAGTTAAAACACAATCATTTAAATATGTTTAATTACCATTTTTACAAATGTTATAAGTACAAAAAGGTCTTTAGTATCAAACTCAAGGATTATTTCATGCAAAGTTTCTAATAAAAACGTAAGAATATGAACAAAAATTACGAAACATACCAAATCATCTTTTAAAATTTATACATATATATAACCATATACATATATATGCTTTGTTTACAAACTTGTCTTCTACATAAAAAATATACCTATATAGTTTTACGAGAACATCATGAACTGTTACATACTAGAAACACTATTTCAAGAAGTTTACTTTCACCTACAAGAACAAACGAACATTTTCACAAGTAAATCTGTTTTTATACTAAGTTTTGTGAGACATTAACTTCACGTACATTTGAGTACACATTTCAAGTCCTGTATTATATACCAGAATCCCTTGGAGGGGGAGCATGGTGTTTGTGTATATTCTATACGGGCTTGACAACCCCGCGCCCTGACTGTTAGCTACAGTACACCATATGGGGTGACAAACGTCAGAACATTCCAACGCCTGAAGAACGTTGTGTATAGGCAATTCTAGTCAATAGCATGGTTATAAAACTCACATGGAGTATTAAAAACACATTGATTTACGGGGTTTTTCAGACGTATTAGAAATTTTATACGTGCATACATTTTCTAGAAACAAACATTGGTCTTGATAGAAGGCTACATTTATGCTAGTAGAAAATATGAGATTTTCTAGGAACAAACAAACAGAAACAAAACATTTCATTTCATACAAATATTGTCATTTAATACTTATGAAACTCACCAGTTTAAATGCTGATCTATTCTTTCAAAACTACTTGTATGTCCTAGGGATTCAGTAGTTACAGGTAACAAATAGCTTTTGAAGAAGGGACGCTGCGACGCCAGTTTAAATTCATATTTTGGCATCATATTGTAATTGGTTTTGAACATGTACCTTTTAACAATGTAAACTTTCAATTATATATATGATGGTTGTATTGCTTTCTTCACTATGTATTCATTTGTTATGTTACCACATGAAGTCATCCGCCCCCGAACGTTTCCGCCGTTCCAGGACACGGTGTTACTAATTGTTTATGCCTAGATCTTTTCGTACAGGTACACCACTGCCAATTGATTCGGAGATAGAGAAAACTGCAAAGAAGTTAAGGAAGCAAGCCAAGCTTCAAAAGAATCAACTAGGCTCCGAGACTTCTTCATCATCTACCCTCCAATCATCAACATTTGTGAGGACATACCCCTCTCAAGTGTATCCTTATCCGAAACAGAAAGCCTCTCACTCTCACCACAACCATCCTCACCTAAAAATACCAAACTCCACCATCTTCACCCATTTATAACATTCCAAATACTACACCCAAAGAAACTCCAACCACTACTCACACAATGGGAGACAACCATGGAGGGAATCCACCTCCAAACCCACCACCCGAGCAAACTCTCCGTCAATGGTCGATGTAAGAGGTTACTCAACAACGTCTTTGCATCACATATCCGGCAGCCATAAATCTTGAACTTAAATCCGGACTCATCCACCTACTGCCTACCTTTAGAGGATTGGAAAATGAAGATCCTCATAAGTTTCTAACCGAATTCCATGTTGTGTGTATGGGAATGAAACCATACAATGTCATGGAGGATCAAATCAAGCTTAGGGTATTTCCCTTCGCGTTGCAAGATACAACAAAAGACTGACTCTATGACCTCCCACCGGGGACGGTAACTACTTGGGTAGATCTTGCGAGGTTGTTATTGGATAAATACTTTCCCGAGATGAAAGCTTCATCGCTACAAAGGGAAATCAATGGAATCAAGAAACATAAAAGAGAAGCTTTCCACACATATTGGGAGAGATTCAAGAAATTGTGTGCTCGTTTTCCTAAGCACGGAATTACCGAGTACCAATTCCTCCAATACTTCATTGAAGGCATGAATCTAATGGAAAGAAGGCTTCTTAATGCTTCAAGTGGCGGATCTTACCTGACAAGACTCCAACCAAAATCCGCAACCTAATCAAGAACATGGATGAAGATTCTAAACATTCAAGTCATGATGAAGAATGGTACACAGATGCACCTCGAGGTGTAAAAGAGGTCCAAACTCCTCAAATTGAAGCTTAATTGTCTGAGCTTACGAAAGTGATTATGATGCTAGCCAAAGACAAAGGTATGCAGCCCACATCCCGCCCATGTGGTATTTTCATTTAAATGGGGCATCCAACCGATATGTGCCCACAACTTCAAGATGAGCAGTATGCGAAATCAAATGCTTTAGGAGGGTATTCTGGGTCAAACCAAAGGGGATTTGAGCAGCCATGGGATGACCAAAGATGGAACAACAATCAAGGATGGGGAGGAAATCAACAAGGAAATTATCAACCAAATCAACCACATCAATACCATCAAAGACCACCATTTCCTCAAAATCAAGAAAGACCACCTTTTCAAACTCAAAATTTCTAGCCAAGGCATCTGCCACAACCACCTCTACAAGTGGGTTCATTAAGCATGTCACTAGAAGAAATTGTCAAAAGCCTTGCTACTAGTACTCAAAGCTTCCAACAAAAAACCAAGGCAAGCATAAAAATCTTGGAGAAACAAGTGTCATAACTGGCTTAATCCGTGAGTAAGATGGAATCACAAGGCAAGTTACCATCTCAAACCGAGAAGAACCCAAAACACAAAGCATGTGCCATTACCTTAAGAAGTGGGAAAAGCTATGAAGGTCCAAGGATTCCGGATGAAGAAGATGAAGAGAAAGAGATTGAGGTAGAAGAAGCTGTCAAAGAAGAGGAAAGAAAAAATACTTCAAAGTTAAAGAAGCCAATAGAGAATGAAGTGAAAGTCACACCAACTCCATTTCCTTCAAGGCTAACAAACACAAAGAGAGAACGGGAAGATGATGACATCATGGCAATGTTCCGAAAGGTTGAAATCAATATCCCTCTTTTAGATGCTATTACACAGATTCCTAGATATGCTAATTTCCTAAAGGAACTTTGCACATATAAGAAAAATCTTAAAGGAAAACACACTGTGAAAGTTGAAGAAAATGTTTCAGTGGTGTTACAAAAACGGCTAGCAAAAAAATGCAAGGATCCAGGTGTATTCACGGTTCCTTGTAAAATGGGTAACCTTTTGTACCACGTGCCATGCTAGACCTTCGGGCATCAATTAATGTCTTACCTATTCAAGCTATAAAACAATGGGAATTGGACCTTTATCAAAAACTGGAGTCATCATTCAACTTGCCGACCGGTCAAGTACGCCCAAAAGGTGTATTGGAGGACGTGTTAGTGCAAGTCAATGAATTTGTATTTCCCGTTGATTTTTATGTTTTGGATATGGGTGATGAAAACACCCCACAATCAAGCTCTATCCTTTTAGGGAGACCTTTTATGAGTACCGCAAAAGCAAAAATAGATGTAGCAAATGGTACTTTGTCTATGGAATTTGATGGTTAGGTGATCAAATTTAATATCTTTGAAGCTATGCGTTATACTAGTGATATTCATTCTTTAAACTTGATAGATGTTATTGATTCATGTACTAATGATTGTTTTGAGTTGTCAAGCCAAGATGTGCTAACCACCATCTTGAGCAAGCATTTTGATGAGATAGGGATCAAGAATCTGGTTGATAAGTACACTTTAGAGGATAAGTTGATTGAAGCAATCAACTCCTTGGAAAAAGCACAACCTATTAGAGTTGAACCACCCCACATGAAGCTAAAAAATTCCAATCCGAAACTCCTTCCATCCATAGTACAACCACCGAGTCTTGACTTGAACACTCTTCCTGATTATATCAAGTATGCTTATCTAGGAGAGGAAGAGACATTACCGGTGATAATTTCAACCAAGCTAGAAAAAGAAGAAGAAAAAGAGTTGGTTGAAATTTTGAAAAAGTACAAGGAGGCTATTAGTTGGACCATTGCGGACATAAAGGGGTTGAGTCCATTATTATGCATGCATAAAATATTGATGGAAGAGGAATTTAAGCCAACCCGTGAAGCCCAAAGGAGATTGAATCCACATATGATGGAGGTGGTGAAAAAGGAGATCATGAAGATTTTGAATACAGGTGTAATCTATCCTATTTTCTGATAGTAAGTGGGTAAGTCCCGTGCAAGTTGTCTCGAAAAAAACCAGAGTAACCATTGTCAAAAACTCCGAAGGGGATTTGGTGCCCACTCGTGAGCAAAACGGGTGGAGGGTTTGTATCGATTATAGGAAGTTGAATGCTTCCACCCGCAAAGACTAATTCCCTTTGCCATTCATCGATCATATGTTAGAAAGATTGGCCGGGAAATCTCACTATTGCTGCCTTGATGGTTTTTCTGGTTTCCACCAAATTCTGGTTGCCCCGGAAGACCAAGATAAAACCACAATCACATGTCCTTTTGGCACCTTTGTGTATAGACGCATGCCCTTCGGCTTGTGCAATGCACCCATAACTTTCCAGGCGAGCACTTATTTGTAGTTAAAGAAGCACCATGGTATGAAGATATCTTCAATTACATGGTCACAAATCAATTTCCCTCGGATTCCACCCGTTGGCAAAAGGATAAAATCAAGAAGGAGGCCAAGCGATACGTATGGGATGAGCCTTACCTTTGGAAGTATTGTGCAGACCAAATGATCCGAAGGTGTGTTGAGCAAAAAGGTACAATCCATCCTTAACTTTTGTCATTCCTATGCTTGTGGAGGTCACTTTGGACTCCAAAGGACAGCTAGAAAAGTCTTAGATAGCAGATTTTTTTGGCCTACCATTTTTCACGATTCTTATGTGTTATGTGCACATTGTGATAAGTGCCAAAGATCCGGTTCCTTAAGCTCTAGGAATCAAATGCCCCTTACCGCCATTTTAGTATGTGAGATCTTTGATGTATGGGGTATTGACTTTATGGGACCATTTCCGCCCTCTTTTGGTTGTTCATATATCTTGTTGGAAGTGGACTATGTGTCCAAATGGGTGGAGGCCAAAGCTACCCGTAATAATGATTCAAAAGTTGTGGTGGATTTTCTTAAGGCACAAATTTTCTCCCGGTTTGGCACTCCAAAGGCTCTCATAAGTGACCATGGGACTCATTTTTGCAATCGGATGCTTGAAGCCGTCTTGAAGAAGTATGGGGTGACTCATAAAGTCTCAACAACCTATCACCCCCAAACCAATGGGAAAGCAGAGGTCTCAAACAGGAAAATTACAAGCACTTTGGAGAAAACAGTCAATCCAAACCGCAAAGACTGGACCATAAGGCTGGATGATGCCTTATGGGCATATCATACTACTTTCAAAACCCCATTGGTATGTCCCCATATATGATAGTGTTTGGAAAATCGTGTCACCTCCCAGTTGAGATCGAGCACAAAGCTTTTTGGGCCATAAAGAAATTCAACTTGAATGAAGACGAAGCAGGAAACAAAAGGAAGCTAGACATTCAAGAGTTAGAGAGTATCTGAAATGATACGTATGAAAGTGATATGATCTACAAAGAAAGGACAAAATCCTACCATGACAAGATGATTGCATGCAAGGTATTTGAAAAAGGTCAAAAGGTATTATTCTACCATTCTCGTTTTAAATTGATTCTTGGTAAATTAAGGTCTCGTTGGGTGGGACCATTTGTTGTCACTAATGTTTTTAAGCATGGTGCAATAGAAATCATAAGTGAAAAAACTGGGAAAATCTTTAAGGTAAACGGTCATCGTTTGAAGCCTTATTATGAAGGATTTCAAGTAAAAAACGAAGAAATGGAGGAAGTAATGGATCCAAAGTACCAAGATTGACAGATAGTTGGGGTCTAAGTCGAGCCAACGACATTAAAAAGGCGGTTAACCGGGAGGCAACCCGGGGGTATTTTTCTCATTTCTTATTTTTCCATCATATTTTCTTTGTTATCAAGTTTCCAAGTTGTTTCTCATGTTTAAATAAGGTAAAAAATCATTTTCTGGGCAGTAGTGGAGTAGCGGGTTGGAATTTCAAAAAGTGAAAAAATCAAACTTTTTTGGCCTTCTCAGAGGTTTACACGGCCATGTAAACGTTAGCTTATGGTATACACGGGCCGCGTAAATGTTCAGTCAACACAGCTAAAACGTATCATTTACACGACTGTGTAAATTTTACCCTTCTATTTACACGGGTTGTGTAAACGTAAAAATATAGTTGGACATTTTTTAAGGCTAAAATCGACTTTGTTGCTCATTCTTTTAAAAAAAACCCTACGTATTTTCTTCCCTTTACCGCCCCCTTCGAAAAAACCCTAAAAACAATCCATCTTCCTCAATTTTGCTGCAAAAATCAAGCTCCAAGGTATGAATTTCTTCTCTTTTTCTTCAACTTCTTTATCATACATCTCCATTTCACCCAATAATGACCGATTTTGGGGGTTTTGAGCAAACCCTAGAATTTTTGAGTCTCCCAATTTCAAGCTAATGTTTGTAATATCTTGTAGGATAAGCTTGGCGAAGCATTGGACATCACCCTACCACCATTTTCAAGCACAAATTGGTATAATTGATCCAAACTCTTTACTTTATGCATATAGTTAGAACCACATTCTTTTGAGGTAATTATTGGTGATATTTCTAGTTTGTAACATCCAAAAATTTACAACCAATTTTAACTTTTCAAGAACAACCCATATTCATTAAGTTATTACAAAAAGGTTTTCAGTTCATTTGTTATCAGAGTATCCTAGTAACGTCAACATAAAAATGAGGAGTGGTACGATCACGCCTTCACCTTGCCACGATCTCCTAAAGTACCTGAAACAATACACTAAAACTGTAAGTCCGAAAGCTTAGTGAGTTACCCCCAAAATACCAACCACAATACCTTACACATATCATAGCATATCATAAACAGAACAGTCATGCATATCGAATCTACAATATGACTGGTCCGCCCGCACCGGGCCTTTAGTCCACCTGGTCCACTCTCTGAGTCTATAGTATGATTGGTCCACCTACACCAGCCCTTCAGTCTGTCTAGTCCACTCTCCGAGCCTCGACACATCTGGTCCGCCCTCTTGGGGCCTTCAGCCTATCCGGACCGCTCGCCAGGCCTTCGGTCTAACTGGTCCGCCCTGGGTATGTTGGCTTACAGCACAAAGCAGGACCCGCCTCAACCCAACCCCAGTCCAACAACCATGTGCACATAAACATATAATCATATAACAATTCACAACTAATCAACCGATCTAGCAGATCACATAACATAACAACATCCTAACCAGGATACCGACCTAACCGGTCACTAACATAACATCAGCCTATATACCAAGATACCGACCTTAACCAGGTCTCTAACATATACCATCCTAACTACCAGGATACCGACCTTAACCAGGTCCCTAACATATACCATCATAATTACCAGGATACAGACATAGGAAAACAATAACATAACAAACAACTACCCGGATTCCCATCTGATAAAGGGACGACCTTGGTGCCTTAGACCCTGTCGATATAGTGAGGATAACTCACCTGCAACTTCCGACTTGAAGAAATAAGAACACAGTGTTCCGACCACCAACACAAACTCCACCACTGAGCATTACCAATTAACCAAATTCAATAAAGACCTATAATTACCAAAATACCCTTGGAAGTCAAACTGGTCAACCCTTGGTCCAAGTCAAGGTCCTTAGTCAAAGTCAACCTTCCTGGTTGACCCTACTCAATGAGTCAACCCGTTGACTCATCGAGTTCCTATGCTCAGAAACTCCCATGCCACGACTCAACTCGCCTGGTCGCCCCAAGACTCGTCGAGTCCAACAAGCTCTGAGTCCCTTCCTGCTCAACTCACCGAGTCATCCCTCGACTTACCAATTCATAACTCAACCAGAAAAGGTTAGGGTTCCACGACCAGACTCGCCGAGTCCAAGAACAGACTTGCCGAGTCCATGGCAATCTTCAACAGACTCGCCGAGTCCAAACGTGACATCTTCATTCAGACGATTTCAGGCCATTTCATTCCTTCCAATACATAGATATGGACTCACAGGGCCAGATTTACACGTAAATTTTCAAACTTTACATGCATGTATGGCTTAACAAGCTCCAACCGAGCTACAAGAAGGTTTTGGGACAAAGTCACTCTCAATCAAGCCTCATGGCTGATTCTTTAAGCTTTCATAGCTCACTATTAACCTAGATCTGATGTTGCAACTTCAGATCTAACCTCTAAACCCAAAATAGATTCCAATCAAGCTAAAATTCCCAAAACAACAACCAAGAATGGATCTAGAAGGAGAAAACTCAAGGTAACGACTTGTTACCTCAGAAATGTGCCTAAGAAGGAGTAGATTCTGGATCTACAATCATCTCCCGATGCTAGCCCCATGATCTTCTTACTTTCTCCTCTTAAATTCTTCTTCCAAGCTCAAACTTTAACAATGGAGGCTCACACACACTAATTAGGGTTTCTGGAACTCAAATGGGCAGTAAAGAGGCTGAGGGTGGCTATAATGTTCTTTATATAGGGCACAACTTCCAGGATTAGGGTTTTCCCCCTTCAGCACCAACTCGTCGAGTCCATCTGCTGAATCGGAGAGTTTGCCACTTAACCTGTGACAAAATCCCGCTCAAACTCGGCGAGTAAGAGGACCTACTCGTCGATTCCCTGACTTAATTTACACTTTACTCCCTGGAACTCTTGCTTCTGACTTGGGATGTTAAATAGTTGTTGTGTACACTAAATTTCCAAATTGCCCAACATTGTGTGCAAAACTTTGTGTAACATCCTGAGTTCAGGGGTGCAAAGTTCAGGGTTTAAAGTGAAAATGTGAATGATCAACTCGGCGAGTCCATGGGTAGACTCGGGGAGTAGGGTCGCGATTCTGGTTGCGTGTCTAGTGGCCAACTCGGCGAGTCGGCGTTTGGACTCGACGAGTTGGTGCTATGTGGAGAAAACCCTAATCCCTGGGATTTGGCCCTATATAAAGAACATAATACCCTCTCTCTAGCCTCTTTGCTCTCCTTTGAAGTCCAGAAACCCTAATATTCGTTCTGAGAGAATTAGAGAACATTTGGATCTTGAAAAAGTGTTTGTTGAAGAGATCTTTGAAGATTAAGAGGCTTGGAGCAAGGGGCTTTTCAAGGTTTTGACTTATTCTTCTGTTGGATCCTTCTTTTGAGGTAATGATTCGTTGCTTGAGCTGTTATCCATCTAGATCTATCATTAGTGGATTTTTTTGGGTGTATATCTAGTGCTATCTTGAGTTTGGAGGTTAGATCTGAGGTTGCTACCTCAGATCTAGAATAGTGGTGATCCAAAAGAGCATAAAGTCCTTGTTCAAGAGCTGTTGATGAAGTCTTTTAGCCCCAAACCTTAGCCCAAGAGTGTATTATGCTTATATCTCCTTGGATTCATGTAAAGTTTGCCACTCTACGTGATGGATGCTTTGTATAAGAGTAGATCTATGGATTGGAGACCCTGCATGGCTTGGAAAGCCTCTGTATAGGTTAAGAGCTAGTGGTACTCGGCGAGTCACATGGGTGTACTCGACGAGTTGCATGAAGATAGGAAGAAACTCAGCGAGTTGGAAGAACAACTCGGCGAGTTGGTTGAAGATAGCCTTGGACTCGGCGAGTTTCTTCTTGGACTTGGCGAGTCTGGTCTTGAGGTCCTAACATTTTCTGGTTAAGTTGAGAATCGGTGAGTCAAGGGATGACTCAGTGAGTTGAGTACGGTTTGACTTAGAGTTGTGGGACTCAGCGAGTATTGGGGCGACTCGGCGAGTTGAGTCGTGTTATGGGAGTTTCAGAGCATGGGGACTCGACGAGTCAGCGAGTTGACTCGGCGAGTAGAGTTAGTCAGGATGGTTGGCTTGGACTGAGGACTTTGACTTTGACCAAGAGTTGTCAAATTGACTTCCAGGGGTATTTTGGTTGTTATTGGTATCTATTGGTTTCAGTGATTTAGTGGTGGAGTTCGTGACAGTGGTCGGAGCAGCGTAATCTTGTTCTTCAGTCGGCAGTAACAGGTGAGTCTTCTCACTATACTTTACCTAGAGTGGTAAAAGAGTTATGTGACAGAGTTATTGTATGCTATTTATGCTATGTGTGGCACTGCATTATTTCTATGTGATTTATGCTGTGTATATCAGAGTTAGGACCGGAAGGTCCATAGAGCTAGGACCAGAGGATCTACAAAGTTAGGTTTAGAGTTATGTGCCAGTGTAATTGTATGCTATTTATTTTCTGAGATTTATTGTGATATATGATATGCATGATTCTGACTTATCAGAGTTAGGACCTTTGGGTCCATAGAGTTAGGACCAGAGGGTCCACAGAGAGTTGAGACTGGAGGGTTCCACTGATACACACAGACCAGAGGGTCAACAGAGTTATAGCCTTGAGTGGCTACTATGTGTTAGAGTGGTATTTTGGGGAACTCACTAAGCTTCGTGCTTACAGTGCTTTGTGTTATGTGTTTCAGGTTTCTTAGGTTCACGGGACGACACCCGCTCGATTGTACACACCGGGGGAAGTGGTTGTTTGAGGATCCTGGTTTATTAATTGATTGAACAAAAGGGTTATGTATTGTAAATTAAACAAATGGGATTTTTATGAAAAGCGTTAAAGAGATAAACTATTTTAATTTTCAAAAAAAAAATTGTTTGAAAAATTACGGTGTTACAAGTTGGTATCAGAGCCTTGGTTTGAGGGATTCGGATGCACCTTCGGGTAAATCTGGACTCAAGCTGAGGAAGTACAAAAAGTTTTCAAAAGAAATGATTTTCTAAAAGTGAATAAGAGTTCAAAGAGGAAGCGAGAAAGAGAAGTGTGTACAATCAGCCAGAGCCCAAACGGTGATTTCCCAAATACCATTACTTTTGTGTTATGAGATATTTATGATACATTTATAAGATATTATGCATGCTAGAGACATGCTAGGTATTCCATATCTTAGGACTAGAGTGGCCTGATTTGTGATGCCTTAGTCTAGGAGTTACTATTATATGTGATGTGCTTTTGAGTATGAGTGAGAGTATTCAGTTGGAATCCTTTTAGGGGATTTGAGTAGAAGAGTAATCTAGAAGCGACGCCTAGATGAGTATTGTGGTGTTTATTGAAGAATAGTTAGAACCTGCGAGGGCAGAGTTGCAGAGTTCGGTGGTACCTTGAGAATGAGCAGAGCAAGCGGAGTTATCATCCAGAGTGAGCTCTATGTATTCTTCGATGCCCGAATTCTGCTTGCTTCGTGCTTTGTGGAACTCTCGATGATGGGAGTCAGCTACCAAGTGAATATGACGATATTCAGGAGGTAGATGACTGGCATCATTAGGGGCTCTTCAGCAGCTGATGGCGGAGAAGTGGGAGTGACCTTAGCCAGATGAGTACGCTGGTGGAGTAGAGCATTTCGCTGAGGAGCAAGCATGCGTGGCAGAATTGGTGACAAGAAGGTTGAGCAGCTACTTAGGAGCTCTGGGACGGTCAGTGTGGAAAGTATGGGTAGATGTGGCAGGTAGTATGGGCCCGTACTACCGAAAGCAGAGGACCCATACTCGATACAGGGAGTATTTTGAAGGTTCTAAGTAGCATATCGAGGAGTGATGTCATGGTTCGAGTACCATAGATCGTAGCAGATTGAGGAGTGATGTCATGGTTCGAGTACCATACATCATAGCAGATTGAGAAGAGATGTCAGGGGCTAAGTACCATGGTTCTTAGCAATTGATGCTTGTGATTCTCCGGTTGTCCGATCAGGATTGATTGGTGGAGTTTGGACGCAATGGAGTTTTAGGCCTGAGGGTCATGATTGAGTCTGTAGAGGCATCCCTTGAGAGGGAGGTTGGGAGCATTTCAGAGTATTATTGGTAAGATGTCAGATGTTGTCGCAAGACTCAGGTATTTGTAGAGAAGGCATTTATGGGGGATTGCGGCCTGAGTGAGCGATCAGTCAATGGAGGAGATGTCACCTTCTGTGACTTGATGGGTGCTATTTATGCTTCTGTGGGAAAAAGGAGAAACGTGAGATTTTAGTTTTGTGGTATAGGAGTAAAACCCTAGGGGTTGACATTGATGTCGATTTTTCCACCAGAGTATTAGGCAGCATGTCCGCCGTGTGGAAATGATCTAGCATGAGCAGGTAGTCAGTAAGGACTGAGATGGTTAAGGACCACATTACACCCTAATTGAGTATAAGTATATCATGGCGGCGGCTCTTATGTCTATGATAGATTTTGAGTATTGGAGTAGAGACCCTGTTCTTGTGATGATTCAGGTGTTGGAACTTGGGTTGAGAAGTTGAGGTTGAGGAGTACGATGATTTATTGTTTCAGTCTAAGAGTCAGTGATAGTACTGGACAGTCGAGATGTTCAATATTGGGATGGTATGAGACTTTGAACAACTAGAGTCAGTTGTGATGAGAAGTTCCTAAGGATTTCTTCTAAGATTCAGGGTATTTGAGGTTGCTTGATCTCTTTAAAGGAGATTATCAGGCGTTGCGTAGCACCTTCCAAGGGCAGGTGCGATATTGCTAGTGGAAACAGTCTGTGGAATGGTGTATGTGTCAATTGGTGATGGTTTGAACCCTAAGTGGGGGAGAACCAGGTATTTTATTGAGGGAACCAGAGAAAGGTGCAGAGCGAGGAAAGGGTTTGAATTCTAAGTAGGGGTTGGATACATAAATCTGCAGCTCGAATTCATGAGGCCATGGTCATTGGTGATCAAAGAAAGGTGCAGAGCGAGATAATGCATGTGGTATGTGTCTGAGGAAGGATGGGTGTCTCCTCGACAGTTGGCCAATGGTCAGGAATCCGGTGGTGGCCAGGGCTGTTTCAAAGGGAAGACTCGTATCGATGGTATGGGCAGTCGAGGACTTTTGGGTCGAAGTATGGATTATTTATGCCCTTTTTAGGGTGGATAGAATATTATCAAGAAGCCAACTCCCGGGCCGGTATGTGTATACTTGCTTGGATTTTGAGCAGTAGGGGAAAGGGTTTCAGAGGATCATCAGCGTGTTCTGAAGCGTTAGCGCCTTCTTTGTATTCCAATTGAGTGTTTGAATACACTGAAGTTGCGCATTGGGTAAAATGAGGAATTATTTATGGAGTTCAGAGGAAATGTATTGTTGTATCTATATGGTGCTGGGAGTAGGAGATCAGTGTTTAAGGCTACATCGCGATGTTCTGTAACGGTGTTCTGTGGTGACGGGGTATAATGTTCCGATTTCGGAGGTATTTAGAATCTTGAGTTGGGACGACTAGTGGTGTATCATGTATTTTCAGTTCCAGTGGGAGCCCTTCGGGTTTTGGCATCAAGAGGGATTATTTAAGAAAGTGGATCTCCGCAGAGGTAGATATTTTGTTATAGCGGTTGCCGCCGGAGTCTATGATGTATATGTAGGGTAAGTGTGTGTAGCTATCTATGATAGTCTACGGAGCATGATTTAGTGGGCACAGTGTGTCGTTGGGATGAGAATCAGAGTATGGGGTGAAGCTACGGGGAGCCGTAGGATTCACTAGTCAGAGGGTGTTGTGATGCTATAGGGAGCCGTACTACTCACAAGTCAGAGAGAGCGAGTCGTGGTACTATGGGGAGCCATAGTACTCACTAGTCAGAGGCTGTCGTGTTATTATGGGGAGCCGTAATACTCACTATGGGGAGCCATAGTACTCACTAGTCAGAGGCTGTCGTGTTATTACGGGAAGCCGTAATACTCACTAGACGGAAAGAGTGTGATGCTGGAATGTACCCCGATCAGGGTATGATGCAGAAGAGTTTTAGGCTTGAGTAGCCTTAGTATAGAGTTTTTGGAGCCTAGTGGTTGAACCAAGGGCGGCACTGGAGGTCAGAGTTGAGTTGATCATCAGTTGGATTGTATTTTTCGTATAAGGAATAGAGAATTTCGTGACTTGTGAGTCACTAGGCCGGGATAGTGGTCACGGGGAGGAAGCTAGTGAGATATTTTGGATCATGTAATAGATGATCTTTGGAGGTTCAGATGTGGAGTCAAAAGCTGACCTGGTACTCAGTATCGAAGTGGGATATGAGAAATTAGCTAGAGTTTATCATGGTGATGTTTGAGGACACTTCAGGGCGAGCGGATGATTCAGACGCTAGAGGACATGCTTCGGGCATGTGTGTTAGATTTCGGAGGGAGTTGGGACATGTAGTTGTTGGGTTATGAGCATTCTAACACTCCTAAGTGTACATGCAACCCTAAATACCTTGGATCTATGTTTTCTCTATTATACAAAACTATCAATATATGAACATCAATATAACAAGATAGAATACATCCAAGGTATTATCCTAATCTAGCATCCAAGGTATTATCCTAATCTAGCATACAAAACTATCAATATAACAAGATAGAATACATACCTCTTTGATGTAGAATGTCTTCATGAAGCTTGAGTGCCTAGTGCCCCAAGTGTGACACCTCAAATGTTTCACAATCATCAAAACACTTAGAATAACTTGAGAGAGTTCTACACTTCATGAAAATCGGCTAGCCCTTTCTTACTCTCACTAGTGGCCGATTTTGTCAAGAATAATATCTTTATATAGTGTTACAATTAGGGCAAACCCTAATTGTCATGACTTTCCATTTCCTTGGATCCATGGGTTAAAATACACCATGGAGCATCCATGGAGCATCATATGGGTTTTGGCCCAACTAGATAATCCATGGAGCATTAGCCCAGTATACAAGTATGGATGATTTACACAATCAACCCATATATTTAATTAGTCTTCTTTTGATCACTTAGTTAATCCTAGATTAATTCTTGATCAATACTAATTAAATAATCTTATTATTCTTATTATTAATATACTAGAACTTATAATATATTAATAACCATAAGTGTCTTATTTCTCTCATTATAGTCTATCCAAGTGCATGATGGTATGCAACCCAAATGGACCATGCCGGGTCGGGTCAAGTCTTACCAATTATAGTTATGGACTTAGACATTAATCCAACAGTCTCCCACTTGGATAAGTCTAAAACTATTATTGCGTATGACTTCAGGAACCAACTGGCAATCGTAGCTCTCAAAAGCTTCTGTCGAACTCTGACCTTGTATATGAACTCTGATCTTGTCAATGACTTGTCCATTAGATAAGGGATCATATATTCCTCCATTCTAGATATCATATGGACTGAGACATGGATTATAAT
Source organism: Lactuca saligna (assembly GCF_052625555.1). Taxonomy (NCBI): domain Eukaryota; kingdom Viridiplantae; phylum Streptophyta; class Magnoliopsida; order Asterales; family Asteraceae; genus Lactuca; species Lactuca saligna. The sequence continues at coordinate 178,710,296 of NC_136417.1, read as the reverse complement.
CATTCTCTCTGTCCATTTGTTGTTTCCCGATTTCCGATTTATGACGACTGACTAATTGAACAAATCAAATCAGTCCTGGCCCGGCTGAGCACTTCCATTTGTCATCATCAAATCATCGAGGGGCCCACAGATATCGCTTTTATCCCGAAGGTAAAAGGAATGGATAAACTTCGACTCATATGGCTTGTTCTACTACTTGTTGAATCATACACAAAGGCACGTTTTATAGCACCGAGTTACCAAATGCAGTTTCGTGCAATCAATGTACAACCAACTCATAGTAACAACTCATATCTTTAGGTTTGAAGAATATAAGATATTATCGTCTCATGATCACTCGTGATAAAATCCATGAAGTGATTCCAATGAGCGCGGGTTGAATCCAATACTCAGAACTTATGAGCACTCATGAGTGTTGTAGCCATTTGTCCAACACCTTAGACCTCTACAAGCCAACCCATGACAGTCTTAATTCATATCTACTTCCAACAGATGACCAACTGTGGATGGTTTGAATAACTTAGTCATTCCGGAAGAATAACCTAGTTTATTCGGGAAGTCAAAACATGCAAAGTGCAACACAATAATAATTGAATCCAATATGGTCTCAGAACTTATGAATATAAATAAAACACCTTTTATTTATCACCATATGATTACACATTATTCATTGTATACTATTTCAGCTATCAACATTATTCTTGAATTTAAAACAATAGTTGTCCCATGCTCCAAGCATGTACACTATGTTTTTCTAAACACTAGTCATGCCATACACCAAGTATGCATACTATGTTTGTCTATGATCTTTACTTTGTGAACTAGATCAATTGAACATAATCTTCAATGATTCTCTTTTCACACTCCCAAATCCTTACTGTAAATACAAGAATTCCAAATTCATGTCATTTACTGAAATCTGTTAGATTCTAAACTTATATGCATTGATCCTCTTGTAACGATTATGCACAAAGTCAGAAAGACTTGGCAACAATCATTATAGAGCATTCCAAAGGAGATCAATTCCTTGGAAACATCCTTCTTGCATTAAGTTTCCTTAATCTTACACAGATTGAAATTTCTAACTTTGAAACATTTCCAGATTCCATTTTGACTATCACTTCTGAACAAGAGTTGCCTCCTTCCAGATTATGTCAATATGGTCCTTCCAGAATTATCACTATACTTCCAATTGTCCTTGAGCAACCAATCTTTGGTAAACCTTAGATTGTCCTCGACAATTGTTTAATCCTTTTAGTCATATCCAGTTCTAAACCTTTTCCCTTCTTAATGCCCTAGGCATTTGGAAACTTTTAGAACGGATAACTATAGCACATGTAATCGATCCTATATCCGAAGCATATGGGACACGATTCATGATGTCTCACATAAAGACTAAACCAGTCTTTTGCTATAACATTTACATTTCTATTTGCCAAGTTCTCATAATTCAGATTATGAAAAGGGATGCCGTAATCATAATCGAATTTAAGAACGCAAATAATGGACCCATATACATAATTTCCTTATGTTGAGCCATTCCAACATGAAATTCATATATATTTCCTTGACTAAATGATTAAAACCTCACGATCTAAGCTTATAGATTTGAGATGAAGTATAATTTCCTCTCCCTTAATTATAGCAAAACAACTTTTTCCCAATTGAAACCTTTTGTTTTCTATAATTAACATTTCTAACTTGCAATCTTTATCATAATTATCATGCTCCCGCTAACATGATAATCATTAGCATAACACTTATGCTCCCACTAGCTCTGACATGTACTCAGAATCAACTGGACTTCTAGAAATCAATACTTTATTGACTTTCTTACCAAAGTTCAGATTTCTGATACTGGATTGTTTTGATAGAACTTTATCAAAATCATACACCTTCCCTTAGATAGCACACTTGTGTGTCTAAACAATTATGAAGAGGGATACCGTAATCATAATGGTTAGACCTTTTTGCCACTTCTCACAAGTCCAGGTTAGTGTGCCGGTAAACCACACACGCTCCACTAACGACTTTGAGAATGCAAATATCACAATTGCTATCTAACTAAAATCTACTTAGTGAAAGTGTTTCCTCACCATCATTTTCATGAATCGGAGAGAAACCTTATGACACTTAGATTTAATGGTGTATGAGTTCTTATCCATGTGAATTGTCAAAACCATAGTCACAAGACAAGGATAATGACAAACCCAAACCATATGGATTGAACTCAATCTTAATTTCTTGCTACCTGGCAGCTCAAGGGCCTGCCATTGCTTCCAAGTTGTTGTGCAACCAATTGAGAACTCTAAGAACTCATATGCAAAGCCAACTTTGATTGGAATGGGCACAGAATATGTCAACACGATAGGTTATAAACCTTAAGTCATGTGCTAGTGAAGAACTTCAGGTTTTATTCTTGATTAGTTCTTGAGACTTTCAAGACCTTTAAGACTCCCATTGTCCTCTTGACCTATAAGACTCCCTTGTCAAACATCCAAGAGATAGTGTGGATTCTAATCAAGACAAACACTTCACACAATTGGCCTTAGTTGGTGTTTGTTTTATCCAAAACATCACAACTTACCAATTTCAAATGTACAAGAGTAGAAAACTTTTACTCTTACATTTGATAAGTGTTTTTAAACCTTCTTAAAGACATGTCACTCAAATTATAATCTTGGAGTATGACTCTAAGACTTGTATTGGAACGAAGTATGACTCATCTTCTTGATTTAACCATTTCAACAATTCAAGATCCCTTCTTCTTAGTCATAAGAATGCACTAAGACTTCCTTAGAGAACTAATTTTAATATGGTTTCTTAATCATTAAGATGATCACAAAATTGATACTAAAGTACTCTCCCATCTTTTCAGATTTGAGGAACTTCTATCCTTCTGCCTAATTTGATTCTTCTTATTCGCTCTGCCATGCATTGGAACCTTTTCCAATGTCTCAGAGTTACACTTAAGCTTGTAAGTATAATCATATTTACTAAGCTTTAGTAAACTATGACGAATAGCCTTATATCTTTTGTGGTGGACTTAATCAGTGCACAAGACTATGTACTCGATCCCTTAGTCCATTACTTGACTCACACATTCACGTGATCAAGTAATCAGTCTTAATTTTCCAATACTTGAAAGTTCTCATTCATCATGCTATAGAACTTGCATGATTCCAAGTCCTGGTCCAATTGAGACTTTGGATGATGAGAGTCTTTCCTTATTTGGTAAATTTAGACATTACCACAAATGAAGGAATCAATTTCATATTTCCACTCTTGCTATTAAAGGAATCATATAAGCAACAATTTTTCCTCAAATGCCATTGTAAGGATATTTTAAAATAAATAAAACCAAAATTTTTCTTTTATTTTAAAACTATGCGGAAAAACTTATCCTTACAATCCATATGAAAACTTGTTGTTATCTATTCCTAAGCAAGATCTCATAACTCCTAAGAAGTAGCTCAAGAATCAAATCTTCAAACTATGCGATAGAAATCCATCTACGCGATCTGATTCAACATATTCTTTCTTTAAGTTTCTTCACTTTTCTTTGATTCTTAAAACATCACCATGTGACCCAGTCACATCATGTATCAGGAATCTCAGAATAGAAACTTAACAAAGTTAGAGTAGTGGACTTTACCTGAAGTAGAGTCAACCTTATTGACTTTAACATCCTTAGGTAAATTTGGCAGCTTCGCAAAAATGACCCTTTCTTTGGCAATATAAACATATGGACCCTTTGATAATGGTACACGGGACTATCACAGACTTAGCTTTTCTCTTTACCATTTGTTCAACCGAGTTGACTATGGCCGATCCCTTTCCATTGGGAAGAGAATGCTTTTTCTGTATTTCCAGTGTCACCATTGTCAATGTCCATAAAGTTTCAGGAAGTTGATCTTAACAATAGATAAGATCATTAAGGGTCTTGTCATAGTCTATTTCATAGGTGTCCCAAAGGAACTCACTATGTGACTTAGAAAGTGATTGAACCACCAACTTTCTCAAGACTTTGACACCCAACTCTCCCGGCTTGTCAATATGTGACTACATCTCCAAGATGTGACCCAACAAGACCTTTACTTGCCAATAGGGCTCGAGTGACTTTAAACTTTTAAAGAACTTGTGGGGTAGGGAGAATAATTGGAGGAGGTGACAGAAGTATGATTTCCATGGGACATCATCTTCATTTAGGAAAGCTTGTTTCAAGAGATTTGGGAAGATCATAAATGTCTAAAATAGACATGTTTTGGGAGATATTCAAGATAGTTGATCTTAAAGTCCCCAATATGAAATATTAAGGCTAGGACCCAACAAACTATTTTATAACTTAGAAGAGGTATGTCGTAATCCAAGCTATAAAACAATTTGAAGGTAGGTGAATGACGATTCACCAATTTCCACCAAGATAAACGAAATGTATTATTAGGTTTTAATTGGATTTGAAATTCCTAGATCTTTTGAGATTCATTGAACTGTTCAATGGCATGTTTCAATCTCGAGTGTGCCCTTCAGGTTTTGTGACTGGGATGCCGAGGATCACAAAACAAGGTGTGAAGTAACCATGCAAATTACTTGGTACCCTTAAGTGTTTATCCCTCAATCGATGTGCCGGTTAACCACACACGCTCCATCGATACTATGATAAACATTAAGTTACCCTTTGCCTACCTTGTTAAATACAAGTTAGTGTGCCGGTTATCCACACACGCTCCACTAACCGACTTAAACAAAGTGCAAAGTGTAATTTCATGGATTAGCACCTTCTTCACATTTTCCTAAGTAACTAAGATTGGGTATTTATAAGAGTTTAGTTACTTAGTATTTATCATTAATACTTTTAATGAAGGGAGAATTATAGTCCTGTCAAACCCGTTCGGCTAACGACCCTCTACCAGTCAAGCAAGCGGTGGGTGAGAGTGGACACCCATTAAGTTGCCATTTTATAGGCAACAACCTTATACCCACCTTATAGACCGGCTTCGTGAATGAGGCGTACTAGCGGTAAGACCGACTTTACTCTTATACATGTATATATTATTAACTTATAATATTATAAAGTATAAGGGTTGAATTTTAACTTTTAAAATTCTAAGGGCTAACTTGGAATTAAAGTATTCATAAGAGAAAACTTTACAAATTCCAAAACTTGAGGGCAAGTTTTGAAACTATTCAAAACTAATTAATTCCATAACTTATGTATTTAAAGTAGTTTTAATCCAAAAACTCTTCAAGTTCCATAACTTGAGGACAAATTATGGAAGACTTTAAACTAATAAAGAATTAACTTTTTCTTTATTTTATAACTTATGGAATTAATTAAGGTTACATTATTATTTTTTTTATATTTATTTAATGAAGAGACTCTTGGTCCTCCATAACTTGAGGACAAATTATGGAGTCATAACTCCAATTAATTAGAACTAGACTCTTCATTTTATTGTAACCTTTGCCAATTTTATGAGTTTTATGAGTCTTTAATGTGACTCTTCATGTAACTTGAGGACAAGTTACACAAACACATTTTATACTCAACTCTTAGATTAAAATGGATTGAAAACAACTATTTCATTCAACTTTTCTATTAATCTAAGAAACTCATAAGAACAAGATAATTCAAATCAAACTTTTTCATGTAATTAGTCTAACCTTTAAACTAATACAAAACATGAATCTATTGACTAGTATCTTTGAAATTGGATTAGCATGAACATTACCACAACAAAAACAAGTTTATAAGTTCAAAAACAACTTAGGGTAATGTTCCTAGTCCATTTCTAGCCAAAAAAACTCGAAAATATGCTGTCTGGGGTCCAACTCGTCGAGTGCATGAACACAACTCGGCGACTCTGTTGGGCTGACATCACCAATTTCGATTTTTCAGCTTCTATTGCAGGTATAACAAGAAAACAAGCCTAGGCTCTGATACCATTGTTGGGTTATGAGCATTCTAACACTCCTAAGTGTACATGCAACCCTAAATACCTTGGATCTATGTTTTCTCTATTATACATGCAAATATGAACATCCAAGGTATTATCCTAATCTAGCCTACAAAACTATCAATATAACAAGATAGAATACATACCTCTTTGATGTAGAATGTCTTCATGAAGCTTGAGTGCCTAGTGCCCCAAGTGTGACACCTAAAATGGTTCACAATCATCAAAACACTTAGAATAACTTGAGAGAGTTCTACACTTCATGAAAATCGGCTAGCCCTTTCTTACTCTCACTAGTGGCCGATTTTGTCAAGAATAATATCTTTATATAGTGTTACAATTAGGGCAAACCCTAATTGTCATGACTTTCCATTTCCTTGGATCCATGGGTTCAGATACACCATGGAGCATCCATGGAGCATCATATGGGTTTTGGCCCAACTAGATAATCCATGGAGCATTAGCCCAGTATACAAGTATGGATGATTTACACAATCAACCCATATATTTAATTAGTCTTCTTTTGACCACTTAATTAATCCTAGATTAATTCTTGATCAATACTAATTAAATAATCTTATTATTCTTATTATTAATATACTAGAACTTATAATATATTAATAACCATAAGTGTCTTATTTCTCTCATTATAGTCTATCCAAGTGCATGATGGTATGCAACCCAAATGGACCATGCCGGGTCGGGTCAAGTCTTACCAATTATAGTTATGGACTTAGACATTAATCCAATAGTAGTTACTCTTGGCTGAGTTTTCCTATACAACAGCCATCATTCGAGTATTGGTATGCCACCCTTTGAGCTGGATTATAGGAGGAGGTGTCGGACCCCCATTTGCTGGGAAGAGGTGGTGCATGGACCCGAGAGTCCTTGGGAGCAGATTCAGAGCATGTACGATACATGGAGTACGGTTACTCTACGAGGGATAGTGTAGAGTGGGGTGTGAACACCGTGGCACTTGTATGAAGTGGCAAGGTTAACAAGTAGATTTCCTTGGGTAAGGAAAGAGAAAGGTAGGTAACTTCAGGAGGAGTGTTGGTTCACGGAAGTGAAGGTAGTAATGAAAATGGATGATTAAGAGTAGGGTGGTTGAACACTGTGTTTGTGCCAGTGGTATGAAGTGCATCCGAGTTTGGTGTTTGTTGAGGTTGCGGAAGAATCTCCGGTGGTTTAGAACCAGAGGAGTTCGGAAGAAATGCAAGGATAGAGCCTTGCAATTAAGTATGGTTGTGATTAGAAGGTTATGTATATAGTGGTAATTCATACTGGGGATGTTTGATGGTATCGTCAGTATGTCGGGTTTTTCCAACCCGAGGATGTAGAACAGGCTCAGCATGTGTATGTGATTGCAGAAGAGAGCTCAGGAGAGAGTTTTTCAGGAGCTGAAGGATGGGTCGCCCTGTCAGAACAGAAAGAAAAGAGTTGGATTCAGATTAAAAGCGAGATGATTCCCGGGAGTGAATTCAATAAAGGTTATGCTAATCAAGGAAAGGGATAGCATTTTGGCACCGGGTCAGGACCCGGTGGTCCGGGGTGATGTCTAGCCGTGTAAGGGTCAAGCGATCGTTGTGATTTGGAGCGAGTGAAGTATCATGGAGTGGTAGTTGGTTGATAAGTGTGGGTATCATAGGATGAGGCGGTGGTCAGGACACCACAGGGGAAGAGTTAGGTTGTGGGTTTCGGTGGTAGTGTTTTGAGGAACCTGGTTTGGCTAATGCCAGGTGGTGCGTTGCGAGAGCAGTTTCTGGAGTTGGGTTGCCACAGGCTTCGAGGATGAAGCCTAATTTAAGTGGGGGAGAATTGTAACATCCCGAGTTTAGGGGTGAAAAGTTCAGGGTTTAAAGTGAAAATGTGAATGATCAACTCAGCGAGTCCATGTGTTTAGACTCGGCGAGTAGGGTTGTGATTCTGGTCGCGTGTGTAGTGGCTAACTCGGCGAGTCGGTGGCTGGACTCGGCGAGTTGGTGCTGTGTGGAGAAAACCCTAATCCCAGGGATTTGGCCCTATATAAAGAACATAATACCCTCTCCCTAGCCTCTTTGCTCTCCCTTGAAGTCCAGAAACCCTAATATTCGTTGTGAGAGAATTAGAGAACATTTGGATCTTGAAGGAGTGTTTGTTGAAGAGATTTGAAGATTAAGTGGCTTGGAGCAAGGGGATTTTCAAGGTTTTGACTTATTCTTCTGTTGGAGTCTTCTTTTGAGGTAATGATTCGTTGCTTGAGCTATTATCCATCTAGATCTATCATTTGTGGAATTTTTGGGTGTATATCTAGTGCTATCTTGAGTTGGAGGTTAGATCTGAGATTGCTACCTCAGATCTAGAATAGTGATGATCCAAAAGAGCATAAAGTCCCTGTTCAAGAGCTGTTGATGAAGTCTTTTAGCCCCAAACCTTAGCCCGAAGAGTGTATTATGCTTAGATCTCCTTGGATTCACGTAAAGTTTGCCACTCTATGTGATGGATGCCTTGTATAAGAGTAGATCTATGGATTGGAGACCCTACATGGCTTGGGAAGCCTCTGTATGGGTTAAGAGCTAGTGGTACTCGGCGAGTCACATGATTGTACTCGACGAGTTGCATGAAGATAGGAAGAAACTCGACGAGTTGGAAGAAACACTCGGTGAGTTGGTTGAAGATAGCCTTGGACTCGATGAGTCTGGTTTTGAGGTCCTAACCTTTTCTGGTTAAGCTGAGAATCGGTGAGTCAAGGGATGACTCAGTGAGTTGAGTACGGTTTGACTTAGAGTTATGGGAATCAGCGAGTCTTGGGGCGACTCGGCGAGTTGAATCGTGTTATGGGAGTTTCAGAGCATGGGGAGTCGATGAGTCAGCGGGTTGACTCGGCGAGTAGAGTTAGTCAGGATGGTTGACTGAGGACTTTGACTTTGACCAAAAGTTGTCCAGTTGACTTCCTGGGGTATTTTGGTTGCTATTGGTATTTATTGGTTTCGGTGATTCAGTGGTGGAGTTCGTGATGCTGGTCGGAGCAGCGTGATCTTGTTCTTCAGTCGGCAGTAGCAGGTGAGTCTTCTCACTATACTTTACCTAGAGTGGTAAAAGAGTTATGTGACAAAGTTATTGTATGCTATCTATGCTGTAACAGCTCAAATTTTCAAATAAAATTTTCATTTAAATTAAAACATCATTATTCGTCAAAGGAGTTTATTCCAAGTTTATTGCAAACGTATAAATAATAAATCCTCAAGATCTTCATCGATGGCAGTGTGTACGTGTCACGCCGACGCCTTCCCACGGTCATCGCTAGTACCTGAAAAACATAAACACAACTAGTAAGCATAAATGCTTAGTGAGTTCCCCAGTATACGACTTACCCACATACGCCTTCCGGCCCGGACCTTTCGGTCCACATAACATTGCCTTCCGGCCCGTAACACAATCGCCTTCCGGCCCATAACATATCGCCTTCCGGCCCGTATTAAATTGCCTTCCGGCGCATAGTATTTTGCCTTCCGGCCCATAATAGTATAAAACATAACACATGTAACATATCACACATAACACATAAGTCATACATCATACCGTTCTTTCTATCACATAAAGTCTCGCCTTCCGGCCCGTATAAGCATACATCACATATAAGCATACATCACATATAAAGCATCTACCTCTCTAGACATAGCATAAATATAACACATACGACCTTCCGGTCACGCAGTCAAACCCTTCCGGGTGAAGTATAGTGAGAAGACTCACCTCGTATTATGCAAGCTATAAACCCTTCGAGCTACTCGCACTCGATCCACTAATCTGCAGGTTCCCTATAATACCACATACCTTTATTAATGATCTTATCGAACAAGACAACTGACCCTACTAAATTACATACAGGTCAACGGTCAACTTGACCGGACTCGTCGAGTGCAAAGGCAACTCGGCGAGTCTAGACACCCCGACTCTACTCGCCGAGTCTAAAGAACGACTCGACGAGTTCCAGTAGATCTTCAAGATACTCGCCGAGTCTGAAGAACAACTCGGCGAGTCCTAGTGAATCTTCAAGCTACTCGCCGAGTCTGATCATTGGACTCGGCGAGTCCTCGCCATGCAGCCAATCCGCTGCCTCCTGTATCTCGCATGATTCCGTAGTATATAGATATGGGGCTTCCTGGACTTTCACATATACTATTACAGTGGTTTAAACACTTGTAACAACACTATAATCTACCAATTCCTTAAATGGGTTTCCTAACCCTAAATTCGCATACAACGTAAAAGCTACAGATTATGATCCGAAGATTACCTGGAAACGTGTTCCCTGTGTCCCCAACCTTCAGAACTCGACCCCTTGAACCTCCTTTGATCACCACCTTGCTTCTCCTTGTCTAACCACTTCTTCAAGCTTCCACTAGCCCTCCCCCTTGCTCCAGATGCCCACAGACTCCTAAGATATCTTCAATCGGCCAAAAGACGAGACATGACGGCCCTAAAGTCATTATATACGATTCAGAATCAAAACGGCTAGGGTTTCAGCCGAACAGCGTCGACTCGCCGAGTCCCTATTGGACTCGTCGAGTCCAGTCGCGAATCTGTGACCAAGACCGTGGTCCTACTCGGCGAGTCAGGCACCAACTCGCCAAGTCCCCTCCTAAATGTGCCCCAAAAATAATTTAAAGAAATACCTGAAATTCCGGGCTGTTACAACTCTCCCCCACTAGAACTAGACTTCGCCCTCGAAGTCTCATTCTGCGAATAACTCCGGATGTTGCTCCCGCATTTCTCTTTCCGGCTCCCAAGTCATCTCCGATCCCTTCCGATGTTGCCACTGAACCAACACCAAAGGTATCTCCTTGTTCCGTAGAACTTTGATCTTCCGATCCCTGATAGCTACTGGTCTCTCGGCGTAATTCAGGCTCGCATCCACCTGAATATCTTCTAACGGAACCACTGCCGCTTCATCGGCTATACACTTCCTCAACTGTGATACGTGAAAGGTATTGTGAATCTGACTCAGCTCCGCTGGCAACTCCAACCGATAAGCTACCCGACCTACCCTTGCAATTACCCGGAATGGGCCTATGAACCGGGGCCCCAATTTGCCCCTCTTCCTGAACCGAATCACCCCTTTCCAAGGAGAAACCTTTAGAAGAACGAAGTCGCCGACCTGGAATTCGAGCTCGGACCGGCGTCTGTCCGCATAACTCTTCTGTCGGCTCTGGGCGGTCAATAACCTCTGCCTCACCCGTTGAATCTGTTCAGTCGTCTGAAGTACGATCTCTGTACTGCCCATCACTCTCTGTCCCACTTCTCCCCAGCAAATGGGAGTCCGACACCTCCTACCATACAACAACTCAAAAGGTGGCATACCAATGCTCGAATGATGGCTGTTGTTGTAGGAAAACTCAGCCAACGGCAGATGCGCATCCCAGCTACCCCCGAAGTCTAACATACACGCTCTAAGCATGTCTTCCAATGTCTGAATCGTCCGCTCGCTCTGACCGTCGGTCTGGGGATGGTATGCGGTACTAAAATGCAGTTTAGTACCCAACTCCTCATGGAATTTCTTCCAGAACCTGGAAGTGAAACGTACATCGCGGTCCGAAACAATCGAGGTCGGCACTCCATGCCGAGATACTATCTCTCTCACGTATAACTCTGCCAACTTCTCTGCTGATGAACTTTCGCTAATGGCAAGGAAGTGTGCACTCTTTGTTAGCCTATCCACAATCACCCAAATCGCATCGACTCCCCTGGCAGTTTTCGGCAATTTGGTGATGAAATCCATCGTGATCTGATCCCACTTCCACTCAGGAATCTCCATGGGTTGCAATTTACCGTGCGGTCTCTGGTGCTCGGCCTTAACCCTACGGCAGGTCAAACACCTCTCAACTAACCAGGCAACGTCTCTCTTCATGCAAGGCCACCAGTACTCCTTTCTCAAATCCAAATACATTTTCGTAGCACCGGGATGGATCGAGAATTTCGATCTGTGTGCCTCCTCCATCAAAGTAACACGCGTACCGCCCACGAATGGTACCCAGATCCGACCCTGAAATGTCAGAAGTCCCCGCCCATCCGTAACGAACTCTGAAATCAACCCGACAACCCGCTCCTGTTTCTGCATCCCAGACTTCACAACCTCGGCCCGTGCCCCACGAATAGCATCTAATACCGGAGTCATCACCGTCAATCTGAAACATACGTCCCGCAATGGAGTACTCTCCGCCCTACGACTCAATGCATCAGCTACCACATTAGCCTTGCCTGGGTGGTATAGGATCTCACAGTCATAATCCTTAACCACGTCTAACCATCTCCTCTGATGCATGTTTAGGTTGGGTTGATCCATCAAATACTTCAAACTCTTATGGTCCGTGTATATGGTACAACGAACCCCGTACAGGTAGTGACGCCAAATTTTGAGGGCGAACACTACTGCCCCTAACTCTAAGTCATGCGTGGGATATCTCGCTTCGTGAGGCTTCAGCTGCCTCGATGCATAGGCTATCACATGGCCCCTCTGCATCAACACTGCACCCAGTCCTGAAATCGATGCGTCACAATATACGACAAAGTCCTCCATCCCCTCCGGAAGAGCTAATACTGGTGCTTCGCACAGTCTCTGACGAAGTGTCTCGAAGGAAGTCTGCTGCTCGGGTCCCCATGAAAATGTAACACCCTTTCGGTTCAATTTGGTAAGTGGCACCGCAATCTTGGAGAAGTCCCTAATGAACCTTCGATAGTACCCCGCCAACCCAAGGAAACTCCTGATCTCCGTAGGTGACTTCGGTGCCTCCCAACTCATCACCGCTTCCACCTTGGCCGGATCGACCAATATCCCTGCCTGATTTACAACGTGCCCCAGAAATTGAACTTCCCGCAACCAGAAGTCACATTTGGAGAATTTTGCATATAGCTTCTCCGACCTCAGTACCTCAAGGACCTCCCTCAAATGTCCCTCATGCTGCTCCCTAGACCGCGAATACACCAGAATGTCATCGATGAATACAAACACAGACCGATCCAGCATCGGCCTGCATACCCTGTTCATGAGATCCATGAACACCACTGGGGCATTGGTGAGCCCAAAAGGCATCACCACGAACTCGTAATGCCCATACCGCGTCCTAAAGGCTGTCTTCTGGACGTCCTCATCCCGCACTCTTACCTGATGGTACCCTGATCTCAAATCAATCTTGGAAAACCAAGATGCCCCTTGCAACTGATCGAATAGATCGTCGATCCTTGGTAACGGATAGCGGTTCTTGACTGTCACCTTGTTCAGCTCCCGGTAATCGATACACATCCGGTGTGAACCATCCTTCTTCTTGACGAACAGAATCGGTGCTCCCCACGGCGAGCTACTCGGCCGAATAAATCCCTTCCCCAACAACTCTTGAAGTTGCGAGGACAATTCTTGCATCTCTGGAGGTGCAAGACGATAATGCACCTTCGCAATAGGCGCAGCCCCTGGAACTAGATCGATACCAAACTCTACTTGCCTCGCAGGAGGTACTCCCGGAAAATCCTCGGGAAAAACATCTGGAAACTCGCGTACCACTGGAACCTCCTTCAGTGTCTTCGGTCTCTCGGAACTCTCCCGCGTATCCATCACATACGCCACAAAACCGTTACATCCCCGCTGTAGGCATTGCCTCGCCCTAGCGGCCGAACAAAAAGCTGATCCCGAACGGGTACCCTCGCCGTATACCGTAAGAACTCCCCCACTAGGGTCTCGTATAATCACCAGCTGACGCTCGCAGTCGATAACAGCGCTGAATCGGCTCAACCAGTCCATGCCTACGATGACACAGACATCCCCCATCGCAATAGGAATGAGGTCAATCGGAAACGCGACCCCGAAGATCTCTAGCACACATCCCCGAAGAACCTCCGTAGCACAAATCACCCTCTCAGCCGCAATAGAAACGCTCAAAGGCCGACTTAACGGCTCACGACTAATGCCGATGTGCTGACTAAAAGCTAACGATACAAACGATCTACTCGCACCCGAATCAAATAACACTAGAGCAGGCATAGAGTTCACAAGGAAAGTACCTACACATACATTAACATAAGCATAGCATTTCGACCTTTAAGTAAATACGTGAATGATAACATACCTGCCACAACATCGGGCGCAGCGCGGACCTCCTCCGCAGTCAGCTGAAAGGCTCTCCCACGAGCCCTCGGGGCCTCGACCTTCGCCGGTCGGGTCTCAGTAGTCCGGGTAGTAGGTGTAGCTCCCTGACGAAGTTGCGGACACTCGGCCTTCCGATGGCCTATCTGGTTGCAGTGAAAGCAAACCATAAACCCCTTAGGGCAATCCCTGGCAATATGTCCCTCCTTGCCACACTTGTAGCAACCACCAGCTCGACACACCCCCTCGTGACTCTTGCCGCACTTCGCGCAAGTGCGACCCTTCGGACCTCCCATCCTCGAATCAGCGAACTTAGTCCGCTTGGCTGCCGGCTGAGACTGAGCTGGCCGTCGATCCACCTGCCGAGACTCAGCCTCCTCCCTCGCTTGAGTCTCCAACTCGATCTCGCGCTTCCTGGCGTTCGCCTGAAGCTCAGTGAAAGTACGATAGGTGGAGTTTGACACAAGCTCCCGGATCTCCCTCTTCAAAACACCCAAATACCAGCTCATCCGCGACTGTTCCGTAGATACCAGCTCGCAGAACATTGCCCTCTCATGAAACTTCCGTGTGATCACTGCCACAGAATCAGTACCCTGCTTAAGGGTCAAGAACTCCTGAATCAATCGCTCCCTCTCCACCGGGGGAACGTACTCGTCCCTGAACATCTCCGTAAACCTCTCCCATGTCACCGCCGAGATCTCTGCCTGAGTGAAGTTCGCCGTCACGAACTTCCACCAATCCTTCGCTCCCAGACGGAGCTGGTTCAAGGCGAACCGTACCCTCAAGTGCTCCGGGCATGAGCAAGTATAGAAGCACCCCTCGATGTCGGCAATCCACCTCATAGCTGCAATCGGATCCTGCGTCCCATCAAATTCAGGGGGTTTCGTGTTGCTGAATTCCCTGAATAGTAATGAATCACCCCCTTGCGGCCTAGTAGCAGCCACAGCTGCGGTAGCGGCAGCAACTGCAGCTTCAGTAAGTGCGGCGTACCGCTCCTCAAACTCCTCCATCAGCGTGGTCTTAATAGACCCAAACATCTCCGGGATCTCAGCCCGGACCGCCGCAGCTACCTCTTCCTGAATAATCTGACGGATCTCCTCGTCACTCGCACCGCTCGAACTCGCCCCAATGCGTGTGATGACCATGATGTCTCTGAAATACAACATAAAATCATCAGAGACTCCACCAAGTACAATGGTACTCGGTACGCGCCCTACTCAGTTCTCCGATTTCCAGGGATTCTTACTTGGGTCTTCCACTGATCCGGTGTCTTCGGTAGTACGGGCCCAATACTACCGACCACACCGTATCAGTATTCGTTCCAAGTCTTCCTCCCCAAATCCCGAATAATGAGTACTCTACCTCTAGTATGCACTATCTACTTGTATGTTACCAAACATCCCATATAAGCAATCTCCCTAGACAAGGCATCACAAAACAGGCCATTCTAGTCCTATCATGTATACCTAGTCTTCTAGCATGCATAACAATTCATAATTCAGTGCATAATATAACATTGTAAGGTATTCTGGGGATCTTTACCGTTCGGGCGCTGGCTGATCGTACACACTGCTCCATCCTTGTTTTACCGCCTTACCATTTATGAAATGTTGTGTCCTTATTATTTAAAAAAAAGGTTTTTCCTCAAATCCCCGGTCTGAGTTCAGTTGCAGCCGAAAGTACACCCGAATCCCTCAAACCAAGGCTCTGATACCAATTGTAACAGCTCAAATTTTCAAATAAAATTTTCATTTAAATTAAAACATCATTATTCGTCAAAGGAGTTTATTCCAAGTTTATTGCAAACGTATAAATAATAAATCCTCAAGATCTTCATCGATGGCAGTGTGTACGTGTCACGCCGACGCCTTCCCACGGTCATCGCTAGTACCTGAAAAACATAAACACAACTAGTAAGCATAAATGCTTAGTGAGTTCCCCAGTATACGACTTACCCACATACGCCTTCCGGCCCGGACCTTTCGGTCCACATAACATTGCCTTCCGGCCCGTAACACAATCGCCTTCCGGCCCATAACATATCGCCTTCCGGCCCGTATTAAATTGCCTTCCGGCGCATAGTATTTTGCCTTCCGGCCCATAATAGTATAAAACATAACACATGTAACATATCACACATAACACATAAGTCATACATCATACCGTTCTTTCTATCACATAAAGTCTCGCCTTCCGGCCCGTATAAGCATACATCACATATAAGCATACATCACATATAAAGCATCTACCTCTCTAGACATAGCATAAATATAACACATACGACCTTCCGGTCACGCAGTCAAACCCTTCCGGGTGAAGTATAGTGAGAAGACTCACCTCGTATTATGCAAGCTATAAACCCTTCGAGCTACTCGCACTCGATCCACTAATCTGCAGGTTCCCTATAATACCACATACCTTTATTAATGATCTTATCGAACAAGACAACTGACCCTACTAAATTACATACAGGTCAACGGTCAACTTGACCGGACTCGTCGAGTGCAAAGGCAACTCGGCGAGTCTAGACACCCCGACTCTACTCGCCGAGTCTAAAGAACGACTCGACGAGTTCCAGTAGATCTTCAAGATACTCGCCGAGTCTGAAGAACAACTCGGCGAGTCCTAGTGAATCTTCAAGCTACTCGCCGAGTCTGATCATTGGACTCGGCGAGTCCTCGCCATGCAGCCAATCCGCTGCCTCCTGTATCTCGCATGATTCCGTAGTATATAGATATGGGGCTTCCTGGACTTTCACATATACTATTACAGTGGTTTAAACACTTGTAACAACACTATAATCTACCAATTCCTTAAATGGGTTTCCTAACCCTAAATTCGCATACAACGTAAAAGCTACAGATTATGATCCGAAGATTACCTGGAAACGTGTTCCCTGTGTCCCCAACCTTCAGAACTCGACCCCTTGAACCTCCTTTGATCACCACCTTGCTTCTCCTTGTCTAACCACTTCTTCAAGCTTCCACTAGCCCTCCCCCTTGCTCCAGATGCCCACAGACTCCTAAGATATCTTCAATCGGCCAAAAGACGAGACATGACGGCCCTAAAGTCATTATATACGATTCAGAATCAAAACGGCTAGGGTTTCAGCCGAACAGCGTCGACTCGCCGAGTCCCTATTGGACTCGTCGAGTCCAGTCGCGAATCTGTGACCAAGATCGTGGTCCTACTCGGCGAGTCAGGCACCAACTCGCCGAGTCCCCTCCTAAATGTGCCCCAAAAATAATTTAAAGAAATACCTGAAATTCCGGGCTGTTACATATGCTATGTGTGGCACCATAGTATTTCTATGTGATTTATGCTATGTGTATATTAGAGTTAGGATCGGAAGGTCCACAGAGCTAGGATCGGAGGATCTACAGAGTTAGGTTTAGAGTTATGTGCCAGTGTAATTGTATGCTATTTATTTTCTGAGATTTATTGTGATATGTGATATGCATGATTCTGACTTATCAGAGTTAGGACCTTTGGGTCCATAGAGTTAGGACAGAGGGTCCACAGAGAGTTGGGATTGGAGGGTTCCACTGAGACACACATACCAGAGGGTCAGCAGAGTTATAGCCTTGAGTGGCTAATATGTGTTAGAGTGATATTTTGGGGAACTCACTAAGCTTCGTGCTTACAGTGTTTTGTGTTATGTGTTTTAGGTTTCTTAGGTTCACGGGACGGCACCGGCTCGATTGTACACACCTGGGGAAGCGGTTGTTTGTGGATCCTGGTTTATTAATTGATTGATCAAAAGAGTTATGTATTGTAAATTAAACAAATGGGATTTTTATGAAAAGCGTTAAAGAGATAAACTATTTTAATTTTCAAAAAAAATTGTTTGAAAAATTACGGTGTTACACTTTGTTGAATTCTTGGGCAATGGCTTCCCGTGAAAAAAGTTCTAGAATTGGGACCTCACATATGGGTAGTCAAGAGACAAGTGATGAACAAGACCAACCTTCAATGGAAAAACCCTATGAAGTTGGTCTTATTTTTGAGTCCAATCAACAGGAGATTTTGTATGCAAGCCTTATTCGAAGGGTAAAAGGGGCACAAAAATTTATGGACATCCAATCCCTTAAGGACCTTCATATCCATAAAGGTGCCCATAAGCTCTTGAAGAACATTGGTTGGGAAGGTTTATTGAATCTCCATGTTATAAGTTATCAAACACCCATGTTGTAATTCTTGTCATCAATCACCTTTGATTACCAAACACATATCCTTACTTTCCTATTGCTCAATCAATCCTATAAGATTCATGCTGACATCCTTTGTGATATTGTTGGTGCTCCAAAGGCGAAAAGGGATGTGTATACAACAAAGGGCAGAGAAAATTGTTATATTTGAGCAAAGCTACAAAAGATTTTGGAGAAACATATCTTGTGAACACGAGTTTCAGTCAGGCACCGCAAAGGCTTCCAATATCATTCATCCGGTTCTTAAGGTCACCCACCGGATCATTGCTTCTCTCCTGTTTCCTCAAGAAGAGATTAGCAATGCAAATAAAAAAGAGTTGGAAGTCTTATGGTGAATGATTAACAAGCCCGAGGAAGTTCCTCACTTCAGGTGTTGGGTAATTTAGAAAATGCTCAGAAACTCCATGAGCAATGGTGGCCAACTTCATTGTGGAGGCATGGTTTCTCTTATAGCTGAACATCTTGGCCTCCATTTACCCAACAATCCGACCGGTATAATTCTGGGTCGTACTCATTTATCACTTGATGTTATGGAGACTATGCACCTCTTTCACCGCAATCCCAATGTGGATGTTCATTGGACCGTTGATGGTAAAGAGTATCTACGCATTGATAGCCGAAATAAGAAGATACGCCCTTTGGCCAATGACATCCCTTCTACAAATTGGCATGTCCAGTCCAACTTGGATGTTACTGCAACCCGTAGACCTCCAACCACCATTCCTAATCCTCCCGCTCCAGATGCAACTACGGGTGCTTCCAGCTCATCTCACCCTATTCCTTTTCCTGAACACAACCTTTACATGGGTGAATTTGCATGCTTAGACCACTATTACACGAGATTACAGTAGGAGGTAGGAGAGATTATGACAACCAAAAAATTTCTATCCTGTACATCCATTCAATTCAATCACAATCATACTTGTTTCTGCTATCTTTTAGCATTGCTTAGGGTCTGTTTGAGTGTTCTAAGCCTATTACATTCAAGGAATTAGTGTTAGGAAGTATCTGCTAGAGTTCATGGTGCAACATTCAAGCCGGAAAACTTCAAGTCTTGGAGTTTACGACCGTAAACTAGTGATTACATCCGTAATCTCTTAGCTGGCTGTAAACTCCTCCCATATACATGATATTCCTTCATTTTTCACCACTTCTCACCCTTCCAACTCAAGAAACTTGATTCTCTCTCAACTATCATCAAGAGTTTTCATCTTGATCTTAAAATAAGTAAGTGTTTCTTCCATTTGTTGTTGATACCTTGCTTAAATCTAGTGAAACCCTATGATTTCATTCATGATTTCATCTCTTTTGGGTAGGTCTTCAAATCTTCATCACTTACACCAAGAACACCAAGAACACATACTAGTTCCTGGACTGTGAACACCTCCTTCAAGCTTCAAAACGTAAGTATCTTTCCATATACTAGTTATCCTATAGAAGCTCTTAATATACACCCTTGAAAACAACCATTTCCCAAGAACAATGAGAGTTTACGGCCGTGAGCATCTCCCTTGGCCGTAAACCCTCCTCAAGATTTTCATTCACTACTAGAAAAAAGGCCTTTTACGATGCGCAAAACACGACGCTCTTTGATTTATGTTACGCATTAGAGAGCGACATTAAAAAAGTGTCATCTCTTCAAAAAATTTAAGGATTTAGGTCGCGCATTACTGAGTGCCCTTAAATTAGTGTCTCATGTAAAAATATTAAAAACACGGAGGACACCTATAATAAAAAGGGCGTCCTCTACAAATGTCGCTTTATAATTTTAAAAAACGCGCGTTTCTGGGACTCAGGGGGAAACTAAATCCCCCAAAATTTTGAACACCCGCTTCCTCTTCCTCTCTACTCTCTACACCCGCCAAATCGACTTCATTCTCTCCCTTCTTTCTCTCTGCAAACCCCTTCTTCTCCGATCGACTTTCACTTCCTTCTATGTGCAAACCCTAATCAAACATAACACATTTGAAATAGTAATATCTTCTTTCATTTTCTCCCCTGCTACTCTCTGTAAAACCTAGCAACCGCCACCACTAGAAACATGGAAAATCCCCCAAAATTTTGAAGTACCCCGCTCACTCCTCTTCACCTCTACCCTACTCCATCTACAATGACTCCCCACGTTTACAAACCCTAGTCTAGTTGCGCTTCTAGCCTTGGTCCTATTTCTTCATCCATTCAGCAAATTAGGGGAACACGACTTCTCATTCATCCCTCAACTTCATCTTCTCAATCAAGAAAAAAGGATTCTGGTTTTTTTCGTGCATCTCCATCATCTTGGTGGCGATAAACTCTCTAAGGTTCGTTAATAGTAACCCATTCCCGATTTTTTCTCCCAAATATGGTAAAGTTGTTCGTTTAATTGAAGTTTCCTTTCTTCAACAAAAATTGTGTTTAACTACGGCCGACAACTACGATCTCCTATTTCTCCCCGGAATGGGAGGTGTTACTATGCTATGAAAAGGACGCTTCTACCATCTCCTATTTCTTCAACAAAAAAGTTTATGATGGCGGAGTCGACAACTACGGCCGCCACGACTACTACTGTGAGTATGTTTTTTCTGATTTTTCATTATATTGATTAAATTTCAGTTTAAAATTTGTGTTAAATTACTTGATTTTTGTCTTTAAAATGTTGAGAGTGATGAATCTGTTTGGTTTTATTTTTGAACAGAAGAACTTTATTTCTTCATCCCCTGTAGATCATCTCAAAAATCTCTACCCCTCTCTTAATGTTATTTTGTTGAACCTTAGTTTGATGTTTTATTTTATATTTTACAATGAATCGATGCTTAAAGTATGTGATTTTGGCATTTGTTTTCGATGGTTATAAATGTACAATTAAAGTAAATGGGTCAGAAAAAAGAGAGCATATATGCACTCCAAGTGATCGATAAAATGCTTGAAAGAGCAATCTTCTACATATGAAAACAATGTGTACCTGAATTAGATGCCAGATCTTGTTCATGGTAACTGAGTTACCACTAGAAGAATCCAGGCCAAGATTGTGATCATATGCATTCTTAAAAGCAGTAGCTGACTGAAAAATGGAACAAAATACACATTAATAAATAATTCGAGTAACAAAAGTATGATAAGTTGATGGACTTACTTTATATTCTAAACTACATTTTCTTGCATCATTGAGTTTTCTCACAACCTGGACATATGTTGCAGCCTTTTTATCAACTATTGCCAAAAGCTCCATGTTAGAAGGACCAGATGAAATGTGAGGACTAGAAAATAGAGATAATATTGGCCCTGATCGGTTAGCCCCAATGCTTGAATCAGTTACATTGGTCCTTGCTAAATTGGAGATGCGGCTCAAGCTGTGAAGAAAGTCCCTTTTTTCCTTTTGCCAGTCATCCTGACAGATAGAAAAAAAAAAGGTAATTTAGTATTAAACAGGCGGTAAAAGGGTAATTTAGTAGATATCAGAATACAGAATTGAAGTGTAACTTTGACTTTGTGTAGAAACTAACCTCTAACACTGTCATCATGTAGTCACTAAAGTTTCTGAGATTATCTTTCTGGGCTTCCTGAACAGCAGAAACCATTGCCATTTCACGAACCTGAGATTATGAAAATGTAACATAAAGAGCATGAATGTATAACCATGTGAGCCTCCTGCAAATGGGCTAGGTTAGAGTCCTTTTTTCTATTAAAAATGATTGAACATTTAATCTTTTTTATTTTATTTATAGATTTTGGTATTTAGGGCCTCCAAATGGGGAAAGCAACTTTGAAGAAGTAGTGGAGTTTGATCCAATTAAGCATCATAATTTCTTCTGTCCTTGGGTTAATGGAAATGTTGTTGCATCAGGGGTTGAGGTGTTGCTGCAGCTTCTTTCTTACCCTTCTTGAAGTTTGTCTTCAATAGCCGTGCATCCAATTAAAGTAAGATCATTTTCTATTAATTATGCCACCTGTTTTTTTTTTTTTGGAGTTTCACATGTTTTTAAATATAAATATAAATATTTTTTTGTTTGTAAATTTTGAAGGAGTTTCACATGTTTTTTTTGGGGTTAGTTCAATGCTTTGTTTTATGACCTAATTTAAAAAGCTTAACCGAACCGAAGCTTATCTGATTATTTATTTAGAGGTTTTCTCAGTCTCCATTACACTCCAATAATTTGTATTCTTAGATATAAAGTTCTCGAACTTTTTTGTTATAATATATTGCGAAATTCAACAAATATCTTCCTCATGCTTTCATGGACTTTGACTTCAAGAAGACACCATTTCTTTCATTGCTATTTTTATTGCTTTATGCAACCAAAAAAACATAAAACCTGAAAAATAAATCCAAAAAAATGACCTCTAATATGTTAATCTTTATCATGCAACAGTGCTTCGGTGGATTTTCTACCTGAACCACAGACTTGGGAGGGTTCTGTTGCATGCATTAGCGAAACCACTACTTCAGCTGCTAGACAATTAGGCTTAACAAGTGTATATCGCCCATCTACCCCTGGTCTTCACGGGTAATATATATATATATATATATATATATATATATATATATATATATATATATATATATTTATATTTATTATTTTATAGTATTAATATAAAATTGGCTATGGAAATTTTACATATACATGAACATAGACAAATTTTGCAATTATTCAAATAACTGTAACCTGATTTTTATTTCACCACAGGTTGGCGAGCTAGCGGGAATAGCTGTGGGGGCAACTGTCATGCTTAATATTCTTATAGATGGGTACGTATAAATTGAACCTTCTTAATATTCTGATAACTGGGTATGTTGATAGAAGTTTTTTTTTTAAAAAAAAAAAAAAAAGGGGGTAACCTCTTTGTTCACATTTTTCCCTTTGTTGAAATGATATAGGCCACTGACAGGAGCATCAATGAACTCAGCAAGAACCTTGGGACCAGCAATAGCTGCAAATAACTACAAAGGCATATGGATCTACCTTACAGCTCCCATCCTTGGCGCACTAGCTGGTGCAGGTATTTACACAGCAGTGAAACTGCCTGAGGAAGATGATGTATAGCATTTATGTGACCATAATGCCCTGAGGAAGTTTTCTAAGATGTTTTAACCTCTCAAATGTGTATGAATCTGCTAACCGGTTATGATGGTTCCAAGTTATGGTGGTGATATCATAGATAAGTGGGGAAATAGATGATTCTTTCATTGCTGACCTGGTGGTTGGTCTTGCCTCTTGTCAAATCAAAGCAGGCTCTCCTTCTCGTGGAGAGCGCTTAGCCAAGTACAATCAGGTAAAAACTGAGCAAAACTTAAATTTGTTTACCAATTAATGAAAATCTAGACATTTCTTGAGATAAAAAAATGAATGCAACAGATAGCAATGTGCTTTCTTTGAAAAATATATACCATTTATAACATATTTTATCCAAATAGAAAGGATATGTAGAAGATTTTTAAATTATAATGTCGTAATAAGAAAAGCAAATGGAAAGCAAAATTTTATTCTTTATTAAGTTTAATGCCCGTGTCCAAGAGTGATCATATTTGATTAACAAACTTCTGACGGGAGTGTGAAGGTGGCAGTTGAGCTATAATCACGACCAGGCTCGAGTTGTGGTTGTCGATCGATTTCAGGTGATGTACTTCAGATACTTTTCCTACATATGGACCCAATATTATCCCTCCCCGGACTTAAAATGCTTTCAGTTAAGTTTCTAATTATCTACACATATAATCAGCATAAAGAATCTCTTATATTTTATGTAAGTTTAATTAAAATAAATAGTCCCTTGTTTTTTTTTTTTTCAGGATACCAGGAGAGATTCTACTTCAATCTAGGTGACACTGGCTTCAAGGTCCGTTTTTTATACAATCATACCCATGTTTCATATTAAATTGGCACTTTGACTTTTCAATGTAAGGGTAAGATAGTCATTTAGTCTTTTGATAATTTATATTTTATTGTGCAGGTGTTCCAAACCAAGTTTGCTAAGATAAGCATGGGTACGAATTTCTCAATCCTTTTACCTAATTGCTCTCCTCCCAACACGTTAAAATTAATGAATGTTTTGATTTTTTTTGGCACTAACACTTGGATGATGCTTACTTTGACTTGCTGTTGGAGAGGGTAGTGGAGTGGGCTTGCTGAGTGCTGATTGTGTGTTTGATGGATGAATTGGTCCTGATTTGTGGCTGGATACTAAAGGTGATGAATGCCACAAATTATTATCATTATTGTTTGTTTTTTTATGTTAGTTTTGCGAGAACATATGTATTTAGCTTTCAAGGAGATGACTACCTCATCTGTCGTGGGTCACGCTCCATATTACTGCTTGTAGCAGAAGCAGAAAACGGTGCTGATTTGTTTCTTTCTACTTAGTATTTCTTACTGGTTGTGAACAAGCCTCTCATCTCACATTTGAGTTTATAGGAATCAACAATCACTATGAAACTTCTATTGTTTAGATTTCTTACTGGTTGTGAACATTTGTTTCTTCCCTTTCTACCCTTCACGTGCAGGTTGATGATTTGTCAAGAATGTTCAGACTATTTTCCAAAAATACCCCATGGATTGGATCCTGTCTCTAGTATGTTTAAAAAGGTTTGTGATTTAGAAGCTTTGGAGGAAACGAGACTCAAGCAAAAGTAAACACATAGAGAGTTGTTGGCACATAGTAAGCTAGATTATGCAATTGTATATAAATGAGTTCATTTTATTATAACATTTACTCACTATTGGAATAATTATTTGTATTTGACATATTAGTGAAATGAATTATCTTTGTTATTTATGGTATTTTATTTTGTATTATGAGATTTTTAATGTATTATTTAATTTGAAAATTAGTAAATCTATAAATAATATTTTGTTTAAACATTTAAGATTATGATACGCAAAAATGTGTGTCATCTTCATTTATGACATGGCCTTTCTTGACAGGGGCTTTCTTGATACACATTGCGTGTCATTAACACGTGCGTCGTAAGGTTATGACACGCGAATGCGTGTCGTCTTCCTTTATGACAGGGTCTTCCTTGATACGCATTGCGCGTCGTAAATGAGCGTCGTAAATGCGCGTCGTCTATAGACGACGCGCAAAAGCGCGTCATCTCTCTTTATGACAGGGCCTTCCTTGACGCGCATTTGCGCGTCGTCTGAGCCTTTTACGACGCGCAATGAGCGTCGTAAAAGGCTGTTTTTCTAGTAGTGATTGGTCGTAAACACCTTATCCATAAACACCATGGCCGTAAAACCCTTTGTGTGGCCGTAAACCCCCTTAATGCAATCATATGTGATTGTAACACTTCAATCCAAGTGTTTCCTATTCCCTAAGGTGGTTCCCTATCACGATTAGTTGTTATATACACTAATTATATAAATATATGTGTCATTATATGCCTTATAGGATCTGTTTGTGCTCGATACTTCACTTGACATTTAGCATCCTATATCGATCTTAAATTCGTATCACTCACTATAGGTGAGTTCATACCCCTTAACTTATCTTTTAAATGATTTTATAGGGGGGGGGGATACAAGTAGAAACATTATAGTTATTATATCAATCGCATGTGATTAATAACTATCAAACAAGTGGATTTCCTTATACTTCAAACTGTTTTATCTAACAAACTCTTCAAAAACATTTTATAAACTAACATCAAGTCATCTGTTACCATTCAAATGGTTAAAACTCTTTTATATGTTAAACATTCTATTAAACTCTTATAAACTTATATATTGTCAAAATCATGTGTATATAGATATATTTATATAAGTAGGGTTGGAAGGACTTAGGAATAATTACTCACTTTATTTCATGTTCCTTGTTTGGTTGTGGACTTAGGGTATCCTGTTATTTTTCCAAGTGTCATTTGAATCTTAGTCATATATTATGTATATGTGTATAGATATAAAAGTTCCTACATTAGTTCAGCACCTTTGGGTAGCAAGGGTGTACAAGGATACTAAGTCATTTAAACAACATTGCTAGTGAACTATAATAGGTATAGTTTAGAGGTTCACTACTCACTAATTCTAGTACAATGAAATATACAAGAGTCAGTTCATTCTTGATTCAAATACAAACTTACTATTATGAGAAACAGAAAGAACATACTATTATGAGAAACTAAGAGAACACACACTACACTATACAAAGAGAACATACTATACACTAGAACATAGAAAACATACAATACACTAGAACATACTATACAAACAGTATAATACTATAACATTAATGTGAGCCACTAATTCATGGCATGGCAATCTACTGCTGTGTCATGTTTTGTAACCCAGAGTCTCCTGGAGGGAGAGCGTGAGTTTGTATATAGATCTATACGGGACTGACCATCCTACACCTTGCTGCTTGCTACAATGGGACCTGCAGGTCTGTGGGTGATGAATGTCATACCATTTTGATGCCTTTGAGCATTGTGTTTCAATAGTCAATCAATTATGGTTACAACCTCATCACATTTTACCTTAATTAAAAAACTAGTATAAGGTAGTTAGTATGTAGTTACTCATACACAATACTACATTTCATCATTATTTTCCCATTGCATTCATATTGTGATCTTGTCACATAAACGATAATGTAAACTATATTTTGGTATTGATAGTCATGTTTGGGAAAATACACACTTTTAGAAACAAACAACATACAGAACATTCAAGCCTTGGTAGAAGGCTACTTATTAGTAGAAAATATAGGATTTACTAAGAGATACAAACATTTACTACAAACTCTTGCAAACATTTACAATAAACATTTACAAACACTTTCATACAAACAATGACACTAAATTTTCTTATGAACTCAACAACTTTAATGCTGATCTACTCTTTCAAAATAACTTGTATTCTCAGGTCACCAGTAGATAGGTGCCGATGACCAGGTCTTTGAGAAGAGGGAGCTTTCAAGACTTATCTTTATTTTGAATATTCAATTTTGGTGTCTTATAAGATATACACAGAACACACTTGTATTAAAATTATATTATTAATGCAATGGATGATGTTGTTGCTTGTTTACTATTATGCATTGTTGTGATACTGTACATGATGTCCTCCGTCCCAGAACGTTTCCGCCGTTCAGGTTTTGGGGTGTGACTGTAACAGCCCAAAATCTCAAGTATTGTTTAATTGAATTTTGGGGTGTTTTAAAGGGGAGACTCGGCGAGTTGGAGCCAGACTCGCCGAGTAGGGTCGCAGTTGTGGTCGCGGGTTCGCGACTGGACTCGACGAGTCCAGGTATGGACTCGGCGAGTCGACGCTGTTCAGCGGAAAACCCTAGCCGTTCAGTGTGGGACGTATATAAGGGATCTTATTCCGTCATTGCTCGTTTTTTTGGCCGATTGAAGAGAACCCTAAACGACTGAGGCGTCTAGAGCAAGCTTGAAGGCCATGGGTGACCTTGAAGGAATTGTTGTGCAAGGAGGAGAAGGGTTTTAGTTAAAGGAACTGCAGGGAGTTCGAGTTCTGAAGTTGGGGACATGGAAGGTACATCATTCAGGTAATAACTCGGATTACATTCTCCTGTGATTGATGTGTATATAGATTTAGGGTTTATAGAACCCATTTGGAGATTAGATGGATTGTTGTGTTGTTATTCAACGTTTATAACCTTGTATTAGGACCCTTAGAGGTCCAGAAGATTCCATGGTTGTATGTTCGGGAAAATATGTATCTCAGGAAGCAGTTCGATCAACTGCATGGCGTGGACTCGGCGAGTCGGATGATCAGACTCGGCGAGTAGCTTGAAGATTCACTGGGACTCGCCGAGTTGTTCTTCAGACTCGGCGAGTGGAGTCGGGGTGGCCCCGCGATTCTTCCAGGAGTAACTCGTCGAGTCAATCAGGATACTCGACGAGTAGAAGGGAAATCTTAGAGGATTAAAGGACGACAAGACTCGCCGAGTCGCCAGGGAACTCGCCGAGTCCAGTCGAGTTGACAGTGGACTGTTGACCAGAGTTGACCGGTGTGATTTCTTAGGGTCAGTTAACGTGGAAGATAGAAGTATTAATAAGGGATGTATGATGTTACAGGGAGCTTGTAGCTCGGAGGATCAGGTGCAAGGGATTTCAGGAGTTGCTATCTTCCAGTGTCCGTGAGGTGAGTTTTCTCACTATACTGTACCCGGAAGGGTTTGATTGTGTGACCGGAAGGTCGAATATATTATGTGTTATGTTTATATGCCATAAATGGAAAGTTAGCTGCTACGCGTGATATACATGTTTATATATGGGCCGGAAGGCAAAGTGTTACGCGCCAGAAAGGTTAGGTGTGATATGCGATACATGTGCTTTAAGTATTAGAGTAAATGTATTATGTGTTGTGCATGTTTTGGGCCGGAAGGCAGGTTGATATATGATATATGTGCTTTATGTGTTACAGTAAATGTATTATGTGTGATATATGTTTATGGGCCGGAAGGCAATTATCTTATGGGCCGGAAGGCAAATATGCTATGGGCCGGAAGGCAACACGTTATGGGCCGGAAGGCGATTATCTCATGGGCCGGAAGGCATTGTGCAGTGGACCGGAAGGTCAGGGCCTGGAAAGGCGTATGTGCGTAAGGTGTATATTGGGGAACTCACTAAGCTTCGTGCTTACAGTGTTTATGTCATGTTGTTTCAGGTTTTCTCAGTAACGCGGAATGGCAACGGTTCGATTGTACACACCGAAGAAAGAGTTGTATTTTGGAGGATCCTGGTTTTCTATTCAAATGAAAATGGAACTATGTTTTGTATTTCAAATATGAATAAGATTTTAAACAAGTGTTTTAATATTAAATTGATTATTTAAAAGAAAATTTTGTCTTGAAAAATCACGGTGTTACAATTGGTATCAGAGCCTTGGTTTGAGGGATTCGGACGCGCCTACGGGTGAATCTGGACTCAAACTGAGGAAGTAAGAAAAAGTTTTCAAACAAATAGTTTTCTAAAAGTGAATAAGAGTTCAAAGAGAAAGCAAGAAAGAGCAGTGTGTACAATCAGCCAGAGCCAAACGGTGATTTCCCAAAATACCCTTACTTTTGTGTTATGAAATATCTATTATGCAGTTCATGAGATATTATTGCATGCTAGAGACAGGCTAGGAATTTCATATCTTAGGACTAGAGTGGCCTGATTTGTGATACCTTAGCCTAGGGTTTGTTGTTATATGTGCGTTATGCTTTTGTGTGTATGTGATGAGTGAGGGTATCTAGTTAGAACGCACGAGGGGTAGAGCTACAGAGTACAGTGGTACTTCCGAGGATGAGCCGAGAAGGTGGAGCTATCAAGGATAGGGAGTCCTATGTATGCTTCGATGCTCGAATGCTGCTTGCTTCGTGCTTTGCGGAGTTCTCGAAGATGGGAGTCAGCTACTAAGTGAGTATGACGATACTCAGGAGGTAGATGGCTGGCATCATTAGGAACTCTTCAGCAGCTGATAGCAAAGAAGTGGGGGGACGGCGGAAGGGACTAGGGAGTAAACCTAGCCAGATGAGTGCGCTGGTAGAGTAGAGGATTTCGCTGGAGAGCGAGCACGCGCGATGGGATTGGTGAAAGAGTAGCCCGATCAGCCACTTAGGAACTCTGGGATGGTCCGTGTGGAAAGTATGGGTAGATGTGGCAGGTAGTATGGGCCTGTACTACTGAAAGCAGAGGACCCATACTTGATACAGGGAGCATTCTGAAGGTCCTAAGGAACGGAATGAGGAGTGATGTCATGGTTCGAGTACCATACATCGGAGCAGATTGCGGGGTGATGTTATGGTCCGGGCACCATACATCGGAACAGATTGAAATAGATGTTGTGGTTCGAGTGCCATACGTTGGAGCAGATGGAGGGTGATGCTATGGTTCAGGTACCATACACCGGAGCAAATTGAGAAGGCATGTCATGGGATGAGTACCATGGTTCGTAGTGGATGATGCTGGTGACTATTTTGTTATCCGGTTATGATCGATGAGGTAGAGATCGGATGCTATGGGTTTTAGGCCTGTGGACCATGATTGAGGATGGAGAGGTGTTCCTTGAGAGGAGGAAAGGCGAGTACCTATCAGAGTATTGTGGTAGGGAGTTAAAGGGAGAGGGAAATTTCGGTCTGAATCGAGAAATCAGTCGATAGAGGAGAGGACACCTTCTAGGTGGGTAGTGCCATTTATGTTCGTGTGCAAGACACGAGGGGTCTGGTGTTTCAGTTCTGGATTTGGGAGTACACCCTGCAGGTAGTTTTCGATAATGACTTCCCTCAGAGCATCAGGTAGCGGGTGTGCCGCGAGACAGTGATTTACCGTGAGCAGACAGTCAGTTGGGACTGAGGTAGTCGAGAACCACACCACACCTAATTGAGAATGACAGGTTGTGTTATAGTGGTAGCAGTGAAGAGTTCAGACGAGTTTTGCAGTGCAGAGAGTTTCGTCTAGGTTGAGAGTGAGTTCCTGTCCTTGGGGACAAATCCGGCGTTGGATATAGGTTGATAAGTTGAGATGAGAGGAACGATGATTTTGCGGTGCAGTCTACGAGTCAAAGATGTTATCGAGCAGTGCAGGTGCTTAGTATTAGATTGGTATGGGATTTGGAACGATTAGAGGCAGCCGTGATGAGAAGTTCTTGGAGAGTTAACCAGAGGTTCAGAGTATAGAGGGTTGATTGACTTCATAAGGGGAGGGACTATTGGGCGTTGCATAGCACTTTCCTGGAGCAGGTACGATTTCGCTGGTGAAAGATAGTCGTGGGTTGATGGTATGCTAACTAGTGATGGTTCGAACCCTAGTGGGGGAGAACCGGGTGCAGTACGTAGAAAACAAAGAATTGCCAAGAGTAATTATAAGTGGAGTATAGAGATGCAGTAGGAAATCAGGAGACCAGAGGTGTCGATGATCGAGTAAAGGGGTCAGAGTGAGTTAATGCGGGAAGTACTTGAAGAGGAGAACGAACGTATTCATGAAAGGTGATTGGTGTTGTTGCAAGAAGATAGAGAATGATTGGGCAGTCAACTTCCGGAGTCGGTATGCGTATCCTTGTTTGGATTTTGAGTGTCGGGAAAAAGGGATTTGGAGAAGTATCAGCGCATTTCGTACGTCAATGTTATCTCGCATTCCAATCGAGAAATTAGATGCACCAAGGTTGTAAGGCGGGGAAAATATAGATTTAATTATGGGGTGCAGGAGATTAGTGGTGGTGGTAGTATTCTAGGATATTCGGGTATGATATCCTTATTTTGGAGTTATTCGGGAATCCCGAATTGAATCGACGTGTGGCATATCAGGTATCTGCGGATTTAGTAGGAGTCTTCGGGTATGGGCATTCAGGGAGATTATTTGAGAGGGTGGATTTTCGCAAGATGGGCGTTCGTTATGTTGATTGCCTCCATAGTCTGTGGTGGATGTTCGAGTCGCAGTACTCACTAGTCAGAGGGTGTTGTGATACTGCGTGGAGTTGCAGTACTCACTGGGTGGCAAGAGAATTTTTATGTTGGAATATTTTCGAGCAGCGTATGAGGTGGAAGAGTTTCGAGTTTGGGTAGCCCTGGTATTGAGTCTTTGGAGCTTGGATGTTGAGTCGGGGGCGAGACGGGGGTCTTCGTCTCTGTCGGGAGATGCGGGGAGATACGCAAGGAAGAGGCACAGCAGAAACCAGAGATTAGAGTTGAGACGATCCTTGGTGGGATTGTATTTTCTCTCACGAGGAAAAGAAGATTTTGTGACTTGCGTGTCACTGGGTCGGGATAGTGGTCACGGGGAGAAAAGTCAGTGGAATATTTGGATCGCGATATGGGTGACCGTTGGGAGCTCAGAGGTGGAGCCAAAAGTTGATCTGGTACTTAGTCTTGAAGAGGAATATGGGAAAGGAGCTTATCATGATGACATCTAAGGACACTTTAGAGAGGGCGAACGATGCGGACGTTCGAAGACATGTTTCGGGCATGTGTATTAGCTGTCGGAGGAAGCCGCGGTACGTAATTATCATTGGTTGAGTTGTTCCATATTAACAGCCATCATTAGTGCATTAGTATGCCGCCTTTTGAGCTGTTGCATGGAAGGTGATGTCGGAACCTCGTTCGTTGAGGAAAGGTAATGCATGGACCCGAGAGTCCTTGCGAGCAGATCCAGTGCATGTGTGATACAGGGAGTAGTGGCAAGGTTGTTAAGCGGATTTCACTAGGTGAGGGAAGGGAAAGGTATGTTGGGGCGAGTGCAGCATGTGTATACGATTGCAAGAGGTGAACTCGTGAGATTTGCCCTGAGAATTGAGAATAGGTCCCTCAGTTGTTCCGATATGGATAAAGTGGGCTTAGGATCGGGGAACCGGTGATTCAGAGTTTCATAACCCTTATGGGTCGTGTGATCATTGAGATTTAGAGCAGGGTCGCGTCTTGGGAAATTCTCGGTTGCAGGAAGTGGTGGACAGTACAACGATCGTGTTTTGGTCGACAGAGCAGATGCAACAGGTTAATCAGAGGTTAAAGATCGTTTAGAGTTGACAGGAAGGTTGTGCAGACAGACGCCGTTACGAGCAGGTGTTTCAGGACGGCGACTTCGTATTCCTGACGGTCTCTCCCTGGGAAGGGGTATTTCGATCCAGGAAGAGGGGTAAGTAGGGGCCCGGTATGTTGGGTCTTTGCGTGAAGGTGCGAAGGTAGGAAAAGTGGCCTACCGGTTGGAGCTGCCAACGGAATTGGGATGGATCCATGACACTTTTAGGTGTCGCAATTGAAGAGGTGTATAGCAGATGAGTCAGCAGTGGTTCTACTAGAGAACGATTAGGTGGATGCGAGCCTGTGTTACGCCTAGAGACTAGTGGCCATCAGGGATCGGAAGATCAAGTTTCTGAGGAACAAGGAGGTACCTCTGGTATTGATTCAGTGGCAACCTCGGAAGAGATCGAAAGTGTCTAGGGAAGCCGAAACGTGTGATGCGGGAGCAGCATCCAGAACTATTTTCAGAGTGAGACTTCGAGGGCGAAGTCTAATTCTAGTGGGGGAGAATTGTAACAGCCCAAAATCTCAAGTATTGTTTAATTGCATTTTGGGGTGTTTTAAAGGGGAGACTCGGTGAGTTGGAGCCAGACTCGCCGAGTAGGGTCGCAGTTGTGGTCGCGGGTTCGCGACTGGACTCGACGAGTCCAGGTATGGACTCGGCGAGTCGACGCTGTTCAGCGGAAAACCCTAGCCGTTCAGTGTGGGACGTATATAAGGGATCTTATGCCGTCATTGCTCGTTTTTTTGGCCGATTGAAGAGAACCCTAAACGACTGAGGCGTCTAGAGCAAGCTTGAAGGCCATGGGTGACCTTGAAGGAATTGTTGTGCAAGGAGGAGAAGGGTTTTAGTTAAAGGAACTGCAGGGAGTTCGAGTTCTGAAGTTGGGGACATGGAAGGTACATCATTCAGGTAATAACTCGGATTACATTCTCCTGTGATTGATGTGTATATAGATTTAGGGTTTATAGAACCCATTTGGAGATTAGATGGATTGTTGTGTTGTTATTCAACGTTTATAACCTTGTATTAGGACCCTTAGAGGTCCAGAAGATTCCATGGTTGTATGTTCGGGAAAATATGTATCTCAGGAAGCAGTTCGATCAACTGCATGGCGTGGACTCGGCGAGTCGGATGATCAGACTCGGCGAGTAGCTTGAAGATTCACTGGGACTCGCCGAGTTGTTCTTCAGACTCGGCGAGTGGAGTCGGGGTGGCCCCGCGATTCTTCCAGGAGTAACTCGTCGAGTCAATCAGGATACTCGACGAGTAGAAGGGAAATCTTAGAGGATTAAAGGACGACAAGACTCGCCGAGTCGCCAGGGAACTCGCCGAGTCCAGTCGAGTTGACAGTGGACTGTTGACCAGAGTTGACCGGTGTGATTTCTTAGGGTCAGTTAACGTGGAAGATAGAAGTATTAATAAGGGATGTATGATGTTACAGGGAGCTTGTAGCTCGGAGGATCAGGTGCAAGGGATTTCAGGAGTTGCTATCTTCCAGTGTCCGTGAGGTGAGTTTTCTCACTATACTGTACCCGGAAGGGTTTGATTGTGTGACCGGAAGGTCGAATATATTATGTGTTATGTTTATATGCCATAAATGGAAAGTTAGCTGCTACGCGTGATATACATGTTTATATATGGGCCGGAAGGCAAAGTGTTACACGCCAGAAAGGTTAGGTGTGATATGCGATACATGTGCTTTAAGTATTAGAGTAAATGTATTATGTGCTGTGCATGTTTTGGGCCGGAAGGCAGGTTGATATATGATTATGTGCTTTATGTGTTAGAGTAAATGTATTATGTGTGATATATGTTTATGGGCCGGAAGGCAATTATCTTATGGGCCGGAAGGCAATTATCTTATGGGCCGGAAGGCAAATATGCTATGGGCCGGAAGGCAACACGTTATGGGCCGGAAGGCGATTATCTCATGGGCCGGAAGGCATTGTGCAGTGGACTGGAAGTTCAGGGCCTGGAAAGGCATATGTGCGTAAGGTGTATATTGGGGAACTCACTAAGCTTCGTGCTTACAGTGTTTATGTCATGTTGTTTCAGGTTTTCTCAGTAACGCGGAATGGCAACGGTTCGATTGTACACACCGAAGAAAGAGTTGTATTTTGGAGGATCCTGGTTTTCTATTCAAATGAAAATGGAACTATGTTTTGTATTTCAAATATGAATAAGATTTTAAACAAGTGTTTTAATATTAAATTGATTATTTAAAAGAAAATTTTGTCTTGAAAAATCACGGTGTTACAGTGACAGATTGCTATCAGAGCTTTGTTTATAGTGAATTGAGTATATCAACCCATAAAACATATGCAAACTATAAACACACCGGGATTAAAAATACTCTGACCAAGAGTTTATACTTTTAAATAATAAAATATTTAATTTAAGTATACATACCTGCATTCATACTAAAATCAGTGTCAGTAGAACAGAACAAAAGTATTTCGGTTGTTGGACAACACAAGTAGGCTTGGGGACATATCATTAGATCTGGGTGTGATATAGCCTGATCAACTATATCTTTCCGAGAAGTTATTAGCATGTGCCAATGGTTGTGGTGTAGCAACAAGTCTAAAAACTTACCAACATTACTACAACGAAAACATTAGAAAAAAAATAAACTTAAAAATACTATAGTTGTATTTTGTGTTACTATAATTACGTATTTGAGAACTAAAAGTCTTTATTAGTAGGTTAATAGTTGCTTGGTAGATACGCTAAGGTTATATGTGGCTAAGGTGTCATAGACTTAGAATCTGTGATCTTTGCTTTATTTCCTGTTCCTTGTTTGGTTGTTGATTTGGAGTTAGGGTCACTCATTTGAAGATCTATCCTTTTTTGATTACATGTAAATGGTATGCGCTATGCAAGTATTGAAGTAACCGATAACGATCATCTTATAATTATCTTAATTAGTGCATCTATTAATTAATTATTTTACCCCTATTCTTGCATAGATAACATGGTTGGATTCCATCCCCACGGCAACCCGTACATCCCCAACCAAGGAAATGGTGGATGGCTCGATGAAGAGCCAGAAGAGAATCATCAAATCCCTTTGGATGATGACTTTGCAGAGAACTTTACGGAGGATTCTGACTCTGAGCCAGAAGTTAGTAATCTACCCCTGGTGGTTCAAATCCCGAATCCAAACCCTCGTCCGACATTTCAAGTTCCCACACCTCTGTGGGCAACAAACTTGAATAGATGGAGTCACGAACAGGGTCAACCCTTACCTTACAACGGAGACCGAAGCTTTTACAACCTGAGCGAGGGAGGCTTAGCAGACAGAGTGCTGCCTATTCTAGTCCACATGATTGCTCGTACTGATGAGCAGGGTAGGGCAGCCATCAACCGAGTCATGGAGGTCGATGCCGATGCGGGAGTCAACACTATATGCATTCGCCATCTGGTATATGCTCATGAAAGATCTCAGAATCAGATTGCAGCCTTGTAGTGAGAACTTACTGCAACCCAAGCCAAATTCAGGGAACTTTGAGCTCGTCAAGAAACATTTGAAAGGCTCATGAGTGACATGGAGCGCCGTCTGTTAGAATCAAGGACTCAATCTAGTGGTTCTCGTCGCAGATAGAGCCTACTTAACTTTCTCTTATGGATATAACTTAGGTCTATGTAAAAGCTCTAGTTTAATTTCCTATCTATAATAAGACTTTAAACTTGTTAGTCTTTAAAGTCTTAGTACTATCAAATTTTCCTATTGTGGTTGATGTAAGACCTACTTTTAGGTCATTTTTCCCAAACTTGTTACATCATTAATGCCAATATTATTGACAATTATCCAATCTTTTAGGAAATCAATATCTAAGTGCTTTCAGACTTCTACTATTAGGTCTTTATATCAAACATACTCTCATTTGTTTTGTTGGGCTATGGTGAGTTAGTCCATGGACCACTCTCAATATACTTACAATTGATTCTTATTACCATCTTCATCTTTGTAAACTTTTAGTTGAACGATGCCTACACGGAGAGTGACAAGGCGTAACCCTCCGATAACTCCTACATAACCTGCACCTACTCCACAATACAACTCGGAAGCAATCCAAGATGTGGTAAATGCGGCTGTTACGGAAACCCTAGCTCAGTTCAGTGCTAGTGGAACTAGCGGGAGTGGAACGACAGTTCATTCCACTCAAGGTAATGGTTCTATCTGCTATAGGGAGTGCTTGTATAAGGAATTCACCAACTGCAATCCTAGGTCCTTCAACGGGACTGGTAGAATCATTTCCCTCTCATAATGGCTCGAGAAAACGGAATCGATCTTTGAGATCTGTTCCTGTCCGGAAGAAAGAAAAGTTAAATTTGCTGACTGCACCTTAGCGGATAGAGCCCTGACGTGGTGGAATAGCCATGTCAAGCCACTAACTCTAATAGTGGCTAATGCTATGGGCTGGGAAGCTCTGAAGGAGTTCATGATAGAAGAGTAATGCCCGAGGGGTGAAGTTCAGAAACTTGAACAAGAACTCTGGAGCCTGACCATGAAGGGCTCCGACATAGTGGCATATAGTGCCAAATTCAGCGATCTGGTGGCACTATGTCCAGGAATGGTCCCTACGAAGCGAAAGAAAATAGAGAGGTACATATGGGGGCTGGTGCCTCCATTTCAGGGGAATGTCGTAGCTTCAAACCCCACTACCTTCGATAGTGCCAAGCGATTGGCACAACGGCTCATTGATCATGGAGCCCGCACCCCAACTACAATAACAACCCTGGCCATTCCAGAACCCTCCAAAGCTGCTGACAACAAGTAGAAGTTCTGGGATAACAAGAAGAAGAATGCGGCGCAGAGCTCTACCAAAAAGTAGTAGGTCATGGCCGTTCATCCTCTGATAGCACCTACTGCTACTGCGCCAATGAAGCAGTATGTTGGGAGCTTTCCAAAGTTCAACAAGTGCAGCTTCCATCATAATGGACCCTGTTGGGAAATGCAGTGCGCTAACTGCAACAGGAAAGGGCACACTACCTATTTCTGCAAAGCTCTGACAAGGCCAATCACCAAAGTTACCGATGTTGGTCTGGGTCAGGCTTGCTACGAATGTGGTGAGGTGGGTCACTACGAAAGGAATTGTCCGAAGGCAGGGAACGCTGGCGGAGTGGGAAGAGTTTTGGCTATAGGCCACGAGGAAGTGGTTGCTGACCCCACAATGTTCACTGGTACATTTCTCCTCGATAACTCACATGCATGCATACTGCTTGATAGTGGAGCAGAGAGGAGTTTCATGAACCAAAAATTTGCTGATTTACTTAAGCTACAATCACGTGCACTTAAAGAACCGCTCACTGTAGATATGGCTAATAGAAAGACTGAGAGCAATAGCAATATATACATAGGATTTACTCTAACTCTAGATAGCCATTCGTTTTCAATCGAACTCATGCCGGTCTCAATTAAAAGTTTCGACATCATTATTGGCATGGATTGGTTGAGTCTTCATCGTGACGACATCATGTGTTATGAAAAGGCCGTTCACCTTAATCTACCGTCTAGCGAAACTCTAGTTGTCTATGGAGACAAATCAGGCATGAACCTTCGTATCATCTCTAGTTTTCAAGCCCAAAAGTACTTGCGAAGGGAATGTCACGCATTCCTTGCTCATGTTGTCGATGTTAGCCAAGAGACGAAGGACATAAGGAACATCCCAGTGGTACGCGATTATCCGGACATCTTTCTCGAAGAACTCCCAGGATTACCTCCACAATGTCAAGTCGAGTTCAGAATCGACTTAGTTCCAGGGGCTACCCCAGTAGCCAAATCGCCGTATCATCTAGCACCAGCTGAGCTGCAAGAACTATCTGGTCAACTAAACGAGCTGTCATCAAGGGCTTTATTAGACCAAGCTTCTCACCCTAGGGAGCACGGATCTTGTTCGTGAAGAAGAAATACGGATCGCTTCATATGTGCATCAACTACAGAGAACTAATCAAGCTTACCATTAAGAATTGTTACCCTCTGCCTCACATAGACGATTT
Organism: Lactuca saligna; assembly: GCF_052625555.1. NCBI lineage: Eukaryota > Viridiplantae > Streptophyta > Magnoliopsida > Asterales > Asteraceae > Lactuca > Lactuca saligna. Next base: position 178,671,575 of record NC_136417.1, on the reverse strand, counting down.
GTTCAACCAACTGCAAGGGGAAAATTACTTTGCAAAGATAGATCTGAGATCCGGGTATCACCAGTTATGGGTGCTTGAGGAGGATATTCCGAAGAAAACCTTTCGAACTCGTTATGGACACTACGAGTTTGTAGTGATGCCATTCTGATTAACTAATGCGCCCACAATATTCATGGACTTAATGAATAGGGTATGTCGTCTGTACTTGGATCAGTTCATCATTGTGTTCATTGATGACACACATATCTACTCTCATAGTAAGGAAGAGCATAGTAAACATCTACGTCAGATCTTGGAAATATTACGACCAGAGAAGATCTACACAAAGTTCTCAAAGTGCAAGTTTTGGATTCGAAGAGTCGAATTCTTGGGTCATGTTGTTAGTGAAGAGGGAATTCATCTTGACCCTTCCAAAATGAAGGCCATTGTGAACTGGTCATCGCGGAAGATGCCTATAGAAATTCGCTAATTTCTAGGCCTCACTGGCTACTTTTATAGGTTCATTCAGAACTTCTATAGGATCGCGAAACCGCTTACTACATTAACTCAGAAAGGCATGGCCTTTGACTGGGAAGAGAAACAAGAGAATGCGTTTCAAACGCTAAAACGAGCCTTATGCACCGCGCCGATACTATCCCTCCTAGAAGGGATAGAAGACTTTGTGGTTTATTGTGATGCATCCAACCAAGGACTCAGTTGTGTTCTCATGCAACGAGGTAAGGTCATCGCCTATGCCTCAAGACAGCTAAAGACACACAAGGTCAACTATACCTAACATGATCTTGAGTTAGGAGTGGTTATGTTTGCTCTGAAGATCTGGAGACACTACCTGTATGGTACAAAAAGAACTATCTTTACAGACCACAAAAGCCTTCAACATATATTCGACCAGAAGGAGCTCAATATGAGACGACGACGGTGGGTCGAGCTACTCAATGACTACGAATGCGAAATTCGTTATCATCCCGTTAAAGCCAAAATAGTAGTTGACGCCCTAAGTTGGAAAGAATACTCTAGTCGTAGAGTCAAACCATTGACTATGACTATCCATTCACATTTGTCCACACAAATTAAGAAGGCTCAGCTCGAAGCCTTAAAACCTGAAAATGTGGCAGGTGAATCCCTGAGAGGGATGGATAAGAACTTGGAAGTCAAGGGTGGTGAAGCCTTATATCTCATGGATCGGATCAGGACACCGAAACACGGTGGTTTCAGAGACTTGGTCATGACAGAAGCGCACAATACTCGATATTCTGTCCACCATGTTTCAGATAAGATGTATCTTGATATTAAAAAGCTATACTGGTGGGCTAACATGAAAGCAAAGATTGTTACCTTCGTGAGTAAATGCCTTACTTGCGCCAATGTTAAGGTCGAATACCAAAAACCATCAGGTTTACTTCAGCAGCCGGAGATACCTGAATGGAAGTGGGAGTGGATCACAATGGACTTCATAAATAAATTTCCCAAGACAACGGGTTGTCTCAATACCATTTGGGTGATCGTAGACAGGTTAACCAAGTCTGAACACTTCCTACCTATCAAAGAACCTAACTAGAACCTACGTTAGGGAGATCATACGACTGCATGGTGTTCCTATATCGATTATCTCTAATACAGATAGTAGATTCACTTCAATGTTCTGGAAGTCGCTACAAAGTTCCCTAGGAACTAGGCTGGACGTGAGTACAACCTACCATCCATAAACCAATGGGCAAAGTGAGAGGACTACTCAAACTTTGGAAGATATGTTGCGAGCCTGGGTGATTGAGTTTGGAAAGGCATGGGATATTCATCTACCCCTTTTGGAGTTCTCCTACAATAATAGTTATCACACGGGCATAAAGGCTGCTCCATTTGAAGCCCTCTATAGCCGGAAGTGCTGATCCCCTCTGTACTGGGATGAGGTGGGTCACACTTAGTTAGCAGACAAGAGAAGGAAACCTTTGGAATTTCATGTTGGTGACCGTGTTATAGTGAAGGTCTCACCCTGGAAGGGCTTGATACGCTTCGGAAAGTGTGGAAAGCTAAATCCAAGATACGTAGGGCCTTTCGAGATTATCACTAGAATCAACCCTGTAGCTTACAAACTCAAACTACCTCGCGAACTTAGTAACGTACATTCTGTCTTCCACGTCTCGAACTTGAAAAAGTGTCTGTCCAACGAGACTCTTGTAATCCCACTCGACGAGATCGAGATTAATGCGAGCCTCAACTTCGTGGAAGAGCCAGTAAAGATCATGGATCGAGAGATCACGCAAACGAAGAAAAACCGTATCCCGATAGTGAAGGTTCGCTGGAATGCCAAGCGAGGACCTGAATTGAATCAGGAGCGCGAGGATCAAATGAAACTGAAATATCCTCGTCTTTTCTATTAATTATTTTTAATTGCTTAAACTCTAATTTTGGGACGAAATTCTCTCTAACGGGGGGATGATGTGACAACCCGAAATTTCTATCTTGTACATCCATTCAATTCAATCACTGTCAGATTTGTTTCTGCTATCTTTTAGCATTTCTTAAGGTCTGTTTAAGTGTTCTAAGCCTAGTAAATTCAAGGAATTAGTGTTAGAAAGTATCTGCTAGAGTCCATGGTGCAACATTCAAGCAGAAAAACTCCAAGTCTTGGAGTTTACGGCCGTAAACTAGAGATTACGACCGTAATCTCTTGGCTGGCCGTAAACTCCTCCCATATACATGATATTCCTTCATTTTTTACCACTTCTCACACTTCCAACTCATGAAAATCGATTCTCTCTCAACTATCATCAAGAGTTTTCATCTTGATCTTAAAATAAGTAAGTGTTTCTTCCATTTGTTGTTGATACCTTACTTAAATCTTGTGAAACCCTATGACTTCATTCATGATTTCATCTCTTTTGGGTAGATCTTCAAATCTTCATCACTTACACCAAGAACACATACTAGTTCTTGGACCATGAACACCTCTTTCAAGCTTCAAAACGTAAGTATCTTTCCATGTACTAGGTATCCTATAGAATCTCTTAATATACACCCTAGAAAACAACCATTTCCTAAGAACAATGAGAGTTTACGGCTGTGAGCATCTCCCTTGGCCGTAAACCCTCCCCAAGATCTTCATTGGTCGTAAACACCTTAGCCATAAACACCATGGCCGTGGACCCCTTTGTGTGGCCGTAAACCCCCTTAATGCAATCATATGTGATTGTAACACTTCAATCCAAGTGTTTCCTATTCCCTAAGGTGGTTCCCTATCATGATTAGTTGTTATATACACTAATTATATAAATATATGTGTCATTATATGCCTTATAGGATCTGTTTGTGCTCGATACTTCACTTGACATTTAGCATCCTATATCGATCTTAAATTCGTATCACTCACTATAGGTGAGTTCATACCCCTTAACTTATCTTTTAAATGATTTTATAGGGGGGGGGGGATACAAGTAGAAACATTATAGTTATTATATCAATCGCATGTGATTAATAACTATCAAACAAGTGGATTTCCTTATACTTCAAACTGTTTTATCTAACAAACTCTTCAAAAACATTTTATAAACTAACATCAAGTCATCTGTTACCATTCAAATGGTTAAAACTCTTTTATATGTTAAACATTCTATTAAACTCTTCTAAACTTATATATTGTCAAAATCATGTGTATATAGATATATTTATATAAGTAGGGTTGGAAGGACTTAGGACTAATAACTCACTTTATTTCTTGTTCCTTGTTTGGTTGTGGACTCAGGGTATCCTGTTATTTTTCCAAGTGTCATTTGAATCTTAGTCATATATTATGTATATGTGTATAGATATAAAAGTTCCTACATTAGTTCAGCACCTTTGGGTAGCAAGGGTGTACAAGGATACTAAGTCATTTAAACAACATTGCTAGTGAACTATAATAGGTATAGTTTAGAGGTTCACTACTCACTAATTCTAGTACAATGAAACATACAAGAGTCAGTTCATTCTAGATTCAAATACAAACTTACTATTACGAGAAACAGAAAGAACATACTATTATGAGAAACTAAGAGAAAACACACTACACTATACAAAGAGAACATATTATACACTAGAACATAGAAAACATACAATACACTAGAACATACTATACAAACAATATAATAATATAACATTAATGTGAGCCACTACTTCATGGCATGACAATCTACTGATGTGTCATGTTTTGTAACCAGAGTCTCCTGGAGGGAGAGTGTGAATTTGTGTATAGATCTATACGATACTTACCGTCCTACACCTTGCTGTTAGCTACAGTGAGACCTGCAGGTCTATGGGTGATGAATGTCATACCATTTTGATGCCTTCGAGCATCGTGTTTCAATAGTCAATCAATTATGGTACAACCTCATCACATTTTACCTTAATTAACAAACTAGTTTAAGGTAGTTAGTATGTAGTTACTTATATATAATACTACATTTCATCGTTATTTTCCCATTGCAATTACATTGTGATCTTCTCACATAAACGGAAATGTAAACTATATTTTGGTAATGATAGTCATGTTTGGGAAAATACACACTTTTACAAACAAACAACATACAGAACATTCGAGCCTTGTTAGAAGGCTACTTCTTAGTAGAAAATATAGAATTTTCTACGAAATACAAACATTTACTACAAACACTTGCAAACATTTACAATAAACATTTACAAACACTTTCATACAAACAATGACACTAAAATTTCTTATGAACTCAACGGCTTTAATGATGATCTACTCTTTCAAAATAATTGTATTCTCAGGTCACCGGTAGACAGGTACTGATGACTAGGTTTTTGAGAAGACGGAGCTTTCAAGACTTGTCTTTATCTTGATTATTCATTTTTGGTGTCTTATAAGTTATACACAGAACACACTTGTATTAAAATTATCTTATTAATGCAACGGATGATGTTGTTGCTTGTTTACTATTATGCATTGTTGTGATAATGTACATGACGTCCTCCGCCCCAGAACGTTTCCGCTACTCAGGTTTTGTGGTGTGACTGAGATTTATACGGGTGTTGCTGAAAACACATCGGAATTTTAGGACTACCGTAATCTTCAGGAAGAGCGTTGGGCCCAACAGAAGTTGAGGTGGGCTGAGTTTGATCAGCGATGGGCAGCTCAAGAGCAACACAACCGCAATACACACTATTTTTTGAGTGACCTTCAAAGAGTACTTGTCCTTCCACCACAATAACAACCATCAACATCTCAATCCCAGTGGCCCCATATTATCCAACCGATTATCAACCCTACTCCCCTCCACAGTTCCCACCACATCCACCCCCGCCCAACCCTCAATATACCGGCTATGCCTCTTTCCAAGCATCGAGGACAATGCTTATTTTATGCTTGGGGAGGGGCATCCATCTATGCATAAATCCTGTTGCATGTAGGTTGCATGTAATTTTGTATATATTTCATTAATTTTCATTTTCTTTTTCATTTTTCAACATAGAAATTTTTTCAAAAAAAAAAAAATCCAATCCTATGAAACCGAATCCTCTCAAAACAGTTGAGCTGGTAAGTGAGTCGTATTGCTTGAGATTAGACTTGATCTTTTTTATTGAAAATCTCAAAGCAAGCTAATCACACACGAACACACCTCTCGAAGCTACTTTGCAAAACAAAAAGTGATAAGATTGTCAACATTGGAGCATAACAGTAGGTATGAGTAAATTATTTGGGACACATGATAGGTCTTATGAGTAGTAAATTCTCAATTGAACTCAAAATGCCAAATTCAAAAATTCATAAAAATAATACAAAATTTCAATGTCCTGAGCCTTCCAACGCTCTAAAAAGTCCTTTCTACTCATTCCCTTTTATATACCTTGCTTGGGGACATATTTCCAACTATATCTACGGGTCTTTGCATGTTAACTTCAGTTCCCCGAAAAATGTCTAGAAGCCGTCACGGTAATAGACCGCGAGATGTCCCACAACAGAAAAGTCAAGGACGAAAATATAAAGAAATAGGCCTAGCAATTAAATTAATAATATTTTTATGTGTTATCTTAGTTAACAATTCTAAAACAAAAAAAAAATTTATTAAGTTAATCTGTGACCTTTAGGACTCGAAGAAGTAAACTATGTGGGGTGTTCCACACCTAATCGCCTAAAGCTAAATTGTTTGGGACTAATTGGGTAGAAAGTTTGCTACACGGGTTCCATAGAAAGTCATGAACTTAATAATAACAAATAAAGCTAATCTATGGCCTTTGAGGTTCGAACAAGTAAACCCGAGGGATCTCTTTAAATCTAGCACACTAAGGTCATTTGATCTGGATGTGCTGGTTGGAAGCCCGGTACACGAATTTCAAAGAAAGCCATGAGCTTTATTTGTAGAAAAATGTAATTAGAAAGTTCGTATATATTTGTGTTTATAGTTTAATTGAATAATATGTTTTGAAAAAATGCTTGGCTGCCAAAAGATTCATTTGGACTTGGATTTGAACTTATGACATTGCGACTGAATGTTAATTATTTTGACTGGTGTAAGTGGTTTGAAATTTGTAAGCAATCTGGGTAAATATTTGGGAAATTTTTAGAAGATATTTTTTAGAACAAGGTTGTTGTTAATCAGCAAATAGATGTTGTCGGTCATTGTTATATTTTGTGAAACAAAGATGAATAAGCATGTTGTAACATCCCAAAAATACAAGCCAAAAATTTCATTTTTGAAAACATATACTTAGCAAAACATTAGTAGTAAAACATACACCAACCACATCATTTCATAAAAGTGTGCGTGTCTGGAAAAAAGTTTATAAAAAAACATAACAACGTTAGAGTACAATCCCTAGGAAGATCTCATGGTGCGGAATACAAGCATGTGTGTGATGGGCCGCTACCGCGCCAGCTCTTTCCCCTTCGAAGAAGAGGTACCTGAAACCAAAACTGAAAACTGTAAGCACGAAGCTTAGTGAGTTCCCCTATTATACCGCATACCATACAATCGCATATCATACATATTGCCAGGCATTTCTGGGGCGCCCGACCTACCCGGTACGTCCATTCTGGGGTGCTGACTACCCATGTCAAGCAATTCTAGGGTGCTGAGTACCCTCCGGTCCTGACGACTGAACCTCGGGGACTATTTCACCCCCTACTGCTTCTATAACATAACACAAACATAATATCAGACATATCCGGGGTGCCTGAACTACCCTTCGGTCCTAACAACCGAACTCGGGTACTGGTCCCCTCCTACTACCTCTATCGGATATAACATAACAAGCCAGCATGCAAACATATCATCACATAATGTCAGACGTATCTGGGGTGTCTGACTACCCTTCGGTCCTAACAACCAAACTCTACTACTATCACATACAACATATCATGCTAGCATATAACATATCAGGTAGTAGCAAACCTACATGATATCACAAAGACAATCATTTATCATACATATCCTACTGGTGGGCCGGCATTGTGGCCTTAGACCCACCGCTACTGGAAGGTAACTCACCTCTTAGTAGCTGCTGATCTGTGTGGGAATGGTCTGTCTGCTGTTGCTGCTCCGGAAATCCTCCGGCTGCAATTCCCACCAAACACTTAGTCAAATACTACTAACCGACCTCGAGGTAAAATGACCATTTACCCTTAACCAAACCATGAGTTAAAGTCAAAGTCATCTTCCAGTTGACCCAACTCACCGAGTCCCTATCCCTTTGTCTGACCACTATCCTATCTCTACTCGTCGAGTTTGGCATTGAATCGACGAGTTTTCCTTCTAAGCTAAAGGCCAATAGTCCTTCATCCTACTCGGCGAGTTGTGTGAACAACTCGCGGAGTTCTTTTTCATCCGATGAACACTCAATGCTGAGACTCGCCGAGCTGTATGAACAACTCGCCGAGTCTGTTCTTGAGGCAAGAAGATTTTGCTGAACTCGTCGAGTCATGGCATTGACTTGCCGAGTTACTACATGAGTGAATCTGGCTTCCAACCCACTGAGTCACACCCTATGACTCACTACTCCAACCCGCAAACACGAAAATGGGGAAAACTCGGGGACTCGCGACTCGACTCGCCGAGTCTGAGGGACGACTCGCCGAGTCGGCCACATGCAATTACTATGCACTCAATTTTTCTTCAATCCAACTCATGCCATTCACAGATCTGGGTTTCTAGGGCATGAATTACACGTAAAGTTTCCAACTTTACGTGTAAATAATCACCAATGAAGGTTTTAGGGCTCAAAGTGCACCAAAAGAGTAGATCTAGGGCTTTCATGCAATATGACTCCATAAAGGCAGTAGATCCAAGCTCCAGGGACTCAATCATGCCTAGATCTAGAGGCTAACAACTTATTAGAACCCACAATGCACAAACAAGCTTGGGGAATGGCTCAAGAAGGACTTTCATGTAGATAATAGAGACTACAAGCATGAAAACAAAGGGGAAACGAGTTATACCTCAAAGAAAATGCTGAGATGACACAAACATGCATGGCCTCCTTCTCCTCTTCTTGATCTACTCTTCTTTCTCCTCAAAATCTTCAAGAACACACCTAAATACTTGAATCTCACAAGGAATAGGGGTATACATGATGTTGGGAGCTCTGAGGGTGAAGGGGCGAGCTTAGGGGCGGATAAGAGGGTTTAAATAGGGTGCAAACCCTTGAAATTTAGGGTTTCATCAAACAGCGGTGACTCACCGAGTCCAGAGTATGGAATCGCCGAGTCGCCAACTTAAACGTGTTCCGGATCACGTCTCTACTCGGCGAGTCGGACCTACAACTCGCCGAGTCCAAGGCTAAAAATGAAAAAAAAATAAGATGAATTTTTACATACTAGGAACCAGGTGTTACAAATCTCCCCCACTTATTCTAGACTTCGTCCTCGAAGTCTGCCGCTCGAACCTGAAACAACTCGGGGTAATGCTCCATCATTTCTTCCACCGACTCCCAAGTCCATTCCGAACCCTTGCGGTGCTGCCATTGCACCTTCACTAATTCCACCCTCTTGTTCCTTAGATCCTTCGACTTCTAGTCGAGGATTGCGACTAGGAGCTCAATGTAATTCAGGCTATCATCAACCTGTATATCCTCTAACGGCACCACCGCTGAAACATCCACGAGGCACTTCCGCAGCTGGGAGACATGGAAGGTGTTGTGGATCTGACTGAGCTTGGCTGGCAGATCCAGCCTATATGCCACCTTGCCCACCCGGGATACAACCCTGAACGGACCAATGAATCTCGGGCCCAACTTGCCCCGCTTCCTGAATCGAATGACGCCTTTCCAAGGCGACACCATCAGGAGAACCATATCCCCGACCTGTAACTCCAGGTCTGATCGACGCTTGTCGGCGTAACTTTTCCGTCGACTCTGCGCGCTCTGAAGCCTGCTTCGAACCTGCTGGATCCTCTCAGTCGTCTTGAGCACCACCTCAGTGCTTCCCATGACCCTCTGGCCAACTTCACCTCAACATATCGGGGTCCTACACCTCCGTCCGTACAACATCTCGAATGGGGAACGGTCAATACTCACGTGGTAGTTGTTGTTGTACGAGAACTCAGCCAAGGAAAGATATGTATCCCAGCTACCACCGAAATCTAACACGCATGCCCGCAACATATCCTCCAAAGTCTGGATGGTCCGCTCACTTTGACCATCCGTCTGCGGGTGAAAGGCGGTGCTAAAATGCAGACGAGTGCCCAACTCGTCATGAAACCTCTTCCAAAACCTGGAAGTGAACTGCACATCTCGATTTGATATCACTGACACTGGCACCCCGTGCCGTGCCACTATCTCTCTGATATAGATATCAGCCAACTTTTTGGCCGAGATACTCTCCTGAATCGGAATAAAAAATGGGCGCTCTTGGTCAACCGATCCACGATGACCCAAATCGAATCTACTCCTCGCGCCGTTCATGGAAGCTTTGTGATAAAATCCATCATAATATCTTCCCATTTCCACAACGGGATATCCAACGGCTTCATCTTGCCGTGCGGTCTCTGATGCTCAGCCTTGACCTTCCTGCAGGTCAAACACCTCCCGACGTACCACGCCATATCCCGCTTCATGCAGGGCCACCAATAGTCTAGGCGAAGATCCCGATACATCTTCGTCACCCCTGGATGAACAGAGAATCGGGATTTGTGCGCCTTCTCAATCAAGATCTGGCGCACGCCTCCGAGATACGACACCCACACCCTACGGTGTAGTGTCAATAACCCTCGACTATCATAATCGGAGGTGACTTGACCCACTATACGCTCACTCTTCCGATGTTCCTCCTTCACAACCCAGCTGAGCTTCCTGAATCTGTTCTAACAGGGGAGTCACTACAGTCATCCTCATGCAAATATCCCTGATCGGTGCCACCTTGCGGCTAAGCGCATCGGCCACCACATTGGCCTTCCCCGGTTGATAAGGATCACGCAATCATAATCGTTCACCACATCCAGCCACCGATGCTGCCTCATGTTCAGATTCGGCTGATCCATGAGGTACCTCAAACTCTTGTGGTCCGTGAAAATGGTACATCGAACCCCGTAGAGGTAATGCCGCCATATCTTGAGGGCGAAGACCACCGCTCCCAACTCTCAATCATGCGTCGGGTAGTTCGCCTCATGAGGCTTCATCTGCCTCGAGGCATAAGCAATGACATGACCTCTCTGCATCAATATCGCACCTAAACCTGAGATGGACGCATGACAATATACCACAAAATCCTCTACGCCCTCAGGCAGGGCTATGATTGGCACCTCACATAATCTCTGTCTCAGAATCTCAAACACTGCCTGCTGCTCAGGCCCCCATCGAAAGACCACGGCCTTCCTAGTCAACTGTGTCAGGGGTACGACTATCTTAGAGAAATCCTGAATGAATCTCCGATAGTATCCTGCTAATCCTAGGAAACTCCGAATCTCAGATGGACACTTTGGAACCTCCCATCTCATCACGGGCCCCACCTTGTCCGGGTCTACCGAAATCTCGTTCTGGTTGACGAGGTGCCCAAGAAACTGCACCTCGCGCAACCAAAACTCACATTTGGAGAACTTGGCATATAAGCTCTCCCTCCTTAAGGTTTCCAAAACCTCTCTCAGATTCTCCTCGTGCTCCTCCTGTGTCTTGGAATAAACCAAGATGTCATCAATGAAAACTATCACAGACCGATCCAGCATCGGTCTACACACACGGTTCATGAGGTCCTTGAACGTGAAAGGAGCATTGGTGAGACCAAACGACATCACCATGAACTCATAATGGCCATAACGCGTCCAAAACGTGTTCTTATGTATATCATCCTCTTTAACCCTCATCCGATGATATCCTGAACGCAAATCGATCTTGGAGAACCAAGATGCTCCCTGAAACTGATCAAAGATGTCATCAATCCTTGGGAGTGGGTAATGGTTCTTCACCGTCACCTTATTTAGCTCCCAGTAATCTATGCACATCCGATGCGACCCGTCCTTCTTCTTCACTAATAGGATCAGGGCTCCCCAGGGTGAACTGCTTGGTCGAATGAATCCCTTGTCTAGCAGCTCCTGCAGCTGCGTAGACAGCTCCTGCATCTCGGGAGGAGCCAACCGATACGATGCCTTGGCTATCAGAGCCGCACCAGGAACTAGGTCTATCTTGAACTCTACCTGATGCTCCGGAGGTATCCCAGGAAGTTCCTCTGGGAACACATCAGTGTAATCTCGCACCACTGGAACCTCGCTCACCGTCGCCTTACCCGACTCCTGGGTATCCAAAACATACGCTACATATCGTGCGCAACCCTGCTGAAGGTAGCACCTAGTTTTCGCTGCTGAACATAATGTAGGTCCACACTACGGCCCCTCGCCGTGGATCACCAACTCTCCCCCACTTGGGGTCCTGATCCACACTAACTGCTGTGCGCAATCTATCGCCGCCCCATTAGGGCTCAAGCAATCCATGCCTATAATCACCTTGTTCCCCCGCAAAGGGATAGGAAGCAAATCCACCAAATAGCGCTCCTCAAATAACCTTAGGACACAATCCCTGAATACTGCGGACGCTCGCACCGATCGATCATCAACAATATCTACCTCTAAAGGGCAATCCATCATGCCCGAAGACTCAGTAAACCTCTTGCTAAGCGCAATGGAAACAAAGGATCGGGTGGCACCCGAGTCAAACAACACCTAAACAGGAATACTGTTCACATGGAACGATCCTACATGGAGCACATATCAATATTATAACATCACAAAAAAATAAAGTAGAGGGAAAGAATCATACCCGTCACCACATCGGGTACGGCGCGTGCCTCCTCGGTAGTCAGCTGAAATGCCCGACTCCTCACCACTGGAGCCTCTGCCTTGCCCTGCCGTCCATCAGTGATCCACAACATCGCTAGAGCTGACGCCTTCATTGGCGTGGGTGCTGCCAACTGAGGGCAATTGGCCTTCTTGTGGCCCCTTTGGTTGCAGTGGAAACACATCAACTCAAATGTCTGTATGATAGTTGTAGGGGCGGTACAATCCCTGCTGAAATGCCCCGACTTGCCACACTTATAGCAGCCCGACGATCCCAGTCTACATGCCCCCTCATGAGGCCTGCCGCATTTCCTGCAGCGGCTCGGTCCTGACTGGCCTTTCGGCCTACCATCTGATCCATTGGGCTTCTTCCCCGAAGCCCCTCCTATCTGTCCCTCCTCTGTCTTACTCTTCCAGACGTGCTCCAGATCTATCTCTCTCTCCCTCGCCCTGGAAATCATAGAGTCCAAGGTAGGGCAAGCTGAAAAACTGACATGCTCTCGAATATCAGCTCAGAGCATGTCATGGTAGCGGGTCCTCCTCATGTCCTCATCACCCGCATACTGGGGCACTAATAATGCTCTCTCTACCGGAACTTGGCGGTGATCTCCGCTACAGTCTCCGTTATCTGCCTCATATCCAAGAACTCTCTGGCCAGGTGCTGAAGCTCGACAGCCGGTGCAAATTCTGTCCTAAATTTGGTCGCAAAGTCCAACTAGGTCATAGCCTCAACAGCCGAGGCTCTCAACGAGTCGCTCACGGACTCCCACCAATCCCTAGCTCGATCTCATAAACACCCTGCCGCAAACGTCACCTTCGACCCCTCAGGGCAGAAGCTAATCATCTGTGCAGACTCAATGTCTGCAATCCATCGCCTGACAGCTATGGGGTCCTTCGCCCCGTGAAAATCCAGCGCACCACTGCCCCTGAAGTCCTTGAAGGACAGTGTGCGGGATCCTGACTGGCCAGATGCCATGTCGCTCCTGAATGCCCTGAGGCGATCCTCTATCATCTCCAATATCCCTTCCTTGATCGACCCGAAGATAATGGGGGTCGACTCAAGGATGCCTCATGTGATCTCTGGCGTGATGAACTCGCGTAGCCCCTCATCTACTGGCTCGGAACCTGATCCCGAACCCGATCCCTCTCCTGTACTACCAACTGCTGGCCTCGAGCGTAGTACCACCATTCTGAAATACAAAAGAAATAACAACTGTTGGTGATACTGATACCTCTGGAGGGATCACACCTACTACAAGTTCTCTGGTCTTATCTTATCCTTCCTCAGTTCGAGTACGGATCCTCTGCTTTCAGTAGTACGGGCCCATACTACCTTCCACATCTATTCATGCCTTCTCCAAAGACTACCTTGACTCTACCAGGTCCCTTCCACTACCACTGATCACTACTACTCTTATCCTAGGCTTTCCCTAGGAAACCTCTGACTCCACCCAACCCAGTCCTCAGCTGTTGAAGGTCTCTTTATGATGCCAATTAGGTATTAAATGAATACAATCACATGCGACGAGGCTCGGATAATCCTTCGAGTAAGGGACTCATCCCTACAACGGTTAGGACTCAAACAAGAGCTACACAATAGGGTCAATTCCAACACTCTGAGATTATTCAACCCTAATCACATGTGACTTTAACGTATTCACCTAACAGCTAACTCCCATCACTCAAAGCCCACATAGCACAAAGCAAAAAACATTTGGACAAAAGGAAACAATCTTAAGCAACTCTATCCCTGTAGAGAAAAACTGAACTAGCATACAATGATAAACTCATACTATCAGGCATAACCTAAACATGCTAACCTACTGCTGTCTACTCAATTCTAGCTTACAACTTTTCATATACAGAAGTACATATAGGAGGCACATAAGGCATCACTCTAGATCCTTAGTCCTATTCTAGCATGCTGTTCTATAGGAACTGATAAACATATATAAACTTGTATGGGTACATTGGGGAATACTTACTTGAGCTCGGCCGGTCGCGCACATCACACACTTCGTTCCTTCTTAAAACTCTTTACTTAGCTTTTCAGAAAATATTTTCTTCTTTAAAATCTTTTAACCCCTTGATTTGAGTTCAGACACCCCGAAGGCGTGTCCGAATCCCTCAAACTAGGGCTCTGATACCAACTTGTTGTTGGATATAATGTCTAAGTCCATAACTATATTTGGTATGTACTTGACCCGACCCGGCATGGTCCATTTGGGTTGCACTTCACCCGAACAATTTATGGATAATATTTGAGAATAGTACAAGTTTTGATTTATTAATAGATTATAAGTTCTAATATATTAATATAAGATCATATTATTTAATTAGTATTGATCAATAATTAATCTAGGATTAATTTAGAGATCAAAGATATTACTAATTAAATATATGCTTCTATATTTATATAGTGTGGGCTAATGCTTATTTTGAATGAGCTAGGCTTGCATGGAAAAGTCCATGGATACTCCATGGAGATTTAACCCATGGATCTCATGGAAATGAAGAGACATGGTAGGGTTTACATGGATGTAACCCTAATCCACCACACTATATAAAGGAGCTTTGGTTCTTGACATCACACTAGTTGACACTTGTTGAGGTGAGGGCCGATTTCTACATAGTAGTGACTATTCTATCAAAGTTCCAAGTTTTTGGTGATTTGTGATTTCCATTTGAAGCATTCACACTATTGGTGCTAAGCTCTAAAACTCCAAGCAATCAACTACTACTACAAGGTAAGCACTTCTACTAGCTTTATTTGATTCATATTCCCCATGCCATGCTAGTTAGAATATGAACCTTGGAAAAATAATTATTTGCATGTATCTTAGACAAACATAGATCCAAGGTTTATTAGGGTTGCATGAACACTTAGGAAGTGTTAGAATGCTCAAAACCCATCACTTGTAACATCCGAAAAAAACGAGCCAAAAATTTCATTTTTGAAAACATATACTTAGCAAAACATTAGTAGTAAAACATACACCAACCACATCATTTCATAAAAGTGTGCGCGTCTGGAAAACAGTTTATAAAAAAACATAACAACGTCAGAGTACAATCCCGAGGAAGATCTCATGGTGCGGAATACAAGCGTGTGTGTGATGGGTCGCTACCGCGCCATCACTTTTCCCTTCGAAGAAGAGGTAACTAAAACCAAAACTGAAAATTGTAAGCACGAAGCTTAGTGAGTTCCCCCATCATACCGCATATCATACATATTGCTAGGCATTTCTGGGGTGCCCGACCTACCCGTTACGGCCATTCTGCGGTGCCGGCCTACCCGTGTCAAGCCATTCTGGGGTGCTGACTACCCATGTCAAGCCATTCTGGGGTGCTGACTACCCTCCGGTCCTGACGACTGAACCTCAGGGACTATTTCACCCCCTACTGCTTCTATAACATAACACAAACATAATATCAGACATATCTGGGGTCCCTGAACTACCCTTCGATCCTAACAACCGAACTTGGGGACTGGTCCCCTCTTACTACCTCTATCGCATATAACATAACAAGCCAGCATGCAAACATATCATCACATAATGTCAGACGTATCTGCGGTGTCTGACTACCCTTCGGTCCTAACAACCAAACTCTACTACTATCACATACAACATATCATGCTAGCATATAACATATCAGGTAGTAGCAAACCTAGATGATATCACAAAGACAATCATCTATCATACATCTCCTACTAGTGGGCCGGTATTGTGGCCTTAGACCCACCGCTACTGGAAGGTAACTCACCTCTTAGTAGCTGCTGATCTGTGTGGGAATGGTCTGTATGCTGCTGCTGCTCCGGAAATCCTCCGGCTGCAATTCCCACCAAACACTTAGTCAAATACTACTAACTAACCTCAAGGTAAACTGACCATTTACCCTTAACCAAACCATGAGTTAAAGTCAAAGTCATCTACCAGTTGAATCGAGTTGCCGAGTTGGCCTGTCAACTCGCCGAGTCCCTATCCCTTTGTCTGACCACTATCCCATCTCTACTCGTCGAGTTTGGCATTGAATCGACGAGCTTTCCTTCTAAGCCAAAAAATAATAGTCCTTCATCCTACTCGCCGAGTTGTATGAACAACTCTCCGAGTTCTTCTTCATCCGATGAACACTCAATGATGAGACTCGCCAAGCTGTATGAACAACTCGCTGAGTCTGTTCCACAGGCAAGAAGATTGCCGTGAACTCGCCAAGTCATGGCATTGACTCGCCGAGTTACTACATGAGTGAGTCTAGCTTCCAACCCACTGAGTCACACCCTACGACTCACTACTCCAACCCACAAACACGAAAAGGGGAAAAACTCGAGGACTCGCGGATCGACTCGCTGAGTCGGCCACATGCAATTACTATACACTTGATTTTTCTTGAATCCAGCTCATGCCATTCACAGATCTGGGTTTCTAGGGCATGAATTACACGTAAAGTTTCCAACTTTACATGTAAATAATCACCAATGAAGGTTTTAGGGCTCATAATGCACCAAAAGATTAGATCTAGGGCTTTCATGCAATATGACTCCATAAAGGCAGTAGATCCAAGCTCCAGGGACTCAATCATGCCTAGATCTAGAGGCTAACAACTTATTACAACCCACAATGCACAAAAAAGCTTGGGGAATGGCTCAAGAAGGACTTTCATGTAGCTAATAGAGACTACAAGCATGAAAACAGAGGGAAACGAGTTATACCTCAAAGAAAATGCTGAGATGACACAAAGATGCGTGACCTCCTTCTCCTCTTCTTGATCTACTCTTCTTTCTCCTCAAAATCTTCAAGAACACACCTAAATACTTGAATCTCACAAGGAATAGGGGTATAAACGATGTTGGGAGCTCTGAGGGTGAAGGGGCGAGCTTAGGGGTGGATAAGAGGGTTTAAATAGGGTGCAAACCCTTGAAATTTAGGGTTTCATCAAACAGCGGTGACTCACCGAGTCTAGAGTATGGAATCGCCGAGTCGCCAACTTAAACGTGTTCCAGCTCACATCTCTACTCGGCGAGTCGGACCTACGACTCGCCGAGTCCAAGGCTAAAAATGAAAAAAAAAAACTAAGATGAATTTTTACATACCAGGAACCAGGTGCTACACATGTTTTGTCACCTACAATTTCACAAGAGTAAGACAATAATTTGTTCCATGAATTGACTTGATGATACTAATAGAGAACAAGTGTTGTGATCTTTGATTCTGTTGAGTTGCAATAGGGAGTGGCTAAAGTCTTATTTCTATTGTTATATAATTTGAGACTAAAGCCAAGTTGACTCAAGGCACGATAGGTACATTCTAAATTATGGTATAAAAACTTGGTTAATTGGGTTGGATTCTTTTTCATGTTTGTTTTGATTTCATGCATTAAATTTCAAAAAAGTTTTGACTTTGATTATCTTTTCTTCTCCTTTATTTTATTTTCTCTAGTTTAAATTTTTCTTGTTCTTTCTTGATGACAAGAAAGGTTCAAGCTTGGTGAGATTTGTTAGGTGTGCATTGCATTTAGGTTTAAACTCATGCATTTTGCATATTTTTCGAGATTTTTCATGATGGAATTTCATTCACACACTTTTCTGAAATTTCAGGGACTTCTGGAGGTAGGATCTTAATTGAGGTTATGAATAAGAGATATGGATGAAGTTTCGGGACTTGTGGAGCATCGAAGAGGAAGATATCAATAAAATGAAGATTTTAGCTTTACAGAAGTTTACACGACCGTGTAAATGCAAGCCTTGTGTTTACATGGGCCGCGTAAACACGTTCTATCGAGCATCGAACTTTGAAGGCCTAACCAAATTGAGCATTCTACTTTTTGTGTTTACACGGCCATGTAAATATTACCCTTATGTTTACACGGGCCGTGTAAACAAGGTTGTCAGTTTAAAACACTTTATCGCCTTTCTAAAAAGTTGCAACTAGTTCCTGAAGTGAGGGAGTCGATTTTGTGAGTTCTAGAGGTGATTTTGGGGAGTATTTTGAAGACAATTGTTGCTTGAAAACACTTGGATTTCATTTGGATTTCACTTTGTAAGACTTTAATTTCAATTTCTAGGTTTGTGCTTTGTTCTAGTCATGAGTGGCTAGAAACATAATTCTCCAACTTCATGTATTGACAATTAAGTGTGTGAATTCAATCATTAGACTTGGTGTTTGTTGTAAATTCTATCTAGTGAATTTGATTTTGTTTTAATTGAAGGTTTGATTTCAAGTATTGTGTTTACATGGGCCGTGCAAATGCATTCTATCGAGCATCGAACTTTGAATGCCTGACCAAATTGAGCATTCTTCTTTTTGTGTTTACACGGCCGTGTAAATGTTACCCTTATGTTTACACGGGTCATGTAAACGAGGTCGTCAGTTTAAAATAGTTTATCTCCTTTCTAAAAAGGTGCAACCGGTTCCAGAAGTGAAGGGGTCGATTTTGTGAGTTCTAGAGGCGATTTTAGGGAGTATTTTGGAGACATTGTTGCTTGAAAACACTTGGATTTCACTTGGATTTCTCTTTGTAAGAGTTTAATTTCAATTTCTAGGTTTGTGCTTTGTTCTAGTCATGAGTGGCTAGAAACATAATTCTCCAACTTCATGTAGTGACAATTATGTGTGTGAATTCAATCATTTAACTTGGTGTTTGTTTTAAATGTTATCTAGTGAATTTGATTTGGTTTTAATTGAAGGTTTGATTTCAATTCTAATTCTTTTTGGCCAATTTAGTTAGGGTTGATTCATTCAAGTTATCTAATATGAAAAATCTATAATTATTTTTTCATATAGAACAAGTAACAAACACTAGATTGAATTTTCTTAGAATAATTCTGGTGTAAATCATATTCACACATTCTTACACTCCCAAAATTTTGAGGAGTATTGAATGTTGTTGGTAAATTCACATAAAGCATAATGCAATCTTTCCACCTAACTCTAAGAACTCGTTTAGATTAGATTGGTTAGATTAGAATTAATTAAAGAGCTTATTTTAATTAATTAAAATGTTGAATGTGAATTGCTAGAGCTTGTTAGCATTTCTAATACCAATTTAGATAGAATTAAACAAATATCATTTCATACTTTGAATCACATTGCTAATTAGTCTTGTATAGAGTCAGAGTATTTTACAAATCTTGGGTTTATTTTATTTGAAAAAATTGATTACTCGTACCTTCAATCTTTGTTTGAATTAAACCCCTCTCTTTTGTGATCTCATTTCTACCTTACGCAAAAAGGGTATAAGAACTTATCTCGTGTCTCTTTGGATCGATCCTACTTACCTTGGATTACATTTTTAGTGAAAAGTAATGATGTTTAAGGAGTTATTTTATCTCTTTATTTGTTGTCTTTGACACACCTAACACTTCTTATCCTTGCCTAACGGTATCACTATGTACATGAGAAAATGATTTGTGGATGTACTTATATGATATTTTGGAGGATTATGGGTGATAGGGTAGTTCCAAAAACATGTGCATGTCGTAATTTTTACAATCATATATTGGGTTTTCTATGCATCTATACACATAAGATTAGCGCATCAAAATAATCAAAACAATCCCTTTATGTACATGCACCATAGGATCTAGGTTTTACTAATTATAGCAACATTCTTTGAAACTTAAAATCTACTAAGAAAAATAGAATTGCTAACATCTTTTGAATCTTTATCTTGATCTTCTTGAACCTTCTTGATCCAATCATGTTGCTTGGGTGAGAGCACTTAACAAAGAATATCTCTAACAGAATCACAACCAAGACTCCAAAACGAGAACCAAAAGAAAACTAGTATAGGAATAAACTTATACAAACCCTAGAACAGGTTGAGATATTCGTCCCACAAAAAGTGAGGGAAGACGTAGGCGATATTTCAAGCTAAGGCACAATGATGAATGAAACCCGTGTCACCTTATTTATAGCCTTAAAGCTTTTCCAAGTTTCATCTCCCATCCCATGTGGGATGAAGATGTATTTTTAAATTCTCCTCCCATTATCACAACTAGCATTTTAGCTTGGAAATTCTATTATCATGTAAACATCGTCTATTGTAAAACTTGTACTTGAAGTGAATATCATACTCTATGCTCACTCAGATACACTTCAAATGTTTAGCTATGGGTTGAAAACCCTAGAAATCCCGGTTCAAGTTTATTGTGAACTAGAATCTTTTATTGGGCCTAAAGGACTAATAAACCATCCACTTGACTAGTTTGGGCCTAGAAACCCTAACTGGGCTTTAAATGGACCCACACTCATAAAACTTAACATTTAGGGCCATGTAGGCCTAAAATTGTTCATTTTATCTCTAATGGGCCATGATTGGCCATAAATGATTTCATTAGCCACAATGGGCCATAAACTCCACTTCTTTTATTCATTTGCGTCGTGAGCCATCATAAGGGCCTAATGGGTCGAAAAATATTATTAGGCCTCTTGAAAATCGAGCAAAGCCTAGATTACGGCTAAACCATTCCATTCTCATCTCTCTAGCCCAAATTCTTGGCCCATGTAATTAAACAAAAAAAAAATTAGAAATTATGTGCTTGTGACACCTCATGTTTGCATGATGGTTTTTCATGCAAACATCACCTCAATTCTCTCTCTTTCCCTATTCTTCTACCCTCGGCCGAGAATCCCACCACCCACCTCCATTTTCTCATTTCAAACATCTTCAAAACACTCTTTAGAGCTCCTCCTTCCTCCTTTAAATTTTTGAGATTTTGGGTGTAGTTTCAAGAGGTTTTCCTTCAAGATCATCATCCTTGGTAAGATCTTATTGTTGGATTAGTGTCAAAGTGTATAACTGTAATTGGTATATACTTTACCCGACCCGAGATGGTCCATTTGGGTTGCATGGCATCAAAACATTTGGGTAGACCTTTTAATGAGAAGAAGATATTTGTGACATATTAATATATTATAAGTTCTGATATATTAATATGAAATCATATTATTTAATTAGTATTGATCAAGAATTAATTTAGAAATAATTTAATGATTGTGTAAATCAATGATTCTTGAATATGTGGGCTTATGATCCACGATTCCTTACATTGGGTTTAACCCATGTGGTGGCCCACAAATACTCTACGGAGGTTAAAACCCATGGAGCATAAGGAATGGGTAAATTCATGGGTTACATGGTGTAACCCTAATGTGCACACTATATAAAGACCCCATTGGTTTGTGAAATTCGCACGAGTGCATAATATAAAGGGCAAGCGAATTTCTATGAACTCATATCTTCTCTCATGATTATTCTAAATGTTCATGGTGTTGTGTGAGACATTTGAGGTGTCACATTTGGGGCACTAGGCTCTTGAGTTCCATGGAATCAAGCACCAACAAAGAGGTATGTAATTCAACTAGATTTTTGTGACAACCCGATATTTTGATTCTATGTAATGACTTAAAAAGCCAAGTATTGTAACCACTTTTGAAAATAATGAAATTAACTTTGAAAATAAAATGTACAAAAGTCTCTATTTGGTTACCTACTATGTAAGATATCATTAAACCGTGAGCGTACATAAAAAGAACGTCCAAAACTGACTTCGTATGAGGAAGTTATGATTTTTCCAAGTTCGGTATAGCGATAGACAGCTAAAAACTCGAAACAGAGATCGAGCGACTTTTGGCCGAAATGACCTAAATGAGAACCGAAGGTCTCGACAATGGTATTTCAATGGTAAAAAGTTTGGCAAAAACAGATATCGGATAATGAAGATATGAATTTTTGAAGTTTACTGAATAATAATAATATAAATTTAAATCAAAATTCAGTATTATCCGAAGGGGGAGTCATCGGGCCAATCCGAGTTACGCACAGCGTAACAGCGTACGCCCAGCGTACTCGAGGACTAGGCCTCGGATCGTCCACGTTACCCCTATGTGAAGCTATGCCCCGTCCCATCCGAGGCAGTCGAGGAGGCGGTTATGCATGACGCACGCGTACACCCAGCGTACCGAGGCGGTTCCCAGCCCCTATAAAAGGGATGCGAGGGTTCCGGGGAAAATGCTCATTTCCTCTCCTCTTACTTGCATTTTTACCTTGTTTTTCATGCACATGATATCCCGAAGCCCCGGTTTCCATACTCAAGCCCCGAAGGTTGTTTGTGCTTTCGAGATTCCCGAGAATCCCGAGAAAATCCGCTTTCTCGAGTCAAAGTTCTACTCGGTTTTCATCTCACCTTCTTCGATCTATCAAGTGTGCTCATAACTCTATAAACTACACTTTTAAATGGTTGATAAATGCTTTTTATACAATATTAAGGGGGGAAATGCAAGTAAACACGCGGTTATTATCGTGTGTAACCTAAAGATTTACTATATAAACTTTTTATCTAAGTAATCATATGTGATTCATAAACTACTACATCAGTATTCTCGTAGGATATATATATTTTCGTTAACACCTTGTCTTGTGGAAATAAAACTGTTTATATAGATATATATATACGAATCAAATGCTCCATTTTTACATTAAGTATATGTGATCGGTTATGTCACTTTACGTGTTATACTTTACATAACGAGTGAGCATTTCACTAGGGTTTACTATATGAACGAAACACACTTTGAAAAACTATAATAGGTATAGTTCAAGAGAAAATCATGAACATTTAAATACTGGGAACACTATATCAAAGAGATATTTTCAAATAAAAGAACAAATGGACATTTTCATACGTAAATATGTTTTATACTAAATTTTGTGAGACATTTCACGTACTTTCGAGTACGCATTTTAAGTCCTGTATTATATACCATAATCCCTTGTAGGGGGAGCGTGATACTTGTATATAGATCTATACGAGATTGACAATCCCACACCTAAGTTGTTAGCTACAGCTAGGCCGACAGGCCTAGGTGACAAACGTCATAACTTTCCAATGCCTGAAGAACGTTGATATAGGCATCCTAATCAAGTAGCATGGTTATAAGACTCACATGGAGTATTAAAAACACATTGGTTTACGGGGTTTTTCAAATGCCTTAATGATTTACATAATAAAACTACTATTTTATGCATGAAAAGCACTATTGCGTTACAGTTTTGGAAAAATCAAACTACCATCTACTATAGTAGAAAATATGGGATTTTCTAGGAACATTTAACATGAACAAACCATTTTCATTCTTTTTCATCTAAACATTGTCACTAAATACTTATGAACTCACCAGCTTAAATGCTGACCAACTCTTTCAAAACCACTTGTATTTCTTAGGGATTCCATAATACAGGTAAACTGCAGCTTTTGAAGAAGGGACGTTGCGGCGTTAGTTCTGGTTGTATTGCTTTCTTTAATATGTATTCAATTGTTACAATACTACATGAAGTCATCCGCCCTCGAACGATTCCACCGTTCTGGTTTTGGGTGTGCAGATTGGTATCAGAGCATTGTTTATAGTGAACTAAGTATATCGAACCACATAAGATATACAAACTATAAATGCATAGGGACTCAAGGTCTCTAACAAAATGTTTTTACACCTAAAACCTTGTTTCATTTAATTTAGATTATTTTGGGTCGTAAAAGTACAAATACATGCATACAACGATATATTTTCATGGTTAGAACTATACAAGAAGTATTAAGAGAAGTTGGACACTACGATTAGTCCTCGATATATGTAATTGAATTTGGGACGAATGTAGCCTGATCAACTATATTTATCCGAGATCGGACTAACGTATGTCGAGGAATGCTCGTAGTGAGCAACAAGTCAAAACTTACCAAAATAAACACTAGTATCAAACATACGAATTTAAATAATATAGGAGTATTTGGTGCATGCAATAGTTTAATTGACATGTGTGGTGTTTCATTTTTTCAAATTTTGTTCAATTCTTATAAACCTATTCTCGTATAGTCAAATGGTTGGATTCCACCCACCAGGGCACCCCTACTACCCGAACCAGGGCAATGGAGGATGGGTAGAGGAGGATCCCGAAGACGATGAAGAACCTATCAAGTTGGAGGAAGGGGATGACTCTGGGACGGACTCAGAACCAGAAGTAGTCGACCCTCCAGCCGCTCAACCTTGCGCTATTAGGAGGAACTTTCAAGGACCAACTCCCGTTTGGGGAAGTCACCTCCACCATTGGAGCCAACAACAAAGGATACGTCCTCCCTACGATATGTGTCAGGACTTCTACGACACCAGGAACAGAGGTTCAGCTGACCGAGCACTCCCGGTCATGGTGGGCAAACTAGCCAAGCAGTCCTATCAGTCCAGGGTCTAAGCAAACCGAATTCGCGAAGTCAACGTGGAAGTACAAGTTCACACTTCCAACATCTGTCGACTGGATAGGTTGTAGGATGACACCCATCTCCACGCCAACACATTCCAAGCACAAATGATTGCAGCCCTCGTAGAGATGAGCGAAAAACAAGCCACCTTCGATAGGCGTCTTATGGAAGCAAAGCAATCAGACGCGGAGTCAAGCTCCAAGCGCAACCTACGTCGCAAGTAGTGCTTGCTAAATTCCAAAAAAAAAAAAATTATAGAATAGGAACTCAACTAAAAGTGTTACTTTTATTTAACTTCTGTATCGGAGATCCTTAGAAGGGTCGAAAATTTTCCTAACTCCAAATGTAACTCGGCATGTGTTTAATATATATCGAGAGATTCCGTTGTGTGTAAATTCTTTGACTACCACTCAGATTCATAAGTTATCTAACATTGTGTAAACTTTTATTATGAGTCAAAGTCTAAACCATGGGTAGGTCTGTCGAATTTATAAATTGATAAAAATGACAAATTTATTAACACACTAAAAACTTAGGTTCTTCATTCTATTTCTTTATCAGCACAATGCCGCCTCGTAGATCTACACACCGTGTCAACAACGCACCACCTCCACCACAACCCCTTCCCACAATGGAAAATTCCGCATTGATAGCTGCTGTAACGGCTACAGTAATAGCGGCAATGGTCCGAATGAGCAATAATGGTTCTAGTTGGGGAGTAAATAGTTCTACAAATGGCCAACGTTAAGGTCGCCACGTATCACAATATTGCCCGCTTTGGGCTACTCGGCACGAGGACTTCCCAGGGGGTCACCCATCCTGGTACTATCCCGCCCGAGCACGCTTAACTGCAAAGTTCTTATGGGATCTACTGCCCTCATGGCTTTAAAACGCGTTGTGATAGGGAAGGTATCCACACCCCTTATAAGGAATGCTAAGTTCTCCTTCCCAGCGGATGTGGGATCAGATCTAACCCACTTTCACCCCCCATTATAGGATTCGACATCCCTGTCGAACACATCGACCTGTGCCCCGGCTCTGATACCATTTGTAAAATCCCCCTCTGGCACGTATCACAATATTGTCCGCTTTGGGCCACTTGGCACGAGGACTTCCCAGGGGGTCACCCATCCTGGTACTACTCCCGCCCGAGCACTCTTAACTGCAGAGTTCTTATGGGATCTGCTCCCTCACGGCTTTAAAACGCGTTGTGATAGGGAATGTATCCACACCCCTTATAAGGAATGCTTAGTTCTCCTTCCCAACGGATGTGGGATCAGATCTAACCCACTTTAATTGTAACGCACCATTCCTGGTACGAACTTATTTTAATAAAATGATCTTTTGGGAAGAGTTACTCGGCGAGTTATAGCCCTAACTCGCCGAGTAGATGTTGGGTGGATGCGAGCTTTAAGTGATCTACTCGGCGAGTCCACACCTGGACTCGGCGAGTAGGCCAATTAGGAGGAGACCCTAATCCTTAGGGTTTGTACCCTATTTAAACGCCCTTACAGCCCCATCTCAGCCCCCATCACCCTCAGAGCAATCCTTATCGAAACCCTAGCCTCCATTGGTGAGTTTGAGTGATTTGTTGCCTTGTGAAGGGACTTTTGGTGCACTTTGGAGCAAGTGGAAGAAGGGAGAAGTTGAAGAGGTCAAGGAAGGGGATTTAGATCCAGTACACATTCATTTGTGGTCATCCATTCTGGTAATAAAGTTTCTATTTTGGTTATCTATCTATTAGATCTTATTTGTCCCTAAATTGTTGCTTTTAAGCCCTAAAACCCCAAATCCTTGAAGAAAAACCTTATAGTTGGGTTATACTTCAGATCTGGACTCTCATTACCTTCTTGGAGTGTTAAGTTTCGGTTATATTGGTGATTAAGGTCCCTCTTGAGCTTAGAACCCATTAAGAGCTTAGTTTGGGCATTTGAAGCCTCTAAAGTTATGCATGCACGTAAACTTTGCAACTTTACGGGATAAGCATGCCCTAGAAGCCTGGATCTGTGGTTTGGAGTCGCTGCATGGCTCAAATCAGGTCTGTATGGAAAAAGGACTACATGTACTCGGCGAGTAGAATGATGGACTCGGCAAGTCGTATGAAGATAGCCGTGGACTCAGCGAGTTGGATGAGCAACTCGATGAGTCCGATGAAGATTGCCTTAGATTCGACGAGTTGTTCTTCAACTCGGTGAGTCAGATGAATTTGGACTTAGTATGTATGCATCCGGGTAGAATGCGTCGAGTTTTCTCTAAGCTCGACGAGTAGAAACGGTTGTGGAACTAGAATAGATGGAAGGGACTCGGCGAGTTGGTGAGCCAACTCGGCGAGTCTGGTCAACCAAGAAGTTGACTTTGACCAGGATGTTGACTTTGACCAGGGGGGAGGTAAAATATTCATTTTACCCTAAGATTAGTTATCAGTATCTGACTTAGTGTTTATGAAAATTTTAGCCGGGGAGCTCCGGTTCAGTAGTCAGGCGCTCAGCAAGCAGATTTTCAGCAACTACTTCGAGGTGAGTTGCCTTCCAGTAGCGGTGGGTCTAAGGCCACAATGCCAGCCCACTAGTAGGAATTGTATGATTAGAGGATTGTCTCTGTGATATTCATCTAGGGTTGCCACTACCTGTGTTGTGTTTATGTGTTTATACGATATGATGCTATGTGCTAGGGATAGTAGGGGGGGTAGTCCCCAGATATCCGGTCGAAAGGACCAAAGGGGAGACCAACACCCAGATATGCTAGTCAGTATCCGGTCGAAAGGACTGAAGGGGAGACCAGCACCCAGATATGCTAGTCAGTATCCGGTCGAAAGGACCGAAGGGGAGACCAACACCCAGATATGCTAGTCAGTATCCGGTCGAAAGGACCGAAGCGGTAGGTCGGGCACCCAGATATGCCTGCCAATATTTGTATGTTATATGGTTATTTGGTATGCGGTACGTTGGGGGAACTCACTAAGCTTCGTGCTTACGGTTTTTAGTTGTTGTTTCAGGTACCTCTTCAGCCAAGGGGAAGGAGCTGGCGCGGTAGCAGCATATCACACACACACGCTCTTGTTTTCCGCACTATGAGACATTCTGGGGATTTGTACTCTGATATTATTATGAATTATGTTCTGATTTACAATGCGGGGCCTGTTTTATTAAATGATATGGTCAAATGATATTTGGTCCATAATTTTTGGGATGTTACAAGTTGGTATTAGAGCCCTGGTTTGAGGGACTCGGACACACCTTCAGGGGTGGCTGAACTCAAATCAAGGGAGTAAAAGATTTTGAAAAAGAAAAATGTTTTCTCAAGGGTTAAGTAAAGAGTTTTAAGAAGGAACAAAGTGTGTGATGTGCGTGACCGGCCGAGCTCAAGTAAGTATTCCCCAATGTACCCATACAAGTTTATGTATGTTTATCAGTTTCAGTAGAACAACATGCTAGAATAGGACTAAGGATCTAGGAGTGATGCCTTATGTGCCTGCTTTATGTGCTTCAGTATATGAAAATTGCATGCTAGGATTGAGTAGACAGCAGTAGGATAGCCCGTTTAGATTATGCCTGATATCATGAGCTTAGCATTGTATGCTTGTACAGATTCCCATTATGAGGATACAATTGCTTGAGTAGTCCCCTATGTCTGAATGCTGCTTGCTTTGTGCTTTGTGGGACTCTAAGTGATGGGAGTTAGCCATTAGATTAATGCGTCACATCCCATGCGAACAGGGTCGAATAATCTCAGAGGGCGAGACTTGGCCCTACTGCACAGCTCTTGTCTGAGTCTAACCGTTGTAGAGACGAGTCTTTTACTTGAAGGATTATCTGAGCCTCACCGCATGTGATGGTATTCAGGTGATGGCTAATTGAAATCATAAGGAGGCTTTCAGCAGTTGAGGACTGGATGCGGTATAGTCAGAGGACTCCCCAGGGCAAGCCTAGGATGGGAGTAGCAGAGATCATTAGCAAAAATAGTGACTTGGTGGAGTCAAGGCAGTACTTGAGAAAAGTACGGATAAATGTAGAAGGTAGTATGGGCCCGTACTACTGGAAGCAGAGGTTCCGTACTCTAATCAAGGAAAGCTGAGATAAGACCAGGAAACTTGTGCTAGTAGTGATTCCTCGAGATATATCAATGTTCCTGACGTTTATTATGTTGTGTTTCAGAATGGTGGTGTTATGCCCTAGACCAGCAGTTGGCAGTTCAAGGGAGGGATCGGGATCAGGTTCCGAGCTGAAGGATGAGAGGCTACGCGATTTTATCAGGTTCCGAGCCGAAGGATGAGAGGTTCCGGGACCAGGGGCATCCTTGAGTCGACCCCCATTATCTTTGGGTCGATTAAGGAAGGGATAGTTGAGCTGATGGAGGATCGCCTTCGGGCGTTCAGGAGTGACATGGCATCTGGCCAGTCGAGATCTCACACTCTTTCTTTCAAGGACTTCAGGGGCAGTGGTGCGCTGGATTTCCACGGGGCAAATGACCCCATAACTGGCAGGCGATGGATTGCAGACATTGAGTCTACACAATTGACTAGCTTCTGCCCTGAGGGGTCGAAGGTGAGATTTGCAGTAGGATATCTGAGGGATCGAGCTAGGGATTGGTGGGAGTCCGTTGGTGACTCGTTGGCAGCCTCGACTATCGAGGCTATGACTTGGTCGGACTTCGTGACCAAGTTCTGGGCAGAGTTTGCACCAGCTGTCGAGCTTCAGCAACTAGCTAGGGAGTTTTTAGATATGAGACAGACGATGGAGACTGTGGTGGGGATCACCGCCAAGTTCCAGGAGAGGGCATTGTTGGTGCCCCAGTACGCGGGAGATGAGGATATGAGGAGGACCCGCTATCATGATATGTTA
Source organism: Lactuca saligna (assembly GCF_052625555.1). Classification (NCBI taxonomy): domain Eukaryota; kingdom Viridiplantae; phylum Streptophyta; class Magnoliopsida; order Asterales; family Asteraceae; genus Lactuca; species Lactuca saligna. The sequence continues at coordinate 178,642,233 of NC_136417.1, read as the reverse complement.
CGAGCTGACATTCAGGAGCATGTCAGTTTTTCAGCTTGTCCTACCCTGGACTCTATGATTGCCAGGGCAAGGGAGAGGGAGATAGATCTGGAGCACATTCGGAAGAGGAAAGCGGAAGAGGGTCATGTTATGGGGGCTTCAGGGAAGAAGCCCAAGGGACCAGATGCGGCGCCGAAAGGCCAACAGGGGTGGGGCCGCTGTAGGAAATGCGGCAAGGCACACGAAGAAGCGTGCAGGTCGGGATCGTCAGGCTGCTATAAGTGCGGAAAATCTGGGCACTTTAGTAGGGATTGTATCGCCCCTACGCCTGTGGTACAGACATCCGAGTTGCTATGTTTCCATTGCAACCAGAGGGGACACAATAGGGCTAGTTGCCCCAAGTTGACAGCAGCATCGGCGCCAGTAAAGGCGCCAACTCCAGCGACCCTGCGAATCACGGATGGCCGACAGGGAAAGGCGGAGGTTCCAGTGGTGAGGAGTCGGGCGTTTTAGTTGACTACCGAAGAGGCACGCGCTGCACCCGATGTGGTGATGGGTATGATTCTTTCCCTCTATTTCATTTTCATGATGTTATGTTATTGATATATGCTCTGTGTATGCCTTAGGATCATTCCATGTGAACGGTATCCCTATTCAAGTGTTGTTTGTCTCGGGTGCCACCCGATCGTTTGTTTCTGTTGCTCTTAGCAAGAAGTTTTTTTGAGTCTTCAGGCATGTTGGAGTGCCCTTTAGAAGTGGAGATCGCCAACGATCGATCAGTGCGTGCATCAGCGGTGTTCAGAGATTGCGTTTTGCGGTTATTCGAGGAGCGCTACTTGGTAGATTTGGTTCCCATTCCGTTGCGTAGGAACAAGGTGATTATATGCATGGATTGGTTGAGCCCTAATGGGGCAGTGATAGATTGTGCACAGCAGCTAGTGCGAATCAGGACCCCAAGTGAGGGAGAGTTTGTGATCTATGGTGAGAGGCCACAACAAGGACCCACAGTATGTTCAGCAGCAAGAGCTAGGCGTTACCTTCAGCAGGGTTGTGCGAGATATGTCGCGTATGTTGTGGACACCCGGGAGGCGGGTAAGGCGACGGTGGATGAAGTTCCCATGGTGCGAGACTACGCTGATGTGTTCCCAGAGGAGCTTCCTGGAATACCTCCGGAGCGTCAGGTAGAGTTCAGGATCGACCTAGTTCCTCGTGCGGCTCCGATAGCCAAGGCACCGTATCGGTTGGCTCCTCCTGAGATGCAGGAGTTGTCTACACAGCTACAGGACCTGTTAGATAAGGGATTCATTAGACCGAGCAGTTCACCATGGGGAGCCCCGATCCTATTCGTGAAGAAAAAGGATGGGTCGCATCGGATGTGTATAGATTACCGGGAGCTGAACAAGGTAACGGTGAAGAACCGTTACCCACTCCCGAGGATTGACGACCTCTTTGATCAGTTGCACGGAGCATCTTGGTTCTCCAAGATCGATTTGCGTTCAGGTTATCATCAGATGAGGGTCAGAGAGGAGGATGTGCAGAAGACTGCGTTTCGGACACGTTATGGCCATTATGAGTTTGTGGTGGTGTCGTTCGGGCTCACCAATGCTCATGCCGCGTTCACGGACCTCATGAACCGCGTATGCAAACCGATGTTGGATCCATCTGTGATAGTTTTCATTGATGATATCTTGGTTTATTCCAAGACGCAAGAGGAGCATGAGGATTATCTGAGGGAGGTTTTGGATACTCTGAGGATGGAGAGCTTGTATGCTAAGTTCTCCAAGTGCGAGTTCTGGTTGCACGAGGTGCAATTCCTTGGGCACCTTGTCAACCAAAATGGTATATTGGTCGACCCAGCCAAGATAGAGGTCATGATGAGATGGGAGGTTCCGAAGTCTCCATCCGAGATTCGGAGTTTCCTGGGTTTAGCGGAATACTATCGGAGATTCATTCAGGACTTCTCCAAGATAGCCGTACCCCTGACACGGTTGACTAAAAAGTCATAGTCTTTCGATGGGGACCTGAGCAGCAGGCATCATTTGAGGCTCTAAGACAAAGGTTGTGTGAGGTGCCAATCTTAGCCCTGCCATAGGGCGTAGAGGATTTTGTGGTATATTGTGACGCGTCAATTTCAGGGTTGGGCGCGGTGCTGATGCAGAGAGGGCACGTCATAGCCTACGCTTCTAAGCAGCTGAAGCCTCACGATGCGAACTACCCGACGCATGATTTAGAGTAAGGGGCGGCGGTCTTTGCCCTCAGGATTTGGCGACATTACCTCTACGGGGTTCGGTGTACCATTTACACGGACCACAAGAGTTTAAGGTACCTCATGGATCAGCCGAATTTGAACATGATGCAGCGTCGATGGATTGATGTGGTAAAGGATTATGATTGCGAGATCCTTTACCACCCAGGGAAGGCCAATGTGGTGGCCGATGCGCTTAGCCATAAGGCAGCACCGATCAGGGATATCTGCATGAGGATGACAGTGGTGACTCCGCTTTTGGAGCGGATTCGGGAGGCCCAGCAGGAGGCCCTAAAGGAGGAACATCGGAAGAGTGAGCGCATAGTGGGTCAGGTTTCCTCTTTTGACTATGACAGCAGGGGATTATTGACACTACACCGCAGAGTATGGGTGCCATACCTCGGGGGCGTGCGCCAGATTTTGATGGAGGAGGCGCACAAATGCCGATTCTCCATTCAACCCGGGGCGACGAAGATGTATAGGGATCTTCATCTGGACTATTGGTGGCCCTCAATGAAGCGGGATGTGGCTTGGTACGTCGAGCGGTTCTTGACTTGTAGGAAGGTCAAGCCCGAACATCAGAGACCGCATGGCAAGATGCAACCGTTGGAAATACCATTGTGGAAGTGGGAGGATATTACGATGGATTTTATCACAAAGCATCCCAGGACCGCGCGCGGAGTGGATTATATACGGGTCATCGTGGATCGATTGACCAAGAGCGTCCATTTTATTCCAATTCAGGAGAGCATCTCAGCCGTGAAGTTGTCCGACATCTATATCAGGGAGATAGTGGCGCAACATGGGGTGCCAGTGTTAGTGATTTCAGACAGAGATGTGTGCTTTAGTTCCAGGTTTTGGAAGAAGTTTCATGATGAGTTGGGTACTCGTCTGCATCTTAGCACTGCCTTCCACCCACAGACGGATGGCCAGAGTGAGCGGACCATCCAGACTCTTGAGGATATGCTGCGGGCATGTGTGTTAGATTTCGGCGGCAGTTGGGATACGTATCTTCCGTTAGCCGAGTTTTCGTATAACAACAGTTACCATGCGAGTATTGACCGCCCTCCTTTCGAGATGCTCTACGGGAGAAAGTGCAGGACCCCGATTTGTTGGGGTGAGGTCGGTCAGCGTGTCATTGGTAGCACTGAAGTGGTGCTCAAAACGATAGAGTTGATTCAGCAGGTTCGTAGTAGACTGTAGACTGCGCAGAGTCGGCAAAAGAGTTAGGCCGATAGGAGGCATTCAGACTTAGAGTTTTAGGTGGGTGACATGGTCCTCCTGAAGGTATCACCCTGGAAGGGTGTCATTAGGTTCTGGAAGAGGGGCAAGTTAGGCCCCAGTTTCATTGGTCCTTTTAGGGTTTTAACCCGGGAGGGTCGGGCCGCCTATCGATTGGATCTTCCAGCCGAGCTTAGCCAGATCCACAACACCTTCCATGTTTCCCAGTTGAGAAAGTGTTTGGTGGACGAGTCAACATTTTTACTCCTAGAGGATATTCAGGTTGATAGCAATGTGAATTATATCGAGAGACCAGTTGCGATCTTAGATCCAAAGGCGAAGACCTTGAGGAACAAGGTGGTTCAGTTGGTGAAGGTGCAGTGGCAGCACCGAAAGGGTTCGGAGTGGACATGGGAGGTGGAGGAGGAGATGAGGGAGCACTACCCCGATTTGTTTTTGGAGACGGCAGACTTCGAGGACGAAGTCTAAGACAAATGGGGGAGAATTGTAACACCCCGTTCTTGGTACGTACTTATTTTAATAAAATGATCTTTTGGGAAGAGCTACTCAGCGAGTTGTAGCCCTAACTCGCCGAGTAGATGTTGGGTGGATGCGGGCTTTAAGTGATCTACTCGGCGAGTCCATTCTTGGACTCGGCGAGTAGGCCAATCAGGAGGAGACCCTAATCCTTAGGGTTTGCACCCTATTTAAACGCCCTTACAGCCCCATCTCAGCCCCCATCACCCTTATAGCAATCCTTATCGAAACCCTAGCCTCCATTGGTGAGTTTGATTGATTTGTTGCCTTGTGAAGGGACTTTTGGTGCACTTTGGATCAAGTGGAAGAAACGACAAGTTGAAGAGGTCAAGGAAGGGGATTTAGATCTAGGACACATTCATTTGTGGTCATCCATTCTGGTAATAAAGTTTCCATTTTGGTTATCTATCTATTAGATCTTGTTTGTCCCTAAATTGTTGCTTTTAAGCCCTAAAATCCCAAATCCTTGAAGAAAAACCTTATAGTTGGGTTATACTTCAGATCTGGACTCTCATTACCTTCTTGGAGTGTTAAGTTTCGGTTATATTGGTGATTAAGGTCCCTCTTGAGCTTAGAACCCATTAAGAGCTTAGTTTGGGCATTTGAAGCCTCTAAAGCTATGCATGCACGTAAACTTTGCAACTTTACGGGATAAGCATGCCCTAGAAGACTGATCTGTGGTTTGGAGTCGCTGCATGGCTCAAATCAGGTCTGTATGGAAAAAGGACTACATGTACTCGGCGAGTAGAATGATGGACTCGGCAAGTCGTATGAAGATAGCCGTGGACTCAGCGAGTTGGATGATCAACTCGGCAGTCCGATGAAGATTGCCTTAAACTCGACGAGTTATTCTTCAACTCGGCGAGTCAGATGAATCTGGATTTAGTATGTATGCATCGAGGTAGAACGCGTCGAGTTTTCGCTGAGCTCAACGAGTAGAAATGGGTGTGGAACTAGAACAGATGGAGGGGACTCAGCGAGTTGGCAAGCCAACTCGGCTAGTCTGGTCAACCAGGATGTTGACTTTGACCCGGGGGAGGGGGGGGGGTAAAATAGTCATTTTACCCTAAGATTAGTTATCAGTATCTAACTTAGTGTTTATGAAAATTGTAGTCGGGGAGCTCCGGTTCAGCAGTCAGGCGCTCAGCAAGCAGATTTTCAGCAGCTACTTCGAGGTGAGTTACCTTCCAGTAGCGGTGGGTCTAAGGCCACAATGCCGGCGCACTAGTAGGAATTGTATGATTAGATGATTTTCTCTGTGATATTCATCTAGGGTTGCCACTACTTGTGTTATGTTTATGTGTTTGTACGATATGATGCTATGTGCTAGCGATAGTAGGGGGTAGTCCTTAGATATCCGGTCAAAAGGACCGAAGGGGAGACCAGCACCCAGATATGCTAGTCAGTATCCGGTCGAAAGGACCGAAGGGGAGACCAGCACCCAGATATGCTAGTCAGTATCCGGTCGAAAGGACCGAAGGGGAGACCAACACCCAGATATGCTAGTCAGTATCCGGTCGAAAGGACCGAACCATCACCCAGATATGCTAGTCATTACCCGTTCGAGAGGACCAAAGAGGTAGGTCGGGCACCCAGATATGCCTGACAATATTTGTATGTTATATGGTTATTTCGTGTGCAGTACGTTGGGGGCACTCACTAAGCTTCATGCTTACGGTTTTTAGTTGTTGTTTCAGGTACCTCTTCAGCCAAGGGGAAGGAGCTGGCGCGGTAGCAGCATATCACACACACACGCTCTTGTTTTCCGCACTATGAGACATTCTGGGGATTTGTAATCTGATATTATTATGAATTATGTTCTGATTGTCAAAGCGGGACGTGTTTTATTAAATGATATGGTCAAATGATATTTTGTTATTAACGTTTTGCAAATCACTTAATTAAAAATAAAATTTTTGGTCCATAATTTTTGGGATGTTACAAAACCCATTACTTTTAATGGGGCCGGAGGAATAATGGCTCTATCACAGTGGATAGAGAAAGCTGAAGTGGTTTTCAAAATTTGTGTGACAACCCGAAATTTTCATTCGGTCAAACCCTAAAAATCAATCACTTCATATTATAAGTCAAATCATTTCTATTTGTTTTTAACAAATTTAAAGTTCGTTTGACTATTATAATAATTATTCTTTTACCAAACGGGTGAAAGGATGTGCCGTCTCGAGTCTTGAAATTTCAAAACCGCGAATACCACATGGCTTAGAAGTTCACGGCCAAACTTTATGTTTCAGCCTCAAATTACTCCAAAAACCGTAAACTCATGCTTAAGCGTGAGTTTACTCCCCAAAACACTTCATTTCTCAATTGCAACCTCAAGAGTAAACTCCAAAACTCTCTCAAGTATCATCCCGATTTTCACCCGATTTCCCGAGAACGTAAGTACTTCTTGGGTTGATTTGTTGTTATATCATAACAACTAGTGATTATACATCTTTTCATCCATCCATTATTGTGTTTTGATTATATTTCCAAAACACCAAGAACACACACAAGTGTTCTTGGGCCCTTAGCACCTTTTCAAGCTTCTAACTAGTAAGTACTCCAACCCTAGTGTATTGAACAGCTTATTACCTTATCATACATCAAGAAAATGTCCCAAGAACACCAAGAATAAGGTGTTCACGGTTTTGGAAGCTCCCGAAACCGTAAACACCAAGTTAAGGTGCCAAAGGGTGCCTTAGGGTGCCTTGGTACTTCACAATGCCTTAGGGACTTGTCTAGATCCTTCCTTGATGTGTTTATCACATGAAAAGCACAAGAAAACACTCATTTATATTTGTTTATGGTTTGGGGATCTCCTAAAACTGTAAACACCTCAAAGAGTGTATAAATGTCTCGTATTTGTTCCTTATGCCTAGAATATAACCTAGACTATTACCTTGATGAGCTAAGGACTGGAAAACCCCCAAATACCATAAACCTTATGGGTTTAAGGTAGTAAACTCAAAGGAAAAGGGTTTAGGGACTGTAAAATCCATTTAGGAGTGAAATGTTGCCCTAGTTCCTTCCTTAGTCACAAACATAAAGTAGAAAAGTTTCTAGGGACTCTTAAGGCTTCAAACATCAAATGGTCAACAAGTGGGGGAGTTTACGACTGTAAACTCTTTTATTAGTGACCGTAAAACACTAAACTCCCTAATGGAGTGTTCCTTGAACCCCAAACTCACTAGCTATGCCCTACAACACTTGGTTGCAACCCTTGTGATCAATAACACTTGGAACAAAGTGGTATCATGCTCTAGAGTGTCTTAACTTAAATTGTTAGAGATAAAGTGCCTAATTAGTTATTTATATATTGATTATATGATAACTAGGCTCGTTGTGTTTGTACAAGTCTCCACTTGTCACCGAGCATCGTATCCGACAATTCAATCCAATCCACTCACTACAGGTGAGTTCATACCCCTAAAATAACCTTTTGAATATTTTCAAATGTTTATAAATACTTTATGGGGGGCGGGAATACAAGTAAAGTTACGATAGTTATAATCTCAATCACCTGTGATTAATAACTATCAACAAGTGAATCTCTTACTTTCAAACTATTTTACTAAAATATTTTACTTCAAACTGTCTTTAAAACCCTTTTACATATCAAATGCTTTTACGAAACTTCTCTTATACTTTTACATTGTAAATCACATGCCTAGATATGTATAGTTATATAAGTAATGTTTGAAGGACTTAGGAAGGCTAACCCGTCTTATTTCCTTTTCCCCGTTGGGATGTGGTCTGGTAGGATATCGGGTATCCGTCCGAAGGTCGTTTAACTATTAGTTATATATCATGTGTACATGTTTAGTCATAAACATTCTTCCAGTCAATTCAATACCCTTGGTAGCAGGGGTATACTCCCATGTTCATACGTATAAGTTATATTACTAGTAAACTACAATAGGCGTAGTTTAGGGTTTTACTAATACTAATCCTAGAACAATGAATCATACAAAGAGTCAGTTCATACATGAGTCATACCTTATAGTGATGAGAAACAAACATAGAACATAGTGATGAGAAACAAACATAATACATAGTGATGAGAAACAAACATAATACATAGTGATGAGAAACAAACATACAAGCTAGACAGAGAAATAACACACAATACAACTAGCACATACATTACATATACATTACATTCAGTTATGTGAGCCATTAAACGGGTCATGGCACTACCTTCCATGACCGTTTTTGTATCATGAATCTCCTAAATTGGGGAGCGTATGAGTTTGCGTATAGATCTATACTTGATTGACTATCCTACACCTTGCTGCTCGCTACAGTGGGACTTGGAAGTCTACGGGTGCCAAATATCATTTCTTACGACATCTAACATCATCGTTTTACTATTGATTCGGTAGCAGGGTACAGGCCGATCACATGGTACTTTAAATAACAATTGGTTTAAGGTAGTTAGTACAACAGTAGTTACTTAATACAACACTACAGTACTATAATATTTTCCTATTACATTCACTTGGTGAACATTCACACGATGCACGGTAATGTAAAAACTATATTTTTGGTTAATGATAGTCGGATTTGGGAAAATACACACTCTTACAAGAGACATACACACATAGTTACTAGATGCCTTGGTAGAAGGCTACTCTTAGTAGGAAACATAGGGTTTTCTAGGATAGTTCAAACAAATACAAACTTTACAAAACTTATACATTACAACTTACAAACATCTTACAAATGCTTTCATACAAACTCAGACAATAATATACTTATGATCTCAGCAGCTTTATAGCTGATACTCGCTTTCAAAATAACTTGTATTCTCAGGTCGCCAGTAGACAGGTAACGGTGCCAGGTTTTTGAGAAGATGGAGCTTGTTCAAGAATCCTATTTTATTTTGATGTACTTTTTGGTGTCTATATAACTTGACAAAACACACTTGTATGAAATTATATTATTAATGCAATGGATAATGTTGTTGCTTGTTTACTACATTGCATTGTTGTGATATTATACATGACGTCCTCCACCCCCGAACGATTCTGTCGTTCAGGTTTTGGGGTGTGACAGATTGGTATCAGAGTATTGTTTATAGTGAATTGAGTGTATCAACCCATAAAAGATATATGAACTATAAACACAAGCAGGATTAAAATACTCTGATAAAGTGTTTGTACTTTTAAATAATAAAACATTTAACTAAGTATACATACTTGCATTCATACTAAAATCAGTGTCATTAGGACTGAACAAAAGTATTACGATTGTTGGACAACACAAGTAGACTTAGAGACATATGGTCAACCCTGGGAAGATGTAGCCTGATCAACTACATTATCCGAGGAGAGACTAGCATGTGCCTAAGGATGGTTGTGAGGTTGCAACAAGTCTGAAAACTTACCAACACTACCACAATAAGAAGAGTAGAACATAACATTAAACTTAAAATACTATAGGAGTATTTTGTGTTACTATAATTACTTATCTGAAAATTAAAGGTCTTTATTGGTATGCTCTAGAAAAGTATTGGAGTAACTGATAAAGAATACCTTTTAATTATCTAGTTAGCTCATCTATTAATTTATTTCCTTACCCCTTTTCTCGCATAGATATCATGGTTGGATTCCATCATCATGACGACCCGTACTTTCCACCCAACGACAATGTTGGATGGCTTGAAGCAAAGTCTGGTGATGAGCATCAAATCCCTTTGGATGATCATCAAGCAGAAGGCTTCTCGGATGGATCTGAATCTGAGCCCGAAGTCAACAACCTACCTCAAGTAGGTCAAGCCCCGAATAACAACCCCTGACCCGCATTTCAAGGACCCACACCCCTGTGGGAAACAAACTTGAATACATGGAGCCAGGAACAGGGTCAACCCATTCCCTACAATGGAGACAGAAATTTCTACAATATCACTAAGACAGGTTCTGCTAACAGGGTCCTACCTATCATGGTTCGTAGGATTTCTCGGAACACGATACTAGGTCAATCAACTATCAATCGAGTCTTGGAGATTGACGCCAATTCTGGTGTTAACACTATCCGCATTCGCAAACTAGAGTCTGCTCACGAAAGGGCTCTGGTTCACAATGCAACTCTTCGGAGGGAACTCGCTGAAACCTGAGCTGAAGTCAGAGAACTTCGAGCTCAGCAAGCAAGAGCTGATAGGCGCATGAGGGACATAGAACATCTCCTATCGGGATCAAGAACTCACTCTGGTAGTTCTAGTCGCCGATATATTCTCATCAACTTCTCTCCTTTGGATATAACCTAGTTATGTAAAACTTTGGTCAAATTCCCTATCTTTGTAAATCATAGGGCTATTAGGTCTTGGTTAGGTTGTAATTCTATCAAAATTTTCCCATTTTGGTTGATGTAAGGCCTCCTACTGTAGGTTGTTTTTCCCGAACTTGTTACATCTGTAATTCCAGTAATATTGACAGGTACCTAATCTTATGGGAATTATTATCCAAATGTGATAATCTATTAGTTCTAGATCTACATTCAATAGTATTGTTGGGCTATGATGAGTTAGTCCATGAGTCATTCTTATCAGTTCTTCCATTAAATTCTTATCAATGTTTTCATCTTCATAAACTTATAGATCAAAGATGTCGCCTTGCAGAAATCCAAGGAGAAACCTTGATAACGAAACACCACCTCCTCCACCTCCTCAACCACCTACTCCTCATTTCGACACGACAGCTCTAGATGTTGCTGTAGCTGCGGCTGTGGCTACGGCCATGGCTCAATATCTTTCATTTGGTTCCACTGGAGGAGAAACCCCTATCCTGTCAAGTCATGGTGAAATTCTAGTGCGCTTGAAAGAGTTCTCCTACAAGGACTTCACCAACTATAAGCCATTGTCCTTCAAAGGGACTGGCAGAGTCATTACCCTCTCGCAATGGTCCGAGAAAACCGAATCGGTTTTCGAAATCTATTCCTGTACAGAGGAGAGCAAGGTCAAGTTCGCTGCTTGCACCTTTGAAACCAAACTCCTAACACGGTGGAATAGCCATGTTAAGTCGCTGTCTCTCATAGCGGCTAATGCTATGGGCTGGGATACCTTGAAAGACCTCATGATTGAGGAGTATTGCCCGAGGGGCGAGATCCAGAACCTGGAGGAAGAATTGTGGAGCCTAACCATGAAGGGCTCCAACGTAACCACCTATACCACCAGATTTTGCGAACTGGTGGCCCTCAATCCCAACATGGTTCATACCGAGGGAAAGAAGATCGAGAGATACATATGGAGGCTAGTGCCGCCATACCAGGGAAATGTCTTGGCATCACACCCCACTACGTTTGATAGTGCCAAGCGATTGGCACAACAGCTCATAGACCATAGGGTTCATACCTCGGCCGCAACAACAACCCTGGCCATCTCAGAACCCGCAAGAACCATTGATTCCAAGCGGAAGGGATGACAAAAAGAAGACAAAGGCTGCCAAAAAGCAGCAGGTCGTGGCAGTACATGCTGCGATAGCACTTGCCGCTGCTGCTCCGGTAAAGCAGTATGCTAGAAGTTTGCCTAAGTGCAACAAATGCAACTTCCATCACGTTGGTGCCTGTAAGGAAATGCAGTGTGTGAACTGCAATGGAAAGGGGCACACTTCCCATTTTTGTAAAGCTTCGGCGAAGACAATCAACCAAGTCCCCGGTGCAGGAGTGGGACAAGCTTGGTACGGATGTGGTGAGGTAGGCCACTACAAAAGGAACTGCCCGAAGGCAGGGTTTTCCAGTGGAGTGGCAAGAGTTCTGGCCATAGGCCATGAGTAAGCGGTAGCCGACCCCACAGTGGTCACTGGTACGTTTCTCCTCGATAACGCTTATGCATGCACACTATTTGATAGTGGAGCGGAGAGAAGGTTCGTGAACCAAAAATTTGCCAATTTACTTAAGACAAAGTCACGAGCACTTAAAGAACAGTTCACTGTGGAAATGGCTAATGGAAAGACAGAGAGCACTAGCAGTATATTCATAGGGTGTACCCTAACTTTGGATAGCCATTCATTTTCGATCAATCTCATGTCGGTCTCAATTAAAAGTTTCGACATCATTATCGACATGGATTGGTTGAGTCTTTATCGTGTCGATATCATGTGTTACCAAAAGGTTGTTCACCTTAATCTGATGTCTGGCAAAACCTTAGTAGTTTATGGCGACAAACCCGACACGAACCTTCGTATCATCTCGAGCATTCAAGCTCAGAAATTCTTGCGAAAGGAATGTCGAGCATACCTTGCTCATGTGGTTGATGTGTGCCAAGAAACGAAGGACATTCAGAACATTCCATTAGTATGTGATTTTCCTGACATCTTTCCAGAAGAACTCCCGGGATTACCTCCTCAACGTCAAGTCGAGTTCCGAATCGACTTAGTTCCAGTGGCTACCCTAGTAGCCAAATCACCATATCGTCTAGCACCTGCAGAGATGCAAGAATTGTCCTGTCAAATTAATGAACTACTCAGCAAGGGCTTTATAAGACCAAGCTTCTCACCCTAGGGAGCTCCATTCTTGTTCATCAAGAAGAAAGACGAATCGTTTCGTATGTGCATCGACTACAGGGAGCTCAACAAACTTACCGTAAAAAATCGTTATCCGTTGCCTCGAATAGACGATTTATTTGATCAACTTCAAGGGGAGAACTTCTTTTCAAAAATCAACTTAAGATCCGGATATCACCAACTACGAGTGCTAGGGGAGGATGTTCCGAAGACAGCCTTCCGAACTCGTTATGGGTACTACGAATTTGTAGTGATGCCGTTCGGATTAACAAACGTGCCTGCAGTATTCATAGACTTAATGAATCGGGTGTGTCGCCCTTACTTGGATCAGTTTGTCATCGTCTTCATCGATGACATACTTATCTACTCTTATAGTAAGGAGGAGCATAGTCAACATCTGCGACAAGTCGTCGAAACATTACATTCGGAGAAGCTCTACGCAAAGTTCTCGAAATGCGAATTTTGGATTCAACGAGTCGAATTCTTAGGGTACGTGGTTAGCGAAGAGTGAATACATGTGGAGCCTTCCAAAATCAAAGCCATTGAGAACTGGTCAGCACCGAAGATGTCTACAGAAATTCGTCAATTTCTAGGCCTCGCTGGCTACCACCGCAGGTTCATTCAGAACTTCTCCTGCATAGCAAAACCTATTACAGCACTGACCCAAAAGGGTGTGGCCTTTGACTGAGAAGAGAAGCAGGAGAGAGCATTCCAAAAGCTCAAACGAGCCTTGTGCACCACACCAGTACTATCCCTCCCTGAAGGGATAGAAGACTTCGTAGTCTATTATGATGCATCAAATCAAGGGCCCGGATGTGTTCTGATGCAGCGAGGTAAGGTCATCGCCTATGCCTCGAGACAGCTAAAGACACATGAGGTCAACTACACGACCCACGATCTTGAACTAGGAGCAGTTTTGTTTGCTCTGAGGATCTGGAGACATTACCTATACGGTACGAAGACAACTATCTTTACAAACCACAAAATCCTGCAACACATTTTCGACCAGAAGGAGCTCAACATGAGACAACAACGGTAGGTCGAGCTAGTCAGTGACTATGAATGCGAAATTCGTTGTCATCCGGGTAAAGCCAATGTAGTAGCTGACGCCCTAAGTTGGAAAGAATATTCTGGTTGTAGAGTCAAATCATTGACTATGACTATCCATTCACACTTGTCCACACAAATTAAGGCGGCTCAGCTTGAGGCTTTGAAGCTTGAAAACGTGGTGGGTGAATCCCTGAGAGGGATGGATAAGAACTTCAAGGTTAAGGGTGGCAAAGCTTATTATTTCATGGACCGGAACTGGACCCCGAAACTAGGTGGGTTCAGAGACTTGGTCATGAATGAGGCACACAAAACTCGTTATTCCATGCATCCTGGTTCATATAAGATGTATCTGGATCTTAAAAAGCTATACTGGTGGCCTAACATGAAAGCAGAAATTGCTACCTTCGTGAGAAAATGCCTTACTTGCGCCAAGGTCAAGGTCGAATACCAGAAACCCTCCAGCCTAAAACAACAACTGGAGATACCGGAATGGAAGTGGGAGCGGATTACTATGGATTTCATAACCAAGTTGCCCAAGACAACGGGTGGACTTGATACCATATGGGTCATCGTCGATTGATTGACCAAGTCTGCACACTTCCTGCCGATCAAAGAAACAGACAAGATGGAGAAGCTTACAAGAAATTACATTAGGGCGATTGTACGACTGCACGTTGTTCCCTTATCCATTAACTCGGACAGAGATAGTAGATTACCTTCGCGGTTCTGGTAGTCGCTACAAAGTTCCTTAGGAACTAGGCTGGACATGAGTACAACCTACCATCCACAAACAGATGGGAAAAGTGAGAGAACTATACAACCCTTGGAAGATATGTTGCGAGCCTGGGTGATTGACTTTGGGAAATCATGGGATATTCATTTACCACTTGTTGAATTTTCCTACAACAACAGTTATCACACGAGCATAAAGGTTGCTCCATTCGAGGCCCTCTATGGCCGAAAGTGCAGATCACCTCTGTGCTGGGCTGAGGTGGGTGATACCCAGTTAGCTAAAGGATGAGTTCCTGACAGCACTCTCATAGGTCCGAAGATCATACGGGAAACGACGGAGAAGATTGTTCAGATCCGTGAATGATTGAAAGCCTCCAGAGACCGACAGAAAAGCTACGTTGATAAACGTAGGAAACCGATGCAATTCCAGGTGGGTGACCGTGTTCTATTGAAGGTCTCACCGTGGAAGGGCTTGATACACTTCGGAAAGCGTGGAAAGCTAAATCCAAGGTACATTGGGCCTTTCGAGATTCTCGTAAGAATCGTCCCAGTAGCTTACAAACTTAACTTACCGCGCGAACTCAGTAACGTACATTCTACCTTCCATGTATCGAACTTGAAAAAGTGTCTGTCCGACGAGACTCTTGTAATCCCACTCAACGAGATCGAGATCAACGAGAGCCTCAACTTCATGGAAGAACTAGTAGAGATCATGGACCAAGAGGTCAAGCAAAAGAAACAAAGTCGTATCCCGATAGTGAAGGTTCGCTGGAACGCCAAGCGGGGACCTGAATTCACTTGGGAACGAGAGGATCAGATGAAACTAAAATATCCTCATCTTTTTACTTAGTTATTTGTAAATACTTTATTTGCTTAGACTTTAATTTCGGGACGAAATTCCCTTTAACAGGGGGATGATGTGACAACCCAAAGTTTTCATTCGGTCAAACCCTAAAACTCAATCACTTCATATTATAAGTCAATTTCATTTCTATTTGTTTTTAACAAATTTACAGTTCGTTTGACTATTATACTAATTATTCTTTAAACAAACGGGTGAAAGGATGTGCCGTCTTGAGTCTTGAAATTTCAAAACCGCGAATACCACGTGGCTTAGAAGTTCATGGCCAAACTTTTATCTTTGGGCCTCAAATTACTCCAAAAACCGTAAACTCATGCTTAAGCATGAGTTTACTCCCCAAAACACTTCACTTCTCAATTGCAACCTCAAGAGTAAACTCCAAAACTCTCTCAAGCATCATCACGGTTTTCACCCGATTTCCCGGGAACGTAAGTACTTCTTGGGTTGATTTGTTGTTATATCATAACAACTAGTGATTATACATCTTTTCATCCATCCATTATTGTGTTTTGATTAGATTTCCAAAACACCAAGAACACACACTAGTGTTCTTGGGCCCTTAGCACCTTTTCAAGCTTCTAACTAGTAAGTAATCCAACCCTAGTGTATTGAAAAACTTATTAGCTTATAATACATCAAGAAAATGTCCCAAGAACACCAATAATAAGGTGTTCATGGTTTTGGATGCTCCCAAAACTGTAAACACCAAGTTAAGGTGCCAAAGGGTGCCTTAGGGTGCCTTGGTACTTCACAATGCCTTAGGGACTTGTCTAGATCCTTCCTTGATGTGTTTATCACATGAAAAGCACAAGAGAATACTCATTTATATGTGTTTACGATTTGGGGATCTCCCAAAACCATAAACACCCCAAAGAGTGTATAAATGTCCCATATTTATTCCTTATGCCTAGAATCTAACCTAGACTATTACCTTGATTAGCTAAGGACTTGAAAACCCCCAAATACCATAAACCTTATGGGTTTAAGGTAGTAATCTCAAAGGAAAAGGGTTTAGGGACTGTAAACTCCATTTAGGAGTGAAATGGTGCCCTAGTTCCTTCCTTACTCACAAACATCAAGTAGAAAAGCTTCTAGGGACTCTTAAGGCTTCAAACATCAAATGGTCAACAAGTGGGGGAGTTTACGACCATAAACCCAAGGGTTTACGACCTTAAACTCTTTTGTTAGTGACCATAAAACTATAAAATCCCTAATGGTGTTTTCCTTGAACCCCAAACTCACTAGCTATGCCCTACAACACTTGGTTGCAACCCTTGTGATCTTTAACACTTGAAACAAAGTGTTACCATGCTCTAGAGTGTCTTAACTTAAATTATTAGAGATAAAGTGCCTAATTAGTTATTTATATATTGAATATATGATAACTAGGCTCGTTGTGTGTGTACTAGTCTCCACTTGTCACCTAACATCATATCCGACACTTCAATCCAATCCACTCACTACAGGTGAGTTCATACCCCTAAAATAACCTTTTAAATGTTTTCAAATGTTTATAAATACTTTATGGGCTGGGGGGATAAAAGTAAAGTTACGATAGGTATTATCTCAATCACATGTGATTAATAACTATCAACAAGTAAATCTCTTACTTTTAAACTGTTTTACTAAACTGTTTTACTTCAAACTGTCTTAAAAACTCTTTTACATATCAAATGCTTTTACGAAACTTCTTTTATAATTTTATATTGTAAATTGCATGCCTAGATATGTATAGTTATATAATTAATGTTTGAAGGACTTAGGAAGGCTAACGCGCCTTATTTCCTTTTCCCCGTTGGGATATGGTCTGGTAGGATATCGGGTATCCGTACGAAGGTCGTTTAACTATTAGTTATATATCATGTGTACATGTTTAGTCATAAAGGTTCTTCCAGTAAATTCAATACCCTTGGTAGCAGGGGTGTACTCCCATGTTCATACATACAAGTTATATCCGTACCAATCTGTCACACCCCAAAACCATGAATGGCGGAAACATTCTGGGGCGGAGGACGTCATGTACAGTATCACAACAATGAATAGTAGTAAACAAGAAACAACATCATCCATTGCATTAATAATATAATTTCATACTTGTGTGTTCTGTCAAAGTTATAGACACCAAAATATACATATCAAAATAAAAGATGAGTCTTGAACGAACTCCATCTTCTCAAAAGCCTGACACATGTACCTATCTAGTGGTGACCTGAGAATACAAGTTATTTTGAAAGCGAGTATCAGCTTAATGCTGGTGAGATCATAAGTATATTAATATCCGAGTTTGTATGAAAATGTGTGAAAGTTGTTTCTGTAAGATGTATTGTACAATGTTTTGTATAATAGTCAATCCACTATAGACTTGCAAGTCCCACTGTAGCGAGCAACAAGGTGTAGGATAGTCAATCCAGTATAGATCTATATGCAAACTCATATGCTCCCCAATTTAGGAGATTCGGGATACAAGAACGGTGGTGGCAGGAAGTGCCATGACCTGCTCAATGGTTCACATTACTGCATAAATGTATATGTAATGAATGTGCTAACTAAAAGTGTAATCTTTCTCTGTCTAGCTTGTGTGTACTGAAATGTTCTGCGTGTGCTAGCTGTAATGTATGTTCTCTCTATCTAACATGTATAGTAATGTACTCTGTGTACTAGTTGTAATGTGTGTTATCTCATTATCTATCATGTATAGTAATGTACTGTGACTACTACTCGAACTGACTCATGAATGAACTGACTCATTGTATGTTTCATTGTTCTAGTTATAGTATTAGTATCCTCGTGTGCTACCCTTATGGTAACTTACTAGTGATGTAACTGGTACGTATGAACATGGAAGTATACCCTTGCTACCAAAAGGTACTGAATGAACTGGAAGGACCTTTATGACTATGTATGTACACATGATATATAATTAATATTTAAATGACCTTCGGACAGATACCCGATATCCCACCAGACCACATCTCAAGCGCGAAAAGGAAATAGGGCGGGCAGGCCTTCCTAAGCTTTCTAAACATTTCTTATAAAAGTATACATACATAGACATGCAATTGATAATAAGTATAAAAGAGTTTAAGTAAAATTATTTGATAAGTAAAAGAGTTTATAAAACAGTTTGAAACAATATGGTTTGATAAATACTTTGAACAGTAAGAAATCACTGGTTTTGTAGTTATTAATCACATGTGATTGATGTAATAACTATAAGTATTTAACTTGTATTCCCCCCCCCCCATAAAGCATTTAAAAACATTTAAATCATTGATTAAGGGGTATGAACTCACCTGTAGTGAGTGGTACGGATGAACTGAAGATGTAGGATTGCTAGGTGACAAGTGAAGTCTTGAACACACTTTATAACCCTAGTTAACATATAATACCACATATATGTATCCAATTAGTCTTAAACTACTAATTGATAAAGTTAATACATCCTAGAACATAATAAACACTTTATATAAGTGTTATAAGCCCTAAGGATTGCATCTAAGTTGTTGTGGGACAAGGCTAGTGAGTTTAGGGTTCCAAGGGACCTCATACTTGAGTTTACTCTACAATAAACCCCACACAAGGAGTTTACGGTTGTAAACCCTTGAGTTTACGGCCTTGAACTCCTAAGTCTTATGTCATTAGTTGTTTTGAAGTGTTACATGATCCCTAGAAGCAATTCTACTTGGTGGTTTAATCCTTGGAAGGGTTTAGGGCATGAAGACACTCTTTTTAGGAGTTTTCGGCCCAAAGGCCATTTCCTTTTGAGTTTACTGCCGTAAACTCATATGGAAGTGCATATTTTTATGCTTTCAAGTCCCAATCTCATGTAGGATATGTTCTATACATTTATCTAAGGCTAATGAAGGCCTTAGGCACACATTGGTTCCCTTCCTTCATGTTCATGGCCCAAGAACCTTTTCCCTTAGATATTACGGCCGTAATCTCTTTTTAGGAGGGGTTTTTGATGTTTTGTACACCGAGCGGGGCTCGAAGCCAGGCGGGGCCTGTTGTAGCGAGCGGGGCCCAAGGTAGTGGGCGAGGCCTAGTATTTGCAATATGCGATTATGTGCATGGTGTGTAGTAGGTTGGGGGAACTCACTAAGCTTCGTGCTTACAGTTTTCAGTTTTGGTTTCAGGTACTTCCAATAGCGGAGGGAAGAGCTCGGGTTGATCGCATGGCACCCACCATAGTTAGTCAACCTGGGATGTTTACTCTGATAATAAGAACATGTTTTGAATTGATACTCCGAATTTATGTTATGACTTATGTTATGGTTTTATAACTATGGTCTTAGTAATGTTTTTAAAGGAAATTTTTAGTCGTGAATTTGGGGTAGTTTCAAGTTGGTATCAGTTCCTTGGTTTGAGGGATTTGGGCACACTTTCGGGTGTGTTTGAACTCAAACTAAGGAATTGGTATAAAAAAAATTTAAAAAAAGGAAAAAAATCAATTCTTGTAAAAAATGGATTTTTGAGAAAAGAAAAGAGTTTTAGAAAAAAGCGAAAAGAACCTTGAGAAAGAAAAGAACTTTGGAAAGAGAAAAGGGTGTTGGTGCATGCAATCAGCCGAGCTCAAGTAAGTACCCCAAAATACCCATACAAGTTTATGTTATGATTTTTAGTTAGTAGAACAACATGCTAGATTAGGACTAAGCATCTAGGAAGGATGCCTTATGTGCATGTTATATGTGTATTAGCTTTATGAATTGCATGCTAGTACATATTCTTGATTTGTGAATAGAATTGCTTGATTATGTACTGGTTAGATTCGTCTTTTGTCTGAATGCTACTTGCTTCGTGCTTTGTGGGATTCTGAGTGATGGGAGTTAGCCATTAGGTGAATGCATCAAGTCACATGTGACCAGGGTTGAATAATCTCAGAGTGTTGGATTTGGCCCTATTGTGCAGCTCTTGTCTAAGTCCAACCGTTGTAGGGACGAGTCCTTTACTCGAAGGATTATCTGAGCCTCATCACATGTGATGGTATTCAGGTAGTGGCTAATTGGCATTGCGAGAATGCCTTCAGTAGCCGGGGACCAGGTTCGGGTTGGAGATTACCCTAGGGCAAGCCTAGGATGAGAGTAGTGTTGGGAGCAGTGTTAGTAGAAGGGACTTGGTGGAGTCAAGGAAATTCTTAAGGAAAGTATCGATGGATATGGAAGGTAGTATGGGCCCGTACTACTGAAAGCAGAGGATTCGTACTTGATTCGTGAAGGGCCGAGATGAGACCAGGAAACTTGTAGTGTGTGTATGATTGCTCAGCAACGAGGTGTATTTTGATAGTTATTGTACTGTGTTTTCAGCATGGTGACGTTGCACGAGAGACCAGTAGGCGGATCGGGTGTCAAAGAGGGATCAGGCTCGGGTTCAGGGACTGAGCAGCTCGAGGAGCGGATGAGAGAGTTTGTGTCAACTGAGATCACGTGCGGCATCTTAGACAAGACTCCTATGATCTTTGGCACGATCAAGGAGGGTATACTAGAGATTTTGGACGAGAGGCTTGGAGCCTTTCGCGCAGAGATGATGGATTTGGTAGGAGCACGTACCTTGACATTCCGAGAGTTTAGACTTTGCGGAGCACCAGATTATCATAGGGCTAGGGACCCTATTTCTAGCAGCAGGTGGTTGGCCAATGTTGCCAACGCTTTCCACACGAGTCGGTGTCCCGAGGGGGACAAGGTCATACTTGAAGGGTCTTGAGCATTCTAACACTCCTATGGTGTACATGCAACCCTATAAACCATGGATCTATGTTTTCTCTATTATACATGCAAATAAGAACTTTCCAAGGCTTAAATCCTAACTAGCATATTATGAAGAAACTATACTACAAAGACTAGTTAGTTGATATATCTTTTGGTGTAGTTTGATGTCATCAAGCTTTAAGATCTTAGCCCCAATAGTGCGGAAGCCGCAATTGGAATCACAAATCACCAAAACACCTTAGAAGACTTTGAGAATAAGAGTACTTTGGTTCTCTCTAATGAAATCGGCTAGCCCTCTTAGAGTACCCACACTAGTGCAATTTCACCAACCAAGGAAATCTTTATATAGTGTGGAGACTAGGGTTAAACCCATGACCTTTCATTTCATTTGATTCATGAGTTAAACACTACACGGACTATCCATGAAAGCTTAGCCCAACCTAAATGAACTTGGCCCATTCCATATATATAAGAGTCCATATTTAATTAGTTCATTTTGATCACTTAATTAGTTCTAAATTAAGTCTTGATCAATACTAATTAAATAATATGATTCCATATTAATATATTAGAACTTATAATATATTAATATACTATTCTCAAATGACTATCCATATAAATTGTGCTGGTGAAGTGCAAACCAAATGGGCCATGTCAGGTCGGGTCAAGTACATACTAAATATAGTTATGGACTTAGACATTAATCCAATAGTCTCCCACTTGGATAAGTCTAAAACTATTATTGAGTATGACTTCAAAAACCAACTGGAAATCATAGCTCTTAAAGCCGTTGTCAAACTCTGATCTTGTCAATGAACTCTGACCTTTGTCACTGACTTGTCCATTAGATAAGGGATCATATATTCCTCCATTCTAGATATCATATGGACTGAGACATGGATTATTATCATTCTCTCTGTCCATTTGTTGTTTCCCGATTTCCGATTTATGATGACTGACTGATTGAACAAATCAAATCAGTCCTGGCTTGGCCAAGCACTCGCATGTATCATCATTAAATCATCGAGGGGCCCACAGATATCGCTTTTATCCCGAAGGTAAAAGGAATGGATAAACTTCGACTCATATGGCTTGTTGTACTACTTGTTGAATCATACACAAAGGCAAATTTTATGACATCGAGCTACCAATGCGTTTTCGTGCAATCAATGTACTATCAACTCATAGTAACAACTCATATCTCTAGGTTTGAAGAATATAAGATATTATCGTCTCATGATCACTCGTGATAAAATCCATGAAGTGATTCAAATGAGTGCGGGTTGAATCCAATATTTAGAACTTATGAGCACTCATGAGTGTTGTAGCACAACTTTGTCCACCAACTTGGACCTCTACAAGACAACCTATAACAGTCTTGATTCATATCTACTTCCAACATATGACCGAATGTGGATGGTTTGAATAACTTAGTCATCCCGGAAGAATAGCCTAGTTATTATGGAAGTCAAAACATGCAAAGTGAAACACAAGAATAAATGAATCTGATATGGTATCAAAACCTATGAATATAAATAAAACACTTTCTATTTATCATCATACTCATTACTCATTATTCATTGTTTCGGTTTTATCAACTTTATACTTGAATTAAAACACTAGGTATCCCATGCTCCAAGCATGTACACTGTGTTTTCTAAACAATAGCTTTGCCATACACCAAGTATGAAATCTATGTTTGTCTATGATCCTTACTTTGTGAACTAGATCGATTGAACATAATTTCAATGATTCTCTTTTCACACTCACAAATCCTTATTGTAAATGTAAGAATTCCAAATCCCTATCATTTATCGAAATCTGTTTAGATTTTAAACTTATATGCACAAACCCTCTTAAACTTATATGCACAAACCCTCTTGTAATGAATATGAACAAAGTCACAAAGACTTGTCAACAGTCATTACAGGGTATTTCAATGAAGATCAACTTCATGAAAATTAAGTCTCATATTCAAAGTACATTGCTTTGAACATGCTTCTTGCATTAAGGTTTTATAATCTTACACAAATAACTTCAACCTATGGAGACAACTCCATATTCCCACTTTGACTATCACTTCTGAACAAGAGTTGCCTCTTTTTAGAATAATTCAATATGGTCCTTTCGATATTAATAGTATACTTCCAACTATCCTTGAGCAACCAATCTTTGGTAAACCTTAGATTGTCCTCGACAATTGCTTAATCCTTTTAGTAAAATCCAATTCTAGACCACTTCCCTTCTTAATGCCCCAGGCATTAGGAAAGTTTTAGAAATGATGAATATTATAGCACATGTAATCTATCTTGTACCCGAAGTAAATGGGACACGATTCATGATGTTTCACATAAAGACATCGTTCTAGATCAGTCTTTTGCCATAATAATTTTTTTTTGTTTGCCATATTCTCAAAATTTGACTATGAAAAGGGATGTCGTAATCATAATCGAATTTTGAGAACGCAACATATAGAATTTTCTTAAGTTGAACCAATCCAACATGAAATTCATATATATATATATATATATATATATATATATATATATATATATATATATATATATATATATATATATATATATATATTATTGACTAAAGGTGATTAAAATCTCAATATAAGCTCTTTAGAATGATTATAAACTCAATCTAAGCTTTTTAGAATTGAAATGAAGTATAATTTTCTCTCCCTTAATTACAGCAAAACAACTTTTTCAACCCATGCAACCTCACGAATTGAAACTTTTGTTTTCTATAATTAACATTGCTAACTTGCAATTCTTATCATAATTATCATGCTCCCACTAACATGATGATTATTAGCATAACACTTATGCTCCTACTAGCTTTGACATGTATCCAGAAAACAGTTGGACCTCTAGAAGTCAATACATTATTGACATTCTTACCAAAGTTCAAATTTATGATACTAGATTGCTTTGATAAGACTTTATCAAAATCATAAACCTTATTTTAGATAGCTCATAGGCGTGTCTAAAGAATTTCATAACTATGAAAAGGGATGCCATAATCATATTCTTAATTGTTTAGACTTTTTACTATTTCTCATAAGTCAATGTTAGTGTGTCGGTTAACCACGCACGCTCCACTAACGACTTTGAGAACTGTAAATATCACAATTGCTATCTACTTAAAATCTACTTAGTGAAAGAATTTCCTCACCATCATTTTCATGAATCGGAGAAAAACCTTATGACATTTAGATTTTATGGTGTATGTGTTCTTATCCACGTGAATTTGTCAAAACCATAATCAGAAGACTAGGTTAGTGACAGATCTTAATTCATATGGATTGAACTTGTGCAATCTTAACTTCTTGCCACCTGGCAGCTCAAGGGCCTGTCATTGCTTCCAAGTAGCTATGCAAGAAATTGAGAACATGTAGAACTCAAATGTATAGCCAACTTCACTGGAATGGGCACAGAAATGTCAACACGATAGGTTACAAACCTCTAATTGTGTGCTAGTGATGAAATACAGGTTTTTATTCTTGATTGAAACCCTTTTTAGGATCTTTTAGACTCTCACTGTCTCCTTGACCTATAATACTTTCTTGCCAAATATTCAAGAGATAGTGTGGATTCTAATCAAGACAGATACTTAACACAATTGGCCTTAGTTGGTCTTGTTTTATCTAAAACATCACAACTTACCAATTTCAAATGTACAAGAGTAGAAACTTTTACTCTTACATTTGACAAGTGTTTTAAACCATCTTTAAGACATGGCACTCAAGTTATAATATTGGAGTATGACTCTATGAATCATCTTCTTGATTTAACCACTTCAATAATTCATAACTCCTCTTCTTAACTATCAGAATGCACTTAGAGGATGAATTATGATAAGGTCTCTAAATCATTAAGATGATCTTAAAACATGATACTAAAGTACTCTCCCATCTTTTCATATTTGAGAAACTTTTATCCTTTTGCCAAATTTGATTCTTCTTATTCGTTCTGTCATACATTGAAAATTTTCCAATGTCTCAGAATTATACTTAAGCTTGTAAGTATAACCATATTTACTAAACTTTAGTTAATCATGACGAATAGTCTTATCCATCTTTTGTGGTGGACTTTAACAAGTTCCGCGAAATTGTACTTGATCCTTTAGTCCTTCACTTGACTCACATATACATGTGAACAAGGAACTAGTCTTAATTTTCCAAAGATGAAAAATTCTCATTCATCATGCTATACAAATTGCATGATTCCAAGTTTCGATCGAACTGAAAAATTGGGTGATGAGAAGCTTTCCTTGTTTGGTAAAATAAGACACTACCACAAATGAAAGAATCAAATTCATATTTCCACTCTTGTTATTAATGGGATCTTATAAGCAACAAAAATTTTCACAAATGCCATTGTAAGGATATTTTAAAATAAATAAAATCAAAATTTTTACCTTTTATTTTAAAAGCTTTGCGGAAAAAATATCCTTACAGTGCAAAAGCACATGAAAACTTTGTTGTTAGCTATTCCTAATCAATATATCATAAATCCTAAGAAGTAGCTCAAGGATTCGATCTTCAAACTATGCGATAGAAATCCATCTACGCGATCAGATTCAGCATATTCTTTCTTTAAGTTTCTTCACTTTTATTTGATTCTTGAAACATCAATATGTGACCCAGTCACATCATGTAATAAGAATCTCTCAGAGTAGAAACTTAACAGAGTTAGATAGTGGACTTTACCTGAAGTAGAGTCAAACTTATTGACTTTAACATCCTTAGGTAAATTTAGCAGCTTCATAATCAATGTCCCTTCCTTTGGCAATATAAACATATGGCCCCTTTGGTAATGATATGCGGGACTATCACAGACTTAGCGTTTCTCTTTACCATTTGGTCAACCGAGTTGACTATGGCCCATCCCTTTCCATTGGGGAGAGAAGGTTTTTTTTTCTGGATTTCCTGTGTCATCATTGTCAATGTCCATAAAGTTTTAGGAAGTTGATCTTAGCAAATAGATAAGATCATTAAGGGTCTTGTCATAGTCTATTTCATAGGAGTCCCAAAGGAACTCACTATGTGACTTAGAAAGTGATTGAACCACCAAATTTCTCAAGACTTTGACATCCAACTCTCCCGACTTGTGACTTCATCTCCAAGATGTGATCACACCTAGACCTTGCCTTGCCAAAAGGGCTTGAGTGACCTTGAACTTGTGGGTTAGGGAGAATAATTGGAGGAGATGGAGGAAGTGAAGTTCCAAGAGATTTGGGAAGATCATAAATGTCTGAACTAGACATCTTTTGGGAGATATTCAAGATAGTTGATTAAAAGTCCCTAATATAACACCCAATATGAAATATTAAGGCTAGGACCCTACAAACTATTTTATAACTTAGAAGAGGGATGTTGTAATCCAAGCTATAAAATATTTGAAGGTAGGTGAATGACGATTCACCAATTTCCACCAAGATAAACAAAATGTATTACTAGGTTTAATTGGTTTTTGAAACTCCTAAATTCTTTTGAGATTCATTGAATTGTTCAATGGCATGTTTCAATCTCGAGTGTGCCCTTCAGGTTTTGTGACTAGGATGTCGAGGATCAGAAAACAAGGTGTGAAGTAACCATGCAAATTACTTGGTACCCTTAAGTGTTTACCCCTCAATCGATGTGTCGCTTAACCACACACGCTCCATCGATACTATGATAAACACTAAGTTACCCTTTGCCTACCTTGTTAAATACGAGTTAGTGTGTCGGTTAAACACACACGCTCCACTAACCAACTTAAACAAAGTGCAAAGTGTAATTTCATGGATTAGCACCTTATTCACATTTTCCTAAGTAACTAAGATTGGGTATTTATAAAAGGTTTAGTTACTTAGTATTTATCATTAATACTTTTAATGAAGGGAGAATTTATAGTCTTTGTCCTACCCGTTCGGCTAACGACCCTCCACCAGTCAAGGAAGCGGTGGGTGAGAGTGGACACCCATTAAACTGTCATTTTATAGGCAGTAACCTTATACCCCCCCCCCCTTATAGACCGGCTTCATGAATGAGGCCTACTAACGGTAAGACTGACTTTACTCTTATACATATATATAAATATTATTAACTTATAATATTAAAAGGTATAAGGGTTGAATTTTAACTTTTAAAATTCTAAGGGTTAAACATGGAATTAAAGTATTCATAAAAGAAAACTTTTCAAATTCCAAAACTTGAGTACAAGTTTTGAAAATATTCAAAACTAATTAATTCCATAACTTATGTGTTTAAAGTAGTTTTAATAAAAACTCTTCAAGTTCCATAACTTGAGGAGAAGTTATGGAAGATTTTAAACTATTAAAAGAATGTGACTTTTCTTCTTCGTAACTAATGGAACTAATTAAGGTTACACATTTTAATGATTTAATGAAGTGACTCTTGAACCTCCATAACTTGAGGACAAGTTATGGAGTCATAAAACCATTTAATGAGAACAAGACTCTTCATTTTGTAACCTTTTCCAACTTTTATGAGTTTTAAGAAACTTAAATGTGACCTTTCATGTAACTTGAGGAAAAGTTACACAAACACATTTTAGAATCATCTCTTAGATTAAAATGGATCAAAGACACATAGTCAATCAATCTTTCTATTAATCTAAGCAACTCATATGAACAAAGATAATTCACATCAAAAAATTTCATGTAATTAGCATAACCCTTAAACTAATACAACACGTGAATCTATTGACAATTATATTTGAAGTTGGATTAGTATGAACATTACCACATCAAAAATAGATTTACAAGTCCAAAAACAGCTTTTCGTAATGTTCCTAGTCCAATTCCAGCCAAAAAATACGAAAGTAAGTTGTCAGGGGCCAAAACTCGTCGAGTTCTATAGAGAACTCATCAAGTTCAAGCAATAAACCATGAACTCATCGAGTTTATTGAAGAAACTCATCGAGTTTTCTGTCTGGACAGCTTCTTGGGTTCAAAAAATGTATTTGCATCAAGTAAAAGAGAAAGCAAGCCTAGGCTCTGATACCACTGAATGGTCTTGAGCATTCTAACACTACTATGGTGTACATGCAACCCTATAAACCTTGGATCTATGTTTTCTGTATTATACATGCAAATAAGAACTTTCCAAGGCTTAAATCCTAACTATCATATTATGAAGCAACTATACTACAAAGACTAGTTAAATGACATACCTTTTCGTGTAGCTTGATGTCTTCAAGCTTTAAGAGATTCGCCCCAATAGTGTGGAAGCCTCAAGTGGAATCACAAATCACCAAAACACCTTGGAAGACTTTGAGAATAAGAGTACTTTGGTTCTCTCTACTGAAATCGACTAGCCCTCTTAGTGTACCCACACTAGTGCAATTTCACCAACCAAGGACATCTTTATATAGTGTGGAGACTAGGGTTAAACCCATGACCTTTCATTTCATTTGATCCATGGGTTAAACACTCCATGTACTATCCATGAAATCTTAGCCAACCTAAATGAACTTGGCCCATTCCACATATATAAGAGTCCATATTTAATTAGTTCATTTTGATCACTTAATTAATTCTAAATTAAGTCTTGATCAATACTAATTAAATAATATGAGTCCATATTAATATATTAATATACTATTCTCAAACGACTCTCCATATAAATTATGCCAGTGAAGTGCAACCCTAATGGACCACGCCGTTCGGGTCAAGTACACACCAAATACAGTTATGGACTTAGACGTTAATCCAACAAGACTCGCCTCTTGTCTTCTGAAGGACATAGCGCGAGATTGGTGGGAGGAGATTGGTCATCCCTTGGGGGATGATGCCGCGTCTGACGCGATATCATGGGGTGATTTTTCGGCTAGGTTCAGGGCTGAGTTTGGACCAGTTATTAAGGTGCGACAGTTGGCACGGAAGTTTCAAGACCTCCAACAGACTACTGAAATAGTGGCGGAAATCACCGCTAAAGTCCGGAAACTAACTGAACATAGCATAACATAAACATATCAACTAGCATGAACACACATATACTGCATACTGCATCAAACCGAAGCCCGTAACGCATAACACACAAATCCTGTCTCAGCCACGAAGGCATCAAACATACTAACTACTGCATCGGACCAAAGTCCAGAAACTACTGCTAGCTAAACGGGTCGGCATTGTGGCCTTAGACCCGTTCCTACTGGAAGGAAACTCACCTGAACTTCTGACCTCTGCTGATAACCGTCTGGCTGCTAACCGACCACCTTCTGAGCCGTTGCTCCTCTAGCTCTCCGAACTACCAATATCAAAATCATACGTAGTCTAACAGTCCTCCAAAAGTCAACTAAGTCAACTATGGTCAAAGTCAAAGTTCTGCTCACAGTCAACCTTCCAGGTTGACCCTACTGACCAAGTCATCCTACTGACTCGCCGAGTTCATAAGCTCTTAAATCCCTTTCATTCGCGACTCGATTTTCCGAGTCAGACCATGACTCGCCGAGTCTACTGATTTTCGAGTCCTGACCTATCGAACTCACTGAGTCCCCACTCAAGTCACTTATCCGAGTCTTAACTCGAAGGGTTTGGGGTTTCGCAACTTAACTCGCTGAGTCCAAAAAAAGACTCGCCGAGTCCAAGGCAATCTTCAATAGACTCGCCGAGTTGTTCTTTCAACTCGTTGAGTTCCTGCCTATCTTCATCCAACTCGCCGAGTCCACCCATGTGACTCACCGTGTTACTACGCGACTCAAGTCTGATATCTAGCCCGACTCGCCGAGTCATCTCCCCGACTCACCGAGTCCATACGTGCATTCCCATAATCTTAAGTTACAGAGCTACTCCTTTGCTCCAAACCAAAGATCTGGGTTTCTAGAGTCCATTAGCAACATAAAGTTGCTACCTTTACATGCTTCTTGTCCCCTAATGCCAAAAATCAAGCTAAGAAGGAACTTAACTCATGGGGAAATGGCTTTTGCATAGCATCTAATAGGGATTTCTACATCTATGATTCAAATAGAGCTCAGATCTGGAGTTTCAACTCCAGATCTAACTTGTGCACCAATTTCCCATCACATACTCTCAAAGAAACCCTAAAATTCCATGAAAGATGGATCTAGAAAGGGGAAAGCCAAGGATAACGATTCATTATCTCCAAAACTTCCTCCTACTGAGAAGGAATGCAAAACTCCACAAACCACCTTGATCCAAGCTTCTTGAACTTCAATATTTCTTCACAAAACACTTAATAATGCCTCAATTTGCTTCCAACGGCTCTCACTCACGATTCTAGGGCTTCTAGATCTCAAAGAGGAGTAAAGAGGCTGTGGAATGGGTGTAATGTTCCTTAAATAGGGTGCAAACCCTTGGATTAGGGTTTTCTCGATCAGACCAGACTCGTCGACTCGCCGAGTCGGTCACTTATTCTGCACCCGGATCCCGCTCTGACTCGTCGAGTTCCTCCCTGGACTCGACGAGTCGACCCTTTAACTTAGGGTTTTCTTTCCTTTCTTGGACTTTCTGATTTTGGGTGTTACAACTCTCCCCCACCTAAACTAAACTTCGTCCTCAAAGTTTCTCTACGGCCAATCGCCCTACAAACTGTTGTCAACACTCTACTTGGTTGACCTAACATCCGTTGACCACCTTTGATGGCCTTTTGCCTAGCCATTCTGACTAACATTAATCCTTGAGAATAATAAATCTCGGGTCAACCCTGACCCTGAACATTCTAGGAACACCACTTACTCGACTAAAAAACCTTCGGATACTCCTCGAGTACGTATGTTGAACACGCTAAGGGTTCACCCCTTTCTTTCCTGGCGCGATTTCCAGCCTTTACAAAGCAACGCTCCATAACCACTACTTCTTTGGCTCTGTGAAGGACCCATCCTTCACTGAATCCACTACTCTTGCTACTCCCAGTACGGTTCATTACCGCTAGAATCCACTGGACACTTCTCACTACTATAACTTAGTATTGAGCACCCATCAATCAACTAGTCGAATTCTACCATAGTCTACTTTCCATTACTGCCACTGACTAAAAATCGCTGTTGTCCCTTCTACGCCTTCCAGATGAACCGGGACCACCCTTGTCCCTACTGATGTTTCCATATTTAGGTTACCGGACTCCTACCGGTTACTACACCCCATCACAATCTTCTAGTCGCTTTCAGCGACTTCTAAAGATACTTCGACTATCTATAAACGTGCTATCCACTCCGCCACTCATATTGAAACGATGCTACTGGGACCAGCCTGCTTAGCTCCCATTTGACTACTCAACACCCACTAACTCGAGCCTTCCATCCTGAAAGAAAAGATACCTGCCTAACTATCCTTGCATATCACTTATACTTGGCAGAAGGCTCAACTGCTTCCTACTGAGAGGGACTTGCCATTCCAAATCAACCAACTATACCGAAACACTGAACTGCCTACAACACTAAACTGACCGAAACACTGAACTGCCATATGGCTGCTTCACAAAATATCTCAAGACCTTCCTGGTCTCCAATCATTCGTCGGTTATCTGCAACACCGAGTTCTAACTCAACTGTGGAGTCCAAGGACTCCTTACTTAGTCACTCCCACGACTTCTGAATGAAATCGTTCTCCGAAACTAGTTTCCATTAGTTCTCCTATCACTGCGGCTCTAAGAACCTTCCCGATCCAACCGATCGGGTCCATACGTCGAACCCTAACATCATCATATCCAATACTAAAAATGATTGGTCCCAGACTAGTGGTAGCCCTTTACATATGCGAACCCAAACGGTCCATTGCTTCCCTGATCTCATAACTGAGGTGACAATCTACTGACAAATCGCCGACTTCACCATAACTGAACCATTTGGGAAATCCGAAATCTAACCCGTGGATTCCCATATCCTCATTGATGCACCCGAACTAGTGGGTACTACTGCTTTCCCTACGTCTAACAACGTGATCATGTTGCCTGCCAACCTGATAAAGGCCACGGCTACACCCGCGGGCTTACAACTTTCTAATACTATCTGGCTGCTAGTGAATGCTACGGCTACCCCCGTAGACTTAGATCACTCTACTACTATCTGACTGCTAGTGAATGCTACGGCTACCCCCTCAGACTTACAACACTCTTCTATTATCTAAATGCTAGTGAATGCTACGGCTACCCCCATAGACTTACAACACTTATCCTATCTGACTGCTTTAATAACTACTATTCCGAGGACATCCTGACAATCCCTAGTCCTGCTAGCGATTCTTCATTCTGATTTCTCAAAACCAGCCCTCAGTCATCGAATACGGCATCAACCTCGACATCTTATATGCTTGATATACTTAGCGTTTCGTCGAGGAATTCTTCGGCTTGGTTCCCAAACCAACCGTCTACTAATCCGGATACATGAAACTATTGTTGGGAAGTTTCCAAACTCCCAACTCCTGAACTCCTCAATCCATCCATCACTGTTCTACTATCTTTTCTTTTCAGAGGTCGCGTACTCATTCTGGGTCTACGTGATCTTATCCTTGTATACTCGGAGGGTTCTCCTCTACTTGGATCCGACTAACTCCTCACTGCTCACTGGTTGAAAGGATTCCCCAACCTTCCTTCCATGAAAAGGGGTAATTCGCTGCCCACCCACGTTTACCTCTGTTGGCGCTCCAACTAACCCTTACCAGATCCGAACCATTCATGATTAACTAACCAAGCACTCTTCAATCCATCACTGTATCTACTTAGTGACTGCATCCCGAGAACTTGCATTTAGGGTGAACATCTCTAACCCACTTCCTTACCGACCGCTTGCTACTCCACTAGAAGCTTTGGATTATCACTACTGAGAATATAGTTGATCATTACCAGACTAACACCTTCCGAAAGTAATGAAGCACTACTGAATCTTACACATACATGCTACACTCACCGCATTTGAAGTAACCTGATCTATATAGGACAACCTCCAATTTACCATTCTAATCCCAAGGTATGCAAATGGCATATATCTTGACCATAGGCAGGTAATATAATACCCCAACACACATGCTTAATGATATTAATGCAACAACATAACAATAATATCATGAATAATAAATGACATGAAGGTAAAAGATACGTATCCCCATCATTCAGTGCTGCTCGAATCCTTGTTGAAATCAACCAGAAAACACGGCTCCGAGCCATAGGCGCCCTTGCCCGAACCTAATGTTTGCTGATGGCTCTCGAAGTCCCAGGGGTAGGAGCTGGCACCTGCCCTACTGTATACAAACTCGGAGAGTGGGCCTTCTTATGGCCCCTATGACTGCAATGGAACATATCGGATCAAGTCCCTGGGCGATAGTAACAATACAATCTCTGCCAAAATGGCCAATCCTGCACGTACCCTCATGTGTCCTACCACACTTCCCGCATCGACTGCGACTCTGATAGCCCCTCGATCCCGAATCCGACCCCTTGGGCCTCTTGCCCGAACCTATGGCTACCAGAGTCTCAATTGTTTTCCTCTTCCTTTCGACTCCCTGCCCGTCTCTCGCTCATGCGTTACCTCATCGACCCCATCCATCGTCTGAACAACCGCTGTCCGATCCTGGAGCTCTGCGGTCAACCTATCAGTGACCCGTCCAGTGATGTTGGGTAACTCCTCGCGAATGACTAGCGAAACCTCATTAACTACCCAATCATGCAAGGGTCTCTCTTAGAGAAAGGGTGCCCCACTCACCCCTGACCCCTGATGGAAAAAGCCAGAAATGGAATCCCCCTCTCTGATGGATCCCCGAACTCCATAAGAACTGGGCTCTAGACGAGCCCCAAACTGCCCTAAAACTATCTCGGCCTAAAGGCCTGAAGATGACTGTCCATGAGCCCCACGATGGCCTCTCTAACTGAGTCGAAAATCACTGGATTTTGATTAATGATGTTGCGCATAATCTCTGCGGAAATGAAATCCCTCATCTGATCATCAAGCTACCCGACTCTAGAACCTAAGCCAGATTCCTCCCTGGTACCTGAACTGCTAACTGGTATCTTGCACAACATCACCATGCTGGAAACATAACTCATTACTGATCAATACACACTGTTGCTGAGGGATCTCTCACACACTCTACTAGTTCCCTGGTTTTGCCTCGGCCCCTCTTAAATCGAGTATGGATCCTCTGCTTTCAGTAGTACGGGCCCATACTACCTTCCACGTCTATCCGTACTTTCCTCAACAGTTACCTCAACTCCACCAAGTCCCTTTTCTCTACTACTGATCTTTGCTACTCTCATCTTAGGCTTGCCCTAGAGAACCTCTGACTCCACCCAAACAGTCCTCAGTTGCTGAAGGCCTCCTCGTAATGCCAATTAGCCACCACCTGAATACCATCACATGTGACGAGGATCAGATAATCTTTTGAGTAAAAGAATCATCCCCACAACGGTTAGACTCAAACAAGAGCTGCACTATAGGGCCAAATCTAGCACTCTGAGATTATTCAACCCTGATCACATGTGATGTGACGTATTCACCTAATGGCTAACTCCCATCACTCAAGGTACCACTAAGCACGGAGCAAGCAGCATTCGGATAAAGGAAACATACTCGTGAAAACTATTCTCATAATCAAGAAAGTGCACTAGCATACAATGTTGAACTCATACTAGCAGGCATAACCTAAACAGGCTATCCTACTGCTGTCTACTCAATACTAGCATGCAATTCTGATAAGTCTGAAACACATAAGCAGGCACATAAGGCATCCTCTTAGATCCTTAGTCCTATACTAGCATGCTGTTCTACTAAAACAAAAACTGAAACTGGAACTAAAACTGAAACTGAAACTGATAATCATAAACTTGTATGGGTAATTTGGGAGTACTTACTTGAGCTTCGGTGATTGCATGCACCCCACCCTTTTTCTCTTTTCAAGTTATTTTCTTTCTAAATATTCTTTTCGGT
Organism: Lactuca saligna; assembly: GCF_052625555.1. Lineage (NCBI taxonomy): Eukaryota > Viridiplantae > Streptophyta > Magnoliopsida > Asterales > Asteraceae > Lactuca > Lactuca saligna. The sequence goes on along the minus strand of NC_136417.1, from coordinate 178,607,512 downwards.
TTTTCTAAAACTCTTTTCTTTTCTCAAACTCCTTTTTACCAAAAATTCCTTTCAAAAATGTCTTTCTTTTGAAAACCTTTCACCGATTCCTCAGTTTGAGTCCACACACACTCTCAAGTATGTCCGAATCCCTCAAACCAAGGCTCTGATACCAACTTGTAATAACCCAAAAATTACGACTAAAAATTTCTTTTAAAACATTACTAAAACCATATTTATAGAGACCGAATCATAAGTCATAACATAGTTTCCGAGTATTAATTCAAAACATAATATTATTATCAGAGTAAAACATTCCCATGATAACTGACTACGGTGTGTGCACTGCAACCTCTCCGAGCTCCTCTTTTGAAAATTGAGTACCTGAAACCAAAAACTGAAAATCGTAAGCACGAAGCTTAGTGAGCTCCCCCAAACTACCACATACCATACAAACATATAAAGCACATACTGAGCCTTGCCCACTGCATCAGACTGAGGTCCGGATAAACTAGGGCCCTGCCCCCTGCATCGGACTGAAGTCCAGAACTGACTGGGACCTTGTCCCCTGCATCGGACCGAATCCCAGACTAACTGGGGCATTGCCCCCTGCATCAGACTGAAGTCCAGAAACTGACTGGGACCTTATCCCCTGCATCGGACCGAAGCCCGAACTAACTGGGGCCTTGCCCCCTGCATCGGACCAAAGTCCGGAAATTAATCAAACATAGCATAACATAAACATATCAACTAGCATGAACACACATATACTGCATACTGCATCGGACCAAAGCCCGAAACGCATAACACATAAATCATGTCTAAGCCACGAAGGCATCAACCATACTAACTATTGCATCGAACCGAAGTCCAGAAACTACTGCTAGCTAAACGGGCTGGCATTGTGGCCTTAGACCCGTTCCTACTGGAAGGAAACTCACCTGAACTTTTGAGCTCTGCTGATAACCCTCTGGCTGCTAACCGACCACCTTCTGAGCTGCTGCTCCTCTAGCTCTCTGAACTACCAATATCAAAATCATACTTAGTCTAACAGTCCTCCAAAAGTCAACTAAGTTAACTATGGTCAAAGTCAAAGTTCTAGTCACAGTTAACCTTCCAGGTTGACCATACTTGCCAAGTCAGCCTACTGACTCGCCGAATTCATAAGCTCTGAAATCCCTTTCATTCGCTACTCGACTCGCCGAGTCTACTGATTGCCGAGTCCTGACCTGTCCAACTCACTAAGTCCCCACTCAACTCACTGATCCGAGTCTTAACTCGAAGGGTTTGGGGTTTCGCGACTTGACTCGCTGAGTCTAAGGCAATCTTCAACAGACTCGCCGAGTTGTTCTTTCAACTCATTGAGTTCTTTCCTATCTTCATCTAACTCGCCGAGTCCATCCATGTGACTCGCCTAGTTACTACGCAACTCAAGTCTGATATCTAGCCCGACTCGCCGAGTCATCTCCCCGACTCGCCGAGTCCATACGTTGATTCCCATAATCTTAATTTACATAGCTACTCCTTCACTCCAAACCAAAGATCTGGGTTTCTAGAGTCCATTAGCAACATAAAGTTGCTACCTTTACGCGCTTCTTGTCCCCTAATGCCAAAAACCAAGCTAGGAAGGAACTTAACTCATGGGGAAATGGCTTTTTCATAGCAACTAACAAGGCTTTCTTCATCTATGATCCAAATAGAGCTCAGATCTGGAGTTTCAACTCCAGATCTAACTTGTGCACCAATTTCTCATCATATACTCTCAAAGAAACCCTAAAACTCCATGAAAGATGGATCTAGAAAGGGGAAAGCCAAGGATAATGATTCATTACCTCCAAAACGTCCTCCTAGTGAGAAGGAATCCGAAAGTCCATGAACCACCTTGATCCAAGCTTCTTGATCTTCAAGATTTCTTCACAAAACACTTAATAATGCCTCAATTTTCTTCTAATGGCTCTCACTCACGATTCTAGGGCTTTTGGATCTCAAAGAGGAGCAAAGAGGCTGGGGAATGGGTGTAATGTTCCTTAAATAGGGTGCAAACCCCTGGATTAGGGTTTTTCTCGATCAGACTAGACTCGCCGAGTCGGTCACTTATTTTGCACTCGGATCCCGCTCTGACTCGTCAGGTTCCTCCCCGGACTCGATGAGTCGACCATTTAACTTAGGGTTTTCTTTCCTTTCTTGGACTTTCTGATTTTGGGTGTTACAGACATCAGGCAGTTTGTGAGCAGGTCCAGCTGCAAAACGCTAGAGGATATGATTGCACGGACTAGAGAGAGAGAGAGAGAGAGAGAGAGAGAGAGAGATTGACCTGGATCATATTAGGAAGAGGAAGTCGGATGAGATTCAGGTAGCCATGGGTTCGTGGAAGAGACCCAGGGGGTCAGACTTGATATGTTTTCATTACGGTCAGAGGGGCCACAAGAAGGCCCAGTATCCGATTTTTCTTTCGGTAGGACATGTGATGGCACCTACCCCTGCGACCTTGAGGATCACGAACGACCGTCAGAGCCAAGCAGAGGCGCTTGTAGTAGGGAGAAGGTCTTTATAGTTGTCTACAGTGGAAGCACGAGCAGCACCGGGCGTTGTAGGTGAGTATCTTTTGATTTCATGTCAGTTTTATTGTTGATTATTTTGTTATGGTGCTGCAATTAAGCTAAGTGAATGTATGTGATGATTTGTCTATTGTGTTCAGATTATATGCCATCTGCATACCATGGGTTTTGGTCGGTAGTTCATCCTCTTGTCTATTCGATTCTTAAGATGCAGTCGCAGTAGCAGGTATGAGTGGGATTTGGGAAGTGTTTTAGTAGTTTCAAGAGTGGTTCAGTATTGGTGTTGGTGAGTAGAAGCGCTAGCAGTGGTAAGTGTTGGATGTCAGCAGACTGACCTCTTTTGATAGAGAAAAGGATTGGGAATCCTTCTTGAGTGGGGACTGTAGGGACCTAGTCGAATCAAAGTGTGGGAGACCTATTCCAGAAGTCAGGAGCGGGAGTAAGTGCAATTTGGGATGCCTTTGGATTAGTAGTCTGTAGTTGAGACAAAATGGAGAGCGTAGTAGGACTACGGGATAGCCGCAACATCTCCTAGCAGCGAGTTAATAATAGAAGTGATGTAAGACTGCGGGTAAGTTGTAGAATTCATTAGCAGTTTAGTTAGAGGAGTGTGGGCGGGGGCCCGTATCTCCTAGTTCGCGGAGTGTGGGCGGAGTCCCGTATCTCCTAGTTAGCAAGGTAGGGATCTAGAAAGGGTAGTTCATTGAGTTTAGTATGGAGTTGTCCTGCGTATCTCTAGAGAAGTGAGATCTTAGGAGAGGCCGCTCCAGGATTCAGTTGGGTGAGACCCGTGGGCGAGGCCCGTATGTTAGTAACAGTATAGGTGAGACCTAAGAGCAAGATTGCTTAGTAGTATGGTTTGGGTGAGACCCGTGGGCGAGGCCCGTGCGGCAATAGCTAGGCAAGTGGGGCTAGAGGGATAGGCCGCCCTAGGATATAGTCGGGTGAGACCCGTAGGCGAGGCCTGTGAGATTTTAGTAGCACAGGTGGGATCTGGTAATGACCTTAGAGTCAAGATAGGGGATCAAGGATCCTAAGACTTGTAGCGCCCGAGTGGCAGAGTAGATAGACCAGCTTAGATAGCCGAAGTATCTTCGGAAGTCGCTGGGAGCGACTAAGAGATTGTTCTGGGTGTAGTAACCGGTAGGAGTCTGGTAACCCAGATATTGACAAATTAGTTGGGACCAGGGTGGTCTCAGTTCATCTGGAAGGGGGATAAGGGACAACAAAATTTTCAGTTAGTGGTGGTTATGATGAGAGAAGTATGGTATGAGGAAGCTAGTTGACTGAGGAGTGTCACACCTCTCACAACAGGGTTGAATAATCTCAGAGGGAACGATTTGACCCTGTTACGCAGCTCTTGTATAAGTTTAACCATTGCAGGGATGAGTCTTTTACTCGAAGGATTATCTAATCCATTCGCTGGGATGAGTGCTCAGCACCAAGTTATAGTAGTAAGAAGTATTCAGTAAGTACCGGTAGTAGTGACCCGCATTGGGAGTGAGTGGAATAATGGATACCGTGAGGGGTATGTCTTTCACAACAATAGAGGAGGTGGTTGGTTATAGAAAGTTGCCTTGGGAAGGGCAGCAGACGTGCAAGGAATAGGGGTGAACCCCTAGGATGTCCAACATGGGTACTCTAGGAGTACCGAAAGGAAGGTCGGTTGGACAAGAGTCATGTTTCCAGGATGGTTGTAGATTAGAGTGCTCTCGAGGTGTTATCGGCAGGGATTAATTATGTCAAGATGATCGGGTAGAAGGCTAATGGAAGCAATTCCATGAGAATTGGACCCAGTGAGGAACGTATCCTGATATGTGCATATTTAGTTTGTATTAAGTATAGATTTTTATTCATTTATTAGCTAAATTATCGCATATTATGGACAAAAGGTACTTAAAAGTGTTTAAATTGCATTTTCAGTCCAAAAATGAAGCTCGGAAGCAAAAGGAAGCAGGAGAAGCGGTTAGGAGCTCGAGAATGGAATAAAGAAGAAAAACACTAAAAATGGCACCTACTCGGCAAGTCAGGTAGACTACTCGGCGAGTCCAGTCGAAGAATCAGGAAGATAATGACTCGGGATTCCAGATAGTTATCGCAATACGGGGAATGTGAGAGGGACTCGACGAGTCACCACTTGACTCGACGAGTCGATTCGCTTATTTAAAGATAATTCCACAGATGGATTAGAGAGAGTTCTGGGACGATTCAAAAGTGCTTTGCTACGATTGAGAAGCCAGAAAAACCCTAGAAGTCGACGAAGAAAGCTAGAATTCAATTCCGGGGAGTAATTAAGGCAAAATTTCATCATTCCACTTATTCTTTTGTTTTATCATTATGATTAAGCAACTTGACTTTGTTTGTTTGCTGTTATTTACTTTAATTATGAACTAAAACCTTTAGACTTTTGTTTGGGGATATAAAGTTGACAATATGGTTCGATTGATTAGTAGGATTAATTCCAAGTTGGTGAATTTTTGTTATTTTAGCTTGCTAAAGAACCTTGTGTGTGAATAATAATTAATTTTTTGTTAATAGGAAGATAATTGATTAGCATGAACATCTATTGATTATTGACCTCATATGATATGTGACCACTATACTATATGTCTAGGATTAATGAATATGAAACTAGAATTAATAAGAAAATTGAGTAAATTTATGTGCAAGCTTGTAAGATGACCATCAAACAAGAGATTAATTAAAAATAATAAATTAATTAGCTATTGCAAGTCTAACTTAACCCGAATAATTAATCTAGTGAATATAATTAAATTAGACAATTGGCCACTATTTGAGTTAGTTTATTTGCTAAGGATTAGGGTAGTGAACATGAACCTAATCACTTGAATCGGTAACCAACGAGAGAATTAATCCATTGCATTATTATCTTGAAATCAACCATAGAGTTAACCAAGTTGAACTAAACAGAAGTTCCTTCCCAATTATTGAATCAAGTTAAGTCGTTATTTTCTAGTCTCAAATTAGTAATAGTTAGTAAGTTTCTAGTCTTGTAAAACTAGAGAAAAACCCCTATTTCTTAATTAACTTAGATAGAATTAGTTTTTAATTTAATTTGTCATTCCCTGTGTTCGATACCCTGCTTATTTAGCTATACCACAATTGATAGGTTCACTGCCTTTTGTGTGCTATTAGATAATTAAAGTAGGTTTAAAACTAAGTGAGTTTTACACACATCATATCCACAGACTAGGAACGTAGTGAGCAGATTGCAGGATAGTTAGCAGTAGCATACTTCGAGGACGAAGTCTTGAATAAGTGGGGGAGAATTGTAACACCCTAATCTAGCAACACCAAGAAAGGAAAGGAAAGCCCTAAGTCAAAGGGTCAACTCGTTGAGTCCATGGAGGGACTCGACGAGTCGAAGCGGGCTCCGTGTTGCAACTTAAGTAGCTGACTCGTCGAGTCAGGTCTGGGTTGGGAAACCCTCATTTCAGAACTTGGTTCCCTATTTAAATGTCCTATTCTCATTTCTAGGGCTTCATTTGCAGCCTCCACTGTCCATAGATGAAACCCTAGCCACCCAACTTCATTCCTGAGCTTGTATGAGAAGATTAAGGTCCCTTTTGATGGCATCTTGAAGGTTTTAGGAGAAAGGAGCGAGGAAAGGAGTATAGATTAGAGTTTGGGTGACATTTCATATCATTTGAAGGTATGAAGCTCATACCTTGGCTATTAATCATCTGGATCCCCTTCTTTGCTTGTATCTTGTCACTTTTAGGACCATTTCCAAGGCCAACCCGAGTATTGATCCTTTGAGGATGAATATAGATTAGATCTGAGCATTTTTGAGCTCTAGAAGCTCTGGCTAAGAAGCTTTACTCAGCTATGGCTTCCTTTCATGACTTAGACCTCCTTTGTAGCTTAGATTTGGTTTTTTAGCTTCATAGAACCTTGCATGCATGTAAAGTTAGCAACTTTACGTGTAATGCTAGCCTTAGGATTCCAGATCTACAATTGGGAAGCAATGGATTGGACTGTAATCGACAAAATGAAGATGATGAAGGTGGACTCAGCGAGCTTGTTCTTGGACTCAAGGAGTCAGGTCGAAACCCTAATCCCTTCTGGTTATGAGTGAGACCAGTAAGTTGAGTGGTGACTCAATGAGTTGGACAAGCCAGGACTCGGAGATTGGAAGACCCAACGAGTCATGGGGTGACTTGGCGAGTCGAGTCGCGACTTGTAGGATTTTCTAAGTTTATGAACTCGGTAAGTAATTAGTGTGACTCGGCGAGTAGGTTCAAACTGGAAGGTTGACTTTGACTTGACTAGAGTTGACTTGGTATGACTTCTGGAGGAAAATTTGGGACTAAGTGTTATATTGATATTGGTAGCTCGGGGAGCTAGAGGAGCCGCAGTTCGGAGAGTTATTGGATAGCAATCAGTAGGGTACCAGTCAAAACTTTAGCAGTGCAAGGTGAGTTTCCTCACTGTGTGAATGGGTCTAAGGCCACAATACCGACCCATGTAGTTGTGAGTAGGAAGACTCGGGGGTTAGCCCTAGGCATTGTAAGCTAGTATGATATTTAGGACCAAGGTCCAGTGTTAGCGGGCGGTTGCCCAAGGAACGGTTTACATGATAGTTTATACTTGTTGTCTGTGTGATACATGTATGTGCCTGGTAGGAAGGTTAGTGTGGGCGAGGTCCCGTACCTCACCAGTAGCAAAGTGTGGACGGTGTTCCATATCTCATTAGCAGTAGAGCAGGGGAGAGGCCTAAGGTAGGAAGGGAGTGAGTGTGGGCTGGGCCCGTATCCCACTATCAGTAGGAGCGTGGATGGGGTTCCATGACTCATCAGTAGCAGGACAGGGGCGGGGCCCAAGATAGGCGAGGTCTTAGAATAGGATCCAATATTATATGTTTCAGTCTATGTGTTTTGATATGATTGTATGTTAGTATATGTTAGCGGGCGGGGCCCAGAGATAGGCGGGGCCTAATTGAAATAGATATGTACACCGAGCGGGGCTCGAAGCCAGGCTGGGCCTGTTGTAGTGGGCGAGGCCCAGTTTTTGCAGCATGCGATTATGTGCATGGTATGTGGTAGGTTGGGGGAACTCACTAATCTTTGTGCTTACAGTTTTCAGTTTTGATTTCAGATACTTCCGGTAGCGGAGGGAAGAGCTCGGGGTGATCGCATGGCACCCACCATAGTCAATCAGCCTGGGATGTTTACTCTGATAATAAGAACATGTTTTGAATTGATACTCCGAATTTATGTTATGAATTATGTTATGGTTTTATAACTATGGTTTTAGTAATGTTTTTAAGGAAATTTTTAGTCGTGATTTTAGGGTCGTTTCAAACTCAATGCCAAGCCATCCGTTGCATTGAATATCTTCTTTGGTGGACCAATTTGTAAAATTTGGCTCTTTGCTTCAAAAATTGACCAAATGAGCTTTAATTCATGTAACCCAAGAATCTTGACAAGGGTTGGGACCGGTTGGATACTAATCCTAAATGGATCGTGCTTTAGAACTTTCTCCAAAGTTGGAATCGTCACCCCATGCTTCGAAACACAAACTGGAAATACAGGGGGGCCATGTCGTGGTAATGGTCAAACCACAGCTTGGTTCCTAAAATTCAGCTTGTTCTTATACTTCATCTGACCCTTCTGCCAGATTCCTTTCCAACTCCTCTAAATCTCTTTCTGCATTAAATTCTTCATCTTGTAGCTCTCGCTCTTGTAACTCAGATTGCTCTTTTTTATTAGGCAAGATGTTATCTAACCATCTTCCAAATTTCTTCAAATCATCATCTGAGTCATACTCCTCATCTTCTTGCTCAATTTCCTGTACTACTTCCTCAAGAAAAACATCAAAAACATCGAGATTTGGAAAATACATAATAAAATTAAACTATATAAAAAAATTAATCAACAAAAAAATGATGACAATTAGCAAATAAAATTAACTATTTAGAACTGTTCCCTGATAACGGTGCCAAAAACTTGATGCGTGTGGAATGCACTAGTTCTAATCCTAGTCCCTCCTCAAACTCATCAAGTTCTATCCTATTCTAAACCGGGACAAATCGACTTAACTCGTCGAGTTCCTCAGTCTGTTTGGGCCATCTTAATGGATTAAGCCCATATTCTTCGGATCTAAGCTTCATGCTTCTCATTTATACTGAAAATGTCCTTTTAAGGGTAAAGTTTCCAGCTTTACCCGTTAATACCTTTACTTAATGGGTTTAGCTTAAACCTAAACCCTTTAGGACCTAGATCTTGGTCCACAAGCCACCATACTCCAAGATAAAGCATACAAACAGAGATCTTGACCCTAAACACTACATAAACACATAAAGCTTCCACCTTTCTCTTCATGCATGGCCTTTTAGAGCTTAAAAGGCCAAAATGACATCCTATAGCTTGCATGGGGCTTCAATGACCATAAAGTTTGCACCTTTATGCCATGAAATCCCCCCATGATTCCAGATCTGATGGTTTACGCACTTGGGATGTCTATATCCCAAAGATCAAGCTTCTTGGACCAAAAACCCAATAAAATGATGAATAAGAGATCTAAGAAGTTACTAAGCAAGTTTCAGACTTGCTTACCAGAAAATGATGAGAATGAAATGGAGTCTCTGGATCTACTAGCTTCATCTTGAATCCCCAATATTCTCCTTCCTTCACAAGCTTCAAAACACATAAGGTTTCACTCGAAAATGGCTCACAAGCTCACAAATGCATTAGGGTTTCTGAATCTAGGGTTTGGGACTTGGAGGCTGGAAATGAGGCCAACAAGTGGGGATTAGGATGCTTAAATAGGGTGCAAAACCCCGAAATTAGGGTTTCATTCTGACAGCCCTTCTCGTCGAATTGAGGGCTCTCAACTCGTCGAGTAGTTTACTTAAAACCCGCGTCAAATCTGGTTTTTACTCGACGAGTTTGGGGCTCCCAACTCGACGAGTTGCTTTACAAAAGTGAATAAAATATAATTTAAATGTGTACCAGGAACCATTTATTACATAAAGCCCTCCTTCTAAACTAGACACCTCCAACTTCAAAGCTCCTTCCAAAGAATACCAAAAACCAACTCTTCAAGCTCACACACCAACCTTGGAGGAAAATGCACGAAATTAGGGTTTCTGGACAAGGAGGCTGGTGAGGAGGCCAACAATGGCACTTAAGGTCTTTAAATAGGGTGCAACATCCTAAAAATTAGGGTTTCCTTCCCAGCCGCCAACTCGTCGAGTTGAGGCACCCCAACTCATTGAGTTGGTCCAATAATTCTCATGGCCAGAATCCACTCAACACGTCGAGTTGAAGTCGCCGAGTTCAACAGGAAAAAATCACAATTTAAGGAAATAAATTCATACCAGAACTAAGCGTTACACTTTGCAGGAAAAAGAACCTTCTTGATCTTCAAGCTTCATCAAAGCATAAGTATAAGCATCCAAAAGAAGAGAAATGAGAGAGGATGAGCTCCAATCTTGAAGACGAAGGCTAGGGTTTCTCCTAATGAGTTCTAGATGTGATGGTGGATAAAAAATACCCTAAAACATAAATCCTTGCCATTAAATACCTTGAAAGCTCTAAAATTCGTGGGCTTCGGCTACCTCAGTTACCACTTCGTGGCAGTGGGTTTTCATCCAAATTCATTCCAACTTCAAAGAGTTACATCCTATTTGTTTCAACTCCGTTTTCAACGATCTTTATATCCATGCGAAGGTATTCACAAGCCCCAGAATTCTATCCAATTACTTTTGATTTAAATCAAACCAAACTAATTTTTTTAACTCATGCAAGAGGTCCGAAACATCACTTTTCTCATTTCATCATTTGGTTCGTAAACACGAATCAAGGACTTCGATCTCATAATCAATATTACCAACATCTGATAGAGTCTAAACTTTATTTCTTTGAAGCTTAATGCCTTTACATGATCGAATTACAGTCCACAATCCTGAGATAGAAACATCCATAAACTGGATGTCACACAATCCCAATCTTAGAAACCAAAAAACGATCCTACGTAGAATACTAATGTTGACAACCTTGACAAGGATCGAGAAGTTAAAACTCCATTGAAAATTTAAATAAAAGCGAAATTTTGAATAAAAGCTCAAACTATTTGATTAAACATTTAAACTACACCTTTAAATTTTATGTTTATTTGAATTGGACAATTCTATGGGTTTTTTTTTTCCAATCATTAGCTGACGAGTTCTTTTATCGTGATTCATTGCGATTGTTTTGGTGAAGGGGCATTTTTAGCTTATGAAAACAATGATTGTATATTTTTATTAAATTATATGACAAAATCAAATATTATTTTTACAAATATCCCAGTTATCAATTCAATCCTCCTTAATAAATGAAAATAAGTTTGTCACTTGTCATTTTCATTGTATATGTAAATTTATAGTAAATTAAGATTAAATTATATCAATGTGTCATTTTGTGGTTTTTTCAATTTTATTAAATTTCATATAATACTTAAATGTAATAAATGTAATAATAATTATATATATTCAATTCATTAATGTAATTTTCCTTATAATTTTTAGATTAAATTCAATTATTTTAGTTGTTTATTTATTTAAATTATTAATTTAAATTTAAAAGATAAATAATCACCTGAATTTCAATAATTAATTATTTTATTTTATTTTCTTATAAATTTAAATTTTCTGAATTGTTACATCTTCATTTTTATTTATCTTTTTTAATAAACTCATGTTTCACAATTAGTATTTTTTATTATTTAACAAATGATTAATATTATAAAAGCTCTAAATTTTTAACGCATAATAGGAAAAAGTCCTAACATTTTTTTTATTATTGCTATGACCACAACTTTCTCGCAGAATTATCACTTCAGCCCATTTAACGAGTTTCATAGTTAAGTTGGTTAACTTTTTTGTAAAATCAGTCCTAAAAAGTTCAAATTTAGTTCATAAGGTTTGCAAAAAATTACACCACATGGTTTTTTAACTTTATTCTTCGTTTTTTGTATACTTTATTTATTTTCGGTTTTTTATAAATATGTGTACATTTTTTTGTTTTCTTTTTATATACATACTTTATTTATTTTCATTTCTAACTTTATTTTTCAACAATTTTTTTTAACATTTTTATCTATTGTTTTCTATTTTTAGTGTATATAACTATATATAGAGTATATTAGAATTTTTTTTAGGTTTTTTCATATTTCTTTTCGTATTATATTTTATTATTTTCATCTTTTTATTTTTTTATTTTTTTCTTATTTGTTTTCCAATTTTTTGTTTTTGTTTTTGTTTTTTTGTTTTTTTTGTATTTTTATCTTTTTGTTAACATTTTTCAAAAATACAAAATGTATTAATATATTAGAGTATATAACAATTTTGATAATTTAAAGTTTTTGTATTTTTTTTATTTTTATTCAAATAAATAAAATAGTTATGTTTATATTTGTTATTTTGATCCAGCTTATTTTCTTTTTATTCTTTTTTTCTTTAGTTTTATTATATTTATGTTACGAAAAATGAAAATTAAAAAAAAAATAACTTGTTTACTGAGAATTAGTGTTTCAATTTGTTATATAACTTGCAGATTAAATCATATTTCTATATGTGATATCAATAGATTAAATTCAAGATAATATTTTTCAATTTGATAATAGACTAAAAAAGAAATAATAGTCGGTCTCTATAAAAAAAAACTTGGTATAGTAATTTATATTGAATTCAAGTTGATTTACTTGAATCAAAGTAAATAAAAACATTAGAAAAACCATAAATAACTAAAATAGGGAAAAAAAAATAGAAAACAAAAGGTAAAAAAGATAAAAATTAAAAAAAAAATCAAATTGTTGAAAAAAAAAAGTTAAAAAATGAAAATAAATAAAGTATATAAAAAAAGAAAATAATATATATATATATATATATATATATATATATATATATATATATATATATATATATATATATATATATATTAAAAAACCGGAAATAAATAAAGTATACAAAAAAACGAAAATAAAATTAAAAACCCATGTGGTGTATTTTTTTCCAAACCCCATGGACTAAATTTGAACTTTGTATGACTGATTTTGTAAAAAAATTAACAAAGTTAACCATAAAACTTATTAAGTGAGCTAGAATGATAATTCTGCGAGAAAATTATGGTCATAACAATAATAAAAAATATATTAAGGTTTTTTCCAATTACGCAATAAAAATTTAGGGCCTTTATAATATTAGTCATTTAACAAACTTCCATGCCTTTTACCAATTTATTTAAAAAAATTGATTTCTACATGAAATTGTTAATCAACTAACAAAAATAAATCATGAACAGAAATATAAAACATTCCAAAACAATGAATGATTCAATTAATGCAGAAATCCATTATTCTATTCTTTCGGCTCACACTAGTTAACCGAAGTACAAAAATCTCCATAACAAGGAACAATATAATATACTCATTAAGTTTTGTAAAATGGACAACATAAAAGACAAGATATTTAAATATGAATTGTACCCTCCCCTTTTATACTTATACATTAAGGAAGATGGACAAAATTTTGAGTACATACTCCATGTGCACCCCCACACTACAAATCATAGGTCTCATTTAAGATGCTCATCCTAAAGATGGTTCACAGAAAGATCATGCCTAGTGGGTTCCTTTTTGGATAGGAATGGTTTTAGATAAAATAAATTCTTCTTTTTTTTTTTACCATAATTTTTAATAAATTTTCTTTTATTATGATTTAAATTTAAGAAATAAACTAGCATATTATATCGGTATTGTCTAGTGTCTAGTTTCTATTGTCTAGTCCATTTGTTCTTAATAGTTCGAGTTTTTATGACTGATTGAGATTAGAAACACTTTCGTAGCTATTCACATATCGATACATTGATAGTAAGTGGAAACTTTGTTACATCTTTCTTGGATGTGAAAAAAGTTACAATTTTTATCCCAATTATGATAAAATGCACGTTAAATGCGATATAATATTTTCCTCTCGTGTTTTATAACAAAAATAGGCGAAAAGTATTTTTAACATTCATTGTATTCACAATCTTATTTAACCCTAAACGTCAACATAACACGTGAAAAAAAAAAACCCTAAGATATACACGAAAACAAGAAACGAGTCATCATCTCCAAAACCCTCTAATCATACGAACAAATCTATTCGATGTCAAGTTTCTAACGATTTTTCTCGCATCCGAAACTTGTTCATCCGCTAATTTCTCGATATTTTTCAAATAACCCGAACTCAAAATTTTCTTTCGACCACTATTACAACCCGATAACGACATGATTATTGGAAGCAAAAGCTTCCGATTACTTGAACTCCCATCTTCTTGATCAACCGATTGCATAATCAATCCCACATTTTGATCATTTTCCACGAATTTTTTTCGATTTTTCGGAATCGAAACCAAATTCGATAATGTCTCGGATGCCATTTCTCGAACCTCAAACGACTTTGCACCAATCAATTTCACAAGTTCTTGCATGAATTCTTTATCTCCCATTGCTTTCTTGAAATCATCCGAAATCCCACTTAACCAAAACGCGGCTTTTAGCGACGATTCTTGAACCGAAGTGTCGCTATTGTTAAGAAAATGGAGTATGTGATCCAAGAAACCCGAACTTATTAAAGTGTGTGATCTTGTTGAATTTGAACATAAATTCATGATTGCCATTATTGATATCTCTCGGGTTGTTGATGAAAAGGATAATTGTGGATCCAAGATTTGAGATAGAACATGAATCCCACCTTCTTTAACGATCAAATTGGTTACTAATTCGTCTTTAGAGGCGATTGATTGGAGGAAATCAATAGCAGTGATTTGGGAAAGTTCGTTTGTGGAGTTAACAAGGTTGATAAACATTGGGATTGCACCTTCTTCAACAATAAAACGTTTGATTTCAGAAACTCCAACAAGATTTTTAAGAACACCACAAGCTAAACTTACCAACTCACCATCGTTTTCATATTCACTACCAGAAATTTTCAACAATGAAGTCACCCCACCATGAGCGGAGACTGACCAAGCATTATCAGATTCACTTGTGCATTTCATCAAACAGCTGGTGGACAGTTTTCTGCTCAAATTGGTTCCGCTTTCTAAAACTCTGATTAATGGAGCAATAACTCCGAATGAAACTAAAACACATTTGTATGAATCAAACGCACAAAGTATATCCAACGTTTTCAATGCTTCCTCTTGGATTCTCGATTCTTTTGAAACCAAAAGCTCAACTAAAACAAAAGCAAACCCTTCAACATCCATTGCTATCTTCACAAACCTCTCATCTTCGTGAATGACTTCATTGAAACATATCAAGGCTCGTTTCTTAATCTCATTGCTCCCAATTCTGAATCTTGATAGCAAATCTTTAACATAGAATTTGATGTCATCTTTCGAAGCTGTTCGCTCAGGTCTTGAAACAACTAAGGCGTAATCTCCGTTAATGGGGGATAACCCATTCGTGGGAGATAATTCAGATAACGATTTTATATGGTTGTTGAATTTCACACAGATAATATCAAGATCACTCTGCATTAACAGTTTCCCGCTGTAGGAAAGATCGATACATTTCTGAGCCAAATTGGTGGTGAATTCTGTTGTTTCTTCAACGGCTTGAATGACCCCGGATAAAGTTGGGTTGTCGACTGAATCTTGAAGTTCCGGCGGCAGAGCGGCGAGGATGGGGAGAATCTCGTTTAGCTTGTTTCTTATTAAATTCCATCTGGATGCGAAGACTTTGATCGAGTAAGAAAGGGTGATTAACGAAGAGATTTGGTCGGACGGTAGCCGGAGTTTTGAATTCCCGGCGATTTGGGTGTTTTCTTCCACCATTTCGGCGTTTTACTTGTTCAGAAGCAAACCCATTTTCCGGCAGCCATTTCCGGCGAGTTGTTGAGGGACTTTGAAGGTGAAGTTACGTCGCATTGATGGTGTTACAACTGTTGTACTTGTCACCTCGAGTGAAGTATAGGTGGGTTTTGATTTTACTAATATATCCTTTGAGGCTAGTAATGATTATGTAGTCATTACTTTGAGCTAGTGGGGGCATGTTTGGTATTTTACATATAGAAAGAATGTGAAACTAGTTAGCTGATCAGTCCTGGGTTTGTTACTAGTTGAAACCAAAATGAGATAAATAGTATAATATTTAATATTTAATTTTATTATAAAACATATATTTTAAACACTTATTATTAAAATTATTTTCAAATTATTTTCATTTTCCATTACAAAACAGAAATTAAATTACCTCTAATCTTTTATACCTACAATTATTTATATCTATTAAAATTTGACAAATCAACATTCAATTTAGTTTTATTTGATATATCCTTCTTAATAAATAAATAACTTTTTGCTACATATCGTATTCCCCTTCATTTGGATACATAATATTTTCTAGAATTTCAGAATTTTCTATTTTCAACTTGTCATTTTATTGTATTTTTTATTTTATTAAATTAAAATTTCACATTTAATATGTAAGGTAATATATATGTAAAGTATTTATTAGAAATAGTTTATATATATAATGTAATCAATATATCAAAACCTTATTAATTTTAATAATTCAAAATTTTTCTTATTTTTCTTATAAATTTTAACTTTTTAAATTGTTAAAATTTTATATTTATTTATTTTTTAAATAAACTCATATAATAAATGGATCTCACACCTAGTTCTTAATATAACCTTAACGAGTTAGTTAAAAAAAATATAAAATTATAACATTTGTCATAATTTTATTGGATAGAAACATTTTAGGCATAAAAAATAATAATCAATTTAATTTTTATAGATATAATCCAAATTAATTATATACTAAAAAAACTAGTTTCTTTTTAATCGACCTATCAACTAAGTTATATCAATTTTTTTACTTCCATTATCAATCCGATCCAAACAAACTCAATAAATATAACTTATGGTTATGTTTTATTCATTTCAAAATAACATCTATAACTATTTACATTTTATAATAGTTGTAAACAATTTGTTTTTATTTTAAACCAGCAAATATTTACCATTGAAAATATGTAAAAGAAACACTCCCGTGTGTCTTTTTTTCTCGGGATAATGATTTAGGAGGGTAACTACCTCTTATCTGTGTTCATATATTGACAACTTCTTCTTTTTTGTACATAATAAGGCAACTAATTTGTTTTAACTATTTAAATTATACCAATATTACCGACTAATACATGTTTTAACCGGTAACTCAAAGAAAAATGACCACGGAGGGTAACTACCTCTTATCCGTGTTCACATATTGACAACTTCTTATTTTTTGTACATAAGAAAGAAACTAACTTGTTTTAACTGTGTAACATCCCAACAATCATGACCAAAAATTTCGTTTTTAATTTAATACTAAAATCATAATTGTCAAACCATTAATTTAATACTCTAGCATCGGGCCTCGCCCGACATCAGGCCTCGTCTGGCATCAAGCCCCGCTCGGTATACAGATTTATCTCTCTTAAGCCCCGCCCTCTAAACACATACAATCATCTAATATGCTAATACATAAAGAAACATACTATACTGTATCCCTGTCTTAAAAAACATACTCAGCTAATAATGAGATACATAACTTCGTCCGTACTCAGCTAGTTCCAGCCAGGGCTTCAGCAGTGCAAGGTGAGTCTCCTCACTGTGTGAATGGGTCTAATGCCATAATGCCAGCCCATGTAGTCTATGAGTAGGAAGACTCGGGGGTTAGCCATATGCATTGTTTGCTAGTATGTTATTCTAGACCAAGGTCTGATGTCGGGCGGGTGCCTGAGGAATGTTTTCATGTTAGATTATACTTGTTGTATGTGTGATACTTGTAATTGCCTGGTAAAGAGGTGAGTGTGGGCGAGCTCCCGTATCTCATCACTAACTGAGTACAAACGATGTTCTGTATCTCATTATTACCAGAGTATGTTTCTTAGGACAGGGATACAGTAGAGTATGTTTCTTTATGTGTTAGCATGTTATATGATTGTATGTGTTTAGCGGGCGGGCCTCGGAGATAGTCGGGGCCTAAGAGAGACATCTCTGTATACCGAGCGAGGCTCGATGCCAGGCAGGGCCTGATGTCGGGTGGGGCCCGATGCCGGAGTATTAAATTAATGGTTTGAAAATTATGGTTTTAGTATTAAATTAAAAAGAAATTTTTTGGTCATGATTTTTGGGATGTTACACAGTTAAAACAAGTTAGTTGTTTTCTTATGTACGAAAAATAAGAAGTTATCAATATGTGAACACGGATAAGAGGTAGTTACCCTCCTAAGTCATTTTCTCTTTGAGTTACCGGTTAAAACAGATATTAGCCGGTAATATTGGTGTAATTTAAACAGTTAAAACAAGTTAGTTGCTTTATTATGTACAAAAAAGAAGAAATTGCTAATATATGAATACGGATAAGAGGTAGTTACCCTCTTAAGTCATTTTCCCTTTTTTCTCTATCCTCTCTCTTTTCTCTATACGATCAATACCATTTTATTATATAGAAATCAAAATAACATGGATCAGTTTGATCTAATATATAAAGCCATTAACAACACATCGCCTTAAAGGTTGGTGGAACAATCCAGGAGATTGCTTCCTGATGATTATTAGTTAAAGAAATTACAATATAATATATAAATCGAACATTACTTTTGTTTTGAAAATAAAGATAGTGGACTATGAAATCTTATATTAAATTTTTTTGGCCCTTTAGACTAGAATATTTATTTACTTTTTGTTTTAAAATGGAATAAGCATCTTAGAAGTACTTTGAAGTTTCTTTAGATAGCTTTGGTCCCCAATAAAAGTTGTATATTTTTCACAGGGCCAAAGTTTATATTTTGCACTTTCCAAACATCAAAAAGAGAAAAGAAAAGTTAACTTACCTTCGAAGTCAATTTATTTATTAATTTGCTTTCGTTTGGCACGTTTGGCACTAGAATATTTACGTTTGGTATGGTAGCTAAGCTTATTTTTAAGATATGTTAGCTTGTATGATTACAAAAATAGCTTATAATTTAGGATTTTTGGAATGGTTTATAGTTGAAATAATGAATTTTTCCCTTAAACTACTATATAAGTGCTTTCAGCACTAGTTATTTAACAGTCAAAAAAAAAAAAACATCCATTGATGCTCTCGCTCCAAAACTCACTCGACATACGAGATAATCATTTATCAACCAGCGACTAAAGAAATTGGCATCTACGGATGTCAATTATAAACCAATGACTCAAAAATGTGTCAATTGAGAATGTCTCGATGTCAGGTATGAATTTGTCGACTGAGAATTGAGGTACAGCTTACTCATTACACAATCGATTTGCAATTATGTATGGTTTTATATGGTGCTCTTTCAGTTTTTTTCTTTCAAGATCAATATAGACGACCTTATGGAACATTGATCGGTGTAAAAAAAAAAAGTTACACCTTGTGCACCAAGGCAAAGAAATAAAACTAAATGAAACAGGAAAAAAAAAAGTTGCTTGCTAACAAAGTTAAACTAAATAGAAGCACCGGAAATTACATTAACAAAACAAACGACTACAACTATTTATACTAATTAAGATAGTATCCTACTCAAAATCTAAATGTAAAAGATGAACTAAGTAAAATAGAAACATTATCAAACTCTAAAACAATCAAACAAAACTTAAATATATAACTTTCATAAAATGCCCCTGCACTCATCAATCCGATTAACCCAACAATCACCCCCTTAATCGGACCGGTCATACCACCCATTAAGTACAACGTTTAATCACCTTTTAGAACCATCTCGATTCTCGACCTTTCCCGGACACCCGACCACTACCTCGGTTACGTCCAAAGTCTTCTCTCAATCCATTTGATTGTTGACAACACATATAACATATATCATGACATCCCGTTGGACACGTTCATTACCATCTAGACTTTTTCTGGATTCACAACCTTACCCCGACTAGATCCAAAGTCATCCGATTTGAACTTCCACTGCCATAATGCTCATACTGTGTTGTTTTTTCAGTCTCTTCCTTCGTTTTGATTACCATTCTTCAAAGAGGTGACTCCACCGACGAAGAAAACAAAGCTACCTGCTTCACCGTTTTCTTTCAACCTGCCAAACGAACTGAATCCAAAGCTACCTATTTTGACGGATCCTTCCTGCCTGCTTTTCATGCACCTACGTCGATATCCCCTTATCACGAACAAACCGATCAAGAACTTTATGCCTTCTGATTTCAACCGATCAACGTCTTATTTTTTTTTTTTTTAACAACCCTGACCTAATCAAACTTGTTCTGAGAGCACTTTTACACCGAACAACAAGACAAGGTCACGACCACTTTTACCGTCTTCCGTCACCCACAAAACGAACTAAATCAAAGTCACCCACTTTGACGTCTTCCTATCCGTTTATTCCGCGCCTCCGGTTAGTCTCTCTTTAACTTAGAACAAGCCCGATCAAAAAAATTGGGGCTTTTGCTGACATGCTTCAACTCACACTCAAAAACAATCCACACCACCTTAAACTGAACCCAGTTCCCGTTGCGTCTGCCCCACAGCGAAAGGCTATGGTTTTCTTGAAACTAACTCTCAAACTGGCATCGTCTTCACCTCGCTTTGATACCAAGTGTAAAAAAAAATTACACCTTGTGCACCAAGGCAAAGAAATAAAACTAAATGAAAAAAAAAAACAAGTTGCTTGCTAACAAAGTTGAACTAAATAGAAGCACCGGAAATTACATTAACAAAACAAACGACTACAACTATTTATACTAATTAAGATAGTATCCTACTCAAAATCTAAATGTAAAAGATGAACTAAGTAAAATAGAAACCTTATCAAACTCTAAAACAATCAAACAAAACTTAAATATATAACTTTCATAAAATGCCCCTGCACTCATAAATCCGATTAACCCAACAATCACTCCCTTAATCGAATTGGTCATACCACCCATTAACTACAACGTTTAATCACCTTTTAGAACCATCTCGATTCTCGACCTTTCTCGGACACCCAACCACCACCTCGGTTGCGTCAATCCATTTGATTGTTGACAACACATGTAACATATACCATGACATCCCGTTGGACACGTTCATTACCATCTAGACTTTTCCTTTATTCACGACCTCACCCTAACTAGATCCAAAGTCATCCGATTTGAACTTCCATTTGTCAATCAGAGGGTACGATTGAATGATATTTTTTCTATATATCAAAACTGATTACAAGAGGAACATATATAGGAAACAATACAACAACTCATCCAAGGAATTAGGAGCAAACTGTGAAAGGGATAATCTCAACCTATACACTTTCTATGGATAACAATTACTATCAACAATTACCAAACTTAAGCATAATCTTCGGAGATGCTCTCGCCAACACTTCCCCTCAAGCCGACGAATGGATGTTGATCATTCTCAGCTTGTCAAGAGAGCACTGAAACACTTCTGTACACACAGCTTTAGTTAACATATCCGCTAGCTGATCCTTCGACGCAACATATGGTAGCTTAATCGTTCCCTTCTCCAAGTGATCCTTTATAAAATGTCGATCTATCTCCACGTGCTTAGTTCGATCATGCAGAACTGGGTTATTTGCAATCTTAACTGCTGCCTGATTATCATAATGGAGCCTCATCGATTCCTTAACTTCGAAATTCAGATCTCGCATGATTCTCTTGATCCACAAAAGCTCACAGACACCATGCACCATTCCACGAAATTCTGATTCAGCACTAGACAGTGCTACGAGTTTTTGCTTCTTGCTCCTCCACGTAACCAAGTTTCCTCCAACAAAAGTGAAGTACCCCGATGTCGATTTTCCATCCGACTTATCCCCAGTCCAGTCAACATCGGTATAACCTTCTACTCCAAGGTTTCCGTTTTTCGCGAAAAATAATCCCTTTCCAGGAGATGATTTAAGGTAGCGTAGGATTCTTGTTACAGCTTTCATGTGATCTTCATTTGGTGCGTGCATGAACCGACTTACCACACTCACAGCATATGCAATATCTGGCCGGGTATGAGATAAGTAGATAAGCCTCCCAGCGAGTCTCTGGTACTGTTCTTTGTTTGTTGGAGTCTTATTGGAGAGGATAGTCAGCCCATGGTTCTGTTCAATAGGAGTATTCACCGGTTGACACTCTAACATTCCCGTTTCTGCGAGAAGATCAAGAGTATATTTACGTTGGCACATGGTAATGCCTTTACTGGATCTAGCCACCTCGATACCTAGGAAATATTTCAGATTTCCTAGATCTTTCAACTCGAACTCAGCACCCAACACACCCTTTAATTTATTCATTTCATCTTTATCGTTACCTGTCACTACCATGTCATCAACATAAACAATGAGAGCTGTAATTTTTTCTTTATTGTTCTTGACAAATAACGTGTGGTCGGCATCACTCTGGTTGTAGCCAATGCTCTTCATGAACTTCGAGAATCTCCCGAACCACGCTCTAGGAGATTGTTTTAGGCCATACAAAGCCTTATTCAGTTTGCACACTTTGCTACCAAATTTCATTCCTAGTGGAGGATCCATATACACTTCCTCTTCTAGATTGCCATTCAAAAAAGCGTTCTTTACATCATACTGTCGTAAAGGCCATTCTTTATTCGCGGCTATGGAGACAAGAACCCGAATAGTGTTGATTTTTGCTACCGAAGCAAAAGTATCTCCATAGTCTATACCATATTTCTGTGTATATCCCTTCGCGACCAACCTGGCTTTAAATCTGTCGATCTTCCCGGATGAGTCCAGCTTTACAGTAAATACCCACCTACAACCGACTATTTTTTTCTTTGGAGGAAGGACGACCTCATCCCAAGTACAATTCTTCTTTAAAGCATCCATTTCTTCTTCAATAGCCTTCCTCCATCTTGGGTCTTCAAGTGCTTCTTGTACATTATTCGGTATGACCACAGTAGATAATTCCTCCACCATGGTTTTTTGCGAGCTTCCCAGCTTATCCGTGGATACATAATGGTTGATCGGGTATTTTGATTTTGACTTCAACTCCGGTTGATATTGCTTCTTTGGGACTCCCCTATTTTTTCTTACAGGGTACCTCTGGGTTACCTGTTCATCATTCATTTCAGAAGACATAGAAGGGATATTATTAGATGATGTACCTTCTTGTGGAGTCGGAGACGGAGTCGGAATCGGGATTGGCTCTGGTACGAGACTATCTTCCCCTGCTTCGAAATCTCTCCTACCATCGTCGCCACCTTCATTTCCACCGTCACCATCGTTACCATCTTCATTCCCACCGTCATCTTCACACTCTTCTTCATTACTATCATCATTGTCATATCCGTGGTCTTGAAAAAACTCACATGACTCGTTGTTTTGACAGGTTGTATTCCTCTCTTGGTTAGTGCTTCTCTCCCCCTGAGGGAAAACATCCGGCTCAAAAAACGAGACGTTCTCATGAAACTTGACATCGCGAGTGATATACATCTTCTTTTCTTTAGGATCATAGCATCGATATCCCTTTTTAAGCTCGGCATACCCTAAAAACATGCATCTTACAGCTCGTGGTTCAAACTTTCCATTTTTCTGGTATACGAAAGCCGTGCATCCAAATATCTTTGGTTCGAGATTCATCCCGGTTGGAAGGTCTATGATGTCATGTAAATGTTGCATTGGAGTTTGAAAATCAATCACTCTGGATGGGGTTCGATTCATTACATACGCTGCTGTTCGTACTGCCTCACCCCAATATTGCCTTGGTACTTTCATATCAAATAAGGATGCACGAACAATCTCTAAAATCTGTTTATTTCGCCTTTCTGCAAGACCATTCTGTTGGGGTGTATTAGCACATGAAGTTTGGTGTTTAATCGACTTCTCTTCACAAAAACGTTGCATTTCTTGATTAACATACTCTCCTCCATTATCGGATTGAAGAATGTTAATCTCGCCCTTATATTGAGTTTTAACCAACTTGTACAGTTCTTGAAAAGCATGAACTACCTCATTCTTGTGTTTAAGTAAAGACACCCAAACCATACGAGTACATTCGTCAATAAAGGTGACAAAATATCGATGGCCACTCGGAGTGGGAATTTGTGCCGGCCCCCAAACATCTGAGTGTACTTTCATAAATGGTACAACAACCTTTTTTTCACTTGGGAAATAAGAAATTCGATGACTTTTCGCCAATTCACACACATCACAATTAAATTCAACATTATTCTTATTCAAAAATAATTCGGGTTTCAATTTCTTCAAATAACCAAAAGATAAATGGCCTAATCTACGATGCCATAACCACAAAAGAGATTTCTTTCCTTCAACTTGATTTGCTACTGCTTGTCCTTCTTCTTCAAGATAATATAGCTTCCCTTTTCTAATACCAGAGCCAATCATCCGATCCGTTGCTATGTCCTGAAACGTACATTTGGTTGGCCAAAAAGTTACATAGCAATGTAGTTGATCAATAATCTGGCTAATAGATAATAAATTTGATGAAAGTGATGGAACCACTAAAACTATATCAAGGTTCATCGATGATGAAACTTGTGCAGCACCTTCACATGTAACTTGGGCCAAGCCTCCATTTGCAGTTTTTATTTTTTGTTTTTCAGGTCGTGTTATGGTTAATAACTTGGAGGGGTCATTGGTCATGTGATCCGTTGCACCTGTGTCTATAATCCATTCATTATTTACCGAGTGGGTTGTATTAGACATACCATAATCATTTGAGGATTCAGTGTGAGCTGCTACAGGATTTTCTTCGGTTTTTGTTGTGGCTGTTGAGGCTTGTCCCACCTTTCTTCTTGGTTTCTTAGTGAAGTCCCACCACTCCGGGTAACCCACGATTTCATAGCAGCGCTGTTTTGAATGTCCTACTTCTCCACAGTGAGTACACACAAGTTTATTGCCATTGTTCTTGCCTTTTGAAATCCGATTTCGGGTGGCTAAGTTAACGATGTTGTCGGGCTCAATCTTCGGTTCCTCCATAGTAGACCGCTGAGTTTGATCTTTTCGTACGAAGGCATAACAGGCTTCGAGATCCAAAGGCGGATCCTTGCGTAGTATCTCTCCATGGGCCTGATTAAATTCAGGATCTAATCCCACAAGAAAGATATGCACTCGGAGCCGTCCAAGGATTTTGTTGAGTGACACCACGTTATTCACATCATCCTTGTGAACCATCAATCTAGTGTCAATTTCCTGAAAAATACCAATTAATTCGTTGTAATACGATGCAAGAGTTCTTCCATTCTGACGAGTACTGAAAGATCTCCTATTCAATTCGAACAGCTGTGTTTCATCCGTTCCGTCATATAACGTTTTGGCCACCGCTTCCCATATTTCCTCCGCCGTTTTCAAACGAATGAATCTTGGGATCAAGGTCGGACTCATGGAGTCAATAAGCCAGCTTTTCACGTTGTTGTTTTCGGTCAACCAATTTTTGATTTGCTTCTCTCCGGATGCGGGCTTCTTGGTGTCTCCGTTGAGAAATCCGAGTTTGTTTCGAGCTCCAATGCGCATCTCCATCAGTTGTGACCACAACTGATAATTCGTATCATCCAGAATGATCCCGGTTGGGAATGGGACATCTTGAACAACATAACGGGTTTCTTGAGAGTTTTCTTTGTCTGTCATGATCTCCAAGAATTCGAGTACAGAATGCAGTAAGGGTTTTTCGAGAAGTTTTAGGAACTAAGCTCTGATACCATGTCAATCAGAGGGTACGATTGAATGATATTTTTTCTATATATCAAAATTGATTACAAGAGGAACATATATAGGAAACAATACAACAACTCATCCAAGGAATTAGGAGCAAACTGTGAAAGGGATAATCTCAACCTATACACTTTCTATGGATAACAATTACTATCAACAATTACCAAACTTAAGCATAATCTTCGGAGATGCTCTCGCCAACACCATTGCCATAATGCTCACACCGTGTTGTTTTTCCAGTCTCTTCCTTTGTTTCGATTACCATTCTTCAAAGAGGCAACTCCACCGACAAAGAAAACAAAGCCACCCGCTTCACCGTTTTTATTTCAACCTACCAAACGAACTGAATCCAAAGCTACCTGTTTTGACGGATCCTTCCTGCCTGCTTTTCACGCACCTACATCGGTATCCCCTTTTCACGAACAAACCGATCAAGAACTTTATGCCTTCTGATTTCAACCGATCAACGTCTTATTCTTTTTTTGACAACCCTGACCTAATCAAACTTGTTCTGAGAGCACTTTTCTACCGAACAACAAGACAAGGTCACGACCACTTTTACCATCTTTCGTCACCCGCAAAACGAACTAAATCAAAGTCACCCACTTTGACGTCTTCCCGTCCATTTATTCCGCGCCTCCGGTTAGTCTCTCTCTACCTTAGAACAAGCCCGATCAAAAAAAATTGGGGCTGCTGTTGAGATGCTTCAACTCACGCTTAAAAACAATCCACACCACCTAAATCGAACCCAGTTCCCGCTGCGTCTGCCCCACAGCGAAAGGCTATGGTTTTCTTGAAACCAACTTTCAAACCGGCACCGTCTTCACCTCACTCTGATACCAAGTGTAAAAAAAAGTTACAACTTGTGCACCAAGGCAAAGAAATAAAACTAAATGAAACAGAAAAAAAGAAACAAGTTGCTTGCTAACAAAGTTAAACTAAATAGAAGCACCGGAAATTACATTAACAAAACAAATGACTACAACTATTTATACTAATTAAGATAGTATCCTGCTCAAAATCTAAATGAAAATGATGAACTAAGTAAAATAGAAACCTTATCAAACTCTAAAACAATCAAACAAAACTTAAATATATAACTTTCCTATAATGCCCCTGAGCTCATAAATCCGATTAACCCAACAATAGGCACACACATGTTTTACAAATGCTAACAGATTTTTTATTCTGTCTTTTGTTCTTGGGAGTTTGATTTCTTGTATGAACACCAAGTGTTTGATAAAATTCCTCAATGAAAAGCTTCCTCCAGTTTTGGGCTCCTCTGCCAGTTTTGGGTAGAAACAAAAAATAGCTTCTCAGGTACTGTTATGACTACAGATTAAAAAAGGGATATAGCAAAACACTAGTTGAGGCTAATGTATGACCGCAAATGCAAGAACTTTATTTGTATATGGTGTAACAAACAGTCGGAAGACACATACTATGCATGTAAGCACAATTTTTTTTCTGTGATATTAATGAATTGTAATGATCTTGAGTGGTATTTACAAGCTCATATTGCATTTATGATGGCAGTTAAGTAAGAATATATTATGTGTAATCCATTGTTTGAGGAGTTTAATTAATATGGATAATGGAGTAATAGTTGTTATGTATCATAAAAATGATATGATAGGAGCTTGTGGTATATAGTATACAACAATTACTAATTGGGGTTTTATGCATTCATACCCTCCAAGGGAAATGATGTAAATACCCTTGGGTAGAAACAAGAATAGCTTCTCTTCGAGTCATGCTCAAGCTATTTTGGGGTTTTGAGCATCTAGGTTTGAAGCAACTATCAAAGTAGGATAAAATAGGATGGTATCATATCCAAAAAAAATATATATATATGAAAGAAATTTGGAGCTACAATATTTATTTCAATTCTAAAAAAAAGTAATTTATTTGAATGTTGGTTGATTATTTATAAAATAATTTAATTAAATTAGAAAAAGAAAATAAATAAAGTGCTAGAAGTGTTACCACTCCTTACCAAATGCTAAAATTAAATGTTAAATGGTCAAAAATTAGGTGGCACTACAAAATCTGACGTGGCAAGGTATTAGGAGTGTTACCACTCCACTTAGCCTTAGTCTCCATAAGGTCATCCGTTATGCCCACTACATACCACATATGTGGTGGATGCCACATCAACACCACATTCCCCTACCATAACATGAGATACATACCACTAACACACTACTCCACATCATTATTTTTATTTTTTTTAATTAAAAATATAATAAAATTACATTTTTTATAATTAAAAAGCATTTATTTTTTTAAACTAGTTTTTCATTAATTATAAAAATAAAATTACAACTTCAAACTACATTACTTAGTTAATCTAGAAAAAAATTTACATTAATTAAAAAAAACAAACAAACATACACATAAAAAACATAATCGCCGTTCATGCTACGTTGGTACAAATATTCCGCGGCATCTTCTCAAAGATTGAAACACATTTCACTATTATGAATTTCAACAACTCGCTCTAAAAGAACGTTCGTTCCGGGTACGAACTCCTCAATTGGAACGACAACGTCGTTCGGATCATATGTGCAAATCGCTCGAACTTCATCTTCAATAATCATATTATGCATTATAATACATGCTAGGACTATTCATTTAATTCTTTCTTTATCCCAGAGTCGTGTATCGTATTTCACTACATGTCATGTCTGCTTAAGGACTCCAAATGCCTTTTCGATATCCTTTCTCACTGATTCTTGTTTTTTTGTAAACAACTTTGCCTTTTCACTTCGAGTAACCGAGTATGCATTCATCAATGTAGAATAATCTGGGTATATCCCATCACCAATGTATTAACCGTATTTGTACGCGTGCCTGATCACCGTGAACGTCATATCAGGTGCTTTGCCGGTCCAAATATCGTTGAAAAGTGGAGACTAGCCTAGAACATTAAGGTCGTTGTTAGACCCCGCTACTTCAAAAAAGGCATGTCATATCCACAAATCTTGAGATGCAACAACTTCTAGGATGATAGTTGGTTCACCTATATCTCCTCGAGTGAACTGACCACGCCATGCATTTGGACATTTTTCCCAAGCCACATGCATACAATCTAGACTGCCAAGCATACCTGGAAATCCATGCCTCTCTTCATGAGTCGAATATAATCTCTCAATATCACGTTGAGTAGGTTTGCGCAAATATTCTTTATGAAAAACCTCATAAACACATGCAGAAAACCAATCTACACATTCAATTGCAGTCCTCTCAGATACTTTCCAGTATTCGTCAGATGCATCAAATGCTATACTGTATCCCAAATACCTAAGAGCAGCCGCACATTTTTATATACTACTAAAACTCATTCTTCCTCTAGCGTCGGGTTTTTGTTTGAAAAAATCATAACGAGATTCTAAAGCATTACTACTACGTAAAAATATAGCCTTATTCAGACGGAAACGACGTTCGAACGAGTCGCCATTATAAAGACAATTATCGGCAAAGTAATCTTGTACCAATAAGTCGTGTGCGGCTTAGCGATCACGATTGACGACCGCCCCTTGTACGATCAACATTCGAACTTTCTTCGTCGTGGATGTGTTGCACAACGTTGAACAATGTCTCAACGAATTCTACGTCGTTATCCGAGTCAAAAGTTTTTAAAAATTTCATATGTTTTGTGGAATCCATGTATATTTATTTTGTGGTTTTAGAGAATGAGTTAGAGAATGAGGAATAAGTTTTGGTGAAAATATAAGGTTTATTTATGTTATTAAATTGAGTTTGATAAAAAAAAATAGGCAAAATAGTTGTTCAACAACCAAAAACCAACCACCAATCATCTTCTTCGTTTGAGTTTGTCGTCGGGAACACGAAGGATCACGACCACGCCCAACCACGGAATGTCGGGTGGTGTGCACCAGCTTTTCTCGTGGTCAACTAGACCACGAATCGATTCGTGGTATGTATACCACAAGGCCTAACGAAACCCAATATAAGGTACATAATAAGTTATAAGTATCTTAATCCAACGTTTTGAACCGTAGATTGTAGTATTTTATTTCTTAATTTTTCTTTTTAAATAAAAAACAAAATGCCATCTATCATTGTGGACGTTATCTATGATGGAATATTTATTTTAATTCCTTTAATCTATCATGTTTCCATAATAGAAATTAATTATACTTCTTTTTTTTTTTTCTTTTTTTTTATATTCATATCTATATAAAATTATAACGTGTTATATTTGGATAATGTTGATTATATTTTAATCTATTTATCATCATTTTAAATAGGTAAAAGATAAATTGGAAGAAAAGTAAAATTATATTTAATTTCTTTTTCAATAATGGTAAACCATGTTGATTTTATTATTAGATGGTAATCAAATTGATTCTCATTCCATGCCGAAAACATACAATACAAGAAAATATATAGATTATGTACAGGGCTGTTGGGCTGTTTATAATAGAACTAATATTGGGCTAAGATATACATGAATACAATATACACTAACATCCCCCCGCAGTTTGATCGGGAGGGAAATGACAAACGTTTAAACTGGAGTGAAAATCTTTGAATAAGCTGGTGGGTAGACCTTTGGTGAAGATATCGACATACTGGGAGTCGGGTGGAACATGAAGAACACGTATGTGGTCGAGAGCTACTTTGTCGCGAACAAAGTGAATGTCGATTTCGATGTGTTTCGTTCGTTGGTGTTGAACTGGTTTTTGATATATGTGAAACATTCAAAGAATTTGGAGTAAACGTCAGATTTTTGTTTTAATGGGTACACCTAAAGATAGTGAGAGTAGTGGTCAAGAAAGATAACATAATATTTTAAACCACTTATACTAGTAATAGAAGAGGTCCAAACATCAGAGTGTATAACGTCAAATGCATGAGAAACAATAGAATTAGAAGAACTAAATGGAAGTTTGACATGTTTTCCAGTTTGACAAGCATGACACAAAGAAGTAAAGTCATTTTTATTACATGGAATCAATTTATTAGATAAAAGAAATTGCAAAACATGGCTGCCAGGATGACCAAGGCGTTAGTGCCAAACGGAAGAGCTTGTGGAAACGAGAGCTTGAGGAGTTTGAGGTAGAACTGGGTAGAGCGGACCATCACTATCACATCGAATTAGGGGTAGACGGGTCCTGTAATCCTTGATAGTAAAACCAAATTCATCAAATTCAATGGAGCATTTATTTTGATGAGTGAATTTGCGTACATAAATTAGATTTTTGATGATTGAAGGTGTAATGAGGACATTGTTTAGATAAAGGGGACGATGGTTGTTTTGTATAGGAAATAAGGTATGGCCGATCGTAACTACAGGTATTTTGGTTTCGTCACCAACTAGGATATTATGAAAAGTATTCTTATCAAGAAAGGATTGGAGTATACCTTGGTGGGCATGAATGTGGTCCGTTGCACCCGTGTCCATAAGCCATTCGCCCGATACTTGAAGTGACATGGAGCTAAATAATTATGGAAGGGCTGTGGGCTGTTGTTCGATCCCAAACCAGGCCCACGGTGGTGTTATTGGAGCATTTATGTGTTGGGCTGGTGCAGAGGAAGTCGCAGCTAGATGGGCTTGTTCAACAGGTAGGTGAGGCCGTGAAGGAGGTGGGCCAAGAAGGCCTGGAGCCCGTTGCCGTGAGTTGGCAGCCCAATAAAGAGTATTGTTGGGGCGATGTTGTTGAGTCCAAGGGATTTGAGAAGAACCTGGCGGCGGGATGTATACCCAACCGTACTGTTGTGGTGGAGGTGAGGGTCCATTGGAGTTAGACCCTTGCTGGCATCATCGGTTTTGGGAGGTCCGGCGGTCTTGGTGACGGTCCTGAGGGTGGCTGCTGTCGGTGGTAGTGTGCAGCAGCGATTGGGAGGATGAGTGTTCACTATGAGCGGAGGATTGAATGGGTCGATGAAGGAGAATCCGTTGTTCTTCAGAAAATAAAATTGAGCGGGTATCTTCAAAAGATGGGAATGGGATACGATGACGGATGATGCCAGCGACATTATTAAAGCGGGAAGATAACCCATTAATGGCATAAATGACAAGTTTTTTATCAGGAATCTTTGCTTGAGGATCGATATTCTCCAGTAGGTTGGCAATAGAATTGATTTTTTTTTGAAGTAGGCAGTGACATTAAGGTCACCCATGGAGAGATTTCGAAGCTCGGTGTCAAGTTGGATTGCCCTCGAATCTTTATTGTCGCGAAACAGACGTTCGATGGTAAGCCAAACTTATCTTGTGTAGGTGGCTCGTTTTAGAATCATATTAAGGGTATTTTGGGAAAGGGTTGAATAAATCCATCCTTTAACAGCAGTATCAAATTTCTTTCAGTTAGGATCAGTGGGCTTTGGAGTGGGATCATCATACGTGTCATCAATATGGTCGAGAGCATCATATGCGTCACAGTGAGTTGTGAATAGTTCACACCATGCATCATAATTTAGCCTTTCAAGATCAAGGGTAAGAGGAATATGAGATTTGATGTTGTTAACACAAAAAACTGTGTGTATTGGTGCTGCAGGTCAGACATGATGATGATAACAGAAGGAGAAGCAAGATTTAGGGTTGAAGAGGAAGACCACGGCTTTAGGAATGAGAGAAGAAGAAAGGAGAAATTTTAGGAGAATATCCCTGGTACCATACTATTAGATGGTAATCAAATTGATTTTCATTCCATGCCGAAAACATACAATACAAGGAAATATATAGATTATGTACAGGGCTGTTGGGCCATCTATAATAGAACTAAAATTGGGCTAAGATATACACGAATACAATATATACTAACAGATTTTGTTACAATGGAGTCAAACACCCCTCATAGGGTTAGTAAAAATTAGTTTAAAATTAAAATGTTTTGCAGGTTTAAATGTTGAATAGTGGTCCCATATATATCATATTTTTAAAATCATATTTTAAATCGTACAAGACTTTCAGTTCTAATACCATAATAAAAGTTCAAATGAACTATACATGCATATGCGTGACCTTCAAAATGTCCAACATACAATACTAGTCTTTAATCCTTATAGTTAATTTTTTAGTTTTAATATATTGTTGGATGTAAATCATTATTATTTTAAAGATACAATTTTGGAACAATTTGTATAATATACTTACATTATTAGTTTAAATATAATATTATAGGGCCAACTTAAATATAAATTTTAGTTTAACTTAAACAACCCAAAAAAATATTTTGTAAATAGTTCAAAATGATAAATTGTAGTGTCTTTCTAATAATGATTATAAGTTGGTTATTAAGTTTAAATAAATATCAAACCTAAAGTGTCATCATAAATAAACTAATTTCAATTTTAAAATAATATCTTTACTTATACTTATAAACTTATGTTTTTAAGTTTTAACATATTATACTTAATTTAATAGATTTAAAATATTGTATATGTTAACCATTATCAGTTTAAAGCTACAATTTTTGAACAGTTTGGACAAAATACTTTAATTGTTAATTTAAATATAAAATTACAGTATCAACTTAAATATAAATTCCAGTTCCACTTAAAAAAACAAAGAATATTTTATAAATAGTTAAAAGTGATAAGTTGTAGTTATAAATGCAAAAACTAAATTGTAATATCAATTTAACTAAAATATTTCCTAAATATATTTTTATAATCGTTAAAACATTTCAAATAAGTGGCTTAAAATAATTTACTATAAAAATAGTTAAAAATAAATCTTTATAAATAATTATTTTGTTAGCTTTAAAATAAAAAAACAATGTTTGATATTTTAACAAGTTATAATGATAGAAATTATAACATTAAGCAAATAAACTTTAAAAATTAATTATTAATAACAACAACTATAAATAACATTAAAACCATATATTATATTTAAATTTATTAATGACTAACTCGCTGATAGAATTCATTCAAACGATTGAGATTATGCAGTTATAATATATTTATATATTATCATATAGTTCAAAATAATCTATATATTATATCAATTTAGTATACAAATTATTATATCAAATTTAACAATAACGTTATTGTTATATTTAAAAAAAACATATATTTATAAAGACTTCAACCATATAGGTGTTTCTGCGCAACGCACGGGCATTCGCCTAACATCTTATAAAGCTATCATTTTTCCTTTCCCCACATTCATTTGAAACTCCCATGCATTTTTCCTTTCACCACATTCATTTGAAACTCCCAAGACTTTTCAATTTCTTCCTAATAATGGTTATAAGTTGGTTAATAAGATTAAATAAATATTATATATAAAGTGTATTCTTATACAAACTAAATTTCAATATTAAAAGAATTTATTTACTTCTATTTATAAAGTTATGTTTTTTAACTTTTAACATATTATACTTAATTTATTAGTTTTAATATATTGTTGGGTGTAAACCATTATCATTTTAAAGCTACAACTTTTGAACTATTTGTATAAAATACTTACATTATAAATTTAAATATAACATTACAGGATCAACTTAAATATAAATTTTAGTTTAACTTAAATAACCCAAATAATATTTTGTAAATAGTAAAAAGTGATAAATTATAGTGTCTTTCTAATAATGATTATAAGTTGTTTAATAAGTAAGAACTGTGAAATCGACTCCCATAATGTAGTTTTAGAGCAAAATCGATCTTGAACTGGTGGTCAATCGAAGGTTTTCATTTCCGACTGCGTGTGTGCGCTTGGTCCGTGTGCGCCTGCACACCCCCCGTGTACGGTTGAATCCGTGTGCGGTTGCACACCCCTCGTGTGCAGCTGAACTCGTGTGCGGCTGGCATTGTACAGTTGGAACCCATGTACGGTTGTACACCGTGTGCGGCTGCACACATTGTGTGTGGCTGGATATAGGTGTATGGTTGTACACCTAAAAATTGATAGATATTTTTTTGATTAATGAAAATCTCTTAATTTTTTTCTAATGCTCTAATGTATGCTTGTGTTTTTCAGATCAACATGGGAGATCTTGAGTTTGCAAAGGTGCACAATTCAGCCATTTTTCTAGAAGATCCTCCGGCTGCCCACAACGATCTCAAATTCATTGTTGATGGTCTAAGAAACTGTTGCTTGGTCTATGCCTTCACCACTAGTCCAACAATTAGTCAAAGATTGATTAAAGAATTTTGGAGAAGCGCCTCTGTGGAAAGAAATAACAACGAAGAAAAATATCTTGAGGTAACTGTGCAAGGAAAGAAAGTTCTAATTACCGAGCAAATCATTCAAGAATCGCTGCAAATTAATGATAGGCCTGAGTTTACCATGGAAATTGTTCTGAAGAAAACCCAAGAAATCCTGGATCATATGGGGTTATGAAGGATCATTTCCTCCTACTATCAAGAAGTTACTACCTCCTTGCTAGAAGTACTTAGCTCATGTATTTGTGAGTTGTATTTCCGGAAGGAGATCAGGACCTAACGAGATCTCTCTTTAACATAGGAGCCATTTGTGACAACCCGTAATTTATTCCGTCACGGTAAACCATTTCCGTCTGTAAAACCATTCGTATTCCAATTTTTTTCGTTAACTTTTTGTAAATTAATTAAAGTGGGACTTTTATTTGGACCTCATGAGTATCCAAACCCATTAGAAACGCGTGAAAATACCATCATTATTTATTTGGAAAATTTTTAATTATAACTAAGTCGGGTTACGATAATTAAATCGGGTAAAATTGTAAACCCCATTTAACGTCGGTATCGGGTAGATTTCCACCGGGCCACAAACTCAAGCCTTATATAAAGGATGACTGACCTTCAATTAAGCTTTTTACCCACCCTCATAACTTTCTCTCTCTACTCTCTCTCTAAAACTCGATTTTTCATCCAAAAATGCCTCTTCAAGCTCCCAAAATCGTAAGTAATCCACCCTACCTTGTTGTTTAACTTATTAAGCTTGCAAATCTAGGTTTAAATCATCCAATACACTCAATAACTTGTGTTTATAGTTTGGGAACACCTCCCAAAACCGTAAACTCCTTTAATGGGGGGGTTTTGAAGCCCCAAAACCCTTCCAAGTCCCTCCTAGTGCTTAGATATGACTTATGGCCTTGCTTGAACGAGCCTAGAACACCAAAATCATGTCATTTGGGTAGTAAA
The DNA here is from genome assembly GCF_052625555.1 of Lactuca saligna. Classification (NCBI taxonomy): domain Eukaryota; kingdom Viridiplantae; phylum Streptophyta; class Magnoliopsida; order Asterales; family Asteraceae; genus Lactuca; species Lactuca saligna. The sequence goes on along the minus strand of NC_136417.1, from coordinate 178,572,187 downwards.
CATGAGTTTACGGCCCAAGAACATTCTTGGACCGTAAACTCACCTTCATAGACCATAAACACCTTTTAAGGTGTTAAATTGCCCCTTAAACACTTCCAAAGGCTTCCATGAGGGCCTAGAACCTTATATTAGTTCATGAGATGCACCAAAACATACAAATATGAGATTATGGTTTGGGAAGGTCTCCCAAAACCGTAAACACCTTCAATGGGGTGTTTAAGTGCCCTTAACACCTTGTAGGACATAGAATTAGGTCTAGAACTTTGTATGCTTAACCTACAACCACCAAAACACATGGTTCATGGACAAACATGAGTTTATGGCCGTAAACTCATTTTTTTAAGGTAGTAAACTCCCCAAGTGTCTTTCAAGAACTGTAAACTCCTTTTCCAAGGTCATTTCAAGTCCCGATCACTTCCTAAGCCATGGAATCAACCCTAGAACCTTCCCTTGAGCAATGTAAGGCCCTTAATCATCCAAGAACACACCACCCATGAGTTTATGGCCGTAAACTCATGGGGACATGGTCTTTGGACCGTAAACACCCCTAAGGGCTTACTCTTGAAGAGTAAACTCCTTATTTAGGCCCTACACATCCTTAAATGCTACCCGGATCACTCCTAACACTTGAAATGAAGTGTTTTCGCGCCTCGGAGAGGATTTTCTTATTTAATTAGTAGTTCAAAGTCTAATTAGATAAAATTATGTATCTCTTCATATTACATAGGAACCTCGCACGTGTTCAAGCCCTGAACTGACACTTAGCCTCCTAGCCGACACATTTCTCGACCGGTGAGTTCATACCCCTACACCTTTTTTCTGTGTTTTCAATGTTTTCAGGGGGGAATACAAGCAAATGTACAAGAATATCTTGTACTCAAACTTATTATTTCATTTAATTGTTTAATATTCCATATGCTTTTAACAATCGAAACCGTATTAACCAACCGTTTGACTTGTAGAGTTAGTTTTCAAACTGATTGCAAATCTTATTATATAGTGTTATATTGTACATTTCACAAATGATTTTCCATTTCATTACTATTAAAAATCATTAATCTTATAACTTTAGACGTCCTCTGTAACACTCCATAGAGATACGCGAGTGGAGGACCACCTTTGTAACTAGAACTTAAAACAGGATTTTACGCATTATTACTTGTAAATTCAATAATTTGAGGGTTGGAGACACGTCCTCTGTAACACTCCACAGAGATACATGAGTGGAGGACCTCCCCTGTAACCAGAATCTCTTAGTAGGAGAGCGTGACTTGAGTGTATAGATCTATACGGGGCTTATTACCCCGCACCTTGCTGCTAGCTACAGTGGGACCGACAGGTCTACGGGTGACAAAAGTCATAAATGATATTGGCCTTACTTTACCATATCTAGTTTATCGTATGGTTATAGAACCCACAAACTTAGATAACGGAGATTTACTTTTAAGTAATAAAGAACTTAGTAAATTAATAACCTTAGAAATTAGTTTACTATTTAATTAATAGTTTTATATACATGTTAAAACTAACATACCTTTCAAGGATAACCAGGCTTTCAGGAAACTTCACACAAACACTACAAGTATGGTAGATTCATGTACACTTTATTCAGATTCGATAACCAACCACAAATTTTAAGGAAAATAAGGGTTTTTCTTGGGATAACTGAACTTGTTCTTAACCAGATTGTGTAATAACCAGATAACAAACTGTTCTTAACTAAACTGTGTAACAAATGGATAACTAAACTTTACTTATAAGAAAATATGGGATTTTCTTGGATATCAACTTTTTCAGACAACCAAAGAAAACTTATTCTTTTACCAGAAAACAAACCGCTTATGAACTCACCAGCTTTATGCTGATATTTTAAAACTACTTGTATTCTCAGGTCATCGTTAGACAGGTATCCCGCGATCTTTTGGAGAAGACGGAGTGTTTTAGCAGTCTCATCTTCACTTTTGTTATACTAATGTATAGATAAAACATGTATTTCATTACTTTCAAATAAATGTATTTATTCCTATGTAATGTAATGTTTTGTGTTTACTATGCTTACTATGTACATTGGTTGTGATACTTTACATGACGTCCTCCGCCCCGGAACGTTTCCGCCATCGGTTTCGGGGTGTGACAGATTGGTATCAGAGCCCTTGTTTATAGTGAACTAAGTATACCAAACCTTACATGGTATAAGACTATAAACACTAAAGGGGCCGAAGTGCTCTGAACTAAAAGTATACTTTAAAATATAAGTATTTTTCAAAAGTATACGAGAATACCTAAACGTCAGAGACCGTAACCTCAAGTAGAACAAAACATAAGTAATTGGGTGTTGTACGCTGTGGTTAAACCTAGGCAGTTATGTAGTCGTATCTATGGTCAATATAGCCTGATCAATTATATTCATTCGAGATATGACCAACATGTGCTTGGGAGTGACTGTGGTGTGCAACATGCCTAAAACTTACCAAATATCCAAACAATGAGTCGTCGTCGCAACAAACCATAAAATACTATAGGAGTATTTAGACTAACCCGAATATGTTGTAGAAATTCATTCCAAGTGTTGCTACTCATTCTTTCATTAGCGATAAATTCCCTTGTTTTGGTAGTTTTTCCTATATATTATCGCTTAGTAGAATACTTTATCTGCTATAATGAGATATCTCTTGTTTCACATCTCATTATTCAATTCAGACGACTTACCATCCTATCTTTCCTAATCATTTTAGATCAATATGCCGCCAAAGAAAGGACCTAGCTCAAGGAACAACAACCCTCCGCCATCGCATCCTTCTCAATTCGACCTTGTCTTATTTCAGGCAACTGTTACTACCACAGTAACGGCTGCAATGTCACACCTGAACCCCGACAGGTTTGGTGGACCAGGAAGTAACACCTATCCCCAAAACGATGAAGATGATTAGGGGCACAAGAATGTGTATGATGAGAGTAAGAAGATTTTATGGAAAAAGCGAAAGCGTCAGAGTTCACAAGGACCCCCCAAGAAGCACAAAATTGTGATAGTCCAAGCTGCTACTACTCCTATCGCTGCGTCTACAACTCAAGCACCTACCAATAGGTATGCTGGTAACCTCTCTTGGTGCAACAGGTGCAGTTACCACCATCGTATTCCTGGCCCATGCCGTGAGTTGATCTGCAACAACTGTGGCAAGAAGGGTCACCTTACACGAAACTGCAGAGCACCAACTCAACCAATCAATCAAGCTTCCAGAGCGGGTATCGATCAAGCCTGCTATGAGTGCAGTGAAATTGGGCATTTCAAGCGAAACTGCCCAAAAGCAACAACCACCAACAACGCCGGGATAGTTCTAGCTATAAAGCAAGAGGAGGCAGCCGTCGATCCCACCGTTCTCGCGTGTACGTCTCTTCTCGAAAATTCTTATACTCACATCCTTTTTGAATCTAGTGCTAAAGAATTTTTATTAAACCATTCATTCAAACATCTTCTTAAACATAGTCCTCGTCTAGTAACCGAAACATTTACCGTCGAGATGGCTAACGTTGAGAAAGAGAATGCTGACGATATATTCATAGGTCGTACCCTTACCCTAAATGATCATTCTTTTCCCATTGATCTAATGCCAATTTACAAAGAGAGCTTTGATGTTATCATTGACATGGTTTGGTTCAATCCCAATCATGCTGATATCCTTTGTTACGAAAAAGCCATCCATCTCAACCTCCCCTCTGACCGAACTCTCATGATCTACGACGATAAACTCAGTTCCAATCTTCGCATCATATCCTGCATCAAAGCTCAAAAGCTTCTGCGAACGGAGTGTTACGCATCCCTAGCTCATGTATTCAACGAGAAACATGAAGTTAAAGACCTCGAGAGCATCCCCGAAGTCTGCAACTTTCCTGATATCTTTCCCAAAGAGCTCCCAGGAAGTCCTCCTGAACGTCAAGTCGAGTTTCGTATCAATGAGCTCCTCGACAAAGGGTTTATCAGACCGAGTTCCTCACCTTGGGGAGCCCCGGTATTGTTTGTGAAGAAGAAAGATGGATCCTTTCGGATGTGTATAGACTACCACAAGTTGAATAAGTTGACCGTCAAAAACCGTTATCCTCTTCCATGAATAGACGACCTTTTTGACAAACTTCAGGGAGCCAGTTACTTCTCGAAGATAGACGTCAGACCAGAGTACCATCAGCTTCGAGTTCACAAGAATGATGCTTCCAAGACAGCATTCAGGACTTGATATGGTCCCTATGAGTTCGTAGTGATGCCCTTCGGTCTAACCATTTTCCTTGGTCACGTGGTAAGCGAGGAAGGCATACACGTGGACCCTTCCAAAATCAAGGTCACAGAGAATTAGTCGGCACCGAAGACACCCACAGAAATCCGTAAGTTCTTGGGTCTAGCCGGCTATTATCGTAACTTCATCTAGAATTTTTCCAGAATCGCCAAACCCTTGACTACTCTGACACAGAAAGGTGTACCCTTTTGTTGGAGCGAAAAACAAGACACTACCTTTCAAACGTTGAAGTGAGCCTTGTGCAGCGCACCTATCCTGTCCCTGCCCGAAGGAATAGAGGAGTTCGTTGTCTTCTGTGATGTGTCTAATAAGGTCTTAGGCTGTGTGCTTATGCAGAGAGGAAAAGTTATCACTTATTCCTCAAGACAGCTGAAGGCACACGAAGTTAACTATACGACTCATGATCTGGAGTTAGGAGCAGTGGTCTTCGCACTGAAGATTTGGAGACATTATCTTTACGGAACTAAGTGCACAATCTTCACTGACCATAAAATCCTATAACACATCTTCAATCAGAAAGACTTAAATATGAGGCAACGACGATGGGTAGAGCTACTCAGTGACTACGAGTGCAAAATATGCTACCATCCCGGCAAGGCCAATGTGGTAGTAGATGCCCTTAGCCGAAAGGAAATCTCAAGTCACAAGGCAAAGACAATTACGATTACCATCCATTCCCATTTATCCACACAGATCCGAGAAGCCCAGTTGGAAGCCCTAAAACCAGAGAACGTGTTGAATGAAGCCTTGAGGGGAATGAATAAGAAACTTCAGATCAGAGGTGACGGAGTCTACTGTTTCATGGATCGAATCTGGACCCCAAAGTTCGGAGGTTTCAGGAAAGTTGTTATGAACGAAGCTCACAAGACCAGATACTCTATTCACCCAGATTTGGATAAGATGTACCTGGATCTTAAGAAACAATATTGGTGGCCAAACATGAAAGCCAAAATCGCTACCTTCATGGGCAAGTGTCTGACTTGCGCCAAGGTAAAGGTCGAGTATCAGAAGCCCTCAGGTCTGCTCCAGCAGCCCGAGATACCTGAATGGAAATGGGAGATGATTACCATGGGTTTCATCACCAAGTTACCCAGATCTCCGAGTGGGTACGATACCATTTGGGTAATTGCCGACCGACTGAAAAAATCCGCTCACTTCCTTCCGATTAAGGAATCATTCAAGATGGAAAGACTTACACGAACCTACATCCAAAAGATAGTCCGACTACACGGTGTACCTGTTTCCATTATCTCCGATCGAGATAGCAGGTTTACCTCAAGGTTCTAGCAGTCCCTTTAGAAAGCTCTTGGAACTAAGCTGGATATGAGTACAACTTATCATCCTCAGAAAGACGGACAGAGTGAGAGAACTATACAGACCCTAGAAGACATGCTAAGAGCATGTGTCATTGATTTCGGAAAGTCGTGAGACACCCATTTACCTTTAATCGAGTTCTCGTTTAACAACAACTACCACACCGACATCAATGCAGCACCGTTCGAAGCCCTCTACGGTCGCAAGTGCAGATCCCCTCTGTGCTGGGCCGAGGTAGGGGACACACAGCTAGCCAAGAGTCGAGTCCCCCGATAGTGCTCTCACAGGTCCTAAAATTATCCGTGAAACCACTGAGAAGATCATTCAAATCCGAGATCGATTGAAAGCTTCACAAGATAGATAGAAGAGTTACGCCAATAAACGATGTAAACCCTTGGAATTCCAGGTTGGAGATCGTGTCCTCTTAAAGGTCTCACCCTGGAAAGGCATGATACGCTTTGGAAAGCGCGGGAAGCTTAACCCGAGGTACAAAGGACCTTTTGAGATCCTCTTTAGGATCGGTCCCGTAGCCTACAAACTCTGACTACCTCAAGAACATAGCAACATCTATCTTGTGTTCCACGTCTCTAATCTTAAAAAGTGCCTATCCAATGAAACCCTCGTGAACCCTCTTGATGAGATCGGGATCAATGAAAACCTGAACTTTGTGGAAGAATCCATCACTATCATGGATCAAGAGATCAAACGTACGAAACAAAGCCGCATCCCGATAGTGAAGGTTCGCTGGAATGCCAAGCGGGGACCCGAATTCACTTGGGAGCGTGAAGACTCGATGAAGCAGAAATGTCACACCCCCAAACCGGAACGGCGGAAACGTTCAGGGGCGGATGACTTCATGTGGTAACGTAACAAATGAATACATAGTAAAGAAAGCAATACAACCATCATATATATAATTGAAAGTTTACATTGTTTAAAAGAGTACATGTTCAAAACCAATTACAATATGATGTCAAAATATGAATTTAAACTAGTTCCGCAACATTCCTTCTTCAAAACCTGTTTGTTACATGTAATTACTGAATCCCTGGGACATACAAGTAGTTTTGAAAGAGTAGATCAACATTTAAGCTAGTGAGTTTCATAAGTATTAAATGAAAATGCTTGTATGAAATGAAATGTTTTAGTTCTTGTTTGTTTGTTCCTAGAAAATCCTATATTTTCTACTAGTATAAATGTATCCTTTTTTCAAGACCAATGTTTGTTTCTAGTAAATGTATGTACGTATAAAATTTCCAATACGTCTGAAAAACCCCGTAAATCATTCTGTTTTTAATACTCTATGCGAGTTTTATAACCATGCTATTGACAAGGAATGTCTATACACAACGTTCTTCAGGCGTTGGAATGTTCTGACGTTTGTCATCCCAAATGGTAGACTGTAGCTAACAGTCAGGGCGCGGGTTGTCAAATCCGTGTAGATCTATACACAAACACCATGCTCCCCCTCCAAGGGATTCTGGTATATAATACAGGACTTGAAATGTGTACTCGAACCTACGTGAAGTTAATGTCTCACAAAACTTAGTATAAAACAGATTTACGTGTGAAAATGTTCGTTTGTTATTGTATATAAAAGTAGCTTCTTGAAATAGTATTTCCATATATGTAAAAGTTCGTAGTATTCTCGTAAAACTATACCTATTATAGTTTCCTAAAAGTGTGTTTCGTTTGTATAATAAACCCTTAGTGAAAATGTTCACTTGTTATGAAAAGTGTAGTTTTTGTAGTGCCAAAACCGACACACAGAAATGTAGTATAAGCAAAGTATCTGATTTATATAAATACATAAATCGTTTCTCATTTCAAAAGATAAAATGTTGTCGTGGTATAATTTGCATATGAAAGTTTCCCTATAATAGTTTTAAATCACATATGATTCGTTTGATAAAACGCGTATAGTGAAAGTTTATATAACACACAATAATAATCGAGTGTTTTACTTGTATTCCCCCCACCCCCCACCCCCCTTAAAAGCATATAAAAGTACTCATAAAACATTTAAAAGTGTGAATTATAAGGGTATGAACTCACTTGAAAGATCAGAGGTTGCGGGATGAAAACCGGACAGAATTTCGACTCGAGAAAGTGGATTTCCTCGGGATTCTCGGGAATCTCGGGAGCACAAACGACCTTCGGGACTTGAGCAAAGTGATCGGGGCTTCGGGGTAGCACGGGCATGGAAAACGAGGCAAGAACGTAAGAGAAATGGTGCATTTTCTTCGCAACCCTTGCATCCCTTTTATAAGGGCTGGGAACCGACCTCATACGCTGGGCGTACGCGTGCGTCATGCATGACCGAGTCCTCGACTGCCTCGGAGCTCGAATGGGACGGGGCATAGCCTTGCATAGGCGCGACGTGGACGATCTGAGGCCAAGTCCTCGCGTACGCTGGGCGTAACTCAGCCCTATCTGATGACTCCCCTTCGGATAATACCAAGGGTTTTAATTAAAATTTATATTTTAATTATTTAATAAACTTCAAAAATTCATATCTTCTTCATATGAACTCCGTTTTCGACGTTCTTTATATCCACGCGAAGGTGAGACCATACTCTACAATTTTCGTTTAGATCCCGTCGTCAAATTTCGAAATTATTTTTATTATTTATTTTTAAAAGGTCGCGGTAAGAAAATTTCTTTAGAAATTCATAACTTCTTTATCTGACGTCAGTTTTTGCCAGACTTTTTACCGCTGAAACACCATTGTCGAGACCTTCGATTCTCGTTTAGGTCATTCCAACCAAAAGTCGCTCGATCTCCGATTCGAGTTTTTAGCCGTCTGCCGTTAAGCCGAACTTGAAAAATTCCTAACTTTCTTATACGAAGTCGGATTTGGGCGTTCTTTTTACGTACAATCACGGTTTAATGACATCTAACATAATAGGTAATTTAATTAGTGATTTTTGGATATTTTATTTTCGAAGTTAATTTTTATTATAACGAACGTGGTTATAATACTTGACTTTTTAGGTCATTTACATGTAGTTGAAATATCGGGTTGTCACATCATCCCCCTGTTACAGGAAATTTCGTCCCGAAATTTAAAGCAAGAAAGATACAAGTGAATTAGAGAAAAAGATGCGGGTACTTTTGTTTCATCTGATCTTCGCGTTCCCATGTGAATTCAGGTCCTCGCCTGGCATTCCAACGGACTTTCACGATGGGTATGTGACTTTGTTTCATTTGTTTGACCTCTCGGTCCATGATTTCTAACGGTTCTTCAAAGAAGTTGAGGCTCTAGTTGATCTCGATCTCGTCGAGTGGGATAACAAGAGTCTCATCGGACAGACACTTTTTCAAATTCGATACATGGAAGGTTGGGTGTATGTTACTAAGTTCCTGTGGTAGATTAAGTTTGTAAGCTACAGGGCCGATTCTGGCGAGAATCTCGAAAGGCCCTATGTACCTTGGATTTAGCTTTCCACGCTTTCCAAAGCGTATTAAGCCTTTCTATGGCGATACTTTCAATAGAACACTGTCTCCTACTTGGAATTCCAAAGGTTTTCTCCATTGGTCAGCGTAGCTTTTCTGTCGGTCTCTAGATGCTTTCAACCGTTGACAAATCTGAACGATCTTCTTTGTCGTTTCTCATATGATTTCCGGACCAGTGAGAGTGTTTTCAGTATCTCGTCCTTTAGCTAGTTTTGTGTTTCCAACTTCGGTCCAGCACAGAAGGGATCTGCACTTGCGGCCATAGAGGGCTTCAAATGGAGCAACCTTTATGCTCGTATGATAACTATTGTTGTATGAAAATTCGACAAGAGGTAAATGGATATCCCGTGCCTTTCCAAAGTCAATCACACAGGCTCTCAGCATATCTTCCAAGTTTGTATCGTTCTCTCACTTTTCCCGTCTGTTTGTGGATGGTAGGTTGTACTCATGTCTAATCTAGTCCCTAGGGAACTTTGTAGTGACTGCCAGAACCTTGATGTAAATCTACTATCTCTATCAGAGATAATGGACATCGGAACCCCATGCAATCGTACTATTTTGTAACAACCCGAAAATTTGTTCGTCGCCAAAACCCGTTTTACCCGAAAGGTCGCCGTTATCGGATTCGTTCCGTTTTCTCTTTGGAATTAATTGTATAATCTTATATGTTTATTTTATTCTAATGAGTGTCTAAATCACTCAGTAACTTATGTTATTAGCCCAAAAACATTTATTTCATGAGTTTTAAAAATGTTCCCGTCGGGTGACGGAAACTCAATCGGGTGCGACCAAAAGCCGCGTTTAGCGTCGGTATCGAGTAGAATTCCACCGCGTACAAATTTTGGGAACTATATAAACATTTTTCAGCTTTCATTTGAAGCTTTTCCTTCTCTCACTACTCTCTCTCTAACCTCTCTCCAAAAATCCAAAGATTAAGGATCCAAAACTCAAATTTAAGGCTTCAAATCCTTAAGGTATCTTCCTAGCCTCAATCTATAGCATGTTTAGCTTCCAAATTCAAGATTTAATCATGAAATTGGACAAAATGCATGAGTTTACGGCCCAGGAAGGTGCCTAGGCCGTAAACACCAAGGATGGTGGGTTTTGAGCCTTTAAACCCTTCCTTGACTAGTTTGGACCTTGGATATGGCTATGGGACTTTAAAATATGGATTCTAAACATGTAAAACTTGAATTTTGTGATGTTTGGAGGAGTTTACGGCCAAGGATCATTCTTGGGCCGTAAACTCATATAATTAGGGTTTTCATGCCCTTAAACCCTTCCAAATCACTTCTATGGCTTAGATATGAATTATAGGACCTTGATTCTAGCATTTGGACACTTGAAACATGAATTTTGGGGGATTTAGATGAGTTTACAGCCAAGGAGAGTGCTTGGGCCGTAAACTCCTCAAAACTTGACATAAATCCAATTCTAAGGTGTTAGAAAGCCATCCAACACCACCAAAAGCCTTGGAATAAATCAAGGGACCAACCAAAAATACTTTAAGGGCCTAAAACACATCATTCATGGGGTTTCTAAGAGTTTATGGCCAAGGCTTGTTCTTGGGCCGTAAACTCCAAAATTCTTGGTGTTAGAATGCAAACTAAACACCTCTAAGGCTCTTAGATGAATTTTAGAAGTCCTTTCATGCAAGTTTTAGACCTTGAAACACTTTGTAGCACCATATATTAGAGTTTACGGCCATGAAGGGGGTTTCATGGGCCGTAAACTCCATAAACACCCCAAAATTCCCTTGCAAACTCATGATAGGCCTTGGATAAATTCTACCAATCACATGTGATTTGTTTTGGAACCATTTAACATCATTTTCTTGGATAAATAGGGGTTTACGGCCTTGGAGCCATGCTAGGCCGTAAACTCCCATAAATGGGTCTATTTGATGTTTTGTAATCATTCCAAGTCCTTAAACCAAGTTTAGAAATTATCCCCTAAGTGTTGGAAGTCCAAATTTGCACCATAAACCACCCATCATGAGTTTACGGCCGTAAACTCATGGGGATGGGTGTTTTGGCCATAAACTCCCATAAGGGGAGTGTTCCTTTGATGTCCCAACTCATTTCCCAAGTCCCTTGTATCATTCATGTCCCTAACGCCACCCGGGTCCCACCAAACACTTGTATCGGAGTGTTATCGCGACTTGAAGCATTTGTCCCTATCCAAGAATCAATCTAAGTCCTAATTAGATACAAATGTGTATCTTTACATCATAATTAGGAACCTTGTGTGTTTACAAGTCCCGGCTCAGCTCTTAGCATCCAAACCGTCTCATATCTCGTCCGGAGAGTTCATACCCCTACGGCTTTTTCACTGTTTTCAATGTTTTCAGGGGGGAATACAAGCAAACTATAACTGTTTTCCAATCACAACATTGATGTGTTTCAAACAATATCTGACAAACCTATAAACTCTTTTACTCCTTATTTATTATGCTGAGCATAAGGAATGACTATTCGATTTCAACTAAATGGATTTTAGTTAAGGAAACAATCAAACTAATCAAATTATTATGGGAATAATTTGGGGGTCTTTACAGTTCTTTCTATCGTATATTGATATCTATATCGAGTTATTAGATAAACTATGTCTGATTCAGTTTATCTCCGTATCATTTTAATGTATTGTCAGATAATTTCATGTATGTACCTATACTTTACTGTACTATGTTTCATAATCTTCTGTATATCGATATCTTACAAGAACCCTGTGAATAGTTTAGTACTAGTTTGTGAGATAGTCACTACCCTTTATGGATGATCAGTAAATCCTCCCCGGAAGTGTAACCAGAGTCTCCTGGAGGGAGAGCGCGGAATTTGTGAATAGATCTATTCGGGACTGACAATCCCACACCTTAACTGCTAGCTACAGTTAGGCGGGCACGCCTGGGGTGACAAATTTCTGGATATCGTTCGACGTCTGACAAACGTCAAGGAGGTCACGTTGTCGTATTAGTATGGTTACCCGACTCACAATATGTATTAATACCAGCTTATTCACAGTTTGGGTTCAGAAACTATATCTCGTTCGGGATAGTGATCCCATGGTTTTGCATCTATATTTTATATCTCTTTCGGGATTGTGATCCCATGATATTGTTTCTAGATCTCTTTCGGGATAGTGATCCCATGGTATTATCAAACTATTTTATATCTATGTCCTATACGGGATAGTGATCCCATGGTTTATATTTAAATCTCTTTCGGGATAGTGATCCCATGGTATTAACCAAACTATTTTGTATCTAGTTCGGGATAGTGATCCCATGGTTTTATGCTTATAACTTGTACGGGATGTCTTTCCCCATGGTCTTTAACTATAGCTTATACGGGATAGTGATCCCATGGTTTTGTATCTATAACTTATACGGGATAGTGATCCCATGGTTTTCTAAATCTATATCTTATACGGGATAATGATCCCAAGGTTTTGTATCTATATCTTATACGGGATAGTGATCCCATGGTTTTCTAAATCTATATCTTATACGGGATAATGATCCCAAGGTTTTGTATCTATATCTTATACGGGATAGTGATCCCATGGTTTTCCAAATCTGTATCTTATTCGGGATAGTGATCCCATGGTTTCAATCTACATTTACATATATACATCAACTTATCTCGTGTTTTGTTCGGGATGATAGTCCCATGATCTTAAACCTGTACTTTCAGATGTGTCAAACTATCTTATATGTCTTTCGGGATAGTAATCCCAAGATTTTTCATTATATAGTTTTGTGTGTTAAACTATACTTTGTGATATACCACCGATCTTACAATTAGGAAAAATATGGGATTTTCCTGGGGAAAAATACAATACATAATCGAATTGGTAACCAATGATAACTTAACCAACTTCACATAAGAAAATATGGGATTTTCTTGGATAACAAACTTTTTTGGAAACTAAAGGAAACCGATACATTTTCATAAAACAAAACCGCTTATGAACTCACCAGCTTTATGCTGATTTTCAAACCGCTTGTATTCTCAGGTCCAAGTTAGACAGGTACCCGGTGATCTCTTTTGATGAAGACGGAGTGCGTAGAAGACTCGTCTCAAATTTTGTTAATATGATGCATATGTATAACTTGTATAACTTTACTTTTGAACAAATGTAAACTTTCATATATGTGTAATGTAATGTTTGTTTACTGTGATTACTATGTACATTGGATTTGATACACAACGTGGTAGTCAACCCCGGAGACGTTTCCGCCTTTGGTTTTCGGGGTGTGACAGATTGGTATCAGAGCCCTTGTTTATAGTGAACAGAGTATACCAAACCTTACATGGTATAAAACTATAAACACTAAAGGGCCTCAGTGCTTTGAATTAAAAGTATCTTCAAAACTATAAGTATTTTCAAAAGTATACAAGTATACCGAACCGTCGGAATCCGTAACCACAAGTAGAACAAAACATAAGTAAATGGGTGTTGTACACTGCGGTTAAACCTGGGCAGTTATGTAGTCGTGTCTAGGATCAATATAGCCTGGCCAACTATATTCATTCGAGACACGGCCAACATGTGCTTGGGAGTGACTGTGGCACACAGCATGCCTAAAACTTACCTAACATTCGAAACAACGAATCACCGCTGCAGCGCAACCATGAAATACTATGGGAGTATTTCTCGAGCCAATCCTTCGTAGAAAATCCTCGTACACGCGATGTTACTTGATCATTCCACTAGCGATAAAATGTTCTGTCTTGATAACTCCTTCCTGCTTTATCGCTTAGTATGATGCTATATCTGTCTTGATGAGATGTCCCCTGTTCAATATCTCTTGATTCAATTCAGAGGAGTTATAATCCTCTCTTTCCTGATCTTTTTAGATCAAGATGCCTCCGAGAAAGAGACCCAGATCAAAGAACAACGATAATCCTCCTCCGCCACCACCTCCTCCTCAATTTGATCTCGCATCACTTCAAACAGTTCTGACTGCTGCAATGGTGGCAGCTATGTCTCAAATGAATCCTGGTGGCTCCGGAGGTGGTCCCCAACCTCAAAACCCAGAAGGCAGCCAGGAACACCGAAGAGGGGGTTCCTACAAAGACTTCATGAACGCGAAACCCACAACCTTTGATGGCACTGGAGGTGTCATTTCCTTGACTCGATGGTTCGAGAAAATCGAGTCAATCTTTGAAATATATGCCTATTCGGAGTCTGACAAAGTCAAATTCGCCGCCTGCACTTTCCTTGATAAAGCCCTAACTTGGTGGAACGGCCGAGTCAAATCCTTAACCTTACCTGTAGCAAATGCCATGGATTGGGAAGCTATGAAGGAGCTTCTGCTTGTAGAGTACTGCCCTCGGGGCGAAATTAAGAAATTAGAACACGAACTCTGGAACCTTAAGATGAAGGGTTCCAACATAACAGCTTATACTTCAAGATTCGATGACCTGGCTTTACTCTGTCCGAGAATGGTTACCCCGGAGAGTAAAAAGATCGAAAGATTCATCTGGGGATTGACCCAGCCAACAAAGGGGAATGTCTTGGCTGCGAAGCCAGACACGTACGACAGCGCTAAATGCCTTGCGAAAATCTTGATCGATCACGAAGACAACTATGATGAGGAAACTACCACTCCCGAGTCAGACACAAGTGGAGGTGAAAGTAAAAAGAAATCTCGGAACAAATGAAAGGCCCAGAGTACGAGAGGGTCTTCGAAGAAACAACAAACGGTAGCAGTCCATGCTGCTACTACCCCTATTGTTGTCTCAGCTGTCAGTTCTACAGCCCAAACTCCCACCAGTGGATACACTGGCAGTCTTCCTTGGTGTGGTAAGTGCAACTACCATCACCGCATCCCTGGTCCATGTCGCGAAAGGAGTTGCGACAACTGTGGCAAGAAGGGCCATCTGTCTCGAACTTGTAGAAAACCAGCCAAATCGACAAACCAATCATCGGGAGCAGGAATCAGTCCAGCCTGCTACAATTGTGGTGAAGCAGGGCACTTCAAAAGGAATTGCCCCAAGACAACTACCACCACTGATCCCTCTGTCGCCGCAGGTATACTTCTCTTTGATAACTCTTATACCTGCAACTCTTTTCGATTCCCGTGTTTGGAAGGAAACCTGTTATCTATCTATTCGAACGTTTTCTAAGCTCAATTCCTCGTATGTGATCGAAATGTGCATTCTCGAGACGACTAACCAACGAGATTGAGAACACTAACTTCGTACCTATAGATTGAATCCTTGGTCCAGAGGACTAGCCTGTTCTATTCGGTTAAATGAGAAACCTTTCGCGATAATACCTTGATGCTACGTTTAACATGGAATGACGGAGTCTCATTCATGTTGTTATCCTGGTTTCGAGAGGGTCGCTTGTCTATATCTCTTCCTCGACCTAACTCTCATGATCTTCGGCATCAAGCTTTCGTATTGTGTCATGCTTTACAACTCAAGAGTTTTCCTGGTACGAATTACCACATTCCTCGTTTCTGTGATCATTGGGAGACGAGAAGTTAGTAGTTCTTTCTACTAAATGTCTTTCCCGAAGTGTTTCCGGGAATTTCATTCGAACGTCTAAAGTTTAATTCCACATTGTATGTTTCAAAATCTTCGTAGAGACCCGATTCCACTTGAGAAAGTGATGATTCAAAATATCGAATCCATTCGTGTCTCATTTCAAACTCATGATCTATATCTTATTCTTTGAATTTCGGGACGAAATTCCCTCTAACGGGGGGATAATGTAACAACCCGAAAATTTGTTTGTCGCCAAAACCCGTTTTACCCGAAAGGTCGTCGTTATCGGATTCGTTCCGTTTTCTCTTTGGAATTAATTGTATAAAATTATATGTTTATTTTATTCTAATGAGTGTCTAAATCACTCAGGAACTTATGTTATTAGCCCAAAAACATTTATTTCATGAGTTTTAAAAATGTTCCCGTCGGGTGACGGAAACTCAATCGGGTGCGACCAAAAGCCGCGTTTAGCGTCGGTATCGGGTAGAATTCCACCGCGTGTGTCACACTCCGAAAACCGAAGGCGGAATACATTTCCGGGGTTGACTACCGTGTTGAGTATCAAATCCAATGTACATAGTAAGCAAAGTAAAACAAGCATTACATTACATAATAACAGTTTTACAGTTGTTTCAAAAGTAAAGTTTGTACAGTTGTAATACATAATATATATAGACAAAATGTAACGGGTCTTCATGTACACCGTCTTCATGCAAAAGGATCTTCGGGTACCTGTTCTAACGCTGACCTGAGAACACAAGCGGTTTGAAAATCAGCATAAAGCTGGTGAGTTCATAAGCGGTTTTGTTGTACGAAAATGTATCGGTTTCCTTTCTGTTTCTGAAATGTTATGTACACCAAGAAAATCCCGTATTTTCTTAAAAGTTGGTTATTGTTTCACAAATGTAAAGTATAGTAAGTTTGTACACTGAAAACATGTTTACTCATGAGAAAATGTATAGTTGGTTATCTGACTGGTTAAACTGTTCTGTTTACTTATCATGTGTTACCAGGAAAGTCCCATACTTTCCTTATTGTATGTTACAAATTGTAAAAGATGTAATGTTATCCATTATGTGACTCTTTCTAGTTATGTAAGTGTTACCCAGGAAAGCCCCATGCTTTCCTGCATGTATGTATCTTATGTAAACGATGTGAAAGATGTAAAAGATGTAATCGTGATTGGATTCCATGTTTTCCCCAGGAAGGTCCCGTACCTTCCTGAATGTTAGTTACAGTAAGTAAAAGATGTAAAAGATGTAAACGATGTATAAAGTAATCCATTATTACTGTAAGTAAATCTCTGTTATCCTAATTGCGAGTTCCATAACCATACAATAGACTGAAACCTGTGGCAATAAGTAGTCCACATGTGGCAATAAGTCGTCCACATACTTATGACTTTCGTCACCCTTGAACCATTTCGGTTCGGCTGTAGCTAGCAGCCAGGTGTGGGGTAGTCAGCCCCGTATAGATCTATACACTCAAGTCACGCTCTCTAAATACCAGAGATTCTGGTTATGGGTGTAGTCCTCCACTCGCGTAATCCAGGTGGAGTGTTCTCCGAGGACGTGTCTCCAATCGTACCGGAATAACAAATTTACTAGTAATAATATGAAAGTCCTCCACTCGTATAAGTGTGGGGAGTGTTACCGAGGACAAAACAGTGTACATGTATTATATTCAAATATTTTAATGTCATGCTTTTAACTGATAAAATGTGGAAAACCATTTGTGAAATACATGTAAAACATACTAGTTTAAAGACTTATTTCACAAATATATGTTACGTGATCTGTATGTTCGATCTGTTATCAGTTGTAGTTATCAGTTATAAAAGCATAAGAATATGAAACACACATTTGAAAACATGTTATGAGTACAAGAATTCCCTTGTACTTTGCTTGTGTTCCCCCCTGAAAACAATGAAAACAGTGAAAAAGGGTAGGGGTATGAACTCACCGGACTCGGAAACGTGTCGGTTTTGAATGCTAGACGTCGGTTCGGGGTTTGATTACTCGCGATGACCCTATGTAAAATGATATAATGTCCATATATATACAATTAGAGATACATTCACTAATTATATGGAACGTTACACTCCAATGAGGTTAAACACCTCAAAACGAGCGTTTGGAGTGACCCGGGTGACATCTTCGGACTTGTAATGGCACTAGGGACATGGGACATGAGTTTACTCTCCATAAGTAAACATTTAAATGAGTTTACAACCATGAAACACACTCACACATGAGTTTACGGCCGTAAACTCATGTTGGTGTGGTTTTGAGGGTTTAAGGGCTCAAATGGACATAGAGGATGCTAGAATGGATTATCTAAATTGCCTTGGAACACTTGGAATGAGTTTAAATCATCAAAGTGATTATTTAATGGGAGTTTACGGCCCAGTATAGGCTCCTGGCCATAAACTCCTTAATCTTCATGAAAATGATGTTTAATGTTGTTAAAACAAATCACATGTGATTACTAGAATTATTCCAAGACCTTACATGAGTTTTATGGGACATTTGAGGGGTGTTATGGAGTTTACGGCCCATGAGACCCTCCTCATGGCCGTAAACTCTAATCTAGGGTCATACAAAGTGTTTCAAGGTCTAAAACTTGCATAGAAGGGCTTCTAAAATTCATCTAAAGGCTTTAGGGGTGTTTAGTTTGCATTCTAACACCAAAAGTTTTGGAGTTTACGGCCCAAGAACAAGCCTTGGCCGTAAAACCTTATAAGTCCCACAAATGATGTGTTTTAGACCCTTAAAGCATTTTTGGTTGGTCCCTTGATTTATTCCAAGTCTTTTGGTGGTGTTGGATGGCTTTCTAACACCTTAGAATTGGATTTATGTCACATTTTGGGGAGTTTACGGCCCAAGCACTATCCTTGGCCGTAAACTCACATAAGTCCCACAAAATTCATGTTTCAAGTGTCCAAATGCTAAAACCAAGGTCCTACAATTCATATCTAAGCCATAGGAGTGATTTGGAAGGGTTTTAGGGCATGAAAAACCCCTTTAACTTGAGTTTACGGCCTAAGCTTATGCCTTGGCCATAAACTCCTTTAAATGGTTCAAAATCATAGTTTTAAATGTCCTAAGTCCATATCTTGAAGTCCCATAGCCATATCTAAAGTCCAATTGAGTTTA
This sequence comes from Lactuca saligna, assembly GCF_052625555.1. Lineage (NCBI taxonomy): Eukaryota > Viridiplantae > Streptophyta > Magnoliopsida > Asterales > Asteraceae > Lactuca > Lactuca saligna. The sequence goes on along the minus strand of NC_136417.1, from coordinate 178,553,479 downwards.
GGAAGGAGTTTAAGGGCTTATAACCCCATTAAATGGAGTTTACGGCCCAAGCTTGTTCCTTGGCCGTAAACTCATGTTCTTGGACCTAAAACTCAATTATTTCATCAATTTGAAGGCTAGAGGTGTTGAATAACATGTTAGGGAGGTTACCTTAAAGATTTGAAGCCTTAAACTTGTGATTTGGACCTTAATTCTAGCTTGAGGAGAGAGGTTGTAAGGGTTTAGTGAGAAACTTGCCAAAAGGCTTCAAATGAAGTCTTAAACACATTTATATAGTGTTTAAGTTTTGGACACGGAGGAATTCTACCCGATACCGGCGTTAGACGGGGTTTTTGGTCGTACCCGATTAAGTTACCGTAACCCGATACGGTAAATTCTAGAATTATTCCGATCACTAAAGTTGGGTGTTAAATTGATTTCTAAATGTATTAAGACACCCATTAAGTCATTTTAAATGTGTACTAATTAATGACTTAATTAAACGGAGAAATCGGAAATCGGAAATCGGAACGACGATCGGTTACGCGAGTTGATTTATGAAAAAGGGTACATTAAAATGAAGCAGAAATTTCGGGTTGTTACAGCGTGCAAATTTTGGGAACTATATAAACATTTTTCAGCTTTCATTTGAAGCTTTTCCTTCTCTCACTACTCTCTCTCTAACCTCTCTCCAAAAATCCAAAGATTAAGGATCCAAAACTCAAATTTAAGGCTTCAAATCCTTAAGGTATCTTCCTAGCCTCAATCTATAGCATGTTTAGCTTCCAAATTCGATATTTAATCATGAAATTGGACAAAATGCATGAGTTTACGGCCCAGGAAGGTGCCTAGGCCTTAAACACCAAGGATGGTGGGTTTTGAGCCTTTAAACCCTTCCTTGACTAGTTTGGACCTTGGATATGGCTATGGGACTTTAAAATATGGATTCTAAACATGTAAAACTTGAATTTTGTGATGTTTGGAGGAGTTTACGGCCAAGGATCATTCTTGGGCCGTAAACTCATATAATTAGGGTTTTCATGCCCTTAAACCCTTCCAAATCACTTCTATGGCTTAGATATGAATTATAGGACCTTGATTCTAGCATTTGGACACTTGAAACATGAATTTTGGGGGATTTAGATGAGTTTACAGCCAAGGAGAGTGCTTGGGCCGTAAACTCCTCAAAACTTGACATAAATCCAATTCTAAGGTGTTAGAAAGCCATCCAACACCACCAAAAGCCTTGGAATAAATCAAGGGACCAACCAAAAATACTTTAAGGGCCTAAAACACATCATTCATGGGGTTTCTAAGAGTTTATGGCCAAGGCTTGTTCTTGGGCCGTAAACTCCAAAATTCTTGGTGTTAGAATGCAAACTAAACACCTCTAAGGCTCTTAGATGAATTTTAGAAGTCCTTTCATGCAAGTTTTAGACCTTGAAACACTTTGTAGCACCATATATTAGAGTTTACGGCCATGAAGGGGGTTTCATGGGCCGTAAACTCCATAAACACCCCAAAATTCCCTTGCAAACTCATGATAGGCCTTGGATAAATTCTACCAATCACATGTGATTTGTTTTGGAACCATTTAACATCATTTTCTTGGATAAATAGGGGTTTACGGCCTTGGAGCCATGCTAGGCCGTAAACTCCCATAAATGGGTCTATTTGATGTTTTGTAATCATTCCAAGTCCTTAAACCAAGTTTAGAAATTATCCCCTAAGTGTTGGAAGTCCAAATTTGCACCATAAACCACCCATCATGAGTTTACGGCCGTAAACTCATGGGGATGGGTGTTTTGGCCATAAACTCCCATAAGGGGAGTGTTCCTTTGATGTCCCAACTCATTTCCCAAGTCCCTTGTATCATTCATGTCCCTAACGCCACCCGGGTCCCACCAAACACTTGTATCGGAGTGTTATCGCGACTTGAAGCATTTGTCCCTATCCAAGAATCAATCTAAGTCCTAATTAGATACAAATGTGTATCTTTACATCATAATTAGGAACCTTGTGTGTTTACAAGTCCCGGCTCAGCTCTTAGCATCCAAACCGTCTTATATCTCGTCCGGTGAGTTCATACCCCTACGGCTTTTTCACTGTTTTCAATGTTTTCAGGGGGGAATACAAGCAAACTATAACTGTTTTCCAATCACAACATTGATGTGTTTCAAACAATATCTGACAAACCTATAAACTCTTTTACTCCTTATTTATTATGCTGAGCATAAGGAATGACTATTCGATTTCAACTAAATGGATTTTAGTTAAGGAAACAATCAAACTAATCAAATTATTATGGGAATAATTTGGGGGTCTTTACAGTTCTTTCTATCGTATATTGATATCTATATCGAGTTATTAGATAAACTATGTCTGATTCAGTTTATCTCCGTATCATTTTAATGTATTGTCAGATAATTTCATGTATGTACCTATACTTTACTGTACTATGTTTCATAATCTTCTGTATATCGATATCTTACAAGAACCCTGTGAATAGTTTAGTACTAGTTTGTGAGATAGTCACTACCCTTTATGGATGATCAGTAAATCCTCCCCAGAAGTGTAACCAGAGTCTCCTGGAGGGAGAGCGCGGAATTTGTGAATAGATCTATACGGGACTGACAATCCCACACCTTAACTGCTAGCTACAGTTAGGCGGGCACGCCTGGGGTGACAAATTTCTGGATATCGTTCGACGTCTGACAAACGTCAAGGAGGTCACGTTGTCGTATTAGTATGGTTACCCGACTCACAATATGTATTAATACCAGCTTATTCACAGTTTGGGTTCAGAAACTATATCTCGTTCGGGATAGTGATCCCATGGTTTTGCATCTATATTTTATATCTCTTTCGGGATTGTGATCCCATGATATTGTTTCTAGATCTCTTTCGGGATAGTGATCCCATGGTATTATCAAACTATTTTATATCTATGTCCTATACGGGATAGTGATCCCATGGTTTATATTTAAATCTCTTTCGGGATAGTGATCCCATGGTATTAACCAAACTATTTTGTATCTAGTTCGGGATAGTGATCCCATGGTTTTATGCTTATAACTTGTACGGGATGTCTTTCCCCATGGTCTTTAACTATAGATTATACGGGATAGTGATCCCATGGTTTTGTATCTATAACTTATACGGGATAGTGATCCCATGGTTTTCTAAATCTATATCTTATACGGGATAATGATCCCAAGGTTTTGTATCTATATCTTATACGGGATAGTGATCCCATGGTTTTCTAAATCTATATCTTATATGGGATAATGATCCCAAGGTTTTGTATCTATATCTTATACGGGATAGTGATCCCATGGTTTTCCAAATCTGTATCTTATTCGGGATAGTGATCCCATGGTTTCAATCTACATTTACATATATACATCAACTTATCTCGTGTTTTGTTCGGGATGATAGTCCCATGATCTTAAACCTGTACTTTCAGATGTGTCAAACTATCTTATATGTCTTTCGGGATAGTAATCCCAAGATTTTTCATTATATAGTTTTGTGTGTTAAACTATACTTTGTGATATACCACCGATCTTACAATTAGGAAAAATATGGGATTTTCCTGGGGAAAAATCCAATACATAATCGAATTGGTAACCAATGATAACTTAACCAACTTCACATAAGAAAATATGGGATTTTCTTGGATAACAAACTTTTTCGGAAACTAAAGGAAACCGATACATTTTCGTAAAACAAAACCGCTTATGAACTCACCAGCTTTATGCTGATTTTCAAACCGCTTGTATTCTCAGGTCCAAGTTAGACAGGTACCCGGTGATCTCTTTTGATGAAGACGGAGTGCGTAGAAGACTCGTCTCAACTTTAGTTAATATGATGCATATGTATAACTTGTATAACTTTACTTTTGAACAAATGTAAACTTTCATATATATGTAATGTAATGTTTGTTTACTGTGATTACTATGTACATTGGATTTGATACACAACGTGGTAGTCAAGCCCGGAGATGTTTCCGCCTTTGGTTTTCGGGGTGTGACATATTTCCCTTATGTAAGTTCTTGTAATCCTTTCCATCCTGTCAGTCTCCTTGATTGGTAGAAAATGCGCGGATTTGGTCAATCTGTCGACGATGAACCATATGGTATCAAGTCCACCCGTTGTCTTGGGAAACTTGGTTATGAAATCCATAGTAATCCGTTCCCATTTCCATTCCAGTATCTCTGGTTTTTGTAGTAATCCTGAAGGTTTCTGGTACTCGACCTTAACCTTAGTGCAAGTAAGACACTTACTTACAAAGGTAGCAATCTCTGCTTTCATGTTAGGCCACCAGTACAGTTTCTTAAGATCCAAATACATTTTATCTGAACCTGGGTGAACGGAATACCTCGTGTTGTGCGCTTCAGTCATGACCACTTCCCTGAAACCACCATGTCTTGGTGTCTATATACGGTCCATGAGATAATAGGCTCCGCCACCCTTGATTTCTAGATTCTTTTCCATTCCTCTCAGGGATTCACCCGTCGCATGATCGGGTTGTAAAGCTTCCAGTTGAGCCTCCTTAATTTGTGTGGATAAGTGGGAATGGATGGTCATATTCAGAGATTTAACTCTCCGACCAGTGTATTCTTTTCGACTGAGGGCGTTAGCTACTACATTGGTCTTGCCTGGATGATAACGAATCTCGCATTCGTAATCATTGAGTAACTCGACCCATCATCGTTGTCGCATGTTGAGCTCCTTCTGATCGAAAATGTGTTGAAGACTCTTGTGGTCGGTGTAAATAGTACTCTTCGTTCCGTACAGGTAGTGTCTCTAGATCTTTAAAGCAAATACCACTGCTCCTAACTTGAGATCGTGTATTTTATAGTTTACTTCGTGTGTCTTAAGCTGACAGGAGGCATAAGCAATAACCTTCCCTCGTTGCATAAGAACACAACCAAGCCCTTGATTCGATGCATTGCAATACACTACAAAATCTTCTATCCCTTCGGGGAGGGATAGTATTGGTGCGGTGCATAAAGCTTGTTTCAGTGTTTGGAACGCCTTCTCTTGTTTTGCTTCCCAGTCAAAGACCACGCCTTTCTGGGTTAATGTAGTAAGAGGTTTTGCGATGCTAGAGAAGTTCTTTATGAATCTGCGATAGTAGCCAGCTAGACCTAGAAATTGACGAATCTCTGTAGGTGTCTTTGGTGCCGACCAGTTCTTAATGGCCTTACTTTTGGAGGGGTCCACATGTATCCCTTTTTCGCTAACAACGTGGCCCAAAAATTCGACTCTTCGAATCCAAAATTCACATTTAGAGAACTTCGCATAGAGCTTCTCTGATCGTAGTGTTTCTAAGACTCTCCGTAGGTGTTGACTATGTTCTTCCTTACTTCGGGAGTAGATAAGTATATCATCGATGAATACGATGACGAACTGATCCAAGTAAGGACGGCGCACTCTATTCATTAGGTCCATGAATACTGCTGGTGCGTTGGTTAATCCGAATGGCATCACTACAAATTCGTAGTGTCCATAATGGGTTCGGAAGGCTGTCTTGGGAACATCTTCCTCCAGCACTCGTAATTGGTGATATCCGGATCGTAGGTCTATCTTCAAGAAGTAGCTCGCTCCTTGAAGTTGATCAAATAGGTCGTCAATGCGGGGTAGAGGGTAACGGTTTTTGACAGTGAGTTTGTTCAGCTCTCGGTATTCGATGCACATCCAGAACGATCCATCTTTCTTCTTCACAAATAAGACCGGTGCTCCCCAAGGTGAGAAACTTGGTCTAATGAATCCTTTTTGGTGAAGTTCGTTAAGCTGACTGGAAAGTTCTTGCATCTCTGTTGGTGCCAGACGATAAGGTGATTTTGCTACAGGGATTGCCCCTGGAATTAAGTCGATTCTGAACTCGACTTGGCGTTGTGGTGGTAATCCTGGTAGTTCTTCTGGGAAGATATCGGGGAAATCCCATACCTCTGGGATGTTGTTTATATCCTTTACCTCCCGACTCGTATCGACGATGTGTGCAAGAAATTCCTTATAATCCTTCCGCAAACACTTTCAAGCTTGGATGCACGAAATGATGCGAAGGTTTGTACTTGATTTGTTGCCGTAGATCACTAATGTTTCATGGTTAGGGAGATTTAGACGAACGGCTTTTTCAAAGCACATGATGTCGGCGCGAAGAGGACTTAACCAATCCATGCCAACTATAAAGTCGAAACTTTTTATTTGGACTGGCATAAGGTTGATTGGGAAAGAGTGACCGTCTAAAGTTAATGTACAAGCCATGTATATGAAATTAGTGTTTTCCATTTTCCCATTTGCCATTTCTACAGTGAATGATTCTTCTAACATGCTAGGTTTACGTTTAAGTAAGTGAATAAAGTTTTGGCTCACAAAGCTTCTCTCTGCTCCGTTATCGAATAGGATGCATGGATATGAATTATCGAGAAGAAACGTACCAGCAACTACTGTCGGATCAGCTACGGCTTCCTCGTGACCAATAGCTAATACTCGTCCCACTCCGTCGGTACTTGCTGCCTTTGGGTAGTTTCTTTTGTAGTGGCCCACCTAGCCACAACCGTAGCATGCTTGGCCTACACCAGCATCGGGAACTTGAGTGATCGGCTTTATGGGGGCCTTGCAGAAACGGACAGTGTGTCCCTTTCTGTTGCAGTTGGAGCACTGCATTTCCCACTCCGCCGGTACTTGCTGCCTTTGGGCAGTTTCTTTTGTAGTGGCCCACCTAGCCACAACCGTAGCATGCTTGGCCTACACCAGCATCGGGAACTTGAGTGATCGACTTTATGGGGGCCTTGCAGAAACGGACAGTGTGTCCATTTCTGTTGCAGTTGGAGCACTGCATTTCCCGACAAGGTCCGTGGTGGTGGTAATTGCACTTGGTGCACTGTGGGAGGTTGCCCACATAAGGCTTTGTTGGGTAGAGATTTGTAGGAACGGTAGTAGGTACCGTTGCAGCGTTTACGGAAACCAGTTGTTGTTTCTTCGAGGATTCTTGGGAAGACCCACCCTTCCCCTTATTCCACCATCTCTTATTGTTGTTGTTGTTATTGTTGTTTCCCTTGTGTGGTTCAGGTGCAGAAGTTGTTGAGTTTTGATGATTTCCGTGATCAATAAGCCATTGTGCTAGCTCCTTGGCACTTTCAAAAGTGTTAGGTTTTGAAGCTAACACGCTTGACTGAATTTGGGGCGACAGTCCCCAAATGTATCGCTCTATTTTCTTAATCTCGGGAGCAATCATATCTGGGCAAAGGATTGCCAACTCGCAGAATCTGTTGGTATAAGTTTCTATGTCGGTACCAATCATTCCCAGAGTCCAGAGTTCGTGCTCGAGTTTTTGAATCTCTCCTCGTGGACAGTACTCCCTCATCAACATGATTTTCAAGCTCTCCCAGCTTATTGAGTTTGCCACTATCAGGGTAAGTACCTTAACGTGGCCATTCCACCAAGTTAAAGCCCTATCAGTAAGTGTGTAAGTTGCAAACTTGACTTTTCTGTGCTATGGGTAGGAGCAGATTTCAAATACTGATTCTGTTCTTTTAATCCACTGCCTTCAAACCATCACACCACCCGTTCCATTAAACATCCGGGGCTTAGCATTCGTAAAGTCTTTATAGTGCACTCCCGGGGTTGTCCATGACTATCGCCATGGTTGGAAGGGTGTATGCCAATTTCGGAACCAGCAGTAACAGGGGTATTGATCTGTCACATGGCAGTTGCTACCGCTGTGGTGACTGCTGCCTGGAACATTACAGCATCAAATTGAGGAGGTGGAGGTGGTATCGATGCTTCCCCACCGTTGTTTCGTCTTGGATTTCTACGCGGAGGCATCCTTCAACTAAAGATTGAAAAGACAAGGGTAAGAAGTCCATAGTATAGAAAATGTATGTGTCTCATGAACTAAATTGCTATAGTTCAACAACATATGATAGTATGTGTCTCAAAGATAGAAGGGCGAAGGTTATTCGTAAATCCGAATTTATGAACAAGCGTATGGCTTTTCCCTAATATTTTAAAGATTGAACGAGATACTCAACGTAGTAGTAATAGCGTGCGAATTATATTAATATAATAGATGATACAACGATCACGAAAATTTGACCCTTAAAAGGGTCTCCGATTACAAGAATTTAAAGGAAGTAAAAACTTTTAGCCGAAGTCCTATCTTATAACAAAATTTGAGGTTTTTGCAAGTACTACTTGCGACGTGTGTTGCACTTGGAGCTTGACTCCGCATCCGATTGCTTTGACTCCATAAGACACCTATCGAAGGCGACATGTTGTTCCCTCAACTCTGCGAGGGCTGCATTCATTTGTGCTTGGAATGCTTCGGCGTGGAGGTGGATGTCATTCTGCAACATATCCAGACGACGGATATCGGCCGCGTGGACTTGCACTTCCACGTTGACTTCGCGGATTCGATTTGCTTGGACCCCCGATTGGTAGGACTGGTTGGCCAGTTTACCTACCATGACCGGAAGTGCTCGGTCGGCCGAACCTCCGTCCCTGATGTCGTAGAAGTCTCGACACATACCGTAGGGAGAGCGTATCCCTTGTTGGTGGCTCCAGTGGACGAGGTGACTTCCCCAAACGGGAGTCGGTCCTTGGAAGTTCCTCCTAATGGCTGGAGGGTTGACTACTTCTAGTTCCGAGTCTGTACCAGCGTCGTCCCCTCCATCCAACTCGATAGGCTCTTCATCCTCTTACAGATGCTCTTCTACCCATCCTCCGTTGCCTTGGTTTGGGTAGTAGGGGTCCCCATGCGGGTGAAATCCAGCCATTTGACTATACGAGAATAGGGTTATAAGATTTGAACAAAACTTGAGAACATGTAATACAAATTAATCTATTATATGCACCAAATACTCCTATAGTATCTAAATTGTACGTTTGATACTAGTGTCTATTTTGTTAAGTGTTGACTTGTTGCTCACTACGATCATTCCTCGATATACGTTAGTCTAATTTCGGATAAACATAGTTGATTAGGCTATATTCGTCCCAAATTTGATTACATATTTTGATAACTAATCGTAGTGTCCAACTTGTCTTAATACTTTTGTATAGTTCTCATCATGAAAATATGTCGTTGTATGCATGCATTTTGGATTTTCATGACCTAAAATAATCTATTTAAATGAAATAAGGATTTTAGGTATGAAAACTTTTGTCAGAGACTTTGAGTCCCTAAGCATTTATAGTTTGTATATCTTATGAGGTTCGATATACTTAGTTCACTATAAACATTGTTCTGATACCAATCTATCACACCCCCAAACCGGAATGGCGGAAACGTTCGGGGGCAGATGACTTCATGTGGTAACGTAACAAATCAATACGTAGTAAAGAAATCAATACAACCATCATATATATAATTGAAAGTTTACATTGTTTAAAAGAGTACATGTTCAAAACCAATTACAATATGATGTCAAAATATGAATTTAAACTAGTGCCGCAGCATTCCTTCTTCAAAACCTGTTTGTTACCTGTAATTACTGAATCCCTGGGACATACAAGTAGTTTTGAAAGAGTAGATCAACATTTAAGCTGGTGAGTTTTATAAGTATTAAATGACAATGCTTGTATGAAATGAAATGTTTTTGTTGTTGTTTGTTTGTTCCTAGAAAATCCTATATTTTCTACTAGTATAAATGTAGCCTTCTTTCAAGACCAATGTTTGTTTCTAGTAAATGTATGTACGTATAAAATTTCCAATACGTCTGAAAAACCCCGTAAATCATTCTGTTTTTAATACTCTATGCGAGTTTTATAACCATGCTATTGACAAGGAATGTCTATACACAACGTTCTTCAGGCGTTGGAATGTTCTGACGTTTGTCATCCCAAATGGTAGACTGTAGCTAACAGTCAGGGCGCGGGTTGTCAAATCCGTGTAGATCTATACACAAACACCATGCTCCCCCTCCAAGGGATTCTGGTATATAATACAGGACTTGAAATGTGTACTCGAACCTACGTGAAGTTAATGTCTCACAAAACTTAGTATAAAACAGATTTACGTGTGAAAATGTTCGTTTGTTATTGTATATAAAAGTAGCTTCTTGAAATAGTATTTCCATATATGTAAAAGTTCGTAGTATTCTCGTAAAACTATACCTATTATAGTTTCCTAAAAGTGTGTTTCGTTTGTATAATAAACCCTTAGTGAAAATGTTCACTTGTTATGAAAAGTGTAGTTTTTGTAGTGCCAAAACCGACACACAGAAATGTAGTATAAGCAAAGTATCTGATTTATATAAATACATAAACCGTTTCTCATTTCAAAAGATAAAATGTTGTCGTGGTATAATTTGCATATGAAAGTTTCCCTATAATAGTTTTAAATCACATATGATTCCTTTGATAAAACGTGTATAGTGAAAGTTTATATAACACACAAGAATAATCGAGTGTTTTACTTGTATTCCCCCCCCCCCCCCCCTAAAAGCATACAAAAGTACTCATAAAACATTTAAAAGTGTGAATTATAGGGGTATGAACTCACTTGAAAGATCGGAGGTTACGGGATGAAAACCGGACATAATTTCGACTCGAGAAAGTGGATTTCCTCGAGATTCTTGGGAATCTCGGGAGCACAATCGACCTTCGGGACTAGAGCAAAGTGATCGGGGCTTTGGGGTAGCACGGGCATGGAAAACAAGGCAAGAACATAAGAGAAATGAGAGAAATGGTGCATTTTCTTCGGAACCCTCGCATCCCTTTTATAGGGGTTGGGAACCGACCTCGTACGCTGGGCGTACGCGTGCATCATGCATGACCGAGTCCTCGACTACCTCGGAGCTCGGATGGGACGGGGCATAGCCTCGCATAGGCGCGACGTGGACGATCCGAGGCCAAGGCCTCGCGTACGCTGGGCGTACGGGCTTACGCTGGGCGTAACTCGACCCTATCTGATGACTCCCCTTCGGATAATACCAAGGGTTGTAATTAAAATTTATATTTTAATTATTTAATAAACTTCAAAAATTCATATCTTCTCCATACGAATTCCGTTTTCAACGTTCTTTATATCCACGCGAAGGTGAGACCATACTCTACAATTTTCGTTTAGATCCTGTCGGCAAATTTCGTAATTATTTTTATTATTTATTTTTAAAAGGTTGCGGCAAGAAAATTTCTTTAGAAATTCATAACTTCTTTATCTGACGTCAGTTTTTGCCAAACTTTTTACCGCTGAAATACCATTGTCGAGACCTTCGATTCTCGTTTAGGTCATTCCGGCCAAAAGTCGCTCGATCTCCGATTCGAGTTTTTAGCCGTCTGCGTTAAAGCGAACTTGAAAAATTAATAACTTTCTTATACGAAGTCGGATTTGGGCGTTCTTTTTACGTACGATCACAGTTTAATGACATCTAACATAATAGGTAATTTAATTAGTGATTTTTGGATATTTTATTTTCGAAGTTAATTTTTATTATAATAAACGTGGTTACAATACTTGACTTTCTAGGTCGTTTACATGTAGTTGAAATATCGGGTTGTCACAAGAAATATCCGCATCTCTTTCCAAATCCATGATTTGTACCTAAATTCTAAATTTGGGACGAAATTCCCTCTAACGGGGGGATAATGTGACAACCAAAAATTTATTCCGTCACGGTAAACCATTTCCGTCAGTAAAACCGTTCGTATTCCAATTTTTTTCGTTAACTTTTGGTAAATTAATTAAAGTGAGACTTTTATTTTGACCTCATGAGTTTCCAAACCCATTAGAAATGAGTGAAAATACCCTCGTTATTTATTTGGAAAATTTTTAATTATAACTAAGTCGGGTTACGATAATTAAATCGGGTAAAATTGTAAACCCCATTTAGTGTCGGTATCGGGTAGATTTCCACCGGGCCACAAACTCAAGCCTTATATAAAGGATGAGTGACCTTCAATTAAGCTTTTTACCCACCCTCATAACTTTCTCTCTCTACTCTCTCTCTCTAAAACTCGAGTTTTGATCCAAAAACACCTCTTCAAGCTCCCAAAATCGTAAGTAATCTACCCTACCTTATTGTTTAACTTATTAAGCTTGAAAATCTAGGTTTAAATCATCCAAAACACTCAAGAAATTGTGTTTACGGTTTGGGAACACCTCCCAAAACCGTAAACTCCTTTAAAGGGGGGGGGGGGGGGGTTTGAAGCCCCAAAACCCTTCTAAGTCCCTCCTAGTGCTTAAATATGACTTATGGACTTGCTTGAACGAGCCTAGAACACCAAAATCATGTCATTTGGGTAGTAAACATGAGTTTACAGCCCAAGAACATTCTTGGACTGTAAACACACCTTCATAGACCATAAACACCTTTTAAGGTGTTAAATTGCCCCTTAAACACCTCCAAAGGCTTCCATGAGTGCCTAGAACCTTATATTACTTCATGAGATGCACCAAAACATACGCATATGAACTAAACATGATTTTACGGTTTGGGAAGGTCTGCCAAAACCATAAACACCTTCAATGGGGTGTTTAAGTGCCCTTAACACCTTGTAGGACTTAGAATTGGGTCTAGAACATTGTATACTTAACCTACAACCACCAAAACACATGGTTCATGGACAAAGATGAGTTTATGGCCGTAAACTCATGTGTTTAAGGTAGTAAAATCCCCAAGTGTCCTTCGAGAATGGTAAACTTCTTTTCCAAGGTCATTTCAAGTCCCGGTTACTTCCTAAGCCATGGAATCAACCCTAGAACCTTCCCTTGAGCAATGTAAGACCCTTAATCATCCAAGAACACACCACCCATGAGTTTATGGCTGTAAGCTCTTGGGGACATGGTATTTGGACCGTAAACACCCCTAAGGGCTTACTATTGAAGAGTAAACTCCTTATTTAGGCCCTACACATCCTTAGATGCTACCCGGATCACTCCTAACACTTGAAATGAAGTGTTTTCGTGCCTCGGAGTGTATTTTCTTATTTAATTAGTAGTTCAAAGTCTAATTAGATACAATTATGTATCTCTTCATATTACATAGGAACCTCGCACGTGTTCAAGCCCTGAACTGACACTTAGAATCCTAGCCGACACATTTCTCGACCGGTGAGTTCATACCCCTACACCTTTTTCCGTGTTTTCAATGTTTTCAGGGGGGAATACAAGAAAAAGTACAAGAATATCTTGTACTTAAACTTCTTATTTCTTTTAATTGTTTCATATTCCGTATGCTTTTAACAATCGAAACCGTATTAACCAACCGTTTGACTTGCAGAGTTAGTTTTCAAACTGATTGCAAATCTTATTATATAGTGTTATATTGTACATTTCACAAATGATTTTCCATTTCATTACTATTAAAAATCATTAATCGTAGAACTTTAGATGTCCTCTGTAACACTCCACAGAGATACGCGAGTGGAGGTCCGCCTTTGTAACTAGAACTTAAAACAGGATTTTCCGCATTATTACTTGTAAATTCGTTAATCTTAGGGTTGGAGACACGTCCTATGTAACACTCCACAGAGATACGTGAGTGGAGGGCCACCCCTGTAACCAGAATCTCTTCGTAGGAGAGCGTGACTTGAGTGTATAGATCTATATGGGGCTGACTACCCCGCACCTTGCTGCTAGCTACAGTGGGACCGGCAGGTCTACGGGTGACAAAAGTCATAAATGATATTGGCCTTCCTTTGCCATATCTAGTTTATCGTATGGTTATAGAACCCGCAAACTTAGATAACGGAGATTTACTTTTAAGTAATAAAGAACTTAGTAAATTGATAACCTTAGAAATTAGTTTACTATTTAATTGATAGTTTTATATACGTGTTAAAACTAATGTACCTTTCAAGGATAACCAGACTTTCAGGAAACTTCACACAAACACTACAAGTATGGTAGATTCATGTACACTTCATTCAGATTCGAAAACCAACCACAAACTTTTAAGGAAAATAAGGGTTTTTCCTGGGATAACTGAACTTGTTCTTAACCAGATTGTGTAATAACCGGATAACAAACTGTTCTTAACTAAATTGTGTAACAAATGGATAACTAAACTTTACTTATAAGAAAATATGGGATTTTCTTGGATATCAACTTTTTCAGAAAACCAAAGAAAAATTATTCTTTTACCAAAAAACAAACCGCTTATGAACTCACCAGCTTTATGCTAATATTTTAAAACTGCTTGTATTCGCAGGTCCTCATTAGACAGGTATCCCACGATCTTTTGGAGACGACAGAGTATTTTAGCAATCTCGTCTTCACTTTTGTTATACTAATGTATAGATAAAACATGTATTTCTTTACTTTCAAACAAATGTAATCATTCCTATGTAATGTAATGTTTTGTGTTTACTATGCTTACTATGTACATTGGTTGTGATACTGTACATGACGTCCTCCGCCCCGGAATGTTTCCGCCATCAGTTTCGGAGTGTGACACCATTGCAGCCTTGGCGTCATGAATTGAATTCAATTTTTCAAAATTTATTCTGCATGAGTTAATTGTCAACCTTGAGAGAAACAAGAGGGACAAGTTCTTAATGTACCCTAGGTTTCTGCAGATTATCTTTAACGCCATGCACCCCGAGATCGAGAGAGGAAATGAAACTTTGGATATCAAGTTTGTTGGTCTGAGCGCTTTTGGTTTAATGAAACAGAATAGAGCTGGAAAGTTTGTCTTTGAAGGAAATTTTCCGTTGATAAAATTTGGGATCTTTGCTAACAATAGTGACCTATTAGGATCTGAAAATCTCTCTAATCCCACAGGGACTGAGGATATCGTAATCTCGATTTCAGAGCCTGAGAATGAAGAAGGCCATGACTCTCCAGTGGCAATGGTGGCTGAGGAACATGATCAGCTACATAGTGTGGAGGCTGAGGGAAATTTTGATCAAGAGGGAGGTGATGAGGACTTTAACGGAGATGATGATTTATTAAAAGACTTGGATTTTACTGGTATCAACAATGACGACATTTCTTCGGGTCTTGATCTTAATCTAGATGATGATGATGATGATGATGACTTTGGTCCATTGCCGGGATTCGTTGACAGACACTTTAGAAAGGTTAATGAAGTTGCTCATCCAGATACTAAGATCGGGGATGATGTTAACGCTCTCAAAATTGCTTTCCTCTTCAAAACCAATGGAAGATTCTTCAAGTCTAAGAGATGTGGTTTCAGGGATTCCTCCCCTTGATACTAATGTCTCTACTTCTGTTCCATCTCTGAGTGAACCGACACAGCCACAAACCTCCTTGTCTTCTTCGAGGCAGGGAGGGTTCATTCAAAGTTAAGCACCACCGGTTTCATCGATTGTCACCACCATAACTGTCTCTACACCACCACTTCAAACTGAAGAAGGTCCAAGCACAATGTATGAAGTAGGAGGATCGTCTTCTATTCCTGAATATACCCCCACAAGGCCTCCTCTTGATGAAGCTTCTATCAGGATAGCTAAGCATTTGGCTCAGAACATTTCAGATTCTCCTTCCCGAGGAAAAGGCATATCTTTTGAGGAAGAACATTCAAGGGATGATAAGACCTTAGTGTCTAAGCTTCGAGAAGAGATTGGAATTCTGAGGCAAGAAGTCATTGAAAAGAACATTTTGCTTGAGCAACATGAATCCTATATCACTGAGCTTCGAGAAAGAGATGAACTAAAGACTAAACAAATCACAGATCTGCAAACACATCTTGGTTCTTTAATTGCCTTCTACTTCGGATCGAAGAACATATTGTGTGATGCTTTTGGTGACAAAGTCAAGGATCTGTTTCAGCAACCTCATGGAATTGAAGATCCTCCTATGGCTCCCACCCAGTCCTCAGAAGGTGACCTTCCAGTTAATTAACCTCATCCAAGGAAAACAACCATTGTTAATCGCTTAGACAAAGAGCCTAAAAATTCCAGATCTCGGATCACGATTAAGCATGGAAAAAGGACCGTCACTGCCAATTAAAGTGAAGGATTACTTTTTATGAAGAATTCGAACGAAAATCGCAAAGCAAAAGATCCTGTATTGATAGTGATGGATCTCAAGAAAAGAAAGTTTGGTGACGAGTTTGGTGATCGCTCTAGGATCAAGATGTGGGCCTTTGACCATGAAGTGAACATGTGGATCGTAAAGAGAAACTCTGGAATTTCCGAGTACTACCAGAGCATTCATGACTTCAACTCATGGAAAAAAGTTGATCTTGCCGAACTTTCAAGGTTCCCATTTCACAATACTTCACAGGATCCCAGTACGACCAACTTCAAATGATTTCTATACAGGAAAGTCAAAGAAAAATTCCGAAAGATGAAAACTGCAAAAGCCCTGTTCAGAAAAGATGCAGATGTTATCAATCCTAAATCTGGTAAGCCAATGAAGATCATACAATGGCCAACAACAAAGCAACTGAAAGAAATTCCTATCCCTCAACACTTCCATGAGGGATTTCTTAACGACATGGAATTTTGGGCATATGATGATGAAACTGCTACTGTTGCCATCAAATTCAAGAATAGTGAAAAAGTACTAAGGCTTATCAGTGCAAAAGATCTTCTAAGATTCAGAGAAAGAGACATTCGCACTTTGGCTCGTCACCAAATCATCTGCAAAAAATAAGTCATGGAGGCTGCTGCCAAGAAATTCACTTGAATGGTCGCCACAACCATCAATGGAAAGCTATGGATGGGATCCATGTGAAAAATCCAACCTGAAGTTGTATGAAACTCCTGAAGAATGAAGACCAAGTTAATGCTAGCCACAAACCAAGGGGGAGATTGATAGGCTATATTCGTGTGGTTTGGGCTAGGCATTGTCATGTATAGGTCGTGGTAGGATGTTAGAGTGTGTTGTGGTGGTCATAGTATGTTAGTGGGTGTGTGCGTCCATACACGTGTGTGCGGCCGCACACGCTGCGTGCGGCCATACACGTGTGTACGACTGCACACTTGTGTGCTGCTAATTGTGGTATAAATAGGATGTGTCAGTGTATCATAAAAAGTGACATATGTGTGCGTGTTTTTCAAGGTGTAACTGACATTTATACGTTATAGATGTGTGCATGCTTGGCTTTATTCTCCTTCTACTCCTTCTACACTCTGTTTGATTGTTTTCAATTCATTAATTACTGTTTTGGATCTTTAGATCGGGACTTACACTTACATATAATTTATCAAGAACCATGTTAGGTTTTTCATACAAATTCCAGGGGTCACCCCCTAGTCTTCCTATATAACATAAACCAATGGGTCAGCATTGGTGCCTTCTACCCTCGAGTACAGTGAGGAAACTCAACTGAATCACAAAGCCGACTAAGACTCAGCTTAAAACCGCATCGACCACAACTAACTGCTCTTTAGCCAAATGATGAGCATTAAACACTTCCTTACGATCCACATAAAGCAAACCCTAAGTCTACCTTCTAAAATAGAGATTGACCAAAAGTCAACCCAAGCCAAAAGTCAACGATCAAAGTCAAAGTCAACAACCCAATATGTCAATTACTCAGCCTTACGTCGTGACCATCCCTTGTTCATGTCGTGATAGCTCACTCGATCCGATTACAACTCATCTCGACTCAATCAAGCCAACTTAGTCAAGGAAAGTCACATGGGCTGACCTCATGACATGAGCAGCCTTCTATCATGTCGTGAGCTTCAAAAGCTCGATAGAAACGTGATCATTCAACCCACACGACGTGATACCCTATGTCTCACGTCGTGAGCACAATCTAAAGCTAAAAATACAACAATTTAAGTCCTTAATCCATTAAGCCTTTTACCCTAACTTTCCAGGAGGCCTTATAACTCCATAATGCACTTAAAAGTCAATTATTTTTGGGCATGTATGTCCCATACATGTCTAGATCTCATGTGGGACCAATATTGAAGAAAAGATCATCTAATTTTCATGCAAGGTTAAAAAAACCCAACCATTCACTAGATCTAGACTTCATGACACTGTAAGGACCTTTATAACCCATAAAGTTGCCAACTTTATGGTTTCCATTCATTCAAACGTGCTCAACCAAGGAGAAAAGTGGGACAAAACTTAGATCTAGCCATAAACAACAATAAATATGGAAGCTTTGACACTTACAAGGGTCTAGAAGTAATGTAAGGTGATGATGATGATGAATCCTTGCAAGCCTCTTCCAAAGATCACCTTCTTATTCTTCCTCTCTTCTTCTCCAAATAAAGAAATACTCTAAAATGGCCAAGAACCAATAAAGGGATGAAAGCTAGGGTTTTCTAAGGTGAAAGAGGGTTTGGACGTTGATGATGAACCCTAAAATGGGTTTATACCTGCTTAAATACGAAGAAAAACCAAAAAGATCATGAGCTTGGGCTGCATCAGTTCTCATGTCGTGTGTAACATCCAAAATTTACAACCAATTTTAAACTTTTCAAAAACAACCCATTTTCATTAATTCGTTACAAAAAGGTTTTCAAATTCATTTAATATCAGAGTATTTCCCAGAACCACATCATAAGTACATAAAACATGAGGAGCGGTACGATCACGCCTTCGCCTTGCCACGATCTCCCAAAGTACCTGAAACAATACACTGAAAACTATAAGCCCGAAAGCTTAGTGAGTTACCCCCAAAATACCAACCACATACACCATACACATAACAAATCATATCATAAACAGAACAGCCATGCACTTCGGGTCTACTGTGTGATTGGTCCGCCGCACCGGGCCTTCAGTCCACCTGGTCCACCCTCCGAGTCTAGCCATATACATCGAGTCTGCAGTGTGGGTGGTCCGCCCGCACCAGGCCTTCAACCAACCTAGTCCACTTTTCGAGTCTTCGGTATGACTGGTCCGCCCACATCGGGCCTTCAGTCGGCCTAGTCCACTCTACGAGCCTCGGCACGTCTGGTTCGCCCTCGTAGGGCCTACAGCCTATCCACACCGCTCGTTGGGCCTTCGGAATATCCGATCCGCCCTGGGTATGTTGGGCTACAGCACAAAGCAGGACCTGCCTGAACCCAACCCCAGTCAACCAACCATGTGCACATAAACATATAATCATATAACAATTCATCACTAATCAACCGATCTAGCAGATCACATGCATAGCACACTCTAACCAGTATACCAACCTAATCGGTCACTAACATAGCATTATCATATATATCAGGATTCCAACCATAACCAAGTCTCTAACATATACCATCCTAACTACCAGGATGCAAACATATAGCAAAGCAACAACATAACAACTACCCGGATTTCCATCCGATAAAGGGTCGGCCTTGGTACCTTAGACCCTGTCGATATAGTGAGGATAACTCACCTCGCAACTGCTAACTGAAGACATAAGATCACACTGCTCCAACCTCCAACACAAACTCCACCACTGATCAATACCAAATGACTGAAGTCAATAAATACTAATAATTACCAAAATACTCTTGGAAGTCAACGGGTCAACTCTTGGTCAAAGTCAAAGTCCTCAGTCAAATTCAACCTTCCTGACTGACTCTACTCGCCGAGTCAATCCGCTGACTCATCGAGTCCCTATGCTCTGAAAACTTCCCATGATGCGACTCAACTCGCTGAGTCGCCCCAAGACTCACCGAGTCCAACAACTCTGAATCCCTTCACGCTCAGCTCACTGAGTCATTCCTCGACTCACCGATTCACCAACCAACCAGAAGAGGTTAGGACCCCACGACCAGACTTGCCGAGTCTAAGAACAGACTCGCCGAGTCCAAGACAATCTTTAATAGACTCGCCGAGTTGTTTTTCCAACTCGTCGAGTCCATGCCTACCTTCAGAGTTCACCCATGGAGCTCGCTGAGTCTCTTCAGTTCTCATTCCATATAGAGGCTTTTCAAGCCATGTAGGGACTCAAATCTATAGATCCACTCTTCTACAGCCTATCCCTCACATAAAGTTGCAAACTTTACGTGAAACCAAGGAGATATAAGCTCAAAACACTCTAGGGCTAAGGCTAAGGACAAAAGGGCTTCACCAATAACTCTTAACACATGAACATTATGACATATAGGACCATCACAAGCTTAGGTCTAGCGTAGCATCCTCAGATCCAAGCTTCTATCTCGAATTAGATCTCATATCAATCACCATACATGAATCCATGAAGAAATAGCTTAAGGAAATGGTTCCTTGCCCCTGAAATGAGCCTAACCATCTATAGATTTCTGATCTCCCCAAGCTTCCTGATACAAGCCTCCAAACCTTCAAACTTCAATACCAAAGATCCTCCTCCAAGCTTTAATTCACTCACAATTGGGTTTCCTCACAAATTAGGGTTTTCTGGATCTTAAATGGGCAGCAAAGAGGCTGAGGGGAAAACATAAGGTTTCTTATATTGGTTGCAAACTCTGAAAATAGGGTTTCTCATTCCAGCACCAACTCGCCGAGTCCAGCCTCTAACTCGTCGAGTTGGTCACTAAGCACGTGACCAAAATCGCGAATCGACTCACCGAGTCTATCCATTGACTCTCCGAGTCGATCTTCCTTAATTACACCAAGCACCGTTAACTTGCACTTCTGAAATCGGGGTGTTACAATTCTCCCCCACTAAAATTAGACTTCGTCCTCGAAGCCTGCAACAACACATCCCAGATGACACTCCATAAAAACAGCTCCTGGTCTCAACTGACCCAGGTTCCTCCGAACACTGCTATCGGACCTCTATAAAGTCTAACTCTTCCCTCCCAGAGTTACGACAACTGATTCAAGTCGGCCAACAAATTCTTTCTCTGATAACAACTCTTATTAACCAATGATCACCTGATGATACTTTCATCACTCTATTTTACAACAATCACTTGACCCTTACTAAGCTAGATATCACCCTGAACCATCGGGTCCTGACCCCGTACCAAGTTGCTACCCCTTTCCTCGACTGGCATATCCTTTATCGAATTCACTTCTGGGACTTATCCCGCTTTCCTTTCCGAAACCAACTCATTTCTTTCCGAGCTGACAGGATGGCACATCCTTCAGCTCCTGAGCAACTCCCATGAGCTCTCCCCTGCAGTGACCTACGCATGTTGAACCTGCTCTAACATCCTCGGGCTGGAAAACCCGACACCCTGACGATACTTCCAGACATCCCTAGGATGAATTGATACTACATACATAACCTCCTGATCACAACCATAGAGAAAATCCAAGGCTCCCTCCTTGCATCCCTTCCGAACTCCCCTAGTTCTACACTACCGGAAATCCTTCTGCAACCTCAACAGACACCCAACCCGGATGTGCTTCCATACCTCTGGTACAATCCCAGTACTCAATAACCATAATCGAAATGCTCTCAATTATCCATTCACACTGCTGTTTCACTTCCGTGAACCAACACTTTCTCCCGGAGTTACATACCCTTCCCTTTCCTTATCCAAGGAAATCCACTCAACAACCCTTACCACACCTGCACGTGCCACTGAGCTAAACTTCACTCTACATTATCCATGTAGAGCAACTGCTATTCTCGAACTTCCATAAACTCTGAATCTGTTCACAAGGACTCTCGGGTCCATGCACTGCTTTCCACTAACATGATCAATACTTGGGGTCAGACCATATCAATTATCATCCCATGGCGACGTTTTTCCTCATTCTCCTCATACCGATCCACTAACACATACAGAGCCTTCATCATGACTGGACCGCCTTACCAGGCCCTCAGCCTATCTGGACCACTCTCGGAACCTTTAGCATGTCTGGACTGCCCTCCTGGGCCTTCATCCTGTCTGGACCGTTCTCTGAGCCTTCGACCTGACTGGTACGCCCACAGGCCTTCAGTCTATCTGGACCGCTCAAACTGTCTTACGTCACCCTGAACCATTCTTTCCAGGAATCTCTCCCGTACATACTGTTCTAGCCCTCTTGGGGTTCCGAACTCTAAATCCATTCTTTATACTCAAATCCAGGCCTAACCCTAAGCCCAACATTGGTCTGTATCCCGACCCACTCGTCTGCCACTTACTCATACCAGCCCACACTCTTGGCTGATTGAAACACTGCTGAAACACAAACAGCTAATTGACCTCTCATGTTGTCGATCCTCCTGAGAATTTTCCAATTCTCCCTACTTAGAGCACTGACTACAAACCACCGGTGACTGAACTGGCATAAATCAATCATTCCTACTTAACATACTCCTCTTACCCATGAATTGATCCTAAAGCAAGCAACTTCCACAAAATCACGTTCCAACCGTGCACATCTCGTACTCTAAGGGAGTTTAACCCTCAGCTGAGTACTCCTCAAATTGCAAATGCTATACGTGACACTCAGACCAAAAAGCCTAATTCCCCACCAACAATTCCCATGGATGATACCCAACTAAGACTCCCAATACCAAAACCCTCGATCATACGATAAACCCGACGAAAGAACGAACGAATACCATACCATGAATCATGCGAACGAGACTAGCAGATATAAAATACTCCATAACAACCATAAGATAATAAGATATCAAGAAGGAAACATACCCGCAGTTGTATCCGGCTCTGCCCTGACCTCCTCTGCTATAAGCTGAAAACCATGTCCCTGAGCCCTCGGGGGCTCTACTCCACCCTGACCTCCACCCGTAATCCTCAAAGTGGCTGGTGCTGGAGCCTGCACCGGTCCGGCAGTAAGCTGTTGGCAGTTGGCCCTCATGTGACCAACCTGATGGCACTGATAACAAATCCTCACATCCTGAACTGGGGGTTACTGACGGCAATCCCTCGCATAATGTCTCTCTCTCCTGCACTTGTGGCACGCACCACCGGACCTACAAACTTCGGTGTGACCCTTCCCGCACTTCCCACAAGTGCGGATGCTCTGATCTCCCAACCTGGAATCAACAGTCTTGGATAGTTTTGGCGCCGGCTGCGACTGCACCAGGGCCAGCCTCTACTCTCTCAACTGCAACTCAATCTCCAACTCACGCCCGCAGCTGGATCCGGCTCTGCCTTGACCTCCTCTACTATAAGCTAAAAAGCACGTCCCTGAGCCCTCGGGGGCTCTGCTCCACCCTGACCTCCACCCATAATCCTCAAAGTGGCCAGTGTCGGTGCCTGCACCAGTCCGACAGTAAGCTGTGAACAATTGGCCCTCATGTGACCAACCTGATGGCACTGATAACAAATCCTCACATCCTGAACTGGGGCTAACTGGCGGCTATCCCTCGCATAATTCCCCTCTCTCCCGCACTTGCGACATGCACCATCAGACCTACAAATTCCGGTGTGACCCTTCCCGCACTTCTCACAAGTGTGGCTGCTCTGCTCTCCCAACCTGGAATCAACGATCTTGGACCATTTTGGCGCCGGCTGTGACTGCGCTGGGGCCTGCCTCTGCTCTCTCAACTGCAATTCAATCTCCAACTCACGCCGCTGAGCGGCCTCCTGCAACTCTAACAAGGTATCACATCTCTACGTGGACACAAACTGTCTGATGTCCCTCTTGAGCATACTCAGGTTTCGGGACATCTGAGCCTGCTCCGAAGCAAACTCAAGGCAAAACATCACCCTCTCAGTAAACATCCTAGTGATCTCCATCACCGACTCTGTATCCTGCTTTAGCTCCAAGAACTCCTGAGCCAACCTATCTCTCTTTCTCAACCCGTGGAACATAACGAGTGCAGAACATCTCCCGAAACTGATCCCAAGAAACTACAGCCCTCTGCGTATCCAAATATGACCCTGTGGTCAATCTCCACCAATCCTTCGCCCCGAGCCTCAACAGGTTAAGAGCACACCTCACCCTCTCATCAGCAGGGCATGAACATGTGAAGAAAAATCCCTCCACATCCGACAACCATCGCATCGCAACGATCGAATCTTGGAATCCATAGAAAGTAGGGGGCTTCGTATTATCGAAGTCCCGATACTGGAAACCCCGACTGGATCCTCCCCCTGCTGCTGCCACAGCCACTGCAGCTACCGCAGCCGCTGTCTCTGTGAGAGCTGTATAGCGCTCATCAAAATACTCAACCATAGCGGTCTTGATCGACCCAAACAGTTCCGACAACTCAACTCGGAACATAGCAGCAACCTCATCATGCAGGATCTCACGAATCATGGCATCCATCTCGTCTGTACTCATCTGGCCAACGACCTTAGGTGGTGCTAACCCCTCCTGACCACCCTCTCCGGCTCCTGATCCCGAACCAGATCCTGAATCGAAACGTTTCGTAATCGCCATTCTTCAATACACCAAGAGATCCTCAGAAACCTCGCATAACCACCCATAATGACTCTCTAATCAACCACCCAGGGATTGTGACTTCCTTGATACGCATATGGGTCCTGTGCTTTCAGTAGTACGGGCCATACTACCTTTCACACCTACCCATATTTGTCTCAAGTATCAACACAATGACCCAAGCACTAACGAACATAACAATCACTCTATCCTCACTCCTAGAGGAACACTAAAACTTTCATAAAAGGAGACCCTAGGCTAGCATGCATCACAATCAGGCAACTCTATCATGCGCTTCCTGAAGATTCCTAGCCTAACACTAGCATGCTGTTCTAACATATCACATAATAAATAACTTGTATGGTAATTTTGGGGTAACTTACTAGATCCAGCTGATCGTACCCTCTGCGTCCTCTTTTACTTATTTTTGAAAAGCAATTTTAATTTCTCTTTGAAAACTCTCCTTGATTTAAGACTGGATTCACACGAATGTTCCTCCAATTCACTCAAATCAAGGCTCTGATACCAACTTGTAACATCCAAAATTTACAACCAATTTTAAAATTTTCAAAAACAACCCATTTTCATTAATTCGTTACAAAAAGGGTTTCAAATTCATTTAATATAAGAGTATTTCTCAGAACCACATCATAAGTACATAAAACATGAGGAGCGGTACGATCACGCCTTCGCCTTGCCACGACCTCCTGAAGTACTTGAAACAATACACTAAAAACTGTAAGCCCGAAAGCGTAGTGAGTTACCCCCAAAATACCAACCACATATACCATACACATAACATATCATATCATAAACAGAACAGCCATGCACTTCGGGTCTACTGTATGACTGGTCCGCCGCACCGGGCCTTCAGTTCACCTAGTCCACCCTCCGAGCCTAGCCATAAACATCGAGTCTGGAGTGTGAGTGGTCCGCCCGCACCGGAACTTCAACCCACTTGGTCCACTCTTCGAGTCTACAGTATGATTGGTTCGCCCGCACCGGGCCTTCAGTTGGCCTGGTCCACTCTCCGAGCCTCTACACGTCTGGTCCGCCCTCGTGGGGCCTACAGCCTATCCGGACCGTTCGCTGGGCCTTCGGAATATCCGGTCCGCCCTGGGTATGTTGGCCTACAGCACAAAGCAGGACCCGCCTCAACCCAACCCCAGTCAACCAACCATATGCACATAAACATATAATCATATAGCAATTCATCACTAATCAATCGATCTAGCAGATCACATATATAGCACACTCTAACTAGGATACCGACCTAACCGGTCACTAACATAGCATTATCATATATATCAGGATTCTGACCTTAACCAGGTCTCTAACATATACCATCCTAACTACCAGGATGCAAACATATACCAAAGCAACAACATAACAACTACCCGGATTTCCATCCGATAAAGGGTCGGCCTTGGTGCCTTAGACCCTATCGATATAGTGAGGATAACTCACCTCGCAACTACTGACTGAAGAGATAAGATCACGCTTCACCAACCTCCAACACGAACTCCACCACTGATCAATACCAAATGATTGAACTCAATAAATACCAAAATACCCTTGGAAGTCAACGGATCAACTCTTGGTCAAAGTCAAAGTCCTCAGTCAAAGTCAACCTTCCTGACTGACTCTACTCACCGTGTCAATCTGCTGACTCGTCGAGTCCCTATGCTCTGAAAACTTCCCATGACGCGACTCAACTCGCCAAGTCGCCCCAAGACTCGCCGAGTCCAACAACTCTGAATCCCTTCACGCTCAACTCACCGAGTCATCCCTCGACTCACCGATTCACCGATCAACCAGAAGAGGTTAGGACCGCACAACCAGACTCGCCGAGTCCAAGAACAGACTCGCCGATTCCAAGAAAATCTTCAATAGACTCGCCGAGTTGTTCTTCCAACTCGTCGAGTCCATGCCTACCTTCATCCAACTCGCCGAGTTCACCCATGGAACTCGTCGAGTCTCTTTAGTTCTCATTCCATACAGAGGCTTTTCAAGCCATGCAGGGATTCAAATCTATAGATCCACTCTTCTACAACCTAGCCCTCACATAAAGTTGCAAACTTTACGTGAAATCAAGGAGATATAAGCTCAAAACACTCTAGGGCTAAGGCTAAGGACAAAAGGGTTTCACCAATAACTCTTAAACAGGAACTTTATGACATATATGACCATCACAAGCTTAGATCTGAAGTAGCATCCTCAGATCCAAGATTCTATCTCGAATTAGATCTCATATCAGTCACCATACATGAATCCATGAAGAAATAACTTAAGGAAATGATTCCTTACCCCTAAAATGAGCCCAACCGACTATAGATTTCTGATCTCCCCAAGCTTCCTGATACAAGCCTCCAAACCTTCAAACTTCAATACCAAAGATCCTCCTCCAAGCTCTAATTCACTCATAATTGGGTTTCCTCACGAGTTAGGGTTTTCTGGATCTCAAATGGGCAGCAAAGAGGCTGGGGGGAAAACATAAGGTTCCTTATATAGGGTGCAAACCCTGAAAATAAGGTTTCTCATTCCAGCATCGACTCGCTGAGTTGGTCACTAAGCACGTGACCAAAATCACGACTCGGCTCGCCGAGTCTATCTATTGACTCGCCGAGTCGATCTTCCTTAATTACACCAAGCACCACGAACTTGCATTTCTGAACTCGGGGTGTTACATCGTGAGCTCTTATGTCTCATGTCGTGAGACCAGTCCCGAACAAAAGTTCGAGGTATTCCTATCTGACGTCTTGAGCCTTTATGTCTCACGTCGTGAGGCTCCTTTTCTTCCAAAATCCAACCTTTTGACTCCTTGAAACTCTAATTCGATTTATCCAGGAAAATGGGTGTTACAAAATTGTCACTATTTTCACTGTACACATTTTATGGCGAAAGAAACCAAGTAGAATTTAAAATTCTCATGAAATTGCGTAATAATGTAAGATTTGTTTCTTTTTATTGTTGTGATTTTTATAAATTATATCTCCAAATGGTTTCAATAAAATGCAACGGTTCGATGAAATTACCGAACGAGGTAACCGGATTTATATGCATTTATCTTTTGATTCAATTTTGGTGTAGCTTTTTGTTCTCTTTGTATCCAATGAATCAATGTGGTTGGTGTTATTTGTTCTTGGACTACGGATAATGTTTTCCTTCTTTACATGTGATGTAAATTTTGGTAATTATTGTTTACAACCATAAAAAAAAAAAAAAAAAAAGGATACCCATTTTATATGAGGATGAAACTGTATTTATTATGGATGTCAACTTTGATTATTGAAATGTTAAGGTTTGTGGGTTTTGTTTATAATTGCTTATTTTGATCTCTTATTGATCTACTTAGAGACAACTATGATGAGTTGATATGGGTTTGGTGCACATGAGTGGTATTTGTCCCTTGGCAGCTGATTTAAACGCAAAGAACATAGAGGGAATTTCAATGGATAATGTTGTGTGTGAAGGTTTTCATGGTTTAGTGACAATTTATCAAGGAAAGTGCCAAAGTGGACTACATAAAGAATCAACATTTTTGTAACATGATTAGGATGCTTTCCTTGTGTCGTTGTAACCTTATTTCTATAGCATGGCTAAAGATGCAAACGATGGAAATATTTGTCTTAAGTGTGGAGTGGATCATATCCAACTTTTTTTCCCAATGTAATGTTCGGTAAACTGATGCAAATCACCAAGAGGAGCCAATAGTCGAAGTGGCACAATAAGACATTCAAGAGTATATTTTCAAGGGTAAGTCTCAAAGCAACCTTTATATAGAAAAAAAACTAATTATAAAGTATATAATGTAAATAATTTGCTTATATTTGGTATTACAGTAAGCCATATAGCATACTATATTTCTTTGCTTGATAACTAACTATTTTTATATTGGCTCCATGTGATATAAGAAATAGATACTATATATTATTAGATTTATTATGTTTCGTATTTAAAGAACTCGTTGGTAATTTGTGGTTCAATCCATTTATTTAAAATATGCCATTACTTTTCATTATTATTATACATTGAATTACTTACTTATTCATTGTATTTGTTTCTAAATTTTAGTTTACAAAATAATTAATATTTACACCTTCATATTTAAAATTTGTTTTAATCAACCCGTATAATACATGAATCACTCACCTATATGATAAAATTAGAAATATAGTAAACCAAATCATGAGGACTCCATTTAATCAATCTGATCATTCGTTTGTCAAATAATAGAAAGATCGGTGTTGGGTTTTATGTGCTAGAAAAAATGCATGATTGAAACATGGCCACAAATCTGGTGTTGCTGGTAAATTAAAATCTATACAAGTACCAAAAAGTTAACGGTAAAAACCTTAGAAAGAAAAATTAAAAATCGAGATAATTTTCGTGAACACAAAACTTGAAATAAAAAATCCAACCTAAAATTACAATAACCCTCCACAACAAAAAAATCGGAATTCACTATAGAATGAATGAGTGATAGACATAGGCAAACGAAAAGGCATGGGAAATCATTCAAAATTGCCGATTAAATTTATGGATGATTTATAATTCAATTTAAAAGTTCCATTAAATTTTTTCCGGATAATTTGCCTACAAATCCTCTTATATTTCAAAAAAAAAAAAAAAAAAAAAAAAAAAAAAAAAAAAAAAAAAAAAACTTAAAATCATATAAAATTACACCAATAGTTCCCAAAAATTAATCCCCACAAATTAGGAATCAATATTTTACCATGTGACTTCCTTATTAAAAAAATCTATATGTAATTTTTCTAGACTTTCTGAAAAGAAAACCAAAATTATAAGAAAATAATATTTGACCAAATGTTTAAAAAGATGACAAACCGCAAAATATGATACTAGGTGTTATACTCGTCTATTACACGGGTTGATTTAAAAAAAGATTAAATATTAAAGTGTAAAAAAGATATTTTTTAATGTACAACTTTAAAATAAGAAAATAATAAATGTGTTTATTTCAATTTAATATTATATATATGATATTTAATACTTCACATATATAAGTATATTACTTTAATTCTAAAATTGAAACAAAACCAAAAATTGACCAGTGGATAATATTTATTCAAATATACTACAAAATGACAAGTGTCAAAACTCATGAGAGATTATTATGTGGCAAAAAGAACCTTCATTTATTAAGAAGATTTATTATTAGAGTAGATATCAATAGTTCAGCTTGTAGTTCTATTTCCAACTAAAATCAAAGCATAATTTTGGATATTCTGAAAGATATCAACAACAAACAAACCTTAATATACACACATTGATGCGTATGGACATCAGTACAGACAAAATTATCAAGTTCCAATATTTATTTATTGTAAAGATATGCTTTATATTATAAATAAACGTTCAATCATTTGAATTTATTAACTGAACTGAAATTGGATTTTTTAAGCTTTTGGGCTTCTGTTGGCACTTTGACGTTGGTTGCCAACCCTACTACTTCAAGAAACTTTATAATGTACCAAGTAACATCTATTTGCCACCACTCAAATCCATGTCGAGCTGAATACTCAAATGCATGATGATTATTATGCCATCCTTCTCCGAAAAAAAACACTCCTAACAACCTTCACAATATTTGGACAAATATTTATTTATGTTGGATACTAGTATAATTAGCACATTCAGATATTTAAAAACATACCAGTTGTTCTTGGAGAGATCTCCGGTATTCCAAGATTGGTTTCCCCAAATATGACAAACAGAGTTCACAAAAAACGTGAGGTGATATACCCATACAGTCCTAACACCCTACATAAATAATGTAGAGTGAAATTTAATTAAATATATGTATTATCATGCACATATACGTACTATTTTACATTTTTATACACATTATATCGAAAGCAACATATTGTACTACAATTATTTTATGATTATGTATCAAGTATTTTTTGTTTATTTGACGAGACAATATACGAAAAATCATCAATTCGCTTTGAGATAAACAACATTTATTTACCATCACCAATTCGCTTTGAGATAAACAACATTTATTTAGCATACTGTTGTTCCTTTTATTCTTTGTTGTTGCAAATTAACTATCTATGTTTAGTTAATTTGGTTCAAAAAAAATTATATAAACGATGAAATTACATATGTGCAAGCATCTAAGTCGGATATATTTGAAGTAGTGGTCATGACATTTCCCTTTGTTTATTGGCTAAAAAATATAATCGAAGGGATTTGGTGTTCTATTTCAAAGATATAGGAAGACATGGTAGATCTTGCAAGACTTTTCAAAATGAAAATTAAAAATGGCTCAGGAACCACGCTTTGGTAAGATTGTTGGTTTGTAGATGGGCTTCATTTAAAGCGATTTCGTGGGCCTTGAGGACAGTTTTTATGAAATAAGAAAGTGCCACTGCTTATGATATACAAATGATGATACTAGTATTTTCTTGCGTAAAAAATAGAAACAAAATTTATATAGCGAAAATTTGAAAGAATATAAAATATTTGTTATGGTAGGTTATTTCCTAACAGTGTGGTCCTTTTCCTACAAACCGTTTTGGGGCTTATACCGACTTCTATTGGGTCGTTACTTAGGGGTTGTCTGTTTTTTGTGTGAAGATCTGTGCAACCACTTTTGTCTGTGACGCGCAGACAACGCGCAGATATATGCCCTCGCAGATTGTTTGTTTTTTTGGAAGTGCGCAGATCAGAAAACGTCTATACGAGGTCTTCCTGACGCAGACATGGGCCACTGTCTTCAAAGGTCTTCAGACCTCATTTTAACCTAAACCAAAAAAAAAAAAAAAACATGGGCCAGCGTGCAGTTTCTTTTTTCTTTCTTTTTTTTGTTAAAAATGTATTTTTAATATTTATGACATGAAATTAAGTTTAAAAATTCAATTTATTTTAACAGCCCGCAGACGTTAAAAACAAACAGTCTTCTTATTGCAGACTGCATACATTTGGTTCACCTCTTCTGCCGCAAAGGCTTGCAGATGTGGTCCGCAGACTGCAAACATTTTAACTTCAAAAAAACAAACAGCACCTTACTCTCAAAATTTATCCCGTGATAAAATTTAGTAGTTGAATAGTAAAATTTCATAAGTCTATAGTTCAAAAACCGACAAACCAAAAATCTTGCTACGATTGATCTGCCATGGATTTTGAGACGAATTGACTTAGACCATACAAAATGATACAACATATTATTTTTTAACTCGCAAAACAAGCATTAAATGAAAAAAAAATAATCGAGTTAAAAGTTGCTTAGAAGTGATTAAAATCTTTACAATATCCGATCACCTTAGGTTAAAGAATTAGACGGTTATTGTAATTCTATAATTCACAATGAAATAAATAAAAGTTTCTCTCCAATTTAAATGGGTGGGTTGATACAAGAGGCAAGAGGCAAGGAAAGTTGCTTAGAAGGGTGGGTTGATACAATAATAATACTTTTATTTATTTCATTTTGAATTTTATAAATGGGATGCAAGAGGCAAAAAAAAGTTTCTTTCCAATTCAAAAAAGTACAATGACAATTCATCAATTAGCGTTTGGCATGGGACCGGACTCATGGGATGAGTAGTAGAGGATATCAAAGTGAACGATCCAAAGAATGTTTATACAAGTTTGCTAAAGTTGTGATTATCCTCTATCATGGTCGGTATTTACGCAAGCATGTAACTAGCGACATCCACCAATTGTATACGACACATGAAAACAAGCATGGATTCTCTAGAATGCTTTGTAGTATGGATTATATGCTTTGGGGTGGTCATTACGCCCTAATGTGTGGCATAGGTGATTCATGTCAGGTGATCGAAAACAACCAACAATACTTTCATAAGTAGTGACGTTGTATGATCTTTGGATATGACATACATTTTTAGGCCATAGGGTGCCAACAACGACCTCAATGTTCTAGACTTATCGTCAATATTCAACGAAATCTACCTTGAGAAATTGTATGATATGTCATTTCAAGAAAATGGAAAATTACACAAGAATGGGTATTACCAACTGATGAGATATATCTCAAGTTAGTTGTATTTGTGAAATTATTCTCGTGTCTAAACAATGAAAAATGATTAAAGTTTAAGTTGACCCAAGAATCAGCTAGGAAGGATGTCAAGTGAGTCTTTGGTGTTCTAAAGAGACGTTGACAGATACAAAGTACCGACACAATCATTCGAGTATGGAATAATAAGTAGCATGATGTATGCATGATCATATTGCATAATATCATTATGGAAGATGAAGGAAAAAACGATTTGTCATTATAATGAAAAAGACAATTTACTAATATTCGGAGTAGGTATTTGTACGCTGAAAAACATACCGAACAGAGGGGAAGTATACAACAAAGTTGGACACCACAACCTTTGGGCTGAGTTGGTGGAACATGTCTTAAATGCTACTGTAAATCTCGTCATTGGTGAATTTTACGATAATTTTGTTTAACGATACAAATGATGCATCAAATATGTTTGTAGATGATTCGATCGACGATGATGATGATGATGATGTTATGACCGATGATGATTAAACATGTCGTACTATTATATTATGTCTCGATTATGTGTTTTATGTATTTTTTTAGTATGTATTTTTTAGTTAATAATATAGTTTATTTTTATTAATTTTATATAATTACGTTGTAATAAATTATATTTTAACATATTTAATAAAAAAAAGAAAAAAAAGTGAGAGATGACATAAGTAAGACCATTTCCAATCATTTAAACGGGGAGAAGAGCAGAAAATAATACTCCCTCCGTCCTAAAATTATAGTCTACACATAAAAAACACACAGATTAAGAAAACATTAATTACCACTAACTTTATTTAATAAAATGATAATTTTGTCCTTACTTTGCATTTAATGTTCCATTAAATGCTTAATTGGTTAAGTAATAATTAGGGTATTTTGGTAAAAATTTTATTTATTTTTATAATTTGACTATTATTTTGGGATAAACTAAAAAGAAAAAATAAACTATAATTTTGAGATAGAGGTAACATGACTTAATATGACATACCAAAAAATATGATAAAATGACCATACCCGTGGGTCATTTGCCACCTCTATTACCCACCTATCTAAAAACAATATTTTAATTTACATTAACACTGTTTTTTTATATATTTAATGTTAAACAATAAGCAATTTAATATTTTATGGTATAAATTGCACTTAGGTATTCATAGTGTATTTAATTTTAAGGAGTTCAATAGATTGTTACATCACTGTCAAATCAGTATTTTATTTTTTTATTTAATTATACCCTTTAACATCTACTCTACACTCCATTAAACCCTATAAAGTTTAATGAATTTCTATATTTGGTTTAAAATTTAATTAAAAAAGAAAAGATTAAATCCCACTTAATGATCATGCAACTCTCGCATTCAACTTTCATCCATGTCATCACTCACACTCCATTAAGTTCATGAGCGGATCCACAATAGATCACGGGGTATCCCGGGATATCCCTCAAAAAAATTTCAATAGTATAATTTTTTTAGAAAATTTTTGTTTTATGTAGTGTACATATACATAATATTAATATGTTTAACGAGAAAATAACGAAAGATGTAATTGGTTTAGATGGTTAAGGCGTTAAGTGATCTTTCTAGAAGTTGCAAGTTCAAATCTGCTTCCAAACATTTATTTTCTTTTATTTTCGTAGCTCATTTTATATAACTTTATACATTTATTTCGAATCTTGGCTGTTGTAACGCCCGTGTTTCTAGGCTTGCCATTTTTAGCAATGTAATAGTCTAGGTTAACCTTGTAACTCAACTTGAAATAATAAGAATGTATTATTTGTGAATTATTTGAATTATGTGATTTATGTGTGTATTTTCTTAATTTTTATAATTTAATGAATTAAGAATAAAATAAGCGTCAAAATTTAAGTGTGAGATAAGCCCGACATCTTTGCATAAAGTTGTAGTGGTCGAAACAAGGATTCCGGAGATATAAGTAATGCCAAAATCCGAGTTATAACGAAGAAGTTATGACCTGTCGAAGTTTCGCGACAGAACCGACACGACGCCGAGTGACGTAAAATATGAATTTGAGATCGAGCGGTTTTTAGCCAAAACAATCTAAATGAGAATCGAAGATCTTGTTGTTAGTAGCGAAGCAATGAAAAGTTAGGCGAGAACGGACGTCAGACGAAGAAGTTATGAATTTATAACGAAGTTTTTCTGTCCCGGCCTTCTAAAAATAAATAATAAAAATAAAAGTCAAAATTAGCCGACGGAGTCTAAATGAAAGTTGTAGAGTATGGTCTGACCTTCGCGTGGATATAAAGAACGTCGAAAACGGAGCTCGTATGCGAAAGTTATGCAATTTAGAAGTTTGACAAGTCAATTACGCCCCGCGTAATTTGAGTACGCCCCGCGTACTCAGTCGGTTGCAACTTGTCTGACCAATACTCGAGTGCCACCAGTCGACGCACGCAGTGACGTCAAAGTACGCCCCGCGTAACCCGAGTACGCCCCGCGTACTGAGTACGCCCCGCGTAATTTGAGTACACCCCGCGTAATCCCAGACCCAGCAGCCTATAAATAGAACTCGAATTCAGCCATTTTCTCTTGTTCAAACTCTTCTCTCTCTCTCAAAGTTTTGCCTCGATTTGCGTGCCAATCATACCCCAAAGCCCCGGTAATATTCCCGAGCCCCGAAGTAAGATCCGAAGCCCCGAGGATCCCGAAGAGCGTTATTCCCGAGCCGAAACGCTGCCCGCGAGGAGCCCGGTTTTGTGAAGATCTTCCAGATCTACGGAGAAACACCTCTTCTGCAAGCCGTAGTGCGGCCCGATCATCTCTTGATCAAGTGAGTGTGTAGTTATTTTCATTCCAACACAATATTATGAAGTATTTTCTATAAAATACGTGTTATGTGTATATATTTGGTTGTTATACGTGTGAGTGTATATTCACTCTCTTCTATCTTACAGATCTGATGTATTCTCTATGAAATACGTGTTATGTGTGTATGCCTCATCTGTTATGTGGAATATGTGTTGATTAAAACATGTTATACAGGTTTTTAAACTATGTATAAAAACGTATATTTTTATCTACTAATATGTTGGGTAGAACATGGGTAGGTAATTGGTGTGTAATAAACAGATGAGAGGCCTCGGTGTTATTGGTGTTATTCTAGTCATTCAGCAGAGTATGGATGACGACCACAGACTATTCTAGACTGTCCTGTGGAACACTAGCAGGCTCATTACCTGTAGGTGTTGTGAACGACGTGTTCACCGGTGTACTCTATCCCCCACATGGTTGCCTTTAGGATACTTATTGTTGAGGAAGCCCCTCTGCAGTAATATCCGTCCCGATGAAAAATCCTAAAATAAGTTCCTTATAATAGACGTTATTTTTAGGAACGTAAGGTGAGGATAACGGGAATGGGTAATCGGGTTTATTGTTGATGGTTGAAATTAAATATAATTATTGTGGGTTTGAAAACCCTATATGCTCACCAGGCTCCCAAGCCTGACCCACTCAGTTGATTTACTTTACAGGAAGTGGCGCAAGAGCTTAAGATGGGCGAACATCAAGTTGTTTTTGTTTACAAGTCTGTATATGTATATATTTGTTGAACGACTTGTAATGTTATCGTTTATGCTTTATGACCTGTATCGGAACATGACATCCCGACTTTTGATTTTGAAATGAAATCATATTTCTTTATGAAATGTTTTGATAAATATCTATTTTATCATGTTTTGTCTTTGGGAACAAATTCCGCATCTCTTTTAAAATTAAAAGGATTTACTCTGAAAATTATTTTAAAAAGCATAAATGAAATCGGTCTTTTCTGGCCGAGATTTTGGGGATGTCACAGTTGGTATCAGAGCATTAGTTTAAGCGAACTAGGAATTTGTAGGATTTCTAGACTTAAACTTAGCATTCTAAGTGGAGATTGCGAGGTGTGTGTCTGTTGGATTTTAGACACAAGCACTAGTTTATTTTAGGAAAGTTGCCTAAAATGCTTTTATGTGCTAAATGTTATATGTTGCCATATATGATATTATTTGTTCGGATCTACGGTTTGTTGCCAACCGGATCTGAAGGTTTATGTGTTTAGGATTCTAAGCGTATGTATACGATATTAGAACTAGCATGTAATCGTTTGGAGTAATAAGGTGAAATTATTCGGTGTATAGATCAAAATGGTGAGAACAAGAAGCGGAGTTGGAAATGCTAATGAAAACAGGAATCAACCGCCTATAATCGAACAAGTACTTGTCGTAGCTGCTGCACCTGAGCCGATAACAATGGCTGGTGTACAAATGATGATTCAAATGATGTTGGATCGTCAGATGGAAGAAACAAGACGTCTGCTTAGGCAGAATCGTGAAGAACCGTCAATTCAAGCGGAAGAGCCCGAGGAGAATGGAGGGCAGTCTGAAGGAGAAAACTTTAGTGGGATCATTGGTCAAGACGAACAACCAGTGGTTAGACGCAATAACCAGTATGGAGGAAATGATGGTCGTGGGTGCAAGTATAAGGATTTCATGGCATCCAAACCACCATGCCTATCCGGAAGCCCGACGCCGGTACAAGTTATGGACTGGGTCTCTGAAATGGAGACTATGTTTGAAAGTTGCGAATGCAGCAACATGCAGAAGACCGCTCTTGCGATCCCTCTGCTAAAATCTGGCGTGTTGAGTTGGTGGAAGCTGTTAGCTGACTCTATGCCCAAGGGAGAAGCAAGCAAAATGTCTTGGGAAGACTTTCTGGAACAACTAAAACTGCAATACTGCTCCGAGCAGGACCTTCTGGAAATTAGTAATGAGTTTCAGAATTTGAAGAAAGGGAAATTGAGCGTTACTGAATATGCTACAAGTTTCACGGAAAAGATGAAGTTTATCCCATATTTGGTGCCTACAGAACTCTCTAAGGTCAACAAGTTTGCCCTTGGACTACCAGCGGACTATGGTCCAATGGTTAAGCAAGCAACCACATTGAAAGCCGCCATCTGGGCTGCTAGAAATGTTGAGACCCAGATCAGGGAAAAAGATCTAGAAAGGTCAGAGGTTGGTGAGAAAAGGAAAATCGATGGATTTTCAGGGTCCAGCAAGAAAAGTAAATTCTCGAAGTCTAGTTTGAGAGGAAGTGGAGGAAAGGTAGAGGCGAAATGGTGCGACAAGTGCAAGAAGAAGCATCATGGGAAGTGTGGCGGGGAAACCACATGCTACAAATGTGGAAAGCCAGGGCATTATGCCAACGAATGCACCTTCACCAAGAATGTTTGTTATGGTTGCGGTGAGGAGGGGCACATCTCAAGGGATTGTCCGAAGAAGAAGGAGGCAGCAAGACCCAATATTACGCCAAAGCCAAAGGCGAGAGCATTCCAGATGACACTGGAAGCTGCTAAAGATGAAGCTGATGTCGCTTCAGGTACCTTTCTTGTTAACAAATTGTCTGCCCAAATTTTATTTGATTCTGGAGCCAACTACTCCTTTATATCACATGAATTTGGTAGAAAACTAGCTTTGCCTATTGTGAGACTAGATAATGCTTTATTAGTTGAAGTTGCTAGTGGCAAGATTGTACCTGTTAGCCATCGTATGAAAAACATTTTAATTGATTTGAATGGGAATAAGTTC
This sequence comes from Lactuca saligna, assembly GCF_052625555.1. NCBI lineage: Eukaryota > Viridiplantae > Streptophyta > Magnoliopsida > Asterales > Asteraceae > Lactuca > Lactuca saligna. The sequence continues at coordinate 178,515,742 of NC_136417.1, read as the reverse complement.
CACGAGGAATTATTACCTATAGAACTTAATGGTTTCGACATCGTTTTGGGAATGGATTGGCTTAGTGCCAATGATGCCGAAATTTTATGCAAGAAGAAAATAGTGAAAGTGAATCCGCCTGGAAAGGAATCGTTTATGGTGTATGGAGATAAACGCAGAGTAAATTCTGGAATCATTTCCCTAATGAAAGCCAGAAAGTGTTTGACCAAGGGATGTACATCATATTTAGCATTCGTGATCGATGCTAAGAAGGAAAAGAAGGTGATGCAAAATATTCCTGTTGTGTGTGATTATCCGGAAGTATTTCCCGAAGATCTTCCTGGATTACCGCCCGATCGACAAGTAGAATTTTGTATTGACTTGTTGCCCGGAACAACGCCAATTGCAAAAGCACCTTATCGATTAGCACCGACGGAGATGAAGGAGCTAATGATGCAACTTCAGGAGTTATTGGACAAAGGTTTCATTAGACCTAGTTCATCGCCCTGGGGAGCTCCGGTGTTATTCGTAAAGAAGAAAGATGGAAGCATGAGGATGTGCATTGATTACCGAGAGCTGAATAAGGCAACAATAAAGAATAGATATTCGTTGCCGAGGATTGATTACCTATTCGATCAGCTACAAGGTTCAAGTTATTTCTCAAAGATCGACTTGAGGTCAGGATATCATCAGCTAAAAGTAAGAGAGCAGGATATAGAGAAGACCGCATTCAGAACCCGATATGGACACTATGAGTTTTTGGTTATGTCGTTTGGACTAACCAATGCTCCAGCAGCATTCATGGATTTAATGAACAGTGTTTGTAACCCGTTCCTTGATAAATCTGTGATAGTGTTCATTGATGACATTCTGATTTATTCAAAAAGCCAAGAGGAGCATGGCAGACACTTGCGAGAAGTTTTGGAAGTCTTGAAGAAGGAGAAGCTGTATGCGAAGTTCTCCAAATGTGATTTTTGGATTCGAGAAGTCCAATTCTTGGGTCACGTGGTCAACCAAGAAGGTATAATGGTTGATCCAGCAAAGATTGAAGCTGTAATGAAGTGGGAACAACCAAAAAGTCCCACGGAGATTCGAAGCTTTTTAGGATTAGCCGGATATTACCGAAGGTTTATCCAAGGCTTTTCTTCGATTACTAGTCCATTAACAGCTTTGACCCACAAAGGAGCTACTTATGCTTGGAGTGATAAGCATAAAGAAGCATTCGAGAAGCTAAAGAAGAAACTATGCGAGGCACAGATACTTTCTCTACTCGATGGAGTTGAAGACTTCGCTGTTTATAGCGATGCATCTGGTGTTGGATTGGGTTGTGTTTTGACCCAAAGAGATAAGGTGATCGCGTATGCATCTCGACAGCTGAAAGAGCATGAAAAGAACTACCCGACTCATGATTTGGAGTTGGCAGCGGTAGTTTTCGCTCTGAAAATATGGAGGCATTACCTCTATGGCACGAAGTGCAAACTTTTCACTGATCATAAGAGTCTCCAATATCTCTTTAGTCAGAAAGAATTGAATATGAGGCAACGACGCTGGCTGGAACTACTTAAAGACTACCACTGTGAGATACTTTACCACCCCGGTAAGGCTAATGTTGTTGCTGATGCTCTCAGTCGGAAAGTCAATCTTGAAAAAAGAAGGCCAAGAGCGTTGAGAATTGAAGTTGTCTCAACCATTTTGGAAAGTATAAAGAAAGCTCAAGAGGAAGCTTCGGAGAAGAATGACCGAAAGGAGGAACGTTTGGGCAAAACGTTGGTGTTCGGTGTAAACAGTCACGGACTGAAGGTGTTCCAAGATCGGATTTGGATACCTAAGACAGGAGCAGTCAGAGATCTTCTGATGGAAGAGGCTCACAAGACCATGTACTCAATTCATCCCGGTAGCACTAAAATGTATAGGGACCTGAAACCCTATTATTGGTGGCCGACGATGAAGCTCGACATTGCGAAGTATGTGGCCGAGTGTGTGACTTGTGCAAGAGTCAAGGCACAACATCAGAAACCGTACGGGAGTTTAGAACCATTGCCTGTGCCTATGGGTAAGTGGGAAGACATTACTATGGATTTTGTCACTAAACTGCCCAGAACAAAGAATGGTCACGACATGATTTGGGTGGTCGTCGATCGATTCACTAAGAGTGCGCATTTCATAGCAGCCAATGAGAAATGGTCTATGGAAAAGCTTGCGAATTCTTATGTGAAGGAAATTGTGAGACTTCACGGTGTTCCGCTAACAATTGTGTCGGATCGTGATAGTCGTTTCACCTCAAGATTTTGGAAAACTCTACAAGAGGAATTGGGTACCAAGTTGTGTTTAAGTACAGCTTACCATCCGCAGACTGATGGTCAGAGCGAACGGACGATACAAACACTTGAAGATATGTTGAGAGCGTGTACCTTGGAATTCCTAGGTAATTGGGATGAACATTTACCTTTGGTAGAATTTTCCTATAATAATAGTTTTCACTCGAGCATAAAGATGGCACCTTATCAAGCCTTGTATGGACAGAAGTGTCGTACGCCATCTTGTTGGCTTGAGGCTGGGGAAAAGCAGTTTATGGGGCCGGAGATAGTCCATCAAACTGCTGAAAAGTTGAAAATAATTAGGGAGAGAATGTTAGCAGCTCAGGATCGTCAAAAGAGTTATGCTGACAAAAAGCGAAGACCGATGACTTTTGAAGTTGGAGATTCGGTTTTGCTTAAAGTCTCGCCGTGGAAGGGACTTATAAGATTTGGAAAAAGGGGAAAGTTAAGTCCAAGGTTTATTGGACCGTTTAAAGTTCTTCAGAGGATTGGGAACCAAGCTTACAAGCTCGAACTACCAGAAGAACTGAATGGAATTCATAACACTTTCCATGTGTGTTATTTGAGGAAGTTCACGGGAGAAGTTCCCGACATAATTCCACTTTCAGAGTTGAGAATCGATGAGAACAAAAGGTTGATTGAGGAACCGGAGGCAATTGTTGACCGAAAGACTAAGAAATTGCGACGTAAGATGGTGGAGTTAGTGCTTGTCCGATGGAAACACACGAATGGGCCAAATCTCACCTGGGAGACGGAGAGTGACATGATGAGTCGCTATCCACATTTGTTTGCTGGTGTGTGATTCCGGGGACGGAATCATTCTAAGGTGGAGAGAATTGTAACGCCCGTGTTTCTAGGCTTGCCATTTTTAGCAATGTAATAGTCTAGGTTAACCTTGTAACTCAACTTGAAATAATAAGAATGTATTATTTGTGAATTATTTGAATTATGTGATTTATGTGTGTATTTTCTTAATTTTTATAATTTAATGAATTAAGAATAAAATAAGCGTCAAAATTTAAGTGTGAGATAAGCCTGACATCTTTGCATAAAGTTGTAGTGGTCGAAACAAGGATTCCGGAGATATAAGGAATGCCAAAATCCGAGTTATAACGAAGAAGTTATGACCTGTCGAAGTTTCGCGACAGAACCGACACGACGCCGAGTGACGTAAAATATGAATTTGAGATCGAGCGGTTTTTAGCCGAAACAATCTAAATGAGAATCGAAGATCTTGTTGTTAGTAGCGAAGCAATGAAAAGTTAGGCGAGAACGGACGTCAGACGAAGAAGTTATGAATTTATAACGAAGTTTTTCTGTCCCGGCCTTCTAAAAATAAATAATAAAAATAAAAGCAAAATTAGCCGACGGAGTCTAAATGAAAGTTGTAGAGTATGGTCTGACCTTCGCGTGGATATAAAGAACGTCGAAAACGGAGCTCGTATGCGAAAGTTACGCAATTTAGAAGTTTGACAAGTCAATTACGCCCCGCGTAATTTGAGTACGCCCCGCGTACTCAGTCGGTTGCAACTTGTCTGACCAATACTCGAGTGCCACCAGTCGACGCACGCAGTGACGTCAAAGTACGCCCCGCGTAACCCGAGTACGCCCCGCGTAATTTGAGTACACCCCGCGTAATCCCAGACCCAGCAGCCTATAAATAGAACTCGAATTCAGCCATTTTCTCTTGTTCAAACTCTTCTCTCTCTCAAAGTTTTGCCTCGATTTGCGTGCCAATCATACCCCAAAGCCCCGGTAATATTCCCGAGCCCCGAAGTAAGATCCGAAGCCCCGAGGATCCCGAAGAGCGTTATTCCCGAGCCGAAACGCTGCCCGCGAGGAGCCCGGTTTTGTGAAGATCTTCCAGATCTACGGAGAAACACCTCTTCTGCAAGCCGTAGTGCGGCCCGATCATCTCTTGATCAAGTGAGTGTGTAGTTATTTTCATTCCAACACAATATTATGAAGTATTTTCTATAAAATACGTGTTATGTGTATATATTTGGTTGTTATACGTGTGAGTGTATATTCACTCTCTTCTATCTTACAGATCTGATGTATTCTCTATGAAATACGTGTTATGTGTGTATGCCTCATCTGTTATGTGGAATATGTGTTGATTAAAACATGTTATACAGGTTTTTAAACTATGTATAAAAACGTATATTTTTATCTACTAATATGTTGGGTAGAACATGGGTAGGTAATTGGTGTGTAATAAACAGATGAGAGGCCTCGGTGTTATTGGTGTTATTGGTGTTATTCTAGTCATTCAGCAGAGTATGGATGACGACCACGGACTATTCTAGACTGTCCTGTGGAACACTAGCAGGCTCATTACCTGTAGGTGTTGTGAACGACGTGTTCACCGGTGTACTCTATCCCCCACATGGTTGCCTTTAGGATACTTATTGTTGAGGAAGCCCCTCTGCAGTAATATCCGTCCCGATGAAAAATCCTAAAATAAGTTCCTTATAATAGACGTTATTTTTAGGAACGTAAGGTGAGGATAACGGGAATGGGTAATCGGGTTTATTGTTGATGGTTGAAATTAAATATAATTATTGTGGGTTTGAAAACCCTATATGCTCACCAGGCTCCCAAGCCTGACCCACTCAGTTGATTTACTTTACAGGAAGTGGCGCAAGAGCTTAAGATGGGCGAACATCAAGTTGTTTTTGTTTACAAGTCTGTATATGTATATATTTATTGAACGACTTGTAATGTTATCGTTTATGCTTTATGACCTGTATCGGAACATGACATCCCGACTTTTGATTTTGAAATGAAATCATATTTCTTTATGAAATGTTTTGATAAATATCTATTTTATCATGTTTTGTCTTTGGGAACAAATTCCGCATCTCTTTTAAAATTAAAAGGATTTACTCTGAAAATTATTTTAAAAAGCATAAATGAAATCGATCTTTTCTGGCCGAGATTTTGGGGATGTCACAGCTGTTACATTGGTATATTTTATTTTGTTTATTAGATTTTCAACTTGTTTTTTAAAATTTTAAAATTGTCTCACATCGGCCATAACATGAAATATAGCTTATATACATCTGTTATATAAGCAACACAAGCTACTTAACTCTCAACAAGTTAAACTTTTGAATGACTTTGAGTTTAAACCTGAAACCGAGTTTGGAAAACCGAGAAACCGAACCCGATTTGGGATACACCTTTACTTTGAATCTGGCTCCACCACTGATTAAATTTCTATTCAATTATAGTCATCATCTTTTCAACACTTATTGAACCCTCATTGTGGATGCTCTTATGACCTATTTATTGAACTCAATTTCAATCAAGCGTAATTTAACCTCAATAATTATAAGTAATTCACCCTCAATAATTTTACAGTAAGTGAATCTACAATTTTTTTTATTTTATATAATGAATACATGTTATTGGAATTTTTGTAAGCTTAAGACAAAACTTCATAAAAGGTCTCTGTAAGTTTAAGATAAAACTCCATTTTTGTGGCTTCCTAAAATCTTAGATATAACCCCTAATTTTAGAAAACTTTATAGAAGGTCTCTGTGATTTTTAATTTCTATTATGACTGGTCTCTCACCTACATAAAAAAACCTTTTATAGCATTTTTAATTTATTTTATATTTTCTTTAACTAATTTGAACTTGGACAAAAGAAAAGAAAAAGAGAATAAAAAACACCCCCGCCCCTACCTGTCTACCAACCCCAAATGTATACACTTCAATAGTGGAAGGGAATCGGCGTCATACTCTATGGAAACACCCCATCCCCCCCTCCCCCCCCCCCCCACACACACACACTTAATACCTACTGACTACATATCCCAACTGTTGATGTTGTCTTTCCCTCTATGAATCAGATTACACCACAGACAACCATATATTCTTTTAATCGATAGTCGCCACATATCTATGCATGATGGTGATCACCACCTCACTAAGCAACTGACGGTCATCATCGCCACTAAACTACGAACCGTTGGACCAGCTGATGATTGAAGTCATTTCTCACTAATACACTAGACGATCACCTCCATTTTTTCTTCCTTAAGCCACCAACGAACCATAGGTATGTCGTCGCTAAACCACCGATGGCAGCACAAGAGCACAACTTCGGTTATATTTTCATGAAATTATTGCTATTTTACTAAAATTATATCTATTTTCATGAAATGTTTCTTCCTCTATGCCATGTCGAGCCTTTTTAACTTTGTTCCTCATGAAATCGATGTAGATTTTAACCACTATGGAATCTGAAATGTATTTTTATTGATGCTAAAATCAGAAATGGCTTCGTGAATTAGTAATTTTGTTGATTCAAAACCATCTGCCAATTATGTCGTGGATCGTGATGGTGACGTTAACGGGTATGTGGTAGTTTGATAGGTGGGAGTTTATAATGATAATGGTGGTGGATAGTGGTGGTGTGGAGGTAATGTGGGATATCAACCGGAAAGGAAAAGGCAAGGTGTAGGGTAGGGTATGGTAAAGATGGAGTGAGTGGGTAGGGTAAATGGTTTTAATTCTTTTTATTTTTTAATTTTTTTAAATGTAAAATTAATTAAAAGAAAATATAAAATAAATTTAAAAGGATATACAAGTTTTTTTAGGTGGGATAAGAACCACAGAAAATATAAATCACATAGACTTTCTGTAAACTTAATTAAAGTTAAGGACCATTGTAAGAAATTATAAGGAAAATGATGTTTTGTCTAGATTTAATTTTTTTTTTCTATATTCTTCTAATTTTATTGATTATATTTGAAATTTCACTTTATAACCATACATTAAAGTAGTACACCTATATATTCATAATGCTAAACATTATATAATATTAAAATTAATTATTTTAAAATAATCAATAATTATTATCCATTAACATCATATCATAAATTGATAATATCTATTTATCTTCCTTCATTTTATATTTTAAATCATTCAAATAAAATAGTTAAAAACAAACAATTTATTTTTTATAGGGAAACGAACACTAGCTATGCCATTATATTAGCGTTGTCTATTATGATGTAATGTTAGACAGACCAACTATTCATTGAGGAGCCGGAGATATCAAAATATGTAATGCTTTCATTTAGCCAAACCATCTAGACTAGATCTTGAAAGACAAGAGACTTTTATAAACATGTATGAAAAATGGAGGGTTAAGAGAGGCTTAATGCATAATCTACCCAACCGCTAATAAATTTTGCATAAGATAAGAGAGTGGGAGGTCGGTCCCTACCCAAAAAGGAAAAAAGTCTTTTATTCGTAGATATAAAATGTCTATCAATAGAATTAGCTTTCTTTTATTTAGAGAAGGAAATACTATATTAATTCCATCCTTTAATTCATTAACTCCCACAAATTTATGTAAATATTTGACATGTTTGATAATCTTATTTAATTAATTATATGTAATGAAAATAACAATGAGAATTTATTATTTAAATAATGAGAATTTGTTTTTATGCCACTAAAAGTATACCTAAAGAAATATTTTTCATCTTTATATATATATATATATATATATATATAGGTTCAGGTTCATTTGAGACCATTCTAATTTTGTGAGACCGTGAGACCAAATCTAAAAATAATTTTAAAATGCAAAATAAATGGAAAAATCCAAAAATTCTTTTTTTAAATATTATTTTCGGAACTTGAATTAACTAAAAAAAATATAAAAAAAATAAAAAAAATTCCGTTTTTTTTTTGAAAAATACGTGAAATATTCTAAATAGAATATTACACTGATATATTCTAAAAAATAATTTTAAAATGCAAAATAAATGGAAAAATCTAAATATTCTTTTTTTAAATATTATTTTCGAAACTTGAATTAACTAAAAAAAATAAAAAATAAAAAATTATATTTTTTTTGAAAAATACGTGAAATATTCTAAATAGAATATTACACTGTACATATTCTAAAAATAATTTTAAAATGCAAAATAAATGGAAAAATCAAAAAATTATTTTTTTAAATATTATTTTCGGAACATGAATTAACTAAAAAAAATAAAATAAAATAAAAATAAAATAAAAAAATGTGTCTCATGGTCTCACAAAATATAGGTGGTCTCAAATGAACTTAACCCTATATATATATATATATATATATATATATATATATATATATATATATATATATGTATATATATATATATGTATGTATGTGTGTGTGTGTGTTTGTGTGTGAGGAATACACAAATATCTGCATATTGAATATTAAAAGAACAGTTTAAATTAATTAACCATAATAATAGCTAAAACTAATGTTAACTACAAAAGTAAAGACATTTTTTTTAATATAGAACCAACCGATAAAGACCACTAAGTTGATCTGGTTCACAATCAATATTAATCATATTAATCATATTAATTTCAACCTTCTTAAATACATATATTTTCTGATATGATTTGAATAACCATAAATTTTAATATTTTATAGTATAATAATAATTCAATCATTGATTGATGATAATAACTTAGTTAATTTTAACAATATAGTTAATATGCAATTTTATTATTATGTAATCCTATAAAATTTGGCTAAGAACATAAAATTCTTAGTTTATCTTTGGATTAAATGTAAGAATAAAATGAGGAATTTGTAGAGGAGGAATGGTCTTGTCCCATTCTTTTTTCTATGTATTTGTTGCTTTGTGTACTCTTTGATTTGGTCATTGTCTAGCTTCTTGCTTTCGGGGTCTTTTTAATAAAATTGGTTGTTTCCAAAAAATGTAATGTACTTTGTTGGTTTATAACGTATTTAATTAATGGAGGGTAATCAAGTTATTTGATCAAACCATATGATCATGATCTAGATCTGTCAAACCTTCATTTGGTTTTCGTTGATCTTTAACATGTAAGATCATATTTTTATGGACCATATTGATAGGTTTGGCAATATATATCATGTCAACCCTAACTTTAAACACGATTTTTAAGTATGAGGATATGTTTTTCTATAAAAAAGTTGTCTTTTTGTAGTTATCATTCCTAGTCAATAAAGATTTTTTTTGCCATGTGTAACATTCTTATTTATTTTGTTACAAGTAATTTTGTGGTTGTTTTAAATTAATTTTTATTCCATATGTCATTTTATGATTTTTTTTCATTTTATTAAATTGTAAATAGTATTTATATTTAACAATAAATGCGTATCAATTTTATTAATAAATTTTCCTTCTAATTTTAAAAATACCAAATTAAATATTCATTAATTTTCTTTATTTATTTATCTAAATTATTTGTTTAAGTAGAGAAAAAAGACACTTTAATTTTTATAATTTAATATTTTCTTATTTTTCTTATAAATTCATACTTTTCAAATGTTTAGAATTTTGTATTTAGTGTTTTTTTCATAAATAAACTCATGTAATATATGGGTCTCACACGTAGTTTATCATATAAAAATCAAAAGTTTATAAAAATGACGTATTCAATATATGGGAAATAATTATTCATAATGAGTTTATGAAATGAATTCAAATGAAACTTATATACCATTCCCCAAACCAGGTATGTGAATCCACCCCATGCATATAAGAGAGCACCACATCCAAATAAATGCCACATGTATGTTTTCCGTATAAACATGTAGAATGTCTGATTTTTTAAATCTTCTACATTTTTACGTTCCCGATACTGCATTAAAACAACCACATATAAAATAATTTCATGACGAGTACTATAACATGAGTTTTGACTAAGGGTGTGTTGGGATTTCTTTTTAAACTTAAAAATATTTTTTTATAAAAAAGAGTTTTTGTAAAATGACTTTTTCTAAAATAAGGTTTTTAAGATTTGTTTGGATTAACTTTTAAAGTTTTTAAGTGTCAAAAGCCAAAAGTAACAAAAATGGATGATTTCATGACTTTTGAAAAATCAGTTTTTTTGTTCTTAGCAAAAAGTTGTTTTAAAAAGAATTTTTATATACATCTTTTGGACATTTTTGACTTCTTGGAAAGGGAAATTGTCCTAAAAATCCGAATATTTTTTGGAAAAGTTTCATTTTAGTCCCAAATGTTATTTTTTTAAATAGAATGGTTTCGATTGTTTGATTTTACACGATAATATGTCATTTCCTATTAAAAGAAAAAAATGATATTTTTTTTTGTTAATTTGAGCCAAAATGAAATAATCGGGACTTTTCTGTTCAAAAAATAAATTTCGAGACTAAAATGAAATTTTTCCAAAAATATTAGAATTTTCCTGATAGTATTCATTTTAGAAAAGTTAAAAGTACAAAAGTCATTTTAGGAGGTGTTTGGTATGACCTTTTTTTTAGCTTAAAGTCCTTTTTATAAAAGGACTTTTTGTATTTTTTTTGTTTTCCAAAAATAATGGTTTAAAATGTGTTTGGATGGAAAAGTTGTTTTTGAGTCCAAAAGTCACCATTTTGTGACTTTTAGAATCAACATTTTTTTATTGCTGAAAAGTTGTTTTAAAAAGAACTTTTTGAGTTAACAAACATCTTTTGAACTTTTATGATTTTTTGGAAAAGTGAAAAGTCCAAATGATGTTTTTAAAGCAAACCCAAACACCCTCTAAAATTATGGAAAAGATAAATTTATAATACTAAATTAAAATTATAACAAATTATCGAAACTTTATACCTTTTCAACCATATATTCACTGTCAAAAAGCCAACCCATATGACTAAACCAAAATCCATTAAGAGGTGAATGTGTATCATTATTCGAATCCACATATTTGTGATGGTATCTATGAATACTCACCCAAAATATTGGATCTCCCTGCACGTAAGAATATAACATAAATATTATTTATATTGTTCATTCTATTGGAATAAAAATAACGTTTGATTTTAGTTTTCTCACAAAATCTTGGAATATAAATATAAAGAAAAGTTGTAATCCAAATAAGATATTTAAATAGTTATTAAATAAACAAAGTTTCTTATAAAATTATATGATTCTGATTATTTTTTATTTCAATAATATAGAAAAATATTTTTTATTATAATGTTATTTATATTTTAATGACCTTTTCATTATGAAAATCTTAAATATTATTTATGTAAAATAAATCATAGTGATTATTTTTGTAAATTACAAGACTATAAGGACTAAATGTCCTAATAATAAATAGATGTGTGGTAAAAATATGAAATAGACAAAACGTATTACTCATAAGCCACTTTATATATATATATATATATATATATATATATATATATATATATATATATATATATATATATATATATATATATATATATATATATATATATATAATACTAGTTTATAGTCCGTGAGAATCATAGTTACAAAATTAATTAAACTATTATAATAAAAATTCAAAGTTATTAATCAATTATTTTAAATAAATTATTAATTAAGAGATTTTTTTAGTTATAAAGATTTATAATCATTGATTTAAATAAATATGTGAAATTATATCATTTTATTATTTGTATTAATTTTATTTTAATTTTAATTTTTCATGCTATTATTTTGATATAGATAGAGTGAAAATTTTTAATTTTAAATTTTCAAATGAATAATCAAGAGTGACAAGTGTCAACAATTAATTAAGAGACATAATATGGTGACACATAGTATATATATATATATATATATATATATATATATATATATATATATATTTTAATAAATGAATAGTTTTAATCTTCTTTTACCAAATATCACACTAATAAAACTCTTCATCGATATTATATCGTGTGTCATATAGATATATTAGGCAACTCATTTCAAAAATTCAAATTTACATTTTCTAATTATATGTTAAATTTGAAGTTATAATAACTTTAAAATTTTGATATATTTCTTAATTAATATTATATTTAAAATAATTTATTAATAATTATAAATCTTTACTATGAATGTTCAATTGATTTTATAACCCGTGGTTTCCATGGGTTATCTACTATAATAAATGAAGATAATTTTTCCACATATCAATCTCTAATAAGTTTTAACGGTTGTCATTTTGTGATATTTTTTAAATAAATAATATCCACATGTCAATTTATGGGGTTTTTTCAATTTTTAAAATTAAAAAAACACATAATCTTATACTTATATATATATATATATATATATATATATATATATATATATATATATATATATATATATATATATATATATATATATATATATATAAGTATCAAATGTAATAAATATTATAATAAATTGCAATTAATATGTTTCTTTATTCTTTATTTCAAAATTTTATTTTAAAAAATACTTATTATTTACATTTTAATACTTTATTTTTCTTTAACAATCCGTGTAATACACGGATCTTACACTTAGTAAACCAGTATGCATTAATTAAGAGATATAATAAGATGACACATGTCAAAAGGAGAATAAAACTATTCTTTTTATTAGAATATAGATTATATAAAGTTCATTAAATTCATATAAAACTTCCTAAAAAACATAAGTACATTTTTTTGTTTTTGTTTTGTTTTTTTTTTTTTTTTTTTTTTTTTTTTTGCTTACTTCATTCATTCGTCAATACACATGTTTAAATAAACAAAATCCTAATCAAATTGAACAAAAATTATATTCGGTATAACAGTGAAGCTAAATACAAACCTGGGCAGCTAGGACCCCAAAGTAAACACACATATACTCGAGCCATTTGGGGAGTTTGAAACTATGATGAGACAAAAGTCGATGATAAGAAAGAGTTATACCCAAAATTCCAGTAAGCAAGTAACCACAAAATGCGATCCAAAAAGCATCCCAAGTGAATGCAAATGGTGCAAAGAGGGTTAATATATGGACAAAAGCGAACCATAATGCCACTTGAATGTCTATAGGTTGCCATTTTCGACCATAAAATTGATCTCTAGGTTTTGTGACCATAACATCTGAAAACGGTATTTTCCGGTGATCCGATTGGTTTCCACCATCAGAGTCGGAGAATGGCAACGCTAAATTAAAGTTTCTCATATTGTTTTATATCGGGAATAGTCTGTGTGTTTCATAATTCATACGGTTTGGTATAAATAGCCAAATTTTATGGGCTAATTAAATGCACAAAAAAAAAAAAAAAATACAAAATACAAAATCACCCCATTGGTTTAGTTTTCTTTTCTCAAAGAGCACCCAATTTTAGTTAAAGATGTGAATGTACGTAAATCCTCCCTTGTGGAAATATTATGATGTTAGTGGTCAAAATTGCGTATGATTTAATCAATGAGAATCGTCACGCATTTGCTTAGAGTTTGATTTTATCTTTATTTTGTTGAAAGATATATAATATTTTAATTAGACTAAATTACATTAGTCCAATGATTTATAAAAAATTATGAGTTCATTTCTTAATTTTTTAAATAAGGGTGTTCCTTGCTGTTTAAATTTTATAGGTTGTCGGTGATGAGTCAAAAATCTAATCGACGGACCAGATAACGAAAATAAAAAAACGAAAAACCATTTCAATATAAAATTCTACATTGTTGTTGGACACTGTTTGACCAACAGTAAATTCAGTAATATTTTTCTGATTGTATTTACAATTTAACAGAACAAAAATTGTAGCTCCAATCGTTTTAGTAATATTTTTTATTTTTCCAGTCAAAATATATAAAATTTTATTAAAAAAAGTGAATTACATGAATGGTCCTTATGGTTTGGGGTAAATTGCATGGTTGGTCCCTAACTTATTTTTGTAACTCGAAAGGTCCCTACTGTTTGGTTTTGTTACGCGTTGGATCCCTGTCTTACCTAAAAAGAATATTTTTACCTTGATTTTTTAACTTATTTAAATAAACACACATCAACCCCACCCCTCTCACTTTACCTTACCTACCCCACCATTTTTGCTATTTAAATAATAGTATTTTTAGGTAAATCAGAGACCAAACGCGTAACAAAACAAACTGTAAGGATCTTTCGAATTAAAAGAAAATAATTTAGGGGCCAATCACGCAAATTACCCCAAACCATAGGGACTATTCCTGTAATTTACTCCTACAAAACAAATTAGGACTTGAAAATTTCAAATTTCTTTTATTTCTAAATTGTAGATCTCTTTAATAAATTATATGGTGTATCATAAATCTTCATAGTTTAAAATCCAATATTCACAATTTAATAAACATAATAACTCATTAATACATAATTTAATATTTTCATGCATTATGCAAACAATTGTTCCAAAACCAAACAAAGTAAAAATGTATTTTTCAAAAATCAGAGTATCTCAAAAGTAACTAATATGGAAAAAGCCATCAGGGGATGCAGTGCAGTTAAGCCGGGTTATTCCCTTTAAAACTGGCAGCACCTAAAAAATGTTGAACCACAAACCGTAAGCATAAAGCTTAAGGAGTTCCCCAAAGTACCATATAACCATACATAATCTCAGGCATTGCCCACCATACAATCGGGTCCCGCCTAATATACATAACAGACCCCGCCCAACATAACTAACAGGTCACGCCCAACATATAAATGGGCCTAGCCCAAATATACAAATAAAAAGGGTCCAACCCCACATACAGATGCAAGAGTCATAAAGACAGCTAACATCCTACATAACACAATCTAGTTGGACAACATTAGTGCCTTTGACCCAAAAGTATAGTGAGAAGACTCACCTCAACCCTGAAGACAAGATAAACCACTACTTGAGTCGATGATATCAAGCCACCCCCTGCTAAACATATCCACAATAAAACCCTAATTAACAATTAAGGAAATGACGGGCCCACGAAAGGTCTAGACTGACAATTAATGTAACACCCCCATCTGGCACGTATCACAATATTGTCCGCTTTGGGCCACTCGGCACGAGGACTTCCCAGGGGGTCACCCATCCCGGTACTACTCCCGCCCGAGCACACTTAAATGCAGAGTTCTTATGGGATCTGCTGCCCTCACGACTTTAAAACGCGTTGTGATCGGGAAGGTATCCACACCCCTTATAAGGAATGCTTAGTTCTCCTTCCCAGCCGATGTAGGATCAGGTGCAACCCACCTTCACCCCCCATTATAGGGTTCGACGTCCCTATCGAACACATCGACCCGTGCCCTAGCTCTGATACCATTTGTAACACCCCCATCTGGCACGTATCACAATATTGTCCGCTTTGGGCCACTCGGCACGAGGACTTCCCAGGGGGTCACCCATCCCGGTACTACTCCCGCCCGAGCACGCTTAACTGCAGAGTTTTTATGGGATCTGCTGCCCTCACGGCTTTAAAACGCGTTGTGATAGGGAAGGTATCCACACCCCTCATAAGAAATGCTTAGTTCTCCTTCCCAGCCGATGTAGGATCAGGTGCAACCCACCTTAAAGTGGGTTAGATCTGATCCCACATCGGCTTGGAAGGAGAACGAAACATTTCCTTATAAAGGGGTGTGGATACCTTCCTTATCACAACGCGTTTTAAAGCCGTGAGGGCAGCAGATCCCATAAGAACTCTGTAGTTAAGCGTGCTCGGGCAGGAGTAGTACCGGGATGGGTGACCCCCTGGGAAGTCCTCGTGCCGAGTGGCCCAAAGCGGACAATATTGTGATACGTGCCAGACGGGGGTGTTACAATTAAACATCCTTTGAGCAAAAGACTATTTTTCCCTTGCTATACTAAGTCCCAACACAGTTGACCAAAAGTCAAACTGGTTAAAAAGTCAATAGTCAACACTCAGTTGACTTATGCCCTGTGTAAGTAATCTACACCCAGTGTAGAGCTACGGATTGTGTACAGAGGTTACACCCCATGTAGAACCTGTAACGCCCGCGGTTCTGGGCTAAGCATTATTAGATGATGTAATAGTCTAGGTTAACTATTGTAACTCCTTTTGAAGTAATAAAAGATGATATATTTGAGTATTATGTGAATTTATATGCTTATTATTTATTTATAAATTTATAATAAATAAAGGATAAAAATAAGCATCAAAATTAAAGTGTGAGATAAACCAGATATCTTTACATAAAGTTGTAGTGGTCGAAACTAGGATTCCGGGGATATAAAGAACGCCGAAATTTAAGTTATAACAAGGAAGTTATGACCCGTCGAAGTTTTGCAACGGAACAGGCACGACCGTAAATAGTGAATTTACGATAGAGCAAGTTTTAGCCTTAGTGACCAAAACGAAAGTCGTAGAATATGTTAAACCAAGAGCGTCCATAAAAAGAACGCCCAAATCTGACTTCGTATGAAGAAGTTATGATTTTTCGAAGTTTCGGCTTAGCAGTGTACAACCCAGAGTTCGAATATTAGATCGAGCGGTATTTAGCCAACACAACCTAAACGAGAAACGAAGATCTCATTAATAGTAGCGTAATGATAAAAAGACAAACGAAAACGGATGTTAGATGAAGAAGTTATCAAATTTTAACGGACCAATCCTGTCCCAGCCTGTTAATAATATAACTTTTAAAATAGAATTAAAATTAGCCAACGGAGTCTAAACGAGAGTTACAGAGTACATTCCCGCCTACTCGTGGATATAAAGAACATAAAAAACGGAGCTCGCATGAGGAAGATACGAATTTTTGAAGTTGGAATTAGAAATTGCGAAGTTGGTGCGAATAGTGATGACATGGCTCGATTTGGGCCGTCCATCGCTGATCAGAGGCTCGCTTCGGATTGCGACACGTTGCCTCACAAAATACGCCCTGCATCCGAGATCGGTACGCCCAACGTACGCCTCACACCACTCGGCCCAGCAAGCTCCACGTCGCACCACTCGGAGACCGCCACCTTGTACCTTATCCGAACTACGCCCATTGTAGTTGAGTTGTACGCCCAACGGACGGTCCGAAGTCCAGGCCTATAAATACCATGCGAAATGTTCCAGATTTCTCACTCATTTTTTCATTCTTTCTCTCACTACTTTCTCTCTCTAAGGTTTCTAAACCCTCCTAAAGCCTAGGTAAACCCCCTAGCAACCGAAGGAAGCCCGAGGCTCCCGGAGTCTCCAAGAAAAAGGGTTTTTCAGTTTGAAACTATGCCCACATGGAGCCCGGTTCTCAAGCAAACTTCCCAGTTTCGTTAAAGAAGGTTATTTTTAGAAGCGAGGTGCTGTCCAAATCACTCTGTATCAGGTGAGTGTATAGTCACTTTCATCTTACACATATATATGAAGTATGTTATAAAATTATGTGCTATATATATATATATATATATATATATATATATATATATATATATATATATATATATATATATATATATATGTCATCTGTTTACTTGAGATGTTTGTTGGAAGAGAAGATCTATACTTCTTTCTTTCAGATCTAAAACTTTTTCCTTCAGATCTACACTTTCTCATCTCAGATCTAAACTTTTTCTTCAGATCTAATCTGTATACTTTGAGATCTATGTTGAATGAAAGATTTGAACTTCTTTCCTGCAAATCTGAACTTTTTCTTCAGATCTAGATCGTATATGTATTTTATGCTTTGAAATTTATGTTGGATGAAAGCTGTAAACATTATTTTTCAGATCTAGACTGTATAAATATTTTATGCTTTGAAAGTTATGCTGAATGAAAGATGTAAACATTGTTTTTTTTCTCAGATCTAGACTGTGTATGTATTTTATATCTACAAATATGTTGGGTAGAGCAATGGGTAGCTGAAATAAATGATGTGTGTTAAAAAGATAAGAGGCCTCGATGTTTACGATGTTTAAGATGATCCAGTCATCTAGCGGAGTATAGATGACGACCACAGACTTTTCTAGGCACTCCATTGGAATTCTAGCATGCTCGCAACCTGTGGGTGGTTTTTGAAGATGTACTCCATCCCCCTCCATGGTTGCCTGACAGACACATATGGCTGAGGAATCCCTTTAGCAGTAGTGCCCATCCTGATGAAATTCCTTAGGATAGGACCCTTATAATAGATGCTTTAGGGACATAAAGTGAGGATAACAGAAACGGGTAATCGGGTTAGTGATTTGATGAAATTAAATAATGAACTTATTATTATGGGTTGAAAACCCTATATGCTCACCACGCCCCGCAGCCTGATCCACTCAGTTTCTTGTATTATAGGTAGTGGTAAAAGCATAGTTGGATGATTTGACGAGAGATTACGGATTTGAGGCAAGATAGTGTTTTGTGGCCTAAGATGTTTATTTATTTTTAGTTTATGCTTATGGTCTGTATCGATGATTGACATCCCGAGTTTTTGTAATGCAATGAAAATACATTTCTTTAAGAAATGCTTTGATGAAATTTATATCATATTTTGTTTTGGGAACAAATTCCGCAATACTTTTCTTAAGAAGTTACTCTGATTTTTTATTAAAAAGCATAAAAAAAATCAGTCTTTTTTGGCTGTAATAACGGGGATGTCACAGTTGGTATTAGGGCATTAGTTTAAGCGAACTAGAAATTTGTAGGATTTCTAGACTTAAACTTAGAATGCTAAGCGATGATCGTGAGATAAGTGTCTTCCATATTTTAGACAAGAGCACTAGTTTATTTTAGGAAAGGTGCCTAAAATGCTTTTATGTGCTAAATGCTTTATGTTTGCCCTGTATGCTTTTATTTGTTCTGATCTATGGTCTGTTGCCGACCGGATCCGGAAGATTCTAAGCGTACGAGTACGATATTAGAACTAGCATGTAACATTTCAGAGTGACAAGAGGAAATTAAATGTTTATCGTGAATAAAGATCTAAATTCACCTAATTTGGTGTATAGATCGAAATGGAAAAGACTTGAAATGGAGCTGGAAACGCAAATGAAAACAGGAGTCAGTGGCCTCGTCCTGGAGTGATTGAGCAGGTGCCGATAGTCGAAGTTGAACCTGAGCCAGTCACTATGGCCGGAGTGCAAGCCACGATTCGGGAAATGATGGCTGAACAAAGGGAAGACATGAGACAAATGCTACTGAATAACAGAAGTGGACCTTCAATTCCTGTTGAACAACCAGAGTGAAGTAACAGAGAGCCTGAAGAAGGGAATAACAGCCACACTATCAGTCAGGTGGAACCACCGGTGATTAGGAGGAACAACCATGATGAAGGAGACAAGAGGAATGAATGCAAGTATAAGGACTTCATAACTTGTAAGCCATCAACTTTCACGGGGGAGGAGGAACCAATTGGAGTCATGGACTGGATATCGGAGATGAAATTAGCTTTCGTAACATGTGGTTGCAAGGGAAAGCTACAGACCACATTTGTAGTGTGTTAGTTCAGAGGCGGCACTGTTCGGTGGTGGAACACTTTGGGGAAGAACCTAAGCCCCAATGAGCCACTGCAGTTGACTTGGGTAGAATTTTTGGTACACTTCAAGCGCAAGTACTGCTCAACCCAAAATATGCTTGAGCTAGAGAACCAGTTCTTGACATTGAAAAAGGGAAACATGTCCATTGATGAATACACTAATGCCTTCACTGACAAAATGGAGTTTGCTTTGTGCATCATTCTAGACGAGATGACGAAAGTTAACAAGCATGCAAAGGGACTTCCATAGGAGTACGTTGTGCCAGTCCGCCAGGCACCTACTCTGGAGGCAGCTATCTGGGCTGCCAAGTCTGTTGAGGAAATGGTCAAGGGGAGAGCCGCCAACAAGGTTGAGGTTGGCGAAAAGAGGAAGTTTGAGGGGTCGTCAAAATCTAACAAAAAGAACAAGTCTAGTTCAAAGAAATTTGGAGGAGGAGGAAACGAAGCAAAGTGGTGTGAGAAGGGTAAGAAGAAACACTCGGGGAAATGTAGCGAGGAGGTGACTTGCTACAAATGTGGAAGGAAAGGGCATTACGCCAATGAGTACACATCTAACAAGAAGGTGTGCTATGGATGTAATGAGGAAGGGAACATCACTAAGGATTGCCCAAAGAAGAAGGAGGCGACAAGGCCCAATGTCCCACCGAAGCCAAAAGCCAGAGCTTTCCAGATGACCCTGGAAGCTGTAACACCCCGTTTATTTAAATAAATTAATAAATGTAAGTCCCAGACTGATTTGTGAAGAATTTTAGATGTTGAGGGTTAAAAGTGTGAATTCCAGATTATTTTTGTAAGAATTTATGAAGGCAAGGAGTAAATGGTAAATTATGGGACTTCATTTGAAGAGATTATGGAAGATAGGGGACTGTTTGGTAATTTCCGTACCTAAGTTGTAATGGATTCTAATATTCAGGGTTTAAATTGTAAATATTGGGTTAGATTTGAAAAGATACCTAGGGGGAGGGACCACAGATGTAATTATGGGAAAGATGTTATATGGACCGGGTATATATTCATTTCGTCAACTCATTTGTAACCTAACCCTAAAGAAGTGTCGGCCGCCACCCCTCCAACCTTATACCTCCTAGCCGCCGGCCGCTATCACCACTCATCTAGTTCGTGTTTCCGACCAGATTGAGGCTGCCAAGCGAACGCCGAGCCTCCACCATTCTTCTCCTCCTTCTCCGCCGTCAAGGTCACGACTCGTTAGTGCCAAAGAAAACGTTTAATGTTGCTGCTCCGTTGCCAATGACGTCGAGGCCGCCTCCACCACCCTCATTTCCTGTTACATCATCGCATTTACCATTCCATGTGAAGTCGGTTGCCTTGTGCCATTAGTGAAGACGAGCAGATTCCCTCCTTCGTAGCTACGCTGCTGATGTTAGTCCTGTCCCGTTGTCCGCCGTTGTTGCTGCCATGAGAGCCACTCCTGTTGCTGATGGTGTTGTTGCTGCCATCCTAAAATGATTTCTGCCGCCGCTAACACCGACTCTTAACGCCGTTGTGGTGCGTTTCAGGGAAGGTGTAATGCCGCCAGATCCTTGTGGATGGCTCTGTCGAAGATGCGTTTGTATTCGTGGGTTATTGTTGTCCCACCGTGAATTGCTGCCATCCTCCACCGCCACCAGCCACCGTGGATGGTAGCTGTGTGCACGTCTTACTATGTGTAGATGGGTGTGGGTGTATTTTCGTTAGCAGCAGGTGTGTTTGGGTGCTTTGTTTAGTAGGAGTTCACGGAAAATCCACCGCCACCACCGTGAGGTGGTGGCTGCCGCCAAGCACCACCGCCGGCCACCATGGTGTGGTTGTGTGTGTGTTATTGAGTGTATGTGGTTATGTTTGGATTAAACATTGTAATTGTAATTAGCTTTGGTTAAGGTGGTGGCCGCCGCCGTGAGCCACCATCGTCTACCAATACCCGAGGTGGTAGTGGGTGGTGCCTCGCTATCAAACCCTAATGGGCTTAGATATTGGTTTTGGGCATATTGGGCCATGTTTGGGTGGAAAACCATAATTATGAGTATTGAGCCTTAGATTTATTGGTCCCACTTGTGGGCCATTGGGATTGGATTGTGAATTAAGCCCAAACTATTCCATGCCATTTATCTAGTAAAGTAAAGGAATTAATGGATCAAGTCCTTAATGGACTAATTGAGAAAATCCTAATATTTGAGAATTTATCAGGACACACACGAGACTTATTTAATAAGTGAAATATTAAATAATAATCATTGGCAGAAATTAATCTAAACAATAATCTCACTTAATCCTAAGTATCATTTTATATGAAACCCTAATTTCACTTGGGCTTTGTGTTGGGCCATCCAAGAATAATCAAATGGACTAGAGTAATTAGTTGGGCTCTAGGGTAAGGCCCATATGAAGGATTGGGCCTAATTTGGAAAACTGGTCCATAGTTTGGGCCTAGATGGCTGTATGATATTGGGCCCTTAGAATGAGACATGTTGGACTGGACTGGACACTTGGGTCTTAAGGGAAGCCCATGTAGACGTTTGGGCCTAATTTGGAAAATTGGGCCATATATTGGGCTTTGATCCCTAGTTGACTTTGGGCCTATGTATTGGACCTTGGGCTTGGGTAAGCCAAGCTTGGGGTAATGTAGTAATTATCCAAAGTATATAATTATAGTTATGTAGTGGAACCTAATTATTAATTGAGTGTTATTTTGATGTTGACAGATCGGGAATCTGTCATCTAGCAGCTGAGGTCGAGTTTGCGGGACTTCAGCAGTGTGGGATTGAGTATGTGGGACTTCATCAGTGTGAGGTGAGTTTCCTTCCAGTAGGAATGGGTCTACGGCCACAATGCCGACTCGTTTAGTTAGCAGTAGTTTCGGACTTTGGTCCGATGCAGTAGTTCAGTATGCTTGATGTCTTTATGATTCAAGCATGTCTTTGTGTTATGTGATCTGGACTTTGGTCCGATGCAGTATACAATATATGTGTTTATGCTAGTTGATATGTTTATGCTATGCTATGTTATGCTCAGTCACTTTCCAGAATTTGGTCCGATGAAGGGGACAAGGTCCCAGTTAGTTCCGGATTTTGGCCCAATGCAGTTAGTTCTGGACATCGGTCTGATGCAGGGGACAAGGTCCCAGTTAGTTCCGAACTTCGGTCCGATGCAGAGGGTAAGGACCTGGTTAGTTTCCGGACTGGTCCGATGCAGTTTTCGGACTTCGGTCCGATGCAGTGGGCAAGGCCCAATATGTGTTTATATGTTATTGTTCGTTATGTTGTAGTTTGGGGGAGCTCACTAAGCTTCGTGCTTACAGTTTTCAGTTTTGGTTTCAGGTACTCAGTTTTCAAAAGAGGAGCTCGGGAAGATTGCAGTGCACACACCATTTGTTCAACCTGGGATGTTTATACTCTGATATATTTGACAATTGTTATGATATTTTGAGATACATTGTTTATGATTCTTATATGACATTCGATAGCTATGGTTTTATTACTGATTTAAAACAAAATTTTCAAACTGTGTTTTTGGGATGTTTTAGAAGTCGCGAAGGAAGAGCGGATGTCGCTTCAGGTACCTTTCTTGTAAATGGATTGCCTGCCAATATACTATTTGATTCCGAAGCCAACTACTCCTTTATATCACATAAATTTGGTGAAAGACTAGCATTGCCTATAGAAAAACTTGATGATGTCCTAGTTGTAGAAGTTGCTAGTTGCAAATTCATACCTGTTAGCAATTGCATTAGGAATATCGTCATCGACTTGAACGGAAACGAATTCAACGAGGAGTTGTTACCTATTAAGCAAAACAGTTTTGATATCGTGCTGGGAATGGATTGGCTTAGCACCAATGATGCTGAGATACTGTGCAAGAAGAAGATAGTAAGAGTGAACCCGCCTGCGAAAGAGACATTTTTCGTCTATGGGGACAAACGTAGAGTGAATTCTGTAATCATTTCCCTAATGAAAGCCAGAAAATGTTTGTCCAAAGGATGCACATCATACTTGGCATTTGTGATCGATGCTAAGAAAGAGAAGAAAGAGATGCAAAATATACCAGTGATGCGTGACTATCCAGAAGTCTTTCCCGAAGATCTTCTTGGATTGCCCCCTGATAGACAAGTGGAGTTTCGAATAGAATTGTTACCAGGAACAACACCAATAGCAAAAGAACCATATCGATTAGCACGGACGGAGATCAACGAGCTTATGATGCAACTTCAGGAGTTATTGGACAACGTTTTCATTCGACCTAGTTCATCACCCTGGGGAGCTCTGGTGCTATTCTTAAAGAAGAAAGACGAAAGCATGAGAATGTGTATAGACTACCGAGAGCTGAACAAGGCAATGGTAAAGAACAAGTACCCATTGCCGAGGATTGATGACTTATTCAATCAACTTCAAGGTTCGAGCTATTTCTCAAAGATCGATCTTAGGTCAGGATATCATCATCTGAAGGTAAGAGAGCAGGATATTGAGAAGACTGCGTTCAAAACAAGATATGGACACTACGAGTTCTTGGTTATGTCGTTTGGATTGACCAATGCTCCAATTGCATTCATGGATTTGATGAACAGGGTTTGTAAACCATTCCTCGATAAATCCGTAATAGTATTCATAGATGACATTCTGGTTTACTCTAAAAGCGAGCAGGAGCATGGTAAGCATCTTCGAGAGGTGCTAGAAGTTTTGAAGAGCGAGAAGCTGTATGCAAAGTTCTCCAAATGTGATTTTTGGATTCGAGAAGTCCAATTCTTGGGTCATGTGGTTAACCAAGAAGAGATCATGGTTGACCCAACAAAGATTGATGCTGTGACGAAGTGGGAGCGACCAAAGAGTCCTACACAGATTCGAAGCTTTCTAGGATTAGCTGGATATTATCGAAGGTTTATCCAAGGGTTTTCTTCGATAGCTGCTCCATTGACAACTTTGACCCATAAAGGAGCCACTTATACTTGGAGTGAGAAACATGAAGAAGCATTCGAGAAGCTAAAGAAGAAATTATGTTGTAACAACCCGAAATTTACATCCTTAATTGTAACCCTTTTCGCGACTCGTTCCGATCACCCAATCGCCGTTTCCGATTTCGTTTTCGTTTCCGACCTTTTATTAAGTCATTAATGTGAATATTATTTTATGACTTAATAAGTGTCTTATTACCCTTAGAACTTAATCTAACGTCTCATATTAATGATCGGAACATTTTTAGAACCAACCATATCGGGTTACGGCAAATTGGCCGGATGCGACCAAAAGCCTCGTCTAACGCCGGTATCGGGTAGAATTCCACCGCGTCCAAGTTTTGGGAACTATATAAACGTGTTAAACCTTTCATTTGAAGCTTTTTCCTTCTCTCTCTACTCTCTCTCTAACCTCTCTCCTAAAATCCAAGATTTAGGGTCCAAAACTCAATTTTAAGGCCTCAAATCCTTAAGGTAACTTCCTAACCTCATTGTATAGTTTATTTGACTTCCAAATTCGAGACTTAATCATGAAATAGGGCACAAAGTATGAGTTTACGGCCCATGAAGGTGCCTAGGCCGTAAACACCAAAAATGAAGGGTTTTGAGCCCTTAAACCCCTCCTTGACAAGTTTGGGACTTAGATATGGCTTAATGGCTTCAAGATTTGGACTCTAAACATTTAAAACATGGATTTTGTGAGGTTTGAAGGAGTTTACGGCCAAGGCATGTGCTTGGGCTGTAAACTCATATAAATGAGGTTTTCATGCCCTTAAACCCTTCCAAATCTCAAACAAGGCTTAGATATGAATTATAGAATATTGGTTTTAGCATTTGGGCACCTTAAACATAAATTTTGGGGGATTTGTGTGAGTTTACGGCCAAGGCATATGCTTGGGCCGTAAACTCCTTATAAATGGGTATAAAATCAATTCTAAAGTGTTAGAAAGCCATCCAACACCACCAAAAGCCTTGGAATAAATCATAGAACCAACCAAAAATAGTTTAAGGACTTTAAACACATCAAAATCCCACATTTGAGAGTTTACGGCCATAGAACATGTCTCATGGCCGTAAACTCATAAAATGGTGTCAATTGGTGCCCCAAACTCATTTCTAGGCTTGTGGGAATTTTTAGAATCACATGTGATTAATTTTAACACCTTAACAACACTTATTCTATGAGATATGTGAGTTTACGGCCATAGAACCCATGCCTAGGCCGTAAACTCCCTTAAGTGTTGTATTTCATGATTTTAATTCAATCCAAGCCTTAGTTAAAATTTTTCCAAGCATTTCCAAGTATCCATACCCATTTGTGAGCCATTAAACACCATAAACCACCCCTCTATGAGTTTACGGCCGTAAACTCATGGGGAATGGGTGTTTAGGCCGTAAACATCATTAGGGAGTCTACTTTTGGGGAGTAAACTCAAATCCCAAGTCCCACGCTTCAATTCCCGTCCGTAGATGTCACCCGGGTCACTCCAAACACCCGTTTTGAGGTGTTTTCGTTCGTTGGAGTGTAACTTCATATCTAATTAGAGTTTGTAAATCTAATTAGATATATTTGTATGCCATTTCATTTTACATAGGAACCTCGCATGTTATCAGGCCTCGATTCGACGTTTAGCATCCGAAATCGACACATTTCCGCGTCCGGTGAGTTCATACCCCTACCCTTTTTCAATGGTTTTTCAATGTTTTCAGGGGGGGAATACAAGCAAAAGTACAAGTATATCTTGTACTCAATCACATGATTTCAATTTAATGGTTTTATAATTGTACACTTTAAGAATTGAAAACCTTTTAAACAAACCGTTTTAAATTGCAGAGTTGTTTGTTTTAACCCGATTTTCAATTCTTATTATACACTGTTATATTGAGTACTTGGTAATTGATTGTTCACATTTAAACTGATAGAATACATAAACCATTGTAATGTCTGTAATAAAACACTAAGGTTCGAGTGTAAAAGACAGACTCCATTAGAAAACATGAAACATCTATATGTCCTTAACAATACACCTAGGCTCGAGTGTGATAGATAAATACCATCATAACACACAAATCACTGTAACGTCCTTAATAATACACCTAGGATCGAGTGTAAAGGACCATAATCATTAAATAACACCTAGGCTTGAGTGTAATGTCCTTAATAAAACACCTAGCTAGGCTCGAGTGTAAAGGACAGGTACGTAGAATATAGTCAGTTGTAAATACTACTTTCCTAGTCGAAAAGTAAAGAGTAATCTTAATGATTGGAGACACGTCCTTGTAACACTTCCATGGAACGAGATAGTGGAGGACTAACCCTGTAACCAGAATCTCCATTCGTAGTAGAGCGTGGCTTGAGTGTATAGATCTATACGGGACTGACAATCCCACACCTGGCTGCTAGCTACAGCCGAACCGAATGGTTCAAGGGTGACAAAAGTCATAAATAGGATACTGACCATGGTCCGAGTCATATCCAGTCTAAGTATGGTAGGACTCGCAATCTAGATTATTAACGTTTCAGATTCATTTACTAGCTTTATGTACGTAATAAAGCTAATGTACGTCTAGGGATTGCAGATACACACATAGTCAGGGAAACATGGGGTTTTCCTGGGGAGAACATTGAACATAACCAGAACCAGTAAAGACACACTCACACAGTCAGGGAAACATGGGGTTTTCCTGGAGAGAACATTGAACATAACCAGAACTAGTAAAGACACACACACACACAGTCAGGTAAACATGGGGTTTTCCTGGGAAGGACACCTAACATAGTCAGAAACTAGTAACAGTTCACACACTCACAGTCAGGAGAACATGGGGTTCTTCCTGAGTAACAGTAGTACGAAATTAGAGAAGTGTAATAAGTTAAACAATTGAATTACATTTCACAAGAACAATCATGTTTTAATTAAACATCGTTTACTTTACTTTCGGATTTGGAAACTAACTTTACATAAGAAAATATGGGATTTTCTTGGATAACTACTTTTCAGGAAAACAAAGGAACTCGTACATTTTCAGAAAAACTAACCGCTTATGAACTCACCAGCTTTATGCTGATTTTCAAACCGCTTGTATTCTCAGGTCCGAGTTAGACAGGTACCCGAAGATCCTTTTGTGTGAAGATGGAGTTCTCAGAAGACTCATTTTGTATTGTTCATATATACTATGTATTACTTGTATAATTTATACTTTTGAAACAAATGTAAAACTTTCATATATGTAATGTAATGGTTGATTTACTTTACTTACTATGCACATTGGATTTGATACTCTACGTGGAGTCAACCCCGGAAATGTTTCCGCCTTCGGTTTTCGGGGTGTGACATATGTGAAACACCGATTCTTTCTCTGCCCGATGGCGTTGAAGACTTTGCAGTTTATAGCGATGCATTTGGAATTGGGTTAGGTTACGTTCTAACCCAAAGGGATAAGGTGATAGCATATGCATCGAGGAAATTGAAAGAACACGAAAAGAACTACCACACTCATGATCTGGAGTTGGCGGCGGTAGTATTTGCACTAAAGATATAGAGGCATTATCTTTACGGCACGAAGTGCAAGCTTTTCACTAATCACAAGAGTCTTCAGTATCTCTTTGATAAAAAAGAGTTGAATATGAGGCAACGACGCTGGCTAGAGTTTCTTAAGGATTGCGATTGTGAGATACTTTACCACCTTGGTAAAGCAAATGTCGTAGTTGATGCTTTGAGCCGAAAAATAAGCCTTGAAAGAAAAAGACCAAGAGCGTTGAGAATAGAAGTTGTATCGACTATTGTGGAAAGTATCAAGAAAGCTCAAGAAGAAGCTTCAGAGAAGAATGACCGAAAAGAAGAATGTTTGGGAAAAACGTTGGTGTTCGGTACAAACCGTCAAGGACTGAAGGTATTCCAAGATCGGATTTGGGTCCCTAAGACGGGAGGAATAAGAGATCTTCTAATGGAAGAAGTGCACAAGACCATGTACTCGATTCATCATGGCAGCACAAAAATGTATATGGATCTAAAACCCTATTACTGGTGGCCGACGATGAAGCTCGATGTCGTGAAGTATGTGGCAGAGTGTGTAACCTGTGCGAGAGTTAAGGCACAACATCAGAAACCATATGGGAGTTTAGAACCTTTACCTGTTCCCATGGGTAAATGGGAAGACATTACTATGGATTTTGTCACTAAACTGCCCAAAACAAAGGACGGTCACGACATGATTTGGGTAGTCGTTGATCGGTTCACTAAGAGCGCACACTTCATACCATTCAATGAAGGATGGTCGATTGATAAGCTCACAAATACTTATGTGAAGGAGGTCTTAAGACTTCACGGTGTTCGTTTAACGATTGTATTAGATCATGATAGTCGTTTCACGTCAAGGTTTTGGAAGAGTCTACAAGAGGAATTGGGTACGAAATTGTGTTTAAGTACAACTTATCATCCACAAACCGATGGTTAGAGTGAAAGAACGATTCAAACATTGGAGTATATGCTAAGAGCGTGTACCCTAGAGTTACAAGGTAATTGGGATGAACACTTACCTCTGGGAGGGTTTTCCTACAACAATAGTTACCATTTGAGTATTAAGATGGAACCTTATCAAGCCTAGTACGGATAGAAGTATCGTACGCCGTCTTTGTAACATCCCAGATTCCCAGGTATTATTCATTTCTACATTTTTAGTATTTTGTGAGGAGACTCGGCAAGTTGGAGCTAAAACTCGTCGAGTAGGATCGCGATTTGGACAAGGATTCGTGTCTGGACTCGACAAGTCCAAGGAGTGGGCTCGGCGAGTCCACGCTGTTTAATGAAACCCTAATTCTTTGGGTTTGGAACCTATTTAAGGGCACGTAGAGCCTCCCATTGCGGCTACCAGTCCCTTGAGAGAACCCTAAGAGAGGTAATTCGTTTTGGGAGAGAGGAAGTCACTTTTGAGCCTTTGTATTCTTTCTTTAGCAAGAGGAAGGTGGCAAGAGCAAGGAGGAGGTGAGGTTCCAGCAAATCCAGAGTCCAGAGGCATCATTTTGAGGTAATGTTCGAATCTCCTTCAGTTATAGGGTTGATCTTTAGAGTTGGGTGTTATATAACCCCTTTGGAGAGTGATTATGTGAAGCAAATGGTTCCTCTTCGAGTTTTTGCCTTGGATCTGGACTCAAAGAGGTCCAGAGACCTTAACC
Source organism: Lactuca saligna (assembly GCF_052625555.1). Lineage (NCBI taxonomy): Eukaryota > Viridiplantae > Streptophyta > Magnoliopsida > Asterales > Asteraceae > Lactuca > Lactuca saligna. Next base: position 178,486,139 of record NC_136417.1, on the reverse strand, counting down.
TTTGGAGATTTTTGGGTTATTATGGAGTCATTGGACCTAGGTGGTTATTTTTGGGATAATATATCCTTTTGATGCCTTCTGGGGGTTAATCTGCTTCGAACTTTATGTGACATTCATGCTTGGGAAGGCTAGATCTATGGTTTGGGAAAGCAGATCTGACCTTAGAAGGTCAATAAAGTTTGTGCATGGCATGAACTCGCTGAGTTGTTCTTGGGACTCGGCGAGTAGGGTTGGGGTTTCACGTAAAGTGTTCAGCTTGTGGACTCGCCGGGTTGGGGGATAACCCAGTGAGTCAGGAAGAGTCAGTATGGGGTTGAGTCAAGCCGGATCTCGCCGAGTTGTTCTTGAGACTCGGCGAGTTGAGTCGTGGTTGCCCTGCGATTCATGCCAGGTGGAACTCGTCGAGTTAGGGAAGTGTTCGACGTGCCAAGAAAGATCCGAGGGAGTCAGTGAACGCATTAGACTCGCCGAGTTGCTTTGGTGCACTCACCAAGTCCGGTCAAAGTTGACTGTTGACCAGAGTTGACCAATGTTGACTTGATAGGGTTAGTCAACCTTAGTAGTAAAAGTGTTAATTAGAGGTATATTGTATTATAGGAAGATTATAGTGTGGGGGATCGAGCACGAGTGATTCCAGGGATTTGCGAGTTATCGAGATACACGAGGTGAGTCTTCTCACTACACTTTACCTTGAGTAGGTAACTAGAGTTATGCGATACAGTGTTTGTATGCTATATATATATATATATATATATATATATATATATATATATATATATATATATATATATATATATATGTGTGTGTGTGTGTGTGTGTTATGTGTTTCACTACATTATTCTTTGTGATTTATCCTGTGCATGTTTACAGAGTTAGAACCTGAGGGTTCACAGAGTTTGGGTGCACGGACCCACAGAGTTATAGCCTCGAGTGGCTAATATGTGTTATATGTGGTATTTTGGGGAACTCACTAAGTTTTGTGCTTACAGTGTTGGTGTTATTTGTTTCAGGTACTAGTGACAACCGTGGGAAGGCGCCGACTTGATCAGTACACACACACACGGATTTTATGTTATGAGATCTTGGGATTTTGTATGACATGAATTGTATTTCAAACATGGGTGTTTTTACGAATATTAAATGAATTATGTTTTCTTATAAAATGCGAAAAATTGTTTTGAAATTTAGGTTGTTACAAGTTGGTATCAGAGACTTGGTTTGAGGGATTCGGGTACACCTTCGGGAGTATTTGATCTCAAACTGTGGATTTGGAAAAAAAATTTCAAAAGAGAACCAAATTTTCTAAAAGAAGTAAAAGATTTTTAGAGAAACTCAGAGTAGAAATGTGTGTACGATCAGTCAGCGCCCGAACGGTGATTTCCCAAAATACCCTTATGTTATATGTTTACGAGATTGATATGATGTATTCTCTTGCTAAAGTAGGCTAGGTATTCCTATTAGGACTAGAGTGCCCTGATTTGTGATGCCTTAGCCTAGGGAGAGGTGAGCTGCTATGAGATGCTTGAGAGTGAATAGGTAGCAGCGAGGAGCTTGTGAGAGATCTGTTTGAGAGTGATAGAGTACTTGAAATTTGGGATCTGAAGAGGAGGATTTGGGGTGTACACTGAAACGGTGTGGACAATAGTATTGGGCCCGTACTACTGAAAGCACCGGGGCGGTGTACAGTTCAAGTAAGAACCTTCGGTATGCCAAGGATCAAGGAGGGAAGAGTTGTCGAGTGTGAGTATGCTCGAATGAATTCTAATTTATCGTATGTTGTATTTCATAGATAGATCATGGTGAGGACACGTCTTATGCCAAAGAGCAGTGGGGCTAGTGATGAGGAGATCCGCCGGATCATCCACGAGGAGGTGGCTGCAGCCATCAGGGCAGAGATACCAGAGATGTTTGGGTCTATTAAGACCATGCTGATTGAGACTTTTGACGAGCGTTATGCTGCTCTTTCTGAGGCTGCAGTTGCGGCGGCCACTGCATCTGTCGCTGTTGCGAGGCCGCAGGGTGGTGATGCATTGCTGTTCCGAGAGTTCAGCAATACGAAACCGCCAGAGTTTGATGGGACCCAGGACCCGGTGGCGGCTATGAGGTGGATTTCAGACATAGAGGGGTGTTTCTTCACTTGCTCATCTCCTGAGCATTTGAGAGTCCGATTCGCGCTGAACCAGCTTCGCTTGGGAGCGAAGGACTAGTGGAAGTTTGTGACGCGCACTTTTCGCCTGCTGAGCTTGTGGCAGTGACCTGGGAGAGGTTCACTGCCATGTTCCGAGATAAGTACGTTCCCCAGGTGGAGAGGGAGCGTTTGGACCAGGAGTTTCTGACCCTCAAGAAGGGTACTGAGTCTGTTACGGTGATTACCAGGATGTTCCACGAGAGGGCGATGTTCTGCCCTGAGCACGTGTCCACTGAGCAGCCACGCATGAGCCGATATTTGAGTATTCTGAGGCGAGATATTTGGGAGTTCGTGGCGAACTCCTCGTACTGGACATTTTCCGAGCTTCAGGAAAATTCCCGGAAGAGGGAGATTGAGCTAGAGACTCAGGTCAGGGAGGAGGCGGAGTCTCAGGGGAGGGATCGGCGACCGACACAGTCCCAGCCGGCAGCCAAGCGGGCCAAGCCCACTGATCCCAAATCTGGGAGCCAGAAGGGCCACACTTGTGGAAAGTACGACAAGGGTCATGATGGAGTATGTAGGGCTGGTTCTTGCTACAAATTTGGCAAGGAGGGGCATATGGCCAAGGACTTCCCCAAGGGGTTTGCAATATGTTTTCACTGCAACCAGACCGGACACTGGAAGGCGGAGTGTCCGTTGTTGCGGGGATCAGCTCAGGGAGCACCTCAGGGATCTGCCCCTACCGCCATCAGAGCTACCGAGAGTCGGCCAGTGAAGGCCGAGGCGTCGAGGGCACGATGGAGAGCTTTTCAGTTGACCGCGGAGGAGGTTCGTGTAGCGCCCGATGTTGTGGCTGGTATGTATTCTTTCGTGTATTTATTTTGATGATGGAGATATTATGCTTATATTATCTTATGCGTAGGTACTTTTCTTGTGAATTATGTACCTGCCTTGGTGTTATTTGACTCGGGTGTGAGTTGGTCTTTTGTATCTTTGGCTTTTAGTCAGCTTATTAGTGTTAGTCGCGAGGCGCTAAGTCGGACTCTGAGAGTTTCCATAGCTGATGAGAGGGTGAGATATGCCACAGAGGTGATCCGCGGGTGCGTACTCGAGATTTTCGGTGTTGAGTTCCTGATTGACTTGGTTCGTATTGCGATGGTTGATGTCTGTGTCATTGTGGGCATGGACTGGTTGAGCAGATTCGATGCGGTTATCGACTGTGAGTGACAGGTGGTGACCATACGAGACTCTAGTGGGGGAGTTCTTACGGTGTACGGTGAGGGTACACGTTCTGGATCAGTGTTTTGTTCGACCGCTAGAGTGAGGCAGTGTCTACAGCAGGGCTGTAAGGGTTTTGTGGTGTACGTGATGGATACGCGGGATGATTTCGAGAGGTCGAGGTCAGTGGAGGAGGTTTCGATAGTGTGTGAGTTCCCAGATGTCTTTCTAGAGGAGTTGCCAGGTGTACCTTCCGTGAGGAAAGTGGAGTTCAGAATTGATTTGGTTCCGGGAGCCGCGCCTATTGCCAAGGTGCCTTATCGCCTTGCACCTTCAGAGATGCAAGAGTTGTCCTCGCAGCTTCAGGACTTGTTGGGAAAAGGATTTATTCGGCCGAGCAGCTCACCGTGGGGAGCGCCTATCCTTTCTATTGAGAACAAGGATGGTTCACACCGGATTTGCATTGATTACCGGGATTTGAACAAGCTGACGGCCAAGAACCGTTACCCGTTGCCGAGGATCGATGATTTGTTCAATCAGTTACAGGGAGCATCTTGGTTCTCCAAGATCGATTTGAGGTCTGGATACCATCAGGTGAGGGTGCAAGATGAGGACATCCAGAAGACAGCATTCAGGACGCGTTATGGGCATTACGAGTTTGTGGTGATGCCTTTCGGGCTCACCAATGCCCCGATAGTGTTCATGGATCTCATGAACCGAGTGTGCAGGCCGATGCTGGATCGGTTAGTGATTGTATTCATCGATGACATCTTGGTATATTCGAGATCTAGAGAGCAACATGATGAGCATTTGAGGGAGATCCTCGGAGTTCTGAGATCGGAGAGGCTTTATGCCAAATTCTCCAAGTGTGATGTCTGGTTGCGAGAGGTCCAGTTCCTGGGACATCTCGTTAACCATAAAGGGATATTGGTCGACCCGGCCAAAGTTGAGGCAGTGATGAGATGGGAGGTGCCAAGGTCACCCTCTGAGATCAGGAGTTTTCTAGGGTTGGCCAGTTATTATCGGAGATTTATCAAGGATTTCTCTAAGATCGCAATGCCACTCACCAGATTGACCCAGAAGGGTGTCACTTTTTCATGGGGCCCCGAGCAGCAGGCCTCCTTTGAGATGCTTCGCCAAAAGTTATGCGAGGCCCTGGTGTTAGCCCTCCCGGAGGGAATGGAGGACTTTGTGGTATACTGCGATGCATGGATCTTGGGGATGGGAGCGGTGCTGATGCAGAGAGGGCATGTGATAGCATACGCATCGAGGCAGCTGAAGCCACATGAGATGAGGTATCCCACCCATGACCTAGAGTTGGGGGCAGTGGTGTTCACCCTCAAGATTTGGCGTCACTATCTGTATGGGGTTCGGTGTACGATATACACAGACCATAAGAGCCTGAAATATTTGATGGATCAGCCCAACCTAAATATGAGGCAGATGAGGTGGTTGGATGTGGTTAAGGACTATGATTGTTAGATCCTGTACCCTCCGGGCAAGGCTAATGTGGTAGCCGACACCCTGAGTCGCAGGGCGGAGGGCGCCTCGTTGTGAGGTGTATGCTTGCGTTTGATCGTGATGGATCCGGTGTTGGACACCATTCGTGGAGCACAGGCTGAGGCCGTGAGGTCGGAGAACCAGAAGAAGGAGCGAGTGGTAGGGTTGGTATCGGAGTTCGTTACCGATGGTCGGGGGCTTATGACATTTCAGGGGCGGATTTGGGTGCCGTTTGTGGGAGGGACGCATACCATTTTGATGGAAGAAGCTCATCGGTCGAAATTCTCGATCCATCCTGGGGCCACTAAGATGTATTTGGATCTGAGGAGGGAGTATTGGTGGCCCTGTATGAAGAGGGATGTTGCGTGGTTTGTTGAGAGGTGCTTAACCTGCCGTAGGGTTAAGGCCGCGCACCAGAGACCGCATGGTAGGTTGCAGCCGTTGGAGGTTCCCGAATGGAAGTGGGAACATATTACCATGGATTTTATCACCAAGTTTCCAAGGACTGCAAGGGGAGCCGATGCAATTTGGGTGATTGTGGACAGGTTGACGAAGAGCGCCCACTTCCTTGCTATTAGTGAGAGCTCCTCCGCAGAGAAGTTAGCAGAGATGTATGTAAGGGAAGTGGTATCTCGGCATGGGGTGCCAATCTCGATTGTCTCAGACTGGGATGTGCGTTTCACTTCCAGATTCTGGAAGAAGTTTCATGAAGAGCTGGGTACTAGGCTGCATTTTAGTACCGCATATCACCCCCAGACAGATGGACAGAGTGAGCGGGCGATTCACAAGCTCGAGGACATGCTCCGGACATGTGTGATGGATTTCGGGGGGAGTTGGGATACGTACTTTCCATTGGCAGAGTTTTCTTACAATAACAACCATCATTCGAGTATCGGTATGCCACCTTTTGAGTTGTTGTATGGGAGGAGGTGTCGGACCCCCATTTGCTGGGGAGAAGTCGGACATCGTGTTATGGGCAGTACTGAGATCATACTTCAGACAACAGAGCAGATCCAGCAGGTAAGACAGAGGTTGTTGACCGCTCAGAGTCGGCAGAAGAGTTATGCGGAAAGATGCCGGTCCGAGCTTGAGTTTCAGGTCGGCGACTCTATGCCCCTGAAGGTATCTCCTTAGAAAGGAGTGATTCGATTTAGGAAGAGGGGCAAGTTGGGGCCCCGATATATTGGTCCATTTCGGGTGGTCACGAGGGTAGGTAGGGTAGCCTATCGTTTGGAATTGCCAGCAGAGTTGGGGCAGATTCACGACACTTTCCATGTGTCGCAATTGCGGAAGTGTATAGCCGATGAGTCGGCAGTGGTTCCATTAGAGGATATTCAGGTGGATGCGAGCCTGAATTATGCTGAGAGACTAGTGGCAATCAGAGATCGGAAAATCAAGGTTCTGAGGAACAAGGAGGTACCCTTGGTTTTGATTCAGTGGCAGCATCGGAAAGGGTCCGATATGACTTGGGAGCCAGAGCGTGAGATGCGCGAGCAGCATCCAGAGTTATTTGCAGAGCGAGACTTCGATGGTGAAGTCTAGTTCTAGTGGGGGAGAATTGTAACAGCCCGGATTCCCAGGTATTATTCATTTCTACATTTTTAGTATTTTGTGAGGAGACTCGGCGAGTTGGAGCTCAAACTCGCCGAGTAGGATCACGATTTGGACAAGGATTCGCGTCTGGACTCGGCGAGTCCCTGCTGTTTAATGAAACCCTAATTCTCCGGGTTTGGAACCTATTTAAGGGCACATATAGCCTCCCATTGCGGCTACCAATCCCTTGAGAGAACCCTAAGAGAGGTAATTCGTTTTGAGAGAGAGGAAGTCACTTTTGAGCCTTCGTATTCTTTGTTTAGCAAGAGGAAGGTGGAAAGAGCAAGGAGGAGGTGAGATTCCAGCAAATCCAGAGTCCAGAGGCATCATTTTGAGGTAATGGTTCGAATCTCCTTCAGTTATAGGGTTGATCTTTAGAGTTAGGGTTTTATAACCCCTTTGGAGAGTGATTATGTGAAGCAAATGGTCCCTCTTCGAGTTTGTGCCTTGGATCTGGACTCAAAGAGGTCCAGAGACCTTAACCATTGGAGCTTTTTGGGTTATTATGGAGTCATTGGACCTAGGTGGTTATTTTTGGGACAAAATATCCTTTTGATGCCTTGTGGGGGTTAATCAAGCATCAAGCTTCGAACTTTACATGACATTCATGCTTGGGAAGGACAGATCTATGGTTTGGGAAAGCAGATCTGACCTTAGAAGGTCAATAAAGTTTGTGCATGGCATGAACTCGCCGAGTTGTTCTTGGGACTCGGCGAGTAGGGTTGGGGTTTCACGTAAAGTGTTCAGCTTTTGGACTCGCCGGGTTGGGGGATAACCCAGTGAGTGAGGAAGAGTCAGTATGGGGTTGAGTCAAGCTGGAACTCGCTGAGTTGTGCTTGAGACTCGGCGAGTTGAGTCGTGGTTGCCCTGCGATTCATGCCAGGTGGAACTCGTCGAGTTAGGGGAGTGCTCTACGTGCCAAGAAAGATCCGAGGGAGTCAGTGAATACGTTAGACTCGCCGAGTTGCTTTGGTGGACTCACCGAGTCCGGTCAAAGTTGATCGTTGACCAGAGTTGACCAATGTTGACTTGATAGGGTTAGTCAACCTTAGTTGTAAAAGTGTTAATTAGAGGTATATTGTATTATAGGAGGATTATAGTGCGGGCGATCGAGCACGAGTGATTCCAGGGATTTGCGAGTTATCGAGATACACGAGGTGAGTCTTCTCACTACACTTTACCTTGAGTAGGTAACTAGAGTTATGCGATATAGTGTTTGTATGCTATATATATGTGTTATGTGTTGCACTGCATTATTCTTTGTGATTTATGCTGTGCATGTTTACAAAGTTAGAAACTGAGGGTTCACAGAGTTTGGGTGCACGGACCCACAGAGTTATAGCCTCAAGTGGCTAATATGTGTTATATGTGGTATTTTGGGGAACTCACTAAGCTTTGTGCTTACAGTTTTGGTGCTATTTGTTTCAAGTACTAGTGACGACCGTGGGAAGGTGTCGGCTTGATCAGTACACACACACGAATTTTATGTTATGAGATCTTGGGATTTTGTATGACATGAATTGTATTTCAAACATGGGTGTTTTTACGAATATTAAATGAATTATGTTTTCTTATAAAATGCGAAAAATTGTTTTGAAATTTAGGGTGTTACAGTCTTATTGGCTTGAAGCCGGAGAAAAACAGTTTATGGGCCCCAAGATAGTCCATCAGAATGCTGAGAAGTTAAAGGTGATTAGGGAAAGCATGTTAGCAGCTGAAGATCGTTAGAAGAGCTATGCTGATAAGAAGAGGCGACCGGTGAGATTCAAAGTTGGGGATTCAGTTTTGCTCATAGTCTCACCGTGGAAGGGACTTATAAGATTTGGGAAACGAGGAAAGTTGAGTCCAAGGTTTATTGGACCGTTCAAAGTTCTTTAGAAGATTGGGAACCAAGCTTATAAGCTGGAATTGCCCAAAGAGCTGGATGATATCCATAACACATTCCATGTGTGTTATTTGAGGAAGTTCATGGGAGAAGTTCCCGACATAATTCCAATCTCAGAGTTAAGGATGGATGAGAATAAGAGGTTGATCGAAGAGCCCGAGGCAATTTTTGGCCATAAGATTAAGAAGTTACGATGCAAGATGGTTGACTTAGTGCTAGTCTGATGGAAACATTCGAATGGGCTGAATCTCACTTGGGAAACAAAAAGTGACATGATGAGTCGCTACCCGCATCTGTTTGCTGATGCATGATTCCGGGACGGAATCCTCCTAAGGGGGAGAGAATTGTAATGCCCACATTTCTGGGCTAAACATTATTAGATGATGTAATAGTCTAGGTCAACTATTGTAACTCTTTTTGAAGTAATTAAAGATGAAATATTTGAGTATTATGTGAATTATGTGCATTTATATGCTTATTATTTATTTATAAATTTATAATAAATAAAGGATAAAAATAAGCGTCATAATTAAAGTGTGAGATAAACCCAATATCTTTACATAAAGTTGTAGTGGTCGAAACTAGGATTCTGGGGATATAAAGAACGCCGAAATCCGAGTTACAATGAGGAAGTTATGACCCGTCGAAGTTTCGCGACGGAACCGACACAACACCGAGAAGCGTAAATAGTGAATTGACGATAGAGCAAGTTTTATCCCTAGCGACCTAAATGAAAATTGTAGAATATGTTAAACCGAGAGCGTCTATAAAAAGAACCCCCAAATCTGACTTCATATGAAGATGTTATGATTTTTTGAAGTTTCGGCTTAGCAATGTACAACCCGGAGTTCGAATATTAGATCGAGCAGTATTTAGCCAACACAACCTAAGTGAGAATCGAAGATCTCATTAATAGTAGTGTAACCATAAAAAGACAGACAAAAATGGACGTCGGATGAAGAAGTTATGAGATTTTAACGGACCCATCCTGTCATGGCCTATTAATAATATAAGTTTTAAAATAGGGTCAAAATTAGCTAACAAAGTCTAAATGAAAGTTATAGAGTACATTCCCACCTATGCGTGGATATTAAGAACGTCGAAAACGGAGCTCGTATGAGGAAGATACGAATTTTTGAAGTTGGAACTAGAAATTGTGAAGCAGGTGCGAATATTGATGACGTGGCTCGATCTGGGCCGTCCAACGCTAATCAGAGGCTCACTTCGGATTGCGACACATCGCCTCGCAAACTACGCCCGACATCCGAGCTCAATACGCCCAACGTAAGCCTCACACTCCTCTGCCAAGCAAGCTCCTCGTCGCACCACCCGGAGACCGCCACCTCGCATCTTATCTGAACTACGCCCAGCGTACAGTCCGAAGTCCATGCCTATAAATACCATGCAAAATGTTCCGGATTTCTCACTCATTTCTTCATTCTTTCTCTCACTACTTTCTCTCTCTAAGGTTTCAAAACCCTCCTAAAGCCTAGGTAAACCCCCTAGCACCCGAAGGAAGCCCCGAGGCTCCCGGAGTCTCCGAGAAAAAGAGTTTTTCGGTTTGAAACCCTGCCCGTGCGGGGCCCGGTTTTCAAGCAAACTTCCCAGTTTCGTCAAAGAAGGTTATTTTTAGAAGCGATCTGCTGTCCAAATCACTCCGTATCAGGTGAGTGTATAGTCACTTTCATCTTACAGATAGATATGAAGTATTTTATATAAATGATGTGTTATGTGTATATATATGTCATCTGTTTACCTGAGACGTTTGCTGGACGAGAAGATCTATATTTCTTTCTTTCAGATCTGAAACTTTTTACTTCAGATCTACACTTTCTCATCTCAGATCTAAACTTTTTCTTCAGATCTAATCTGTATACGTTGAGATCTATGTTTGAATGAAAGATCTAAACTTCTTTCCTGCAGATCTGAACTTTTTCTTCAGATCTAGACCGTAGATGTAATTTATGGTTTGAAATTTATGTTGGATGAAATATGTAAACACTATTTTTCAAATCTAGACTGTATAAATATTTTATGCTTTGAAAGTTATGCTGGATGAAAGATGTAAACATTGTTTTTTTCTCAGATCTAGATTGTGTATGTATTTTATATCTACAAATAGGTTGGGTAGAACAATGGGTAGATGAAATAGATGATGTGTGTTAAAAAGATGAGAGGCCTCGATGTTTACAATGTTTAAGATGATCCAATCATCTAGCGGAGTATAGATGACGACCATAGACTTTTCTAGGCAGTCCAGTGGAACGCTAGAAGGCTCGCAACCTGTAGGTGGTTTTTGAAGATGTACTCCCCCCCCCAATGGTTGCCTTACGGACACATATGGATGAGGAATCCCCTTAGCAGTAGTGCTCATTCTAATGAAATTCCTTAGGATAGGTCCCTTATGATAGATGCTTTAGGGACGTAAAGTGAGGATAAGGGGAACAGGTAATCAGGTTAGTGATTTGATGTAAATAAATAATGAACTTATTATTGTGGGTTGAAAACCCTATATGCTCACCAGGCTCCCCAGCCTGACCCACTCAGTTTCTTGTATTACAGGTAGTGGAAAAAGCATAGTTGGATGATTTGATGAGAGATTACAGATTTGAGGCCAGATAGTGTTTTGTGGCCTAAGATGTTTATTTCTTTTTAATTTATGCTTATGGTCTGTATTGATGATTGACATCCCGAGTTTTTGTAATGCAATGAAAATACATTTCTTGAAGAAATGCTTTGATAAAATTTATATCATATTTTGTTTTGGGAACAAATTCTGCAATACTTTTCTTAAGAAGTTACTCTGATGTTTATTAAAAACCATAAACGAAATCGGTCTTTTCTGGCTGTAAAAACGGGGATGTCAGAGAACCCCTGATCCCCAAAACTTATATTAATCTCTTAATACATCAAGCCAAATTCTCAAACTCCCAAATCTGATCTAAATGAATGCCTTAATGGTTAAAGTCTCTAACTTTATCCCTTTTCATGGCCAAGATGAACACATAACCAAACTCTAAGTCCAATATGACACCTTTTGCTCAAGAACTCATGCATGGATGGATGAGAGTGCCGAAGCTCTCATTTTTATGACTCTATAACCTCATAAACATTAGAAGGAGGCATTTAAATGGTCTTGAGCAACCTATACCCACAAGGACCAAGGTTAAGGGACAAAAGCATAAAAAACCATGAGCTAATTAGATCTAAAAAAAGGAATATCAAGATGCAAAATTTGTACCTTTTGTACATAAGTAATGAAGTGCAAAGTCTGGATATACGAAGCTTAGAGCTCACACTTGCTTCTTCAATGGACTCCTTCAAGAATGCACACAAAAATCACACTAATGCTTCCAAAATTCAGAATTGGTGGCTGGGGTTTCAAAGGAATGATATGAGGTGATGGAGGCTGGTAATAGGAAGGGTTCCAGGAAGTTAGAGCCCTTAAATAGGGATTAAAGCCTTGCAATTAGGGTTTTGGTCTGCAGCAATCCGATTCCAACATCTATGCCGCAGCTCTCCTGCAACCTACGTAGGGAAAAATCCCCAACTCCCGATTCAACTTCAAACAACCATAACTACTTTGTTTCAACTCTATTTTTGGTGTTCTTTATATGCACGGAAAGGTATTGAAGAGCCCTACAATTCTATCTAGTTACTTGTGGCTTAACACATGTTGAACTAAAACCATAATCCATGGAAGTAGTGGGAGAACCACTACTTCTCTAAACTTTACCACATTATTACTCCAAACATGCTACATGCATATTCATAAACATATTGTACATATATGGTCTTATTACAAAAGACTAGATACAAACCGACTAACGGGGTTTTTACAAGGTTTTATATATTAAATAACTTCCCAGAAATTTATACACTAAATACAAAAGCTATAATATTATCTATTCTACATCCTCTAATAGTACATAACTATACTGGATGCTTATCACCAATAATAATTAAACACCGAGAGGGATAAGCGGTGATGCTTAGTGAGTTCAATAACAGTTAGAATATAACGTTATGTCATATATATCAATATGACAGAAGCAAAGGGGGACAAAGAACAACAAAGACAGATAAGTATCATATGACAAGCTTTCCATATCAACGAATAATCTGATTCAAAGACTTGCAATCAATGAAATACATAACAATTTCAACAAGATATACATTAATAAGACATCAGCCCATGTGGCATTGAAAATAAACAATTTTTGAATTATCATTTGGCTAGCAATTTACAGGCTTTCTGCCCTACCTAGCCTTCTGCCAATGCCAAAGTGATGCTTAATCATTCACTTCATGGTCAAAGGCTACATACCAGTACCAAAGTGATGCTTAGTCATTCACTTCATGGTCAAAGGTATAACTCAATTATCATAATGACACGGGAAAGCACATTGCACATATAACACATAACATACAATTGTCCCTAGATTGAACTCACCGTGAAATAGCTGAATGATAAAATGATAATTTGGTCAGCACTTCGTGTCTAAAAAAAAATGCTTCTTTGATGAAACCGGGCCTTGTGAGGGCAGAGTTTCAACTTGAAAAGATTATTTTCTCGGGTCTTCAGTGCGTTGGGACTTGCTTCGGGTGCCGGGAATGTTTCCTAGGCTTCGGGGGGGGGGGGGGGGGATGGGGTGTTAGAGTAACTTACAAAAGAGTTGAGGGTGTAAAAGTGGGAAATTTCTAAACAAAAACCGGGCAACCTCGCACCCCTTTTATAGGTGACTGAAGGCTCGCATTACGCGGGGCGTAACTTCGGTATGCTGGGCGTACACGCTACGCAGGGGGTACCGTCGTACGCGACGTGTACGAGCTACGTGTCATCAACTGGGTTTCCAAGCTTCAGATGTGTCACTTGTATGGAATACGTGTCTAACGTGCGAAGAAAGGAGCAAAGTGGCCAACTTCTGACCGTGAACACGAGTACACTGGGCGTAGTCCTTCAGATAAGCCTCAAATTTTATATTTAAAACTTCAAAAAATTCATATCTTTTGCATACAGGCTATGTTTTTGATATTCTTTATATCCACTTGTAGGTGAAATTATACTCTACAACTTTCTTATAGACTCCGTCGGCTAATTTTGACTTCATTTTTAATATTATATTTTTAACAGGCCGGGACAAGAAAAGTCCATTAAAAATTCATAACTTCTACATCCGATGTTTGTTTTCGTCTGTCTTTTTACTGCTGTACTACTATTGACGAGACCTTCGATTCTCATTTAAGTTGTGTCGACTAAAAATCACTCGATCTTAATTTCAAGTTTCGGGCTGTGTACTGCTATACCGAATCTTAGAAAAATGATAACTTCCTCATACGAAGTCAGATTTGGACGTTCTTCTTATGAAATTTCTCGGTATAACAAATACTACAACTTTAATTTAGATCACTAAAGATAAAAAGTAGTTTATAGTAAACTCACTTTTTACATCATATGGCATCGTGCCGGTTCTGTCGCGAAACTTCAATAAGTCATAAGTTCTTCGTTATAACTCATATTTGGATGAGGTTTTTGGTTAAACGTTTCTAACAAGATAATTTACAATTATCAATAACATTATTTTTACTTATTTCCGACTTAAATTTTACATTTTCGTTAATTTCAATATTTGACTTTTTGATCGGAATCTCATAAGACTTCCCATCACTTTCTGAATGATTCTAAACATAGTTTTACTTGAATTCTCGTGAAAACTATCTTGTTAGAACTCAATGCTCAAAACCATATAATATTTAATAATATTCACTTTTAAACTAACAAAACACGATAACTAAACGTGTATGTTACAAACATCCCCTCCTTTTGAGGATTTCGTCCCCGAAATCACAACGATTTAAGCAAATGGGGATATTTCGCTCTTATCTCTCTCTTACTTTCCTAAGTATAATTTGGGTCTCGATGATGTTTCCACTTAATAAGCACTAACTCTACTTCTTTATTATGTAGATCAACCATTCTCTAGTTTATAATCTCTTCAGGATCTTTTACATATCTTAAATTTATTATCCAGTTTCACCTCAGATAATGGGACTGTTTCATCATATATGTTTAAACATTTACTTAGATAACTCACATGAAGCACATCATGAATATCTGCCAAATCTTCTACCTATTCTAAATGGTATGCTTGCTTACCAATTCTCTAGATAATTTTGAAAGGACCTACAAATCGCATTAGGCCTTTCCATGGAGATATCTTCAGCATTACGAAATCACCCAACTGGAATTCTATGGGTTATCTCCTCTTTTCTGCATAAGACTTCTATCGATCCTGGGCCACTTTCATTCTTTCTAAAAAAATTTGAATCTTGTTAGTGGTGTCTTGAATCATTACAGGACCACCAAGGACTCTCTGTCCTACATCACGCCAGCATAATGGAGTACGACATTTATGCCTATATAGTGCTTCGTATACCTTCTGTAACATCCCGAATTCCAGGTATCGTAATTTAAATATTTGTTTGAGATGAGAAAAGGGACTCTACAAGTTGACGCCTAAACTCATCCAGTAGGATCACAACTAATGACTCAGATTAATGAATGGACTCGACGAGTCTGCGATGTGGACAAAAACCCTAAATCTTGGGCCTATACCATATTTAAAGGACCTTATGGTCTTCATTTGCAGCCACACACCCACTTGAGAAACCTAACGACCCATAAGCATAGAGAGTGAGGGTAGGAGCTAATTACTTCATTTTTAGTGCATTCTTGCAAGAAGGAAGGAAAGGATTCAAGCTAGGATGTTTGAGGAGCTCAGATCTGCTATCACTTCATCAAAAGTAGCTGTTTGAGGTATGAATCCATGCCTATTTTTGTGTATATAGTAGATCTCATGAAACTAGGGTTTCTTTACAACTTCTTTAGTTAGAATATGGGGCATACGGAGTCCCATTGAGTAATAGACTTTAGATCTAGACCTTGAGAGGTCCAGAGAGTCCCAACCATAAAGCTTTATGCAGTCCCATAAGATTTTTGAGTCTATGGTTCCATTTTAAGATTTGTTTCATCAATTAGAGCCATTTGTGCGATACATGAACACAAAGTTGGGACCTTTACGTGACTTTTGGGTGCTAGAAGGTCAGATCCATAATCTAGAGAAATAAATATGACCTCAGAAGGTTGTTTGAGCATTGTCATGGAGGAAACTCGCCGAGTGCATGAATGGACTCGACGAGTCGGATCGTGTTGTTCCGCGATTCGTGATCAGTGGTAACCCGTCGAGTGAAAGTTTAACTCGATGAGTTGAGTGAGGCCTTAGAAGGATTCAGAGGACACACATGAACTCGCCGAGTCACTTGAGTGCACTCAACGAGTCTGGTCAAGTTGGACCATTGACTGGAGTTGACATTTGTTGACTTTTACGGTTTGGTCAACATTTGGACATTTGGACCATTGGAGGGGAAAAATGGTCTTTTCCCCTTCTGAGAGATTATAGGAAGGGATAAGTCAAGCCTATCAGAATCATTGTTAATTAGAGATAAATTACTTTATGTGATTAGGCGAAGGCTAGATCAGTAATTCGAGTTCGAGACTTTCCGAGATTTCCCGAGGTGAGTCTTCTCACTATACATTACCTAGAGTCGTATTTATATAACACCCCCCTCTGGCACGTATCACAATATTGTCCGCTTTGGGCCACTCGGCACGAGGACTTCCCAGGGGGTCACCCATCCTGGTACTACTCCCGCCCGAGGACGCTTAACTGCAGAGTTCTTATGGGATCTGCTGCCCTCACGGCTTTAAAATGCGTTGTTACAAGGAAGGTATCCACACCCCTTATAAGGAGATGTTTTGTTCTCCTTCCAAGCCGATGTAGGATTAGGTGCAACCCACCTTCACCCCCCATTATAGGGTTCGATGTCCCCGTCGAACACATCGACCCGTGCCCTGGCTTTGATACCATTTGTAACATCCCCCTCTGGCACGTATCACAATATTGTCCGCTTTGGGCCACTCGGCACGAGGACTTCGCAGGGGGTCACCCATCCTGGTACTACTCCTGCCCGAGCACGCTTAACTGCAGAGTTCTTATGGGATCTGCTGCCCTCACGGCTTTAAAACGCGTTGTGACAAGGAAGGTATCCACACCCCTTATAAGGAGATGTTTCGTTCTCTTTCCAAGCCGATGTAGGATCAGGTGCAACCCGAAAGTGGGTTAGATCTGATCCCACATCGGCTGGGAAGGAGAACTAAGCATTCCTTATAAAGGGTGTGGATACCTTCCCTAACACAACGCATTTTAAAGCCGTGAGGGCAGCAGATCCCATAAGAACTCTCCAGTTAAGCGTGCTCGGGCGGGAGTAGTACCGGGATGGGTGACCCCCTGGGAAGTCCTCGTGCCGAGTGGCCCAAAGCGGACAATATTGTGATACGTGCCAGAGGGGGGTGTTAGAAATGGCTACATCGGCTTGGAAGGAGAACAAAACATCTCCTTATAAGGGGTGTGGATAACTTCCTTGTCACAACGCGTTTTAAAGCCGTGAGGGCAGCAGATCCCATAAGAACTCTGCAGTTAAGCATGCTCGGGCGGGAGTAGTACCAGGATGGGTGACCCCCTGGGAAGTCCTCGTGCCGAGTGGCCCAAAGCGGACAATATTGTGATACGTGCCAGAGGGGGATGTTACAATTTATGTGCAGACCGGAGGGTCTTATGTGTATGTGTATGTTTGAGAATTATGTTATTTGTGTTATATGTATGTTATGTGTTATATAGACCGGACCAAAGGGTCCAACGATTTATGAGGCCAGAGGGTCCTCGATCAGACCGGACCGGAGGGTTCAACGAGCTACAGGACTGGAGAGTCCTGCTGGGATGCATTATTTGTATGGGGTTCGGTGTACCATATACACCGACCACAAGAGTTTAAAGTATCTGATGGATCAGTCCAACCTAAACATGCGCCAGAGGAGATGGTTGGATGTGGTAAAGGATTACGACTGTGAGATCCTGTCCCACCCGGGGAAGGCTAAGGTGGTAGCCGATGCTCAAAGCCACAGGGAGGAGAATGCCCTGATTCGAGATATATGCATAAGGATGATGGTGATGACTCCGGTATTGGATACCATCCAAGAGGCACAGGCAGAGGCAGTGCGACTGGAGAACCACAAGAGAGAGAGGGTGATTGGGTAGGTATCCGAGTTTGTTATTGATAGCCGAGGGCTGATGACCTTTCATGATCGGATTTGGGTGCCGTTTATGGGTGGGGCACGTAGCATATTGATGGAGGGGACGCACAAATCGAGATTCTCGATCCACCTCGGGGCCACTAGGAAGTATTTGGACCTGAAGAGAGATTATTGGTGGCCCTGTACGAAGATGGATGTCGCGTGGGTTGTAGAGAGGTGCTTGACCTATCGCCGAGTTAAGGCCAAGCACCAACGTCTGCATGGCAAGTTGCAGCCGCTAGAGGTTCCCCAGTGGAAGTAGGAACATATTTCTATGGATTTCATCACCAAATTGCCGTGGACCACGAGGGGTGTTGATGCAATTTGGGTGATTGTGGATTGGTTGACGAAGAGCGCCCAGATCCTGGCTATCAGTGAGCACTCTTCTGCAGAGAGGCTGGCGGAGATATATCTGAGGGAGGTGGTGTCGTGGTATGGAGTGCCGATCTCGATTGTGTCAGACCGAGATGTACGTTTTACTTCCAGGTTCTGGAAGAAGTTTCATGAGGAGTTGGGTATGAGATTTCACTTCAGTACTGCTTACCACCCTCAGACGGATGATCAGAGTGAGCGGACGATTCAGACACTCGAGGACAAGCTTCGAGCATGTGTTATGAACTTCGGTGGAAGTTTGGACACCTATCTACCTTTGCCTGAGTTTTCTTATAACAACAACCACCAATTGAGCATTGGGATGCCTACCTTTGAGCTTTTATATGGGAGGAGGTGTTGAACTCCCATCTGTTGGGGAGAGGTAGGACAGGGAGTGATGGGTAGCACTGAGATAGTGCTTAAGACAATTGAGCAGATACAGCAGGTCAGGCAGAGGTTACTGACAACCCAGAGCCGCCAGAAGAGTTATGCAGATAGGCGGTGATCCGAGCTCGAGTTCCAGGTTGGAGATTTCATACTCCTGAAGGTATCTCCTTGGAAAGGAGCGATTCGATTCAGGAAGAGGGGCAAACCGGGGCCCCGATACATTGGTCCGTTTAGGGTGACCGCAAGAGTGGGTAAGGTAGCATACCGTTTAGAGGTACCAACGGAGTTAGGCTAGATTCATGATACATTCCACATATTGTGACAACCCTATATTTTCCAAATCTATGTAACACTCAAACGTCAAGTACAACGAACTATTTGGAATCAACGAAATAAACTTCAAAAATAAAGTGTCAAAAAGATAAATTTGGGATGCATCAAATGTTAGATATCGTGCTAAGGTTTCCAAAACATAAAGAACATTCAAAACCGAGTTATACTGAAAAGGTTATGACCACTCGAAAATCCATGACACACCCTGTAAAACATGATTAAACGTAAAAATTGAAATTCCAATAAAATGAATTTAAGCCTTAAGTATCTAAACGAAAGTCGTAGATCACGTTAAACCGTGAACGTGCATAAAAAGAACACCCAAATTGGACTTCGTATGAATAAGTTACGAATTTTCTAAATTCCGTGGCAACGGTAGAGAGCTAAAAACTCGAATTAAAGATCGAACAATTTTTAACTAACGCAACCTAAACGAGAATTGAAGGTCTCGACAACAAGAGTATGATGGTAAAAAGACAGACGAAAACAGACGTCGGATAAAGAATTTATGGATTTTTAACGAACTTTAGCAATCCCGTCTACTAAAACATACTATTAAAAATAAAGTCAAAACTAGCCGACGGAGTCTAAATGAAAGTTGTAGAGCATAGTCTCACCTATGCGTGGATAAAAAGAACGCAAAAAAGGGAGCTCGTACGCGAAATTTACGTAATTTAGAAGTTTGGAATTCGAGTTACACCCAACGTAAATTAAGAGTACGCCCAACGTACTCAGATGCAAGGTCGTGTCCCATCGGCTAGCAGACTCGCTAGGCTTGATTCGTAAGCGCTGACGACTCTGGAGTACGCCCAGCGTACCCCTAGAGTACGCCTAGCGTACCCCTAGAGTACACCTAGCGTATGAGGAGTTTTTGCACTATAAATAGAGTGCAAAAGCCCCGGGTTTTGGCACACAAATCTCAACTTCCCTCTCACTCTTGCACTCTCCTAAGCTGTAGAGGCTATCTCAACACCCTCGATTCCATAACCGAGCCCCGACGAAGGTTTTACGCTACCGAGACCCCCGAAGAGTCCGAAGACGCAGCTTTCCGCAGCCGAAGTTTAGCTCGATTCTAGTCTCACTCTCTTCAAAACAAACAAGTGAGTTTATACCCCTACTTTTCACGTCTTTTCATGTTTTAGGGGGTGGGGGGGGGGGGGGGAATACAAGTGCAATACGAGAAAACATATCGCTTTATATAGATTTAAATACAACATATATATTATTAAAATGCTTCGATATCAACATTTTACTTTGCATGAAAAGTGAGTATTTCATCGAGTTATTATCACCAAATGAAACACACTTTCGGAAAAACTATAATGGGTATAGTTTGCGGGTTATTCATTCATTCTTATGTAAACATTTTGAAAAATGAAATTCTTTCATTTGAAATGAAATAAAGACTTTCTTTTCGTAAATCTATTTATACTATGTGTTGTGAGATATTCAACTTCAATGTACTCTCAAGTATGCATTTGAAGTCCTGTATTATAAATCATAATCTCTTGGAGGGAGAGCGTGATACTTTTGTATAGATCTATACGGGATTGACAATCCTGCACCTAAACTATTAGCTACAGTTAGACCAGCAGGTCTAGGGTGACAAATGTCATAACACTACAACACCTGAAGAATGTTGTTACAGGTAGTCTGTGTCAATAGCATGGTTATAAGACTCACACAGAAGTATAAAAATAAGCTTGATTTACGAGACTCACGAATGCATTCATTATTTACATTATTTTGAGTATAAATTCACCTTCATCATTTGGGTACGAAAGATACTAATGCCCTCCAACGTTTGGGACTTTTTCGAACTATATGTGGAAAATATTGGATTTTCTAGAAATCGCTTTCATCTATTTTCTTCTAAAAAGACATACATTTTCAGTACAAAAACACTTATGAACTCACCAACTTTATTGTTGACACTTTTTCGAAACTACTTGTATATCTCAGGGAATTAGTAATACATGTAACCACTAGCTTTTGGAGAAGGAACGCTAAAGCGTCTATTAATAAAGCATTTTAAATCATCATATTTGTAATATTCTTTTGGAAACATGTATTACGCAACAATGTACATTTTTGTTATATATATGATGGTTATGTTACTTTCTTTACGATATTCAACTGTTATGGTACTACGTGAAGTCACCCACCCCCGAATGTTTCCCCCATTCTGGTTTGGGGGTGTGACAGATTGGTATCAGAGCATTGTTTATAGTGAACTAAGTATATCGAACCACATAAGATATACAAACTATAAATGCAAATGGGACCAAAATCCCTCTGACAAAACGTTACTATAAACGATATTTTTAATAAATTAAAGTAATATACATTTTTACACGCATGCATCGGTCTCGTATCATGGCAAAGTTTTATAAAAACTATTAAGGCAAGTTGTGGCACTCCGACTGGGCCTTGGGGTATGTAATCAAATCGAGAATAAATATAGCTTGATCAACTATATTTATCCTGGATATGACCAACGTATGTTGAGGAATGGTCGTAGTGAACAACAAGTCAAAAACTTACCAAATAAAAATACTAAACTTACAAATTTGAAATACTATAGGAGTGTTTTAAAAACATAAATACAATAATAATCATGCAAACCTCAAGATTTGGTTAGACTTAGGATGTCATCAAAATTTTTTTTTCTCCCAAATTTTCATAAAATTTTCATACCTCTATTCTAGTACAGACAAAATGGCCGGATTCCATATACCGGGAGATCCCTACTACCCGAAGCAAGGTAACAGTGGATGGTTAGAAGTGTTGGATTAATGTCTAAGTCCATAACTATAATTGGTAAGACTTGACCCGACCCGGCATGGTCCATTTGGGTTGCATGGCATCATGCACTTGGATATACTATAATGAGAGAAATAAGACACTTATGGTTATTAATATATTATAAGTTCTAGTATATTAATAATAAGAATAATAAGATTATTTCATTAGTATTGATCAAGAATTAGTCTAGGATTAATTAAGTCATCAAAAGAAGACTAATTAAATATATGGATTGATTGTGCAAATCATCCATACTTATATAGTGGGCTAATGCTCCATGGATTATCTAGTTGGGCCAAAACCCATATGATGCTCCATGGTGTATTTGAACCCATGGATCCAAGGAAATGGAAAGTCATGACAATTAGAGTTTACCCTAATTGTAACACTATATAAAGATCTTATTCTTGACCAAAAACGGCCACTAGATTATTCTAGAGAGGGCTAGCCGATTTTATGAAGTGTAGAATCCTTTCAAGTTATTCCAAGTGTATTTGGTGTTGTGTGAACCATTTGAGGTGTCACACTTGGGGCACTAGGCACTCAAGCTTCATGAAGACATTCTACATCAAAGAGGTATGTATTCTATCTTGTTATATTAATAGTTTTGTATGCTAGACTAGGATAATACCTTGGATGTTCATATTTGCATGTATAATAGAGAAAACATAGATCCAAGGTATTTAGGGTTGCATGTACACTTAGGAGTGTTAGAATGCTCATAACCCAACAGTGGTATCAGAGCCTAGGCTTGTTTTCTTGTTATACTTGCAATAGAAGCTGAAAAATCGAAATTGATGCTGTCAGCCCAGCAGACTCGCCGAGTCCATGAAGGGACTCGACGAGTCCAAGGCAAAATGCATCCAACTCGCCGAGTTGTGTTCATGCACTCGACGAGTTGGACCCCAGACAGCATACTTTCGAGGTTTTTGGCTAGAAATGGACTAGGAACATTACCCTAAGTTGTTTTTGAACTTATAAACTTGTTTTTTGATGTGGTAATGTTCTTGCTAATCCATTTTCAAAGATAATTGTCAATAGATTCATGTTTTGTATTAGTTTAAAGGTTAGACTAATTACATGAAAAAGTTTGATTTGAATTATCTTGTTCTTATGAGTTTCTTAGATTAATAGAAAAGTTGAATGAAATAGTTGTTTTCAATCCATTTTAATCTAAGAGTTGAGTATAAAATGTGTTTGTGTAACTTATCCTCAAGTTACATGAAGAGTCACATTAAAGACTCATAAAACTCATAAAGTTGGCAAAGGTTACAAAAAAGATGAAGAGTCTTGTCCTTAAGTTATGGAGGTTCAAGAGTCACTTCATTAATAAATAAATAAATAAAATATGTAACCTTAATTAATTCCATAAGTTATAAAATAAAGAAAAAGGTTAATTCTTTATTAGTTTAAAGTCTTCCATAATTTGTCCACAAGTTATGGAACTTGAAGAGTTTTTGGATTAAAACTACTTTAAATACATAAGTTATGGAATTAATTAGTTTTGAATAGTTTCAAAACTTGCCCTCAAGTTTTGGAATTTGTAAAGTTTTCTCTTATGAATACTTTAATTCCAAGTTAGCCCTTAGAATTTTAAAAGTTAAAATTCAACCCTTATACTTTATAATATTATAAGTTAATAATATTTATATGTATAAGAGTAAAGTCGGTCTTACCGCTAGTACGCCTCATTCACGAAGCCGGTCTATAAGGTGGGTATAAGGTTGTTGCCTATAAAATGGAAACTTAATACCCAATCATTCACGAAGCCGCTTGCTTGACTGGTGGAGGGTTGTTAGCCGAACGGGTTTGACATGACTATAATTCTCCCTTCATTAAAAGTATTAATGATAAATACTAAGTAACTAAACTCTAAATAATACCCAATCTTAGTTACTTAGGAAAATGTGAATAAGGTGCTAATCCATGAAATTACACTTTGCACTTTGTTTAAGTCGGTTAGTGGAGCGTGTGTGGTTAACCGGCACACTAACTCGTATTTAACAAGGTAGGCAAAGGGTAACTTAATGTTTATCATAGTATCGATGGAGCGTGTGTGGTTAACCGGCACATCGATTGAGGGATAAACACTTAAGGGTACCAAGTAATTTGCATGGTTACTTCACACCTTGTTTTGTGATCCTCGGCATCCCAGTCACAAAACCTGAAGGGCACACTCGAGATTGAAACATGCCATTGAACAGTTCAATGAATCTCAAAAGATCTAGGAGTTTCAAAACCAATTAAAACCTAATAATACATTTCGTTTATCTTGGTGGAAATTGGTGAATCGTCATTCACCTACCTTCAAATTGTTTTATAGCTTGGATTACGGCATACCTCTTCTAAGTTATAAAATAGTCTGTTGGGTCCTAGCCTTAATATTTCATATTGGGTGTCATATTAAGGACTTTAAATCAACTATCTTGAATATCTCCCAAAACATGTCTGGTTTAGACATTTATGATCTTCCCAAATCTCTTGAAACAAGCTTTCCTAAATGAAGATGATGTCCCATGGATATCATACTTCTCTCTCCTCCTCCAATTATTCTCCTTAACCCACAAGTTCTTGAAAATTAAGGTCACTCGAACCCTATTGGCAAGACAAGGTCTTGGTGTGATCACATCTTGGAGATGTAGTCACATATTAACAAGCCGGGAGAGTTGGGTGTCAAAGTCTTGAGAAAGTTGATGATTCAATCACTTTCTAAGTCACATAGTGAGTTCCTTTGGGACACCTATGAAATAGACTATGACAAGACCCTTAATGATCTTATCTATTGTTAAGATCAACTTCCTGAAACTTTATGGACATTGACAATGGTGACACTGGAAATACAGAAAAAGCATTCTCTTCCCAATGGAAAGGGATCGGCCATAGTCAACTCGGTTGAACAAATGGTAAAGAGAAAAGCTAAGTCTGTGATAGTCCCGTGTACCATTATCAAAGGGTCCATATGTTTATATTGCCAAAGAAAGGGTCATTATTTGCGAAGCTGCCAAATTTACCTAAGGGTGTTAAAGTCAATAAGGTTGACTCTACTTCAGGTAAAGTCCACTACTCTAACTCTGTTAAGTTTCTATTCTGAGATTCTTGATGCATGATGTGACTGGGTCACATGGTAATGTTTTAAGAATCAAAGAAAAGTAAAGGAACTTAAAGAAAGAATATGCTGAATCTGATCGCACAGATGGATTTCTATCGCGTAGTTTGAAAATCGGATTCTTGAGCTACTTCTTAGGAGTTATGAGATATTGCTAAGGAATAGATAACAACAAGTTTTCATATGAATTGTAAGGATAAGTTTTTCCGCATAGTTTTAAAATAAAAGAAAATTTTTGATTTTATTTATTTTAAAAATATCCTTACAATGGCATTTGAGGAAAAATTGTTGCTTATATGATTCCATTAATAGCAAAAGTGGAAATATGAAATTGATTCTTTCATTTGTGGTAATGTCTAAATTTACCAAATAAGGAAAGATTCTCATCATCCAAAGTCTCAATTGGACCGGGACTTGGAATCATGCAAGTTGTATAGCATGATGAATGAGAACTTTCAAGTATTGGAAAAATTAAGACTAATTACTTGTTCACATGGATGTGTGAGTCAAGTAATGGACTAAGGGATCGAGTACATAGTCATGTGCACTGATTAAGTCCACCACAAAATATATAAGGCTATTCGTCATAGTTTACTAAAGCTCAGTAAATATGATTATACTTACAAGCTTAAGTGTAACTCTGAGACATTGGAGAAAGGTTCCAATGTAAGGCAGAGCGAATAAGAAGAATCAAATTAGGCAGAAGGATAAAAGTTTCTCAAATCTGAAAAGATGGGAGAGTACTTTAGTATCAGTTTTGTGATCATCTTAATGATTAAGAAACCATATCAAAATTAGTTCTCTAAGGAAGTCTTAGTTCATTCTTATGACTAAGAAGAAGGGATCTTGAATTGTTGAAATGGTTAAATCAAGAAGATGAGTCATACTTCGTTCCAATACAAGTCTTAGAGTCATACTCCAAGATTGTAATTTGAGTGACATGTCTTTAAGAAGGTTTAAAACACGTGTCAAATGTAAGAGTAAAAGTTTTCTACTCTTGTACATTTGAAATTGGTAAGTTGTGATGTTTTGGATAAAACAAAGACCAACTAAGGCCAATTGTGTGGAGTGTTTGTCTTGATTAGAATCCGCACTATCTCTTGGATGTTTGACAAGGGAGTCTTATAGGTCAAGAGGATAGTAGGAGTCTTAAAGGTCTTGAAAGTCTCAAGAACTAATCAAGAATAGAACCTAAAGTTCTTCACTAGCACACAACTTGAGGTCTATAACCTATCGTGTTGACATATTCTGTGCCCATTCCAGTTAAAGTTGGCTTTGCATATGAGTTCTTATAGTTCTCAATTGGTTGCACAACAACTTGGAAGCAATGGTAGGCCCTTGAGCTGCCAGGTGGCAAGAAATTAAGATTGAGTTCAGTCCATATGAGTTTGGATTTGTCATTATCCTTGTCTTGTGACTATGGTTTTGACAATTCACATGGATAAGAACACATACTCCATTAAATCTAAGTGTCATAAGGTTTCTCTCCGATTCATGAAAATGATGGTGAGGAAACACTTTCACTAAGTAGATTTTAGCTAGATAGCAATTGTGATGTTTGCATTCTCAAAGTCGTTAGTGGAGCGTGTGTGGTTTACCGGCACACTAACTTGGACTTGTGAGAAATGGCAAAGGTCAAAACGATCAAGACTATGATTACGGCATCCCTTTTCATAGTTCTTAAAATTGTTTTGACACACCCATGAGCTATCTAAGGGAAGGTGTATGTTTTTGATAAAGTCTTATCAAAACAATCTAGTATCAGAAATCTGAACTTTGGTAAGAAAGTCAATAAAGTATTGATTTCTAGAAGTCGAGCTTTCTGAGTACATGTCAAAGCTAGTGGGAGCATAAGTGTTATGCTAATAATCATCATGTTAGTGGGAGCATGATAATTACGGTAAGTATTGCAAGCTAGTAATGTTAATTATAGAAAACAAAAGGTTTCAATTGGGAAAAAGTTGTTTTGCTATAATTAAGGGAGAGGAAATTATACTTCATCTCAAAGCTATAAGCTTAGATCGTGAGGTTTTAATCATTTAGTCAAGGATATATATGAATTTCATGTTGGAATGGCTCAACATAAGGAAATTCTGTATATGGGTCCATTATTTCCGTTCTTAAATTCGATTATGATTATGGCATCCCTTTTCATAATCTGAATTATGAGAACTTGGCAAATTGAAATGGAAATGTTATAGCAAAAGACTGGTTTAGTCTTTATGTGAGACATCATGAATCGTGTCCCATATGCTTCGGATATAGGATCGATTACATGTGCTATATTCATCTTTTCTAAAAATTTCCAAATGCCTGGGGCATTAAGAAGGGAAAAGGTTTAGAACTGGATATGACTAAAAGGATTAAACAATTGTCGAGGACAATCTAAGGTTTACCAAAGACTGGTTGCTCAAGGACAGTTAGAAGTATAGTGATAATTCTGGAAGGACCATATTGACATAATCTGTAAGGAGGCAACTCTTGTTCAGAAGTGATAGTCAAAATGGAATCTGGAAATGTTTCAAAGTTAGATTTTTCAATCTGTGTAAGATTAAGGAAACTTAATGCAAGAAGGATGGTTCCAAGGACTTGATCTCCTTTGGAATGCTCTGTAATGATTGTTGTTAAGTCTTTCTGACTTTGTGCATAATCATTACAAGAGGATCGATGCATATAAGTTTAGAATCTAACAGATTTCAGTAAATGACATGAATTTGGAATTCTTGCATTTGCAGTAAGGATTTGGGAGTATGAAAAGAGAATCATTGAAGTTATGCTCAATTGATCTAGTTCACAAAGTAAAGATCATAGACAAACATAGTATGCATACTTGGTGTATGGCATGAATAGTGTTTAGAAAAACATAGTGTACATGCTTGGAGCATGGGATAACTATTGTTTTAAATTCAAGAATAAAGTTGATAGCTGAAACAGTATACAATGAATAATGTGTAATCATATGGTGATAAATAAAAGGTGTTTTATTTATATTCATAAGTTCTGAGACCATATTGGATTCAATTATTATTGTGTTTCACTTTGCATGTTTTGACTTCCCGAATAAACTAGGTTATTCTTCCGGAATGATTAAGTTATTCAAACCATCCACAGTCGGTCATATGTTGGAAGTAGATATGAATTAAGACTGTCATGAGTTGGCTTGTAGAGGTCTAAGATGTTGGACAAATGGCTACAACACTCATGAGTGCTCATAAGTTCTGAGTATTGGATTCAACCCGCGCTCATTGGAATCACTTCATGGATTTTATCACGAGTGATCATGAGACGATAATATCTTATATTCTTCAAACCTAGAGATATGAGTTGTTACTATGAGTTGATAGTACATTGATTACACGAAACGCATTGGTAACTCGATGTTATAAAACATGTCTTTGTGTATGATTCAACAAGTAGCAGAACAAGCCATATGAGTCGAAGTTTATCCATTCCTTTTACCTTCGGGATAAAAGCGATATATGTGGGCCCCTCGATGATTTGATGATGACAAATGGAAGTGCTCGGCCGGGCCAGGACTGATTTGATTTGTTCAATTAGTCAGTCGTCATAAATCGGAAATCGGGAAACAACTAATGGACAGAGAGAATGATTATAATCCATGTCTCAGTCCATATGATATCTAGAATGGAGGAATATATGATCCCTTATCTAATGGACAAGTCATTGACAAGATCAGAGTTCATCTACAAGGTCAAAGTTCGACAGAAGCTTTTGAGAGCTACGATTGCCGGTTGGTTCCTGAAGTCATACGCAATAATAGTTTTAGACATATCCAAGTGGGAGACTGTTGGATTAATGTCTAAGTCCATAACTATAATTGGTAAGACTTGACCCGACCCGGCATGGTCCATTTGGGTTGCATGGCATCATGCACTTGGATATACTATAATGAGAGAAATAAGACACTTATGGTTATTAATATATTATAAGTTCTAGTATATTAATAATAAGAATAATAAGATTATTTCATTAGTATTGATCAAGAATTAGTCTAGGATTAATTAAGTCATCAAAAGAAGACTAATTAAATATATGGATTGATTGTGCAAATCATCCATACTTATATAGTGGGCTAATGCTCCATGGATTATCTAGTTGGGCCAAAACCCATATGATGCTCCATGGTGTATTTGAACCCATGGATCCAAGGAAATGGAAAGTCATGACAATTAGAGTTTACCCTAATTGTAACACTATATAAAGATCTTATTCTTGACCAAAAACGGCCACTAGATTATTCTAGAGAGGGCTAGCCGATTTTATGAAGTGTAGAATCCTTTCAAGTTATTCCAAGTGTATTTGGTGTTGTGTGAACCATTTGAGGTGTCACACTTGGGGCACTAGGCACTCAAGCTTCATGAAGACATTCTACATCAAAGAGGTATGTATTCTATCTTGTTATATTAATAGTTTTGTATGCTAGACTAGGATAATACCTTGGATGTTCATATTTGCATGTATAATAGAGAAAACATAGATCCAAGGTATTTAGGGTTGCATGTACACTTAGGAGTGTTAGAATGCTCATAACCCAACAGTGGTATCAGAGCCTAGGCTTGTTTTCTTGTTATACTTGCAATAGAAGCTGAAAAATCGAAATTGATGCTGTCAGCCCAGCAGACTCGCCGAGTCCATGAAGGGACTCGACGAGTCCAAGGCAAAATGCATCCAACTCGCCGAGTTGTGTTCATGCACTCGACGAGTTGGACCCCAGACAGCATACTTTCGAGGTTTTTGGCTAGAAATGGACTAGGAACATTACCCTAAGTTGTTTTTGAACTTATAAACTTGTTTTTTGATGTGGTAATGTTCTTGCTAATCCATTTTCAAAGATAATTGTCAATAGATTCATGTTTTGTATTAGTTTAAAGGTTAGACTAATTACATGAAAAAGTTTGATTTGAATTATCTTGTTCTTATGAGTTTCTTAGATTAATAGAAAAGTTGAATGAAATAGTTGTTTTCAATCCATTTTAATCTAAGAGTTGAGTATAAAATGTGTTTGTGTAACTTATCCTCAAGTTACATGAAGAGTCACATTAAAGACTCATAAAACTCATAAAGTTGGCAAAGGTTACAAAAAAGATGAAGAGTCTTGTCCTTAAGTTATGGAGGTTCAAGAGTCACTTCATTAATAAATAAATAAATAAAATATGTAACCTTAATTAATTCCATAAGTTATAAAATAAAGAAAAAGGTTAATTCTTTATTAGTTTAAAGTCTTCCATAATTTGTCCACAAGTTATGGAACTTGAAGAGTTTTTGGATTAAAACTACTTTAAATACATAAGTTATGGAATTAATTAGTTTTGAATAGTTTCAAAACTTGCCCTCAAGTTTTGGAATTTGTAAAGTTTTCTCTTATGAATACTTTAATTCCAAGTTAGCCCTTAGAATTTTAAAAGTTAAAATTCAACCCTTATACTTTATAATATTATAAGTTAATAATATTTATATGTATAAGAGTAAAGTCGGTCTTACCGCTAGTACGCCTCATTCACGAAGCCGGTCTATAAGGTGGGTATAAGGTTGTTGCCTATAAAATGGAAACTTAATGGGTGTCCACTCTCACCCACCGCTTGCT
Source organism: Lactuca saligna (assembly GCF_052625555.1). NCBI lineage: Eukaryota > Viridiplantae > Streptophyta > Magnoliopsida > Asterales > Asteraceae > Lactuca > Lactuca saligna. The sequence continues at coordinate 178,456,017 of NC_136417.1, read as the reverse complement.
TGACTGGTGGAGGGTCGTTAGCCGAACGGGTTTGACATGACTATAATTCTCCCTTCATTAAAAGTATTAATGATAAATACTAAGTAACTAAACTCTAAATAATACCCAATCTTAGTTACTTAGGAAAATGTGAATAAGGTGCTAATCCATGAAATTACACTTTGCACTTAGTTTAAGTCGGTTAGTGGAGCGTGTGTGGTTAACCGGCACACTAACTCGTATTTAACAAGGTAGGCAAAGGGTAACTTAATGTTTATCATAGTATCGATGGAGCGTGTGTGGTTAACCGGCACATCGATTGAGGGATAAACACTTAAGGGTACCAAGTAATTTGCATGGTTACTTCACACCTTGTTTTGTGATCCTCGGCATCCCAGTCACAAAACCTGAAGGGCACACTCGAGATTGAAACATGCCATTGAACAGTTCAATGAATCTCAAAAGATCTAGGAGTTTCAAAACCAATTAAAACCTAATAATACATTTCGTTTATCTTGGTGGAAATTGGTGAATCGTCATTCACCTACCTTCAAATTGTTTTATAGCTTGGATTACGGCATACCTCTTCTAAGTTATAAAATAGTCTGTTGGGTCCTAGCCTTAATATTTCATATTGGGTGTCATATTAAGGACTTTAAATCAACTATCTTGAATATCTCCCAAAACATGTCTGGTTTAGACATTTATGATCTTCCCAAATCTCTTGAAACAAGCTTTCCTAAATGAAGATGATGTCCCATGGATATCATACTTCTCTCTCCTCCTCCAATTATTCTCCTTAACCCACAAGTTCTTGAAAATTAAGGTCACTCGAACCCTATTGGCAAGACAAGGTCTTGGTGTGATCACATCTTGGAGATGTAGTCACATATTAACAAGCCGGGAGAGTTGGGTGTCAAAGTCTTGAGAAAGTTGATGATTCAATCACTTTCTAAGTCACATAGTGAGTTCCTTTGGGACACCTATGAAATAGACTATGACAAGACCCTTAATGATCTTATCTATTGTTAAGATCAACTTCCTGAAACTTTATGGACATTGACAATGGTGACACTGGAAATACAGAAAAAGCATTCTCTTCCCAATGGAAAGGGATCGGCCATAGTCAACTCGGTTGAACAAATGGTAAAGAGAAAAGCTAAGTCTGTGATAGTCCCGTGTACCATTATCAAAGGGTCCATATGTTTATATTGCCAAAGAAAGGGTCATTATTTGCGAAGCTGCCAAATTTACCTAAGGGTGTTAAAGTCAATAAGGTTGACTCTACTTCAGGTAAAGTCCACTACTCTAACTCTGTTAAGTTTCTATTCTGAGATTCTTGATGCATGATGTGACTGGGTCACATGGTAATGTTTTAAGAATCAAAGAAAAGTAAAGGAACTTAAAGAAAGAATATGCTGAATCTGATCGCACAGATGGATTTCTATCGCGTAGTTTGAAAATCGGATTCTTGAGCTACTTCTTAGGAGTTATGAGATATTGCTAAGGAATAGATAACAACAAGTTTTCATATGAATTGTAAGGATAAGTTTTTCCGCATAGTTTTAAAATAAAAGAAAATTTTTGATTTTATTTATTTTAAAAATATCCTTACAATGGCATTTGAGGAAAAATTGTTGCTTATATGATTCCATTAATAGCAAAAGTGGAAATATGAAATTGATTCTTTCATTTGTGGTAATGTCTAAATTTACCAAATAAGGAAAGATTCTCATCATCCAAAGTCTCAATTGGACCGGGACTTGGAATCATGCAAGTTGTATAGCATGATGAATGAGAACTTTCAAGTATTGGAAAAATTAAGACTAATTACTTGTTCACATGGATGTGTGAGTCAAGTAATGGACTAAGGGATCGAGTACATAGTCATGTGCACTGATTAAGTCCACCACAAAAGATATAAGGCTATTCGTCATAGTTTACTAAAGCTCAGTAAATATGATTATACTTACAAGCTTAAGTGTAACTCTGAGACATTGGAAAAAGGTTCCAATGTAAGGCAGAGCGAATAAGAAGAATCAAATTAGGCAGAAGGATAAAAGTTTCTCAAATCTGAAAAGATGGGAGAGTACTTTAGTATCAGTTTTGTGATCATCTTAATGATTAAGAAACCATATCAAAATTAGTTCTCTAAGGAAGTCTTAGTTCATTCTTATGACTAAGAAGAAGGGATCTTGAATTGTTGAAATGGTTAAATCAAGAAGATGAGTCATACTTCGTTCCAATACAAGTCTTAGAGTCATACTCCAAGATTGTAATTTGAGTGACATGTCTTTAAGAAGGTTTAAAACACGTGTCAAATGTAAGAGTAAAAGTTTTCTACTCTTGTACATTTGAAATTGGTAAGTTGTGATGTTTTGGATAAAACAAAGACCAACTAAGGCCAATTGTGTGGAGTGTTTGTCTTGATTAGAATCCGCACTATCTCTTGGATGTTTGACAAGGGAGTCTTATAGGTCAAGAGGATAGTAGGAGTCTTAAAGGTCTTGAAAGTCTCAAGAACTAATCAAGAATAGAACCTAAAGTTCTTCACTAGCACACAACTTGAGGTCTATAACCTATCGTGTTGACATATTCTGTGCCCATTCCAGTTAAAGTTGGCTTTGCATATGAGTTCTTATAGTTCTCAATTGGTTGCACAACAACTTGGAAGCAATGGTAGGCCCTTGAGCTGCCAGGTGGCAAGAAATTAAGATTGAGTTCAGTCCATATGAGTTTGGATTTGTCATTATCCTTGTCTTGTGACTATGGTTTTGACAATTCACATGGATAAGAACACATACTCCATTAAATCTAAGTGTCATAAGGTTTCTCTCCGATTCATGAAAATGATGGTGAGGAAACACTTTCACTAAGTAGATTTTAGCTAGATAGCAATTGTGATGTTTGCATTCTCAAAGTCGTTAGTGGAGCGTGTGTGGTTTACCGGCACACTAACTTGGACTTGTGAGAAATGGCAAAGGTCAAAACGATCAAGACTATGATTACGGCATCCCTTTTCATAGTTCTTAAAATTGTTTTGACACACCCATGAGCTATCTAAGGGAAGGTGTATGTTTTTGATAAAGTCTTATCAAAACAATCTAGTATCAGAAATCTGAACTTTGGTAAGAAAGTCAATAAAGTATTGATTTCTAGAAGTCGAGCTTTCTGAGTACATGTCAAAGCTAGTGGGAGCATAAGTGTTATGCTAATAATCATCATGTTAGTGGGAGCATGATAATTACGGTAAGTATTGCAAGCTAGTAATGTTAATTATAGAAAACAAAAGGTTTCAATTGGGAAAAAGTTGTTTTGCTATAATTAAGGGAGAGGAAATTATACTTCATCTCAAAGCTATAAGCTTAGATCGTGAGGTTTTAATCATTTAGTCAAGGATATATATGAATTTCATGTTGGAATGGCTCAACATAAGGAAATTCTGTATATGGGTCCATTATTTCCGTTCTTAAATTCGATTATGATTATGGCATCCCTTTTCATAATCTGAATTATGAGAACTTGGCAAATTGAAATGGAAATGTTATAGCAAAAGACTGGTTTAGTCTTTATGTGAGACATCATGAATCGTGTCCCATATGCTTCGGATATAGGATCGATTACATGTGCTATATTCATCTTTTCTAAAAATTTCCAAATGCCTGGGGCATTAAGAAGGGAAAAGGTTTAGAACTGGATATGACTAAAAGGATTAAACAATTGTCGAGGACAATCTAAGGTTTACCAAAGACTGGTTGCTCAAGGACAGTTAGAAGTATAGTGATAATTCTGGAAGGACCATATTGACATAATCTGTAAGGAGGCAACTCTTGTTCAGAAGTGATAGTCAAAATGGAATCTGGAAATGTTTCAAAGTTAGATTTTTCAATCTGTGTAAGATTAAGGAAACTTAATGCAAGAAGGATGGTTCCAAGGACTTGATCTCCTTTGGAATGCTCTGTAATGATTGTTGTTAAGTCTTTCTGACTTTGTGCATAATCATTACAAGAGGATCGATGCATATAAGTTTAGAATCTAACAGATTTCAGTAAATGACATGAATTTGGAATTCTTGCATTTGCAGTAAGGATTTGGGAGTATGAAAAGAGAATCATTGAAGTTATGCTCAATTGATCTAGTTCACAAAGTAAAGATCATAGACAAACATAGTATGCATACTTGGTGTATGGCATGAATAGTGTTTAGAAAAACATAGTGTACATGCTTGGAGCATGGGACAACTATTGTTTTAAATTCAAGAATAAAGTTGATAGCTGAAACAGTATACAATGAATAATGTGTAATCATATGGTGATAAATAAAAGGTGTTTTATTTATATTCATAAGTTCTGAGACCATATTGGATTCAATTATTATTGTGTTTCACTTTGCATGTTTTGACTTCCCGAATAAACTAGGTTATTCTTCCGGAATGATTAAGTTATTCAAACCATCCACAGTCGGTCATATGTTGGAAGTAGATATGAATTAAGACTGTCATGAGTTGGCTTGTAGAGGTCTAAGATGTTGGACAAATGGCTACAACACTCATGAGTGCTCATAAGTTCTGAGTATTGGATTCAACCCGCGCTCATTGGAATCACTTCATGGATTTTATCACGAGTGATCATGAGACGATAATATCTTATATTCTTCAAACCTAGAGATATGAGTTGTTACTATGAGTTGATAGTACATTGATTACACGAAACGCATTGGTAACTCGATGTTATAAAACATGTCTTTGTGTATGATTCAACAAGTAGCAGAACAAGCCATATGAGTCGAAGTTTATCCATTCCTTTTACCTTCGGGATAAAAGCGATATATGTGGGCCCCTCGATGATTTGATGATGACAAATGGAAGTGCTCGGCCGGGCCAGGACTGATTTGATTTGTTCAATTAGTCAGTCGTCATAAATCGGAAATCGGGAAACAACTAATGGACAGAGAGAATGATTATAATCCATGTCTCAGTCCATATGATATCTAGAATGGAGGAATATATGATCCCTTATCTAATGGACAAGTCATTGACAAGATCAGAGTTCATCTACAAGGTCAAAGTTCGACAGAAGCTTTTGAGAGCTACGATTGCCGGTTGGTTCCTGAAGTCATACGCAATAATAGTTTTAGACTTATCCAAGTGGGAGACTGTTGGATTAATGTCTAAGTCCATAACTATAATTGGTAAGACTTGACCCGACCCGGCATGGTCCATTTGGGTTGCATGGCATCATGCACTTGGATATACTATAATGAGAGAAATAAGACACTTATGGTTATTAATATATTATAAGTTCTAGTATATTAATAATAAGAATAATAAGATTATTTAATTAGTATTGATCAAGAATTAGTCTAGGATTAATTAAGTCATCAAAAGAAGACTAATTAAATATATGGATTGATTGTGCAAATCATCCATACTTATATAGTGGGCTAATGCTCCATGGATTATCTAGTTGGGCCAAAACCCATATGATGCTCCATGGTGTATTTGAACCCATGGATCCAAGGAAATGGAAAGTCATGACAATTAGAGTTTACCCTAATTGTAACACTATATAAAGATCTTATTCTTGACCAAAAACGGCCACTAGATTATTCTAGAGAGGGCTAGCCGATTTTATGAAGTGTAGAATCCTTTCAAGTTATTCCAAGTGTATTTGGTGTTGTGTGAACCATTTGAGGTGTCACACTTGGGGCACTAGGCACTCAAGCTTCATGAAGACATTCTACATCAAAGAGGTATGTATTCTATCTTGTTATATTAATAGTTTTGTATGCTAGATTAGGATAATACCTTGGATGTTCATATTTGCATGTATAATAGAGAAAACATAGATCCAAGGTATTTAGGGTTGCATGTACACTTAGGAGTGTTAGAATGCTCATAACCCAACAAGAAGAAGATCCGGAAGAAGACCCAGAGGAAATCAAAGAGGAAGTCGAACAGGAATTCGAAGTCGAAGAGGAAGAAGAGCCTATGGAGGAGGAAGATGAAAGTACGGATGGAACAGAGTCCGACCCGGAAATAATCAACCCACCAGTTCCCCGTTCTCCTGCAATTAAAATGGGCTACCAAGGTCCCACTCCCGTTTGGGGAAGCCATATCCACCATTGGAGCTAGCAACAGGGTGTACACCCTCCCTTTGGCACGTGTCGAGAGTTCTACGACGTCAGTGTTGGAGGTTCAGCCGATCGAGCGCTGCCCGTCCTTGTGGGAAAAATAGCCAACCAGACCTACCAATCGGGAGTTCAAGCGGTCCGAATTCGTGAGATCAATGCTGCTGTATAGGGTAACGCCGCAGACATTCATCGTCTGGACGGGCTACACGAAGATACCCAACTCCACATAGGGATGCTTCAAATCCAAATGGAAGCAGAACTTGCAGAAATAAGAGAGATGAAGGAAAAACAAGCGGTCTTAGAAAGACGTTTAATGGGAGTCAAACAATCGGACGCAGAGTCTAGCTCCAAACGCACAACACGCCGCAAGTAGGACTTGTCCAACTCCAACAATTTTGATATAGAATAGGACCTCGAATAAAGTTTTTACCTTCCTTAAACTTGTAATCGGAGACCTTTAGATAGGTCAAATATTCCTAACCACAAAGATAAATGTAACGCACCGTATGTTATATATATATATATATATATATATATATATATATATATATATATATATATATATATATATATATATATATATATATATATATGAAGTATTTCTTTACATACCTCTCGAAATTCATCGGATTATCCAAATTGCTATATCAACTTCGAAACCATTAACAAAGGTCAAAACAAATTACAGATATAACTAACCCTCTAATGCACGATTGTCAAATCACTAAAAAAACTTATAATCTTCATTGTTATTTCTTTACCAGAACATGCCTCCCCGTAGATCAACACACAGAAACACAGCTCCAACACCACCTCTACCACCCCCTCCAATTATGGATGCAACTATTTTCCAGGCTGCTGTAACAGTCGCTGTAACCGCAACAATGGCACAAATGAGTAACAACGGGTCAGGAGGATGAATAAACAGCTTTACAAATGGCCAAAGCCAAGGCTGTTATGGGGAATGTACTTACAAAGACTTCTCTAATGGCAAACCCATTCCCTTTAATGGGACTGGGGGAGTGATGGCTCTATCCCAATGGATAGAGAAAACGGAAGTTGTGTTCGAAATATGCACGTGCCCCAAAGAAAGCAAATTAAAATTTACCGCTTGTACTTTCTCCAAACGAGCCCTAACATGCTGGAACGTCCACGTCAAGTCACTAACCCTAGCGGTGGCGACCTCCATGGGTTGGGAAAACATGAAACAAATGATACTACGAGAGTACTACCCAAGAGGCGAGATTCAGAAGCTCGAACAGGAGCTTTGGGGCCTTATGATGGTGGGCTTGGACATTACAGGCTGTACAAATAGATTCAGTGACTTGATAATACGTTTCCCAGGAATGATGATTCTGGAAAGCCAAAAGGTTGAAAGGTATATCTGGGGACTGTCACCCCAACTTCGAGGATGTGTGCTAGCCTCCAAACCCACAACGTTCTACAACGCCAAGGAACTGGCGCAATCTCTCGTTGACCATGGGGTCTGCCAAAGTGTCACAACCGTCTTCCCCGAACCAACCAAAGGAAGCAACAACAATGACAACAATGCCAACAACAACAAGAAGAAGAAGTTCTGCAACAAGAGAAAAGGTCAAACTTCGCAAGAACCTTCAAAGAAACAAATGGTGTCGGTCCATGCCGCTACTGCCACCACTACAATTCCCGCTACCCCCGCGCCAACGAAGTGATATGCTGGGAACCTGCCAAAGTGCAACAAATGCAATTACCATCACCACGGTAATTGTCAAGAAATGCAATGTAAAAACTGTGACAGGAAGGGCACACTGCCCGTTTCTGTAAGGCACCGACGCGACCAATCACCCAAGTTTCTGGTACTGGAGTAAGCTAGGCATGTTATGGATGTGGAGAAACTGGGCAGTTCAATAGGGATTTCCCCAAGACAAAGAATACTGGCGGTGTAGCAAGAGAGCTGGAGATAGGGCAGAATGAAGCAATAGCTGACCCCACGGTGGGTACGAGTACGTTTCTCCTCGACGACATTTATGCATGCATACTCTTTGATTGCGGTGCGGAGAGAAGTTTTGTGAGTCATAAATTCAAATACTTACTAAATCAAAAAACCCCAAGCACTCAATAAAATATTCACTGTAGAAATGGCAAACGGTAAAACGGAAAGCGCAAACGATATGTACATAGGATGTACATTAAATTTAGACGAGCACTTGTTTCAAATCAATCTTATGCCAATTTCAATAAGAAGTTTTGATGTCATCATCAGTATGGATTGCTTAAGCCTTCACCATGCTGATATACTTTGTCACGAAAGGGCCGTTTGCCTCAATCTGCCAAGCGGCAAAACTCTTATCATTTATGGTGACAAACCCAATACAAATTTACAAATCATCTCCTGCGTCAAAGCATAAAAATATCTTCACAAGGAATATCATGCCTTTCTAGCCCATGTGGTAGACAAGAAACGAGAATCGAAAGACATTAAAGACATTCTAGAAGTCTACAACTTCCCAAACGTCTTCCCAGAAGATCTTCCAGGAGTCCCACCAGAACGCCAAGTCGAGTTTAGGATCGACTTGATTCCGGAGCTACCCCAGTAGCAAAATCGCCATACCATCTAGCCTCAGCCGAGATGCAGGAACTGTCCAGTCAACTGAATGAGCTGTTGAGCAAAGGCTTCATCAGACCGAGCTTCTCACCATGGGGAGCATTGGTCCTGTTCCTAAAGAAGAAGGACAGATCTTTTTGCATGTGCATCGATTACCGGAAACTGAACAAACTCACGATCAAGAACCGATATCCCCTACCGCGCATAGATGATTTGTTCGACCAACTACTAGGAGCAAGCTACTTCTCAAAGATCGATCTAAGATCTGGTTATCACCAACTGCGAGTTCTGGAATGAGACATCCCCAAAACGGCATTCCGAACTCGCTATGGACACTACGAGTTTGTACTGATCCCCTTTGGATTGAAAAATGCACTAGCGGTGTTCATGGACTTGATGAACCGAGTATGTCGTCCCTTCCTGGATAAATTTTTGATCGTGTTCATAGATGATATACTCATCTATTCGAGAAGCAAGGAAGAACATAGCCAACACCTCCGCCAAGTTTTGGAAACATTAAGAGCAGAGAAGCTATACGCAAAATTTTCAAAGTGTGAATTTTGGATTCGGGAAGCAGATTTCCTAGGTCACGTAGTCAACAAAGAGGGGATACACATGGATCCTTCCAAGATCAAAGAAATCGAGAATTAGAAGACTCCAAAGACTCCAACGGAAATCCTACAATTCTTGGGACTCGCCAGGTATTACCGAAGGTGCATACAAAACTTCTCGAAGATTGCTAAGTTGCTTACCACCCTAACTCAGAAGAGCGTGACCTTCGACTGGGGAGAAAAATGAGACATCACATTTCAAACACTAAAGCGAGCCTTATGCAGTGCGCCCATTTTAACCTTACCAGAAGGAACAGAAGACTTTGTGGTCTATTGTGATGCGTCAAACCAAGGACTTGGATGTGTTCTGATGTAGCGAGGGAAGGTCATCGCCTATGCCTTAAGACAACTAAAGACGCACGAAGTTAACTACACGACGCATGATCTCGAGCTAGGAGCAATCGTTTTCGCTCTAAAGATTTGGAGGCACTATCTCTATGGCACAAAATGTAAAATCTTCACCAACCATAAAAGCCTCCAGCATATCCTCAACTGGAAGGAACTCAACATGAGAGAAAGACGGTGGGTAGAACTACTAAACGATTACGAATGCGAAATTCGATATCATCCCGGAAAGACTAACGTGGTGGATGATGCACTCAGCCGAAAGGAATACTCGGGCCGCCGAGTGAAGTCTCTAACTATAACAATCCATTCACACCTGTCCACGCAAATAAAGGAAGCCCAAATAGAAATCTTGAATACCGAAAATGTGGCAGGGGAAGCCTTAAGGGAATGGATAAAAATCTTGATGTCAAGGATGACGGAGTTCATTACTTCATGAATCGGATCTGGACACTGAAGTTTGGCAGATTCAGAGAAGTCGTCATGAATGAAGCCCATAAGACACAATACTCCATACATCCCAGTTCCGATAAGATGTATTTGGACCTCAAGAAACTGTATTGGTGGCCGAATATGAAAGCTGAAGTTGCTACCTACGTGAGCAAATGTCTGACATGCGCCAAAGTCAAGTTGGAATACCAAAAGCCCTCGGGATTGTTACAACAACCAGAAATACCCGAATAGAAGTGGGAGCGGATGACCATGGACTTCATAACCAAATTACCCAAGACGGCAAGCGGACTCGACACCATCTAGGTGATCGTTGACAGGTTCACTAAATTCGCGCACTTCCTACCAATCAAAGAAATGGATAATCTGGAGAAGCTAACTAGAACATACCTCAGGGAGATTTTGCGATTGCATGGTGTGCCAATATCCATTATGTCGGACCGAGATAGTAGATTTACCTTAAGGTTATGGCAGTTGCTGCAAAGATCTCTAGGAACGAGACTAGAAATGAGTACTACGTATCACCCACAAACCGATAGCCAGAGTGAGAGAACCATACAAACGCTAGAAGATATGCTGAGAGCTTGCGTAATTGATTTTGGAAAAGCATGGGACACCCATTTACCATTGGTCGAGTTTTCATACAACAATAGCTACCAGACTAGTATCAAGGTTGCCTCGTTCGAAGCCCTCTACGACCGTCAGTGCAGATCACCTATGTGCTGGGCTGAAGTGGGTGACACGCAGCTAGCAAGAGGACAAGCAACAGACAACACTCTCACTGGGCCACAAATCATAAGAGAAACTATGGAGAAGATTCTTCAGATCCGGCAACAACTTAAGGCTTCAAGAGACAGACAAAAGAGTTATGCAGGTAAAAGATGGAAACCCTTGGAATTCTAGGTTGGAGACAGTGTCCTACTAAAAGTCTCGCCCTGGAAGGGATTAATACGTTTCAGAAAGCGTGGGAAGCTGAACCCAAGGTACATCAGACCATTCGAGATCCTTGCCAGGATTGGTCCGGTGGCTTACAAACTTCGATTACCACAGGAAGTCCACAACGTACACCTTACCTTTCACGTATCAAACCTAAAGAAGTGGTTGTCCGATGAGACCCTTGTCATCCCTCTGGATGAAATTGAAATAAATGAGAATCTCCAATTCGTAAAAGAACCAATAGAAATCATGGATCAGGAAATTAAAAGAACTAAACAAAGCCGCATACCTATTGTGAAGGTCCGCTGGAACGCCAAGCGAGGGCCTGAATACACTTCGGAAAGTGAGGATCAGATGAAACTAAAGTACCCGCATCTTTTTCCTAACCTGTAAACTCTGTCATAGATTAAATTTCATGATGAAATTCCCTTTAACGGGGGGATGATGTGACAACCCTATATTTTCCAAGTCAATGTAACACTCAAAAGTCATGTACAACGAACTATTTGGAATCAACGAAATTAACTTCAAAAATAAAGTGTCAAAAATCTAAATTTGGGATGCATCAAACGTTAGATATCGTGCTAAGGTTTCCAAAAACATAAGGAACATTCAAAACCGAGTTATAGTGAAAAGGTTATGACCACTCGAAAATCCACGATACACCCGGTAAAACATTATTAAACATAAAAAGTGAAATTCCAATAAAATGCATTTTATGTTGGGTTTTGAGTATTCTAACACTTCCTAAGTGTACATGCAACCCTAATAACCTTGAATCTATGTTTTCTCTATATACATGCAAATTTCTTTTTCAAGGTTATTTCCTAACTAGCATGGCATGGGGATTACATAAAACATAAAGAACTAGTAGAAATACATACCTTGTTGTTGCTTGGATTCCTTCAAGACTTTTTGAGCTTAGCACCCAAAATGTTGTGCCTCAAATGCTTCACACAACACCACAAAACTTGGAATAACTTGAGAGAATATTTGTTACACTCAAAAAACGGTTATGCCCTCTCTAGTAACACTAGTGCCAATTTTGCATGCTATAGGGTTTCTTTTATAGTGTGTCATAATTAGGAGTTACAAATGTAAACCCTAATTGTCATGACTCTTCATTTCTCATGACCCATGGGTTTGTAACTCCCATGGACTATCCATGGAGCTCCATATGGTTATAACCAAACCCATAAACCATGGATCATTAATCCACCATAAAAGAATTGATGATTGTCATAATCAACCCTATATATTTAATTAGTCTCACTTTGATCCCCAAATTAATACTAGATTAATACTTGATCAAATACTAATTAAATAATACTATCATTAATATATTAGAACTTATAATATATTAATAATCATAAGTGCCTTATTCTCTCATTTAGTATATCCAAGTATTGCAATGCCATGCAACCCAAATGGACCATGCCGGGTCGGGTCAAGTTCATACCAAATAAAGTTATGGACTTAGACACTATATCCAACAGTCTCCCACTTGGATAAGTCTAATAACTATATTTGCAAATATGACTTCAAAATCCGACTAGCAATCGTAGCTATTTCAAAGTCTCTCGGAACTGAGATGATGATGATACGCTATTTAAGATAAGTGATCATATAATCCTTTGTTCTCATGATATCATCTGGACAAACACATGGAACATGGTCTTACTTATTGTCCAACATTTGTTTCTCGATCTCCGATTTGTTTCGACATAGAACTAAATTGAACACATCAATTAGGTTCTGATCGGGCCCGGTAATAGGTCAAAACCAAATCATCGAGGGGCCCAGATATCGCTTCTATTTCTAGAAGGAACAGATAAACTTCGACTGATATGCTTGTACTAACTAGTTGTTGAATTATTCACAAAGGCACGTTTTATAACATCGAGTTACCAATACGTTTTCGTACAATCAATGAATAACCAACTCATAGTCAACAACTCATATCTCTGGGTTTGAAGATTTATATGATATTTCTGTCTCACAATCACTCGAGATAAATTCCATGAAGTGATGCAAGTGAGCGTGGGTTGAATCAAATATTCAGCCCTTATGAGTACTCATGAATGTTGTAGCAACCATTGCATTGTCTAAAGCACTTTAGACAAATCATACAAGCCAAATTCATGACAGTCTTGATTCATATCTTCTTCCAACATATGACTGACTGTGGATGGTTTGAATAATATGATATATACCATAACATTATTATTCTGGAAGTCAAAATATGCAAAGTGAAACACAAGAATAATACTTAATCCTATATGGCCCCAACACTTGGGTGTAAATAAAACAACTTTTATCTAAGCACCATATTGATTACTCATTATTTATGTCTCGATTAATCAACTTTATGCTTGAATTAAAACATTTGTTGTCCCATGCTCCAAGCATGTACACTATGTTTTTCCAAACAACAATTATGCCATATTCCAAGTATGCATACTATGTTTACATATGGTCCTCTCTATGTGAAATAGATCAATTGTCAATATTCCAATGATGCTCATTTGACAATTCCAATCCTTGTTGTAAATGCAAGAATACCAAACTCTTTCCATTTACTATAATCTGTTAGATTCTAAACTTCTATGCAATGTTCCCCTTGTAATGACTATGCACAAAATTCAAAAAGACTTGGCAACAGACATTACAGAGCATTCCAATGGAAAACAATTCCATGGAAATGAAGTCTCAAATTCAAAGTACATTCCTTTGAACATCCTTCTTAGCATTAAGTTCTTTAATCTTATACAGATTTAAAGAATAACTTCCACCTATGGAGACAATTCCATATTACCATTTTGACCATCACTTCTGAACAAGAGTTACCGCTTTTCAAAATACATCAATATGGTCCTTACTCTATACTCCTAATGCTTGGATCTAGGCTTTCTAATTAAACATGCTTTGAATCCAAGACTTTTAATGCTTAATTAGGTTAAACAACAACAATGAAACAGATCTAGAACCATACATTTGAATTCCTTGTTGATCTTGTTGTCTTGGAGCTTCTAGAGTCACAAATATCACTCCTCTAATGGCTTAGAAACACCAATAGCAAGGAAGATGATTTAAGAGAGAGGAGAGGGGAGGAAATCGGCCAGAGTTCTCTTACTTTAGATGAGATGCCGATTTCCCTTACCCATGGGGTCTATTTATACTTGTAGACTCCTTAAGGGTTTCAGTCTAAACCCTAATTGGATAATCTTCTCTTAAGGCTATCCAAATCCATTCCTAGATAACATCATGGACGATTTTGAGCTATCCTTTAGCTCCTAGAATTCGTCCAATCCATATTTGTATGGTTTTACAGTCTCAAGTTTAAGTATCAAACAATTGACAGTTTATACCCTCTTATTTAATTAATCTCTTTAAGTCACCAAATTAATTCCAATTAATTCTATGACTTATATTAATCAAATAACTCTATATTATTCTTTATAATATTTACTCTCTCTTAATAAATCATCCCATCAAGTTGCTATGGTGAAGGCAACCCAAAAGGACCATGTACAACCGGGTCAAATACTTGCCTAATATAGTTGCAGCCTTAGACACTATTCCAACAGTCTCCCACTTGGATAAGTCTAGTAACTATACAAGTACAATTCGGTTTGCAATCGTAGCTCTCAAAGACGCTGTCAAACTCTGATCTAATCAATCTTGTCCTTTAGATAAGGGATCGTACAGTCCTCTGTTAGATATCATGTTGACAATCCTATGGAATGGTTAGTCTAGCATTTGATTTCTCGATCTCCGATTTATTCGACATAGAACTTAATCGAACACATCAATTCAGTTCTGACCGGGCCCGGCACATAAGTCAAATCAAATCATCGAGCGGCCGAGATATCGCTTTTTCCTTCTTAGGATAAAAGTTACAGATAAACTTCGACTTATATGCATTTACTTATTCATTAACCAACTACACACAACAATGCATTTTATAACATCGAGTTACTGATGCGTTTTCGCATTATCAATGTACAATCAATTAACAAATAATAAACCATATATCTAGGTTTTAAGACTATATGATATTATCATCCTGCGATCACCTTTTATATCGTATTCCATAAAGTGATTCCAGCAAGCACGGGTTTGTTCCAATGCTCAAAGCTAGTTCATAAGCACTCATGAACGTTGCAGCAACCCTTTGCTATGTCTAACACCATTTAGACAATCTACACACCAATTCATGACAATCTTCATTCATATCTACTTCCAACATATGAACGATTGTGGAGAATTTGAACAATTCGATTATTCCTAATAAACTCAATTATTCTGGAAGTCAAAACATGCAAAGTGAAACAATAGTTAAACGATTAACATAAGACAGTAACATTACTCATAAATAAAACTCCTTTATTTAATCGCCAAATGTTAATTACATTTATCTATTACATGTTTCTAATACTATCTAATCTATACTAATATCATCCTTTAGCCCAATACTCCTAGCATGCTACAAGTGCTTAACCCTACTCAGTCCCTTCGTAAGCGGATCTGCTGGGTTATCTTCTGATGATATCCTCTTAACTATGAGTTGTCCTTCTTCTACACGATGTCTAATGAAGTGATATTTTCTGTCGACATGTCTTGATCTACCATGATCCCTCGGTTCCTTGGTCAAGGCAACCGCACCTTCGTTGTCACAGAAAATCTCCACGGGATCCTTTATGGCAGGTATAACCCCAAGATCTCCAATGAAGTTCTTTAGCCATATTGCCTCCTTCGACGTTTCGCTCGCTACAATGTACTCTGATTCGCACGTTGAATCAACTACGGTTTCCTGCTTGGAACTCTTCCAAGTTACTGCTCCTCCATGTAGGGTAAAGACCCAGCCCGACTGCGAACGGTAGTTGTCCCTGTCGGTCTGAAAACTAGCATCACTATACCCTCGCACCTTCAAGTCATCACTCCCTCCAAGGACTAAGAACCATTCCTTCGTCCTCCGAAGGTACTTAAGGATGTTCTTCACCGCAATCCAATGTGCTTTGCCAGGGTTCCCTTGATATCTGCTAACCATGCTCAAAGTGAAGGCTACATCAGGGCGAGTACAAGTCATAGCGTACATGATTGAGCCAACTGCGGAAGCGTATGGTACTCGGCTCATTTCTGCTATTTCAGCTTCGGTACTCGGACTTTGAGTCTTACTCAACTTGGCATTACTTTGTATCGGTAGTTCTCCCTTCTTTGAGTTTTCCATACTAAAACGTTTTAGTACCTTCTCTAAGTAAGTATTCTGACTGAGTCCAATTAGTCTCTTACTTCTTTCTCTTACTATCCTTATTCCCAAAATGTAAGAAGCCTCTCCGAGATCCTTCATAACGAAACACTTCCAGAGCCAGGACTTGACTTCCTACAGAGTCGGGATGTCATTTCCTATGAGTAATATGTCATCGACATACAGAACGAGGAAGCTTACTACACTCCCACTGGCTTTGACATATACACAAGATTCGTCTTCGCTTCGTACAAATCCAAACTCTTTGACTTTCTCATCGAAGCAAAGATTCGATCTGCGAGATGCTTGCTTAAGTCCATAAATGGACTTCTCAAGCTTACACACTCTATTTGGATGCTTCGGATCCACATACCCCTCTGGCTGAGCCATGTAAAATCCTCAGCCAACTTTCCGTTAAGGAAGGCGGTCTTGACATCCATTTGCCAAATTTCATAATCATGAAATGCGGCAATTGCTAGCATCACTCTAATAGATTTAATCTTCGCAACTGGTGAGAAGGTCTCATCATAGTCAACTCCTAGAGTTTGAGTAAAGCCCTTCGCAACCAATCGCGCTTTATACGTGTGTACATTCCCATCCACGTTGGTCTTCTTCTTGAAGATCCATTTGCACCCAACGGTCTTACGTCCGGGCACATAATCAACCAAATTCCAAACTTGGTTATCATACATGGATTGGATCTCGCTATCCATTGCCTCTTTCCATTTCGCAGACTCCGGGCCTGCCATGGCTTCCTTATAGCTATTAGGTTCATCAAGATTTACTGGCGTACCATCACTAATATACGTGTCCCCTTCGGTAGTAATATGAAAACCATAAAACTGGGGATGAACCCTAACTCTATCGGAACGTCTAAGAGGTAAGGACTTGTCAATCAGTTCAAACGGAGTTTCCTCCTCGGGTTGAGTGCCAGCGGTAGAGGTTCCTTCATCTATAGACTCTTGAATCTCTTCAAGTTTGATTTGCCTCCCACTGTCTCCTTGGCTTATGAGTTCTTGCTCTCGGAAAACTCCTCTCCTTGCAACAAAGACAACGTTGTCCTTCAGTCTATAGAAGAGATATCCAAAGGATGTCTGCGGGTAGCCGATGAAAATACATCGCTCACTTCGAGGTTCAAGCTTGTCATGAGTATCTCGTCTTACGAAAGCCTCGCAACCCCAAACCTTGATGTGTGCCAACGAGGGACCTTTCCCTGTCCACATCTAGTGAGGTGTTTTGGCAACCTTCTTAGTAGGGACTTGGTTAAGGATATGGGAGGTAGTCTCTAAGGCATACCCCCAAAAGAAGATAGGTAGTGAAGCACGACTCATCATAGAGCAAACCATATCCAATAAGGTTCGATTACGCCTTTCTGCCACACCATTCAATTGCGGTGTCCTAGGAGGCGTCAATTGTGAAACTATTCCACACTCCTTGAGATAATCGTGGAATTCAAGACTTAGGTACTCTCCTCCTCGATCGGATCGAAGCATCTTGATTTTCCTGCCCAATTGATTCTCCACTTCATTCTTGAACTCTTTGAACTTTTCAAAGGTTTCTGACTTTTGATTGATTAAATAGATATACCCATATCTACTATAATCATCGGTAAAAGTCACATAGAAGCGGTTCCCATCCTTCGTGGTTGATCTAAAGGGTCCACATACATCGGTATGTATTAGGTCCAATAGCCCCTCACCCCTTTCACAAGTACTCGTGAAGGGTGACTTAGTCATTTTTCCAAGTAAACAAGACTCGCATGTGTCATCTTCCCTAAGGTCGAATGACTCCAGCACTCCATCCTTTTGGAGTTGGGCTATGCGTTTCTTGTTGACATGTCCAAGAAAACAATGCCACAAGGATGCTTTATCCATACTAGTGGAAGAATCAATATTCAAAACATCATTTCCTAAGTTATCAACAATCATAACAGTTTCATATATTCCATTACATGGTATAGCTTCAAAGTAAAAAACACCATTGAGATAAGCGAAAATAGAACCATTCTCATTATTAAAAGAAAATCTAAATCCTTGTCTATATAAACCATGAAATGAAATGATGTTTCTAGCCATTTCTGGCGAATAGCAACAATTGTTCAAATCTAAACATAAATTATTCCTAAGCACTAAAGAATACAATCCAATCTTGGTCACAGTCGATGATCTTCTGTTCCCCATGATTAGATTGATCCTTCCTTGCTCCACATCCCTACTTCTTCTTAGTCCCTGCACATTAGAACAAATGTGATAACCACAACCGGTATCAAGAACCCAAGAAATAGCATGATTAGAATCGTTAGATTTAATTGTGTATATACCTGTGAAAGATGGCTTGATCTTTCCTTCTTTGATTGCTTGCAGGTATTCTGGGCAGCTTCTCTTCCAATGTCCTATCTTGTGGTAGTGGTGGCACTCTGCCTCCTTTGGGTTAGGACAGGGCTTAGTGGGATCAACTTTGGTCCCACTAGAAGAGGCATCATCACGGGCTTTAACCTTGCGATAGTTCTTCGATGAAGCCTTCCTCTTCTTTCCCTTTCCTTGACCAATTGCCAAGACAGGAGCAGCAGGCGGATTGGGAGTAGGTGCAGCAGACTTGTCTTTGAAGTTGCTCTCAGCAACCCTCAAGAGACATTGGAGTTTGCTTAGGGTGACCTCCTCTTTGTTCATGTGGTAGGTCATCCTCAATTGGTTGTACATCGGAGGCAAGGAGTGAAGTACCATGTCGATCGCCAAGTCTTCCCCAAAGTCAACATTTAACTTGCGAAGGCGGTCGACATACCTTTGCATCTTTTGCAGGTGCACGGTAAGAGATTCTCCATGACCCATTTTAGCGGAAATCATGTTAGTGAAAAATCTCATAACGCTCTTGTCTCGCGTTTTGGTGGTATCTCTCCAATAAGTCTTGATGCATCTCGTACGGGTACATGTCCTCGTAGGACTTTTGGAATTCGGAGTTTATGGTGGCAATCATGATGCAATGTACCTTCGTTGCATCTCGCTCATGAGTCTCGAAAGTGGTGATTTCGGCCAGAGTAGCGATTTCGGGGTTGATCTTCTCAAGCTTTTCATCGAGGACATACTCCTTATCCTCATAGCGAGCAATGGTGTGAATGTATCTTATCCATTCGCTAAAGTTTGTTCCATCGAAGGTGACCTTTTGGTAAAGGCTCATCAATGTGAAAGAACTAGCAGCAGCGTTGTTTGCGTTCGACATCTATAGAAAGGACAAAGATAGATTAGAATAAGAATCCCTAATTATCACCCAATAAGAAAAATTAGGGTTAGGATCCAACAATAAAATTTACATACTAGAAAAGGGATGCCGTAATCTAACATGCAAATAAATTGAAGGTAAGTGAATGATGATTCACTAATTCTCCATCACAAAACCTAAGCTATTAGTCCTAAGTGTATTGAGAATTCCTAGGTTCGGATGAGATTCATTGAAACTATTCAATGGCATGTTTAAATCTCGATATGCCCCTCTTGTTTGTGATTGGGATACCGAGGATCACAAAGCGGGTGTGAATTACCATGAAAATTCACATGGTGCCTTCATTGTAACGATCACCTATTCGATGTGCCGGTAAACCACAGACGCTCCATCGAACTATGATAAACAATGAATCACCCTTTGCCACCTTCGCTTAGAACCAATTAGTGTGCCGGTAAACCACACACGCTCCACTAACTTCTTAGCAAGGTTGCAAAGTGAAATTTCATGGGATTGCATCAATTCACTTTTCCTAAAGTAACTAAGATTGGGAAATTTTAAAAACGTGTAGTTACTTTGTATTACTTATTATACTTTTAATGAGAGGATGAGGTTTCCCTATCCTACCCGTTCGGCTAACGACCCTCCACCAATCAAGCAAGCGGTGGGTGTGAGTGTACACCCATTAAGCGCCATTTTATAGGCCGCAAGCTTGTACCCACCTTATAGATCGGCTTCGTAAATGAGGCCTACTAACGGTAAGACTAGAATTTAGTTATACATGCATATATTATTCTAGTAATATCATATTAGTATAGGGTTGTGTTTTAAACCTTTTAAAACGTAGGGTTTGAAATTTAAGTTGTCTAAATTAAAACTTTTAATCACAAATATAAATTTCAAAACGTGAGGGCAAGTTTTAAATATTTAAAACATGGAGGATCAAATAACAAATAATTCCAATTAACAACTAATATCCTAATTATCTATATTTGATTTATTCAAGATTTCTTTTAAGATAATTACCAAAATAATCAAAATAATTAATTAATTATCATATAAGGAAATTAAATATTTTATTAGATGATAAATATCTTTAATCAGATCAAGATTATAGTCATATATATCAAAAAATCGGATTAGGGTTGATCTAATATGATTAAGGTAAGTTTTCATAAGATAAACATGAAAAAATCCCGGTTTCGGCTAATCCTGACGCCCGGACTCGCCGAGTACACAAAGCAACTTGCTGAGTCAGGCCTACTCGCCGAGTCCACTTTGGAACTCGCCGAGTCCATGACTCAGAACCCAAAAAATCGAATTTTGCAAGTTTGTTTCAGTTAATCAAGCAACAATTTAAAGAAAACCAAGCTAGGCTCTGATACCACTGATGGGTTTTAGCCATAAGAACTTTCCTATGTGCGCATGCGAAACCCTAATGCTTGGATCTAGGCTTTCTAATTAAACATGCTTTGAATCCAAGACTTGTAATGCCTAATTAGGTTAAATAACAACATTGAAACAGATCTAGAACCATAACTTTGAATTCCTTGTTGATCTTGTTGTCTTGGAGTTTATAGAGTCACAAATGTCACTCCTCTAATGGCTTACAAACACCAATAGCAAGGAAGATGATTTAGGAGAAAGGAGAGGGGAGGAAATCGGCCAGAGTTATCTTACTTTAGATGAGATGCCGATTTCCCTTACCCATGGGGTCTATTTATACTTGTAGACTCCTGAAGGGTTTCAGTCTAAACCCTAATTGGATAATCTTCTCTTAAGGCTATCCAAATCCATTCCTAGATAACATCATGGACGATTTTGAGCTATCCTTTAGCTCCTAGAATTCGTCCAATCCATATTTGTATGGTTTTACAGTCTCAAGTTTAAGTATCAAACAATTGACAGTTTATACCCTCTTATTTAATTAATCTCTTTAAGTCACCAAATTAATTCCAATTAATTCTATGACTTATATTAATCAAATAACTCTATAGTATTCTTTATAATATTTACTCTCTCTTAATAAATCATCCCATCAAGTTGCTATGGTGAAGGCAACCCAAAAGGACCATGTACAACCGGGTCAAATACTTGCCTAATATAGTTGCAGCCTTAGACAGTATTCCAACAGATCTGTCATCAGGGAGTGACCAAGTCAACAGCCAGCTACCTTGAGACTTCGACACCCGACTCTCCCGGCTTGTCAATATGTGACTTAATCTCCAAGACCTAAGCACATATAGACTTTGTTTGCCAATGGGGATTGAGTGACTTAGAACTTATCATGTCTTGAAACTTGTGGGATAAGGAGATTTATTGGAGTAGGTGAGGGAAGTGAAGTATGATTTTCAGTCCCACTAATGCACAACAAAGGGATTGATCTTTCACCTTGATTGCCATTTGGGATATCATCTTCATTAGGAAGCTTCTTCCTAAAGATTTGGGAAGACCATAGCTGTCTAAACTAGACATCTATAATGGGAGAAATTCAAGTTAGTTGATTAAAATCCTTAATATAACACCCAATATGAAATATTAAGGCTAGGACCCAATAACCTATTTATAACTGGAAGAGGGATGCCGTAATCCAAATTATAAAATAGTTAAAGGTAGGTAAATGACGATTTACCAATTTCCACCATGAAAAACGAAATATAATTAAGTTTTAATTGGATTTTAAACTCCTATATCTTTTGAGACACATTGAACTTTCAATGGCATGTTTGAATCTCGATTGTGCCCTCTCAAGTTTGTGACTGGGATGCCGAGGATGACAAACAAGGTGTGAATAACCATACAAATTGACTTGGTACCCTCAACAATATTACCTAATCGATGTGCCGGTTAACCACACACGCTCCACCGATCTATAATAAAGTCAAGTTACCCTTTGCCACTCTTACTAGTCCATGTTAGTGTGCCGGTTAACCACACACACTCCACTAACGACTTGGTAAGGTACAAAGTGTAATTTTATGGGCTAGCACCAATTTCACATTTTCCTAAAGTAACTAAGATTGGGAATTGATAATGTATAGTTACTTTATAAATCATTATACTTTTAATGAGTATTTAAAGTCATATCCTACCCGTTCGGCTAACGACCCTCCACTGATCAAGGAAGCGGTGGATGAGAGTGGATACCCACTAAGTCACCATTTTATAGGCAACAACCTTATACCCCCCTTATAGACCGGCTTCGTGAATGAGTCCTACTAACGGTAAGAATGACATATTCTTATACATATCTATATAATTAAAATTATAATAATAGTATAAGGGTGTATTTTAAACATTTAAAATACTTGGTGGTTTAATCTATTAATTAAACTATACTCTTAATTTAATTAAACTTAAACCATGTTTTTATGGAATTATTAGGTCTTTTAATTAAACACTTTAATTAATTTAATGAAGTCCATAAAGTTTGAATTATTTTTTAACCTTTAAAAAAAAATTTTGGAATTAAAGTGTAAGACTTTACAAATTCCAAAACTTGAGGGCAAGAATTGAAGCTATTTCAAGTCTCTTTAATTTGTAACTTATGAGTTTTAATGGTTCATTAAAATGAAGACTCTTCATTTTATGAAACCTCTTTAGTTCTTTAATCACAATTTAAAGAAGTGACTTTTGGTTATCCATAACTTGAGGACAAGTTATGGACACCATTATTGCCATTAAGATCATGAATTAAACACACATGGAGGTTACCCATAATTCCTATGATCTTCTAAAAACTCATAAGAACACAAATTCATGCCAAGCAATTTTCAAGAAATCATATAAACATATACAATACTTGAAAATTAATAAAAGTCATGTAAAATGGGTTAACATAATTATTATCATTTTGAAAAACAAATTTTACAAGTCCAAAATAGATTGGGATAATGATTTTAATCCATTTCCAGAACACGAAAAGACTGCCCTGCATGCACCTACTCGTCGAGTGCATTATCCTACTTGACTAGTAGGATGAATTTGTCCATGGACTCGGCGAGTCCTCCCCATGAACTCGGCGAGTCCAGTCGTCAGAGAGTAGATTTTTGACTTTTTCAAGCAGTTTGCATCAAGTATACAGAAAACAATCCTAGGCTCTGATTCCACTGTTGGGTTTTGAGCATTCTAACACTTCCCAAGTGTACATGCAACCCTAATAACCTTGAATCTACGTTTTCTCTATATACATGCAAATTTCCTTTTCAAGGTTATTTCCTAACTAGCATGGCATGGGGATTACATAAAACATAAAGAACTAGTAGAAATACATACCTTGTTGTTGCTTGGATTCCTTCAAGACTTTGTGAGCATAGCACCTCAAATGTTGTGCCTCAAATGCTTCACACAACACCACAAAACTTGGAATAACTTGAGAGAATATTTCTTACACTCAAAAAACGGCTATACCCTCTCTAGTAACACTAGTGCCGATTTTGCATGCTATAGGGTTTCTTTTATAGTGTGTCATAATTAGGAGTTACAAATGTAAACCCTGATTGTCATGACTCTTCATTTCTCATGACCCATGGGTTTGTAACTCCCATGGACTATCCATAGAGCTCCATATGGTTATAACCAAACCCATAAACCATGGATCATTAATCCACCATAAAAGAATTGATGATTGTCATAATCAACCCTATATATTTAATTAGTCTCACTTTGATAACCAAATTAATACTAGATTAATACTTGATCAAATACTAATTAAATAATACTATTATTAATATATTAGAATTTATAATATATTAATAATCATAAGTGCCTTATACTCTCATTTAGTCTATCCAAGTATTGCAATGCCATGCAACCCACATGGACCATGCCGGGTCGGGTCAAGTTCATACCAAATAAATTATGGACTTAGACACTATATCCAACATTTTAGCTTTAGGTATCTAAACGAAAGTCGTAGATCACGTTAAACCGTGAACGTGCATATAAAGAACGCCCAAATTAGACTTCGTATGAAGAAGTTACTGATTTTCTAAATTTCGTACCAACGGTAGAGAGCTAAAAACTCGAATTAAAGATCGAACGATTTTGAACTAACGCAACCTAAACGAGAATTGAAGGTCTCCACAACAAGAGTACGATGGTAAAAAGGCAGACGAAAACGGACGTCGGATAAAGAAGTTATGGATTTTTAACGAACTTTAGCAGTCCCGAACTACTAAAAACATACTATTAAAAATAAAGTCAAAACTAGCCGACGGAGTCTAAATGAAAGTTGTAGAGCATAGTCTCACCTACGCATGGATATAAAGAATGCAAAAACGGAGCTTGTATGCAAATGTTACATAATTTAGAAGTTTGGAATACAAGTTACGCCCAGCATAAATTAA
This sequence comes from Lactuca saligna, assembly GCF_052625555.1. NCBI lineage: Eukaryota > Viridiplantae > Streptophyta > Magnoliopsida > Asterales > Asteraceae > Lactuca > Lactuca saligna. The sequence goes on along the minus strand of NC_136417.1, from coordinate 178,431,168 downwards.
GAGTACGCCCAGCGTACTCAGATGCAAGGTCGTGTCCCATCGGATAGCAGACTAGCTAGGCTTGAGTCGTAAGCTTTGACGACTCCGGAGTACGCCCAACGTACGAGGAGTTTTTGCAGTATAAATAGAGTGCAAAAGCCCCGGGTTTTGGCACACAAATCTCAACTTCCCTCTCACTCTTGCACTCTCCTAAGCTCTAGAGGCAATCCCGGTGCCCTCGATTCCATACCCGAACCCTAACGAAGGTTTTACGCTACCGAGACCCCCGAAGAGTCCGAAGACACACCTTTCCACAGTCGAAGTTCTGCTCGATTCTAGTCTCACTCTCTTCAAAACAAACAAGTGAGTTCATACCCCTACTTTTCACGTCTTTTCATGTTTTAGCGGGGGGGGGGGGGGGGGGGGAATACAAGTTCAATACGAGAAAACGTATCACTTTATATAGATTTAAATACAACATATATATTATTAAAATGCTTCGATATCAACATTTTACTTCGCATGAAAAGTCAGTATTTCATCGAGTATTATCACCAAATGGAACACACTTTCGGAAAAACTATAATGGGTATAGTTTGCGGGTTATTCATACATTCTTACGTAAACATTTTGAAAAATGAAATACTTTCATTTGAAATGAAATAAAGACTTTCTTTTCGTAAATCTATTTATACTATGTGTTATGAGATATTCAACTTCAACGTACTCTTAATTATGCATTTCAAGTCCTGTATTATAAACCATAATCTTTTGGAGGGAGAGCGTAATACTTGTGTATAGATCTAAATGGGATTGACAATCCCGCACCTAAACTTAGCTAAAGTTAGACCGATAGGTCTAGGGTGAGAAATGCCATAACACTACAACACCTAAACTTAGCTACAGTAGTCCGTGTCAATAGCATGGTTATAAGACTCACACGGAAGTATAAAAATAAGCTTGATTTACGAGACTCACGAATGCATTCAGTATTTACATTATTTTGAGTATCAGTTCACCTTCATTATTTGGGTACGAAAGATACTAACGCCCTCCAACTTTTGGGACTTTTTCAAACTATATGTGGAAAATATTGGATTTTCTGGAAATTGCTTTCATCTATTTTCTTCTAAAAAGACATACCTTTTCAGTACAAAAACATTTATGAACTCACCAGCTTTATGGTTGACACTTTTTCGAAACTACTTGTATTTCTCAGGGAATCAGTAATACTGGTAACCACCAGCTTTTGGAGAAGGAACGCTAAGGCGTCTATTATTAAAACATTTTAAATCATCATATTTGTAATATTCTTTTAGAAACATGTATTACGCAACAATGTATGTTTTTTGTTATATGTATGATGGTTGTGTTACTTTCTTTACGATATTCAACTGATATGGTACTACGTGAAGTCACCCACCCCCGAATGTTTCCGCCATTCTGGTTTGGGAGTGTGACACGTATCCCAGTTGAGGAAGTGTATAGCCCATGAGACGACAGTAGTGCCGCTAGGGGATATTCAGGTGGATGCGAGCCTAAATTACATTGAGAGGCCGATCGCAATCTTGGATCGGAAGATCAAGGTTCTTAGGAACAAGGAGGTGCTTATGGTTCTGGTACAGTGGTAGCATCGGAGGGGGTTTGAGCTGACTTGGGAACCGGAGGTGGAGATGCGGGAGCAACATCTAGAGTTTTCTATAGAGTAAGACTTCGAGGGCAAAGCCTGATTCTAGTGGGGGAGAATTTTAACATCCGGAATTCCATTTATTGTAATTTAAATATTTGTTTTGAGATGAGAAAAGGGATTCGACGAGTTGACGCTTAAACTCGTAGAGTTGGATCGCGACTGATGACTCGGATTAATGAATGGACTCAACGAGTCGGAGGGTCGACTCGACGAGTCTGCGTTGTGGACAAAAACCCTATATCTTTGGGCTAGTTCCCTATTTAAAGGACCTTATGGCCTTCATTTGTGGCCACACACCCACTTGATAAACCCTAACGACCCACAAGCATAGAGAGTGAGGGTAGGAGCTATTTACTTCATTTTTAGTGCATTCTTGCAAGAAGGAAGGTTGGGATTCAAGCTAGGCTATTTAAGGAGATCATATCGGCTATCACCTCATCAAAAGTTGCTATTTGAGGTATGAATACATGCCTATTTTTGTGTATATAGTCGATCTCATGAAACTAGGGTTTCTTTACCCCTCCTTTAGTCGGAATATGCGGCATATGGAGTGCTATTGAGGAATAGACTTTAGATCTGGACCTTGAGAGGTACAGAGAGTCCCAACCATCCAACTTTATGCAGTCCCATAAGAGTTTTGAGTCTAGGGTTCCATTTTAAGAGTTATTTCATCAAATAGAGTCGTTTATGCGATGCATGAACATAAAGTTGGGACCTTTACGTGACTTTTGCATGTTAGAAGGTCAGATCTATAAGTTAGAGAAACAGATCTCACCTCAGAAGGTTGTTTGAGCATTGTCATGGAGGAAACTCGCTGAGTCCATGAATGGGCTTGACGAGTCAGATCGTGTTGTTTCGTGATTCGTGATCAGTGGTAACCCGTCGAGTGAAAGGTTAACTCGACGAGTCGAGTGAGGCCTTAGAAGGATTCAATGGACACGCATGAACTCACCGAGTCTGGTCAAGTTGGACCATTGACTGGAGTTGAACTTCATTGACTTTTTGGTTTTGGTCAACATTTGGACATTTGGACCATTGGTGGGGTAAAATGGTCTTTGCCCCTTCTGAGAGATTATAGGAAGGGATAAGTCAAGCCTTTGAGAATTGTTGTTAATTAGAGATAAATTAATTTATGTGATTAGGCAGAGGCTAGATCAGTAATTCGAGTTCGAGACTTTCTGAGATTTCCCGAGGTGAGTCTTCTCACTATACATTACCTAGAGTGGTATCTATGTGCAGATCGCAGGGTCTTATGCGTATGTGTATGTTTGGGAATTATGTTATTAGTGTTATATGTATGCTATGTGTTATATACACTAGACCATAAGGTCCAACGATTTATGAGGCCAGAGGGTCCTCGATCAGACCAGACCGAACAGTTTAACGAGCTTTGGGACTATAGAGTCCCGATGGGACTCATTGACTAGAGGGTCATACTGAGTTGTAGCCTCGAGTGGCTGATGCGCTCTATGTGGTATTTTGTGGAACTCACTAAGCATTTACTCTTACCTTGTTATGTGATATGTGTTCTAGGTACTAACAAGGATCGCGGGAAAGGCGCCGACATGGTTTGTACACACTGATAGTGAATTGTATTTGAGATTCTAGGATATGTTTTACTGTGATAACATTTGATACCCTTGAGTTTTGAGATGATTTATACGTGATATGTTATATTTGGAAAATGAAAAATTGTTTTAAATTTTCACGTCGTTACAAGTTGCTATAAGAGCCTTGGTTTGAGGGATTCAGATGCACCTTTGGGCGTATCTGAACTCAAACTGATGATTTGAGAAATTTTTTTCATAAAATAATTTTTTTTTCTAAAAGAGTAAGAGATTTTGGAAACAAGCAGAACGGAACAGTGTGTTCGACCAGCAAGTGCCCGAACGGTGATTTCCCAAAATACCTTTACGTTATGTGATATGAGATAATATGTGATGTGTTATGCCTGCTAGTGTAGGCTAGGTAAATCATATCTTAGGACTAGGGTGGCCTGATATGTGATGCATTAGCCTAGGAGTTTATGCTGCTGTGAGTTGCTTTGAGTGCATATAGGTAGCAGAGAGTACCTTGTGAGAAGTCCGCTCGAGTGTAGGCTGAATTCAGGGGGTATAGAGTACTTGCGAATTGGGATCCTAGGAGGGGGGCTTGGGGTAGATACGGATATGGTGTGGAATGTAGTTTTGGGCCCGTACTACTGAAAGCATTGGATCGGTAAACATCTCAAGTAAGAATTCATAGGATGCTAAGGAACAAGTAGGAACGGTAGATCGAGTGTGAGTCATCTCGGTCAAGACTCTGATTAATTTATGTCATGTTTATGAGGCATCATGGTGGGGATGTGCCACAACCCAAGAAGCAGTGGGACCGGCCGCCATCCGAGCTGAGATACAGGAGATGTTTTGGGTCTATCAAGACCACACTGATTGAGACATTCAATGAGCGATATGCTGCTCTGACTGAGGTAGATGTTGCTGTAGCCACTGTGGCGGTCACTGCCGCGAGGCCACAGGTGTGTGACTCGTTGCTATACTGAGAGTTCAGCAACACGAAGCTACCAGAGTTTGACAGGACTTTAGACCCGATAACCCTGATGACATGGATATCTGACATTGAGGGATGCTTACACACATTTTCATGTCCTGAGCACCTGAGGGTATGGTTCGCGCTGAACCGGCTTCACTTGGGAGTGAAGGACTGGTGGAAGTTCGTGATGACATATATTACTCCTGTAGAGCTTACTGCGGTGACCTAGGAGAGGTTCACCACTATGTTCAGAGACGAGTATGTTCCTCCGGTGGAGAGGGAACGTTTGGCCCAGGAGTTCTTGTCCCTCAAGCAGGGGACGGAGTCTGTGAGTGTGATTACGCGGATGTTTCATGAGAGGGCGTTGTTTTTCCCTGAGCATGTGTCTTCTGAGCAGTCATGCATGACTCGATATCTGAGTATACTTAGGCGAGACATTCATGAGTTCGTGGCGAACTCGTCGTACTGCACATATGCCGAGCTCTAGGAAAATGCTTGGAAGAGGGAGATCGAGCTAGAGACTCAGGCTAGGTAGGAGGCCGAGTCTCAGAGGAGTTATTGGCGGTCGACATAGTCTCAGCCGGCAGTCAAGCGGGCAAAGCCTGCTGATTCGAGATTTGGAGGACCGAAGGGCCGCACTTGTGGGAAGTGTGGCAAGATCCATGAGGGAGTGTGCAGGACGGGGGTGTGCTACAAGTGTGGCAAGGAGGGACATTTCACGAGGGATTGCCCCATGGGGTTTGCAGTTTTCTTTCACTACAACCAGACTGGCCATCAAAAGGCTGAGTGCCCACAACTACTTTAAGGATTAGCACAAGGATATGCACCTGCTGCTACTAGAGCCACCGAGGCCCGGCCAGTGAAGGCCGAGGCACTGAAGTCTCACGGGAGAGCCTTTCAGTTGACAACAGAGGAGGTTTGTGCAATGCCCGATGTGGTGGCTGTTACTTTCCTTGTGAATTCTGTTCCTACTTTGGTTTTATTTGACTTGGGTGCGAGTCAATCTTTTGTGTCTTTAGCATTTAGTCAGTGCATCAGTATCCGACAAGAGGCGTTGAGTCGACCTCTGTGAGTTTCTATAGCTGAAGAGCGAGCGGTTCTTGCTACTGATGATATTTGGGGATGTGTACTCGAGATTTTCGGTGTTAAGTTTCCGATAGATTTGGTACCGATGGCAATGGGGGATGTTTGTGTCATCATGGGCATGGACTGGTTGAGATTTTCGGTGTTAAGTTTCCGATAGATTTGGTCTTTTCCCCTTTTGAGAGATTATAGGAAGGGATAAGTCAAGCCTATGAGAATCGTTGTTAATTAGAGATAAATTACTTTATGTGATTAGGCGGAGGCTAGATCAGTATTTCGAATTCGAGACTTTCCGAGATTTCCCAAGTTGAGTCTTCTCACTATACACTACCTACATTGGTATCTATGTGCAAACCAGAGGGTCTTATGGGTATGTGTATGTTTGAGAATTATGTGCTTTGTGTTATATGTATGCTATTTGTTATATAGACCAGACCAGAGGGTCCAACGATTTATGAGACTAGAGGGTCCTTAATCAGACCAGACTGGAGGAGCTAACGAGCTACGGGACTGGAGAGTCCCGCTTGGATGCATTGACCTGAGGTCCATACCGAGTTGTAGCCTCGAGTGGGTTATGTGTTGTATGTGGTATTTTGGGGAACTCACTAAGCATTTATGCTTACCGTGTTATGTGATATGTGTTTCAGGTACGATATATAGAATTGTATTTGAGATTCTGGGATATGTTTTACTGTGATAAGTTTGATACCCCTAAGTTTTGAGATGATTTGAACGCGATATGTTATGTTTGGAAAATGAAAAAATTGTTTTAAATTTTCACATTGTTACACCTTTAATATAATGTTTGGATTGTTCACTCCGTCTTACCATCGGTTTGGGGATAATAAGTTGTGCTGAGAGTGACATAAGATCCCAATTCACATTGCATACTTGCCCGAGAATGAGAAGTGAAGCTACTATCACGATCGGAAGTAATGTTTAGCGACACACCATGTCTCGCAACAGTTTCATACAAGTATACTTGTGCATACTTCTTCATTGGAGTTGTTTCACGCATGGCAAGAAAATGTGCACTCTTAGTCAGCCGGTCAACAATTTCCAAAATGTTATCATTCTGTCTAGCAGTCTTTGGTAATTAGAGCAGCACTAGACATAAAGTCAGTTCAGAATTCTATTTTTCTATCTGGGGTAAGTCCAGGAAAATCATCAAGGAAACCATTAGGATATTTATTAACAACGGGAACATCATTTACAATTTTCTTCCCCTCTTTTGAGATATCAACTGTATAGGCTAGATAAGTAGAATACCCCTTCGATATAAGTTTACGAGTTTTTTTGGAAAGATATTATTTTTTTAGATTTTAAGTCTTTGTTTACCGAAGACATAAAATAGAATCCTTCCCTTCGATAAGGATGCATACCATCTTTTCGTAACACAAAAGTTATGTGCGGTTCTTTGACAACCAATTCATGCGGAGAATAATTTAAAGTTGGGCAAGGAGATAGGAATAAGGTTAGCAAGAAAACTATAACCTTCAATTTCTATGAAACAATCTCTATAGACTTTATTAGCAAGTAATGATACACTTCCCGCGGTATCTACATGAAATGATTGGGTGAATGTATAATAAGCAATTTGAAAAGAATGCGCAATTTGATGAGACCTAAAAGAATCTGGGGTATCAGAATCAAATAAGATGTGAGCTGGTCTACAGTTGACGAGAAATGAACCAGTCACAACATTCGGGTCCTCGTGTGCTTCCTCTATGGTAATCTGAAATGTACGACCTTTAACTAAACGATTGTCAAACTCTTCAAACTTCTTAATTGATGGCAGTTCTCAAATCTGCATACACTCTTCATTCTCTTTTGGGCCTTCGATCCTAATCTCCAAGTTAAAAACTCAATTCTCATTGCAGACTCCTGCTCCTTCTTAAATTTGATTTATAGACTCAACCCAAGATAAGGTCTTCACTTTTGCTATAACAACAATTCGAATGTGTGACATCCCAAAATTCAAGGTCAAAAATTTCATTTTTAAAGAAGTTATTATAAAACCGTATGTATGAAAACATCCATAATAACCTCTCGTGTTAAAACCAAAGTGTCAATAGTCAAACATGTTATCATAAAATAATATCAGAGTGTAATCCCAAAGATCTCTTATGCGGAAAACATGGTGTGATGTGCTGCGATCGCCTGCTCCTTTCCTTTAAAAATGAAGTACTTGAAACCAAAACTGAAAACCATTAGGACAAAGCTTAGTGAGTTACCCCATCATGCCACATACCAAATAATGCCTATCCCTCGGTATCTTTCAAACGGTATCTATCTGACATAACTGGGAGTTGGGCTCCCCTTCGGTGTCTTTCAACCGGTACCCGGGAACTAACCTCCCCTTCGGTATCTTTAAACTGGTAACCAAGAGCTAACCACCCCTTTGGTATCTTTCACCCGGTATCCGAAGACTATTTCACCCCTATCACTATCACATAATAACATGTCGTAAACATATTGGTTCCATGATAACATAACATAAACATACTGAATCACATAATGACATATCATAACCATATTGGTCACATAATAACATATCGTAAACATACTGCTAGGCATGCATGGGTTGTGTCCACCCTTTCTGTATCTTTCAATCGACAACCGTCTTCGGTATCTTTCAACCGATAACTGGGGACTATTGCACCCTCACTACTACGAACACATAAATCATAGCATCCAAGCACAATAAGCATATCAAATAGTGGAAACAAGATAATTATCACAAAGACAATCATCTCAAACATAATCACCTACTGGTGGGTCGACATTGGTGCCTTATACCCACCCATGCTGGAAGGTAACTCACCTCACACTGCTGAAGTCCCGTAGACACAATCCCAGCTGCTGGATGATAGATACCTGAACTGTCAATATCAAAACATCACCCAATTAATAATTGGGTCCCAACATGTAACCATAAGTTCTTGGAGTAATAGGCTACATTACCCCATCCTAGCATGATTCAAGCCCAAGGCCCACTCCAAAGGCCCAAAAGTCAAACTAGGAATCAAAGCCCAACATATGGCCGAATTTTCCAAATTGGGCCCAAACCTTTACATGGTCCTATTCAAGGGCCCAACCAATTAGTCTAGTCCAAACATTTGGCATTTCTAGAGGCCCAATGTCTCATAATCATAAATGCCCAAACTATGGCCCATTTATGGCCCAATTTTCCAAAGTGGGCCCAAGCCCTCATATGGGCCTTACCTAAAAGCCCATTAATTATTCTAGTCCATTTGCTTGATCTTGGATGGCCCATTAATAACCTAATCATCAAGGCCCAATAAGAAGCTTCAACAATAAACCTAAGTGAAATTAGGGTTTCACATAAAATGACAATTAGGGTTAAGTGTTTCTCACTTAACCCATTAAGGACTTAATCCATTAAGTCCCTCACTTTACTAAATAAGTCATATGGTGTGCTTTGGCTTAGTACACAATTCCATTCCAATGGCCCAAAATGAAGTCCTTAACCCCATTAGGGTTTTGTTAGGCCCATTAGGGTTTCACTAATCAGGCACCACACACTACCACCTCGGGTAGTGGTGGTCAACGGTGGCACACGACAGCGGCCACCACCTCACGGTGGTAGTTAGGTTTTCTAGTCCAATAGAGTCCAAGCATTCCAAATGCCAGCCAAACACAATTAAGCACACTACCACCCAACGCGGCGGCCGGTGGCGGCAGGAGGCGACAGTCACCACCCTATGGCGGTGGTTTGGAGTTTCATTTCCGTTATTTCTTTTTTTATTACATCATACAATGCAACATCTCAAAGAATACACACACACACACACACACACTAAAAACAAACACACACACACATCCACCTTGTGGTGGCTGGCGGTGGCACGTGGCGGTAGCCACCACCTGATGGTGGTGGCCGTGGATCTCTTGGTTTTCTGGCTAGACAAAACACTGATGAATCAAAGAATCGAATATAGAATGAATTACAGTTTGAATTCAAAGTAAGTATGCGAGATTTGAACACCGATGTAAATATGATCTGTTTGGCTCTATTACGATTTTTCAAAGGTTACAGAGTACAATGAATATTCTGTAAAGACTTAGTTACTAAGACACTAGTAACAACTCCTATTTATAGGAGAGGAAAGCGTACAAAAAATATACTAAGGACTAAAACATTATGCATCGAATATTATGCCTTAGTAAAATAAAAATACAGAAAGATTTGAAGACCCTAAATACAAACTTCGACTATTACAACACTTTGACTCTCACAATCTCCCCCTTTGTAATAAAAGTCGAAGTCTTAAGTTTGTAAGTAGAGTGATGGAGTAAAGAAAAACTCTTCAAACTTCAGTGTACCACGAAATAATCTTTTTCATTTCCTTCTTATCGCCTTCATTGTTCTTTTTACAGTGGTTCATACGAACAATTAAGTTCGTATACTGAGATGTTGAATATCTCTCCACTTCACTGGCTTGAAACAAAAACCTCTTAGCTTTTTGAGCTTTATCCTTCCCAGCAAAAACAATTCGAAATGGCTTTAAACATATTTCTCCATCTGCATACTTCTTTAACTCAGCCTGAGTCAAAGAAGAAGCCATTGGAACTTTAACTTCCATCCCTTTTGAAGTAGCTAGCTCCACATCAGTTAGTGCAAGGCACTCATAATAATTTTCAATGAAAATTTTGATGTGAGCAACTCCAAGTTTGAATTCTTCAGGATCAGTATTTTGCAAAAAGGAGAAAGATTTGTCTTTAATAAGCAATGCAACTTGTATAAGATCATACAAGTTCATTAGAGGAAAGTCAGCAATGGTGAATTCGCATGATTTACCATTTACTCTGGTCACAATGTATTTAACATTTTGAACTATATTTTCGAAGACCACATCTTTCTTCATGCTAATCACCTTTTTAATCTTGATTAGTGACCAGACTTCCTCAGGTGCTTTACCCAGAACTGCATGAAATCGAATCTTCATTTGGGTTCCTTCATCCTTTTCTTTGAAATTCCCTTTTGCTTTAAATTGAGGCATTATGAACATCATCTCATTGACAGGGAAATCAAACTGACAAGCATCAGTGTTTGTAACCACATAACTCTGTTTTGGCTTCTTTTCGAATGAGTACCTGTGGTTAAAGGAAACCAAGTCTTCGATAGTTTCATAATTGTAATGCTTAGCTGGATCACCTTTGTTCATACCCTTAGGATCTCTAGCCCTCTGAGTCATGATGCTTTGAGCAAGCCTCATTCTCTCGAGTTCAACTTCGGCTTCAACTTTATTTTCTTCCTTGGATTTTTTAACTAAAATTGACTTGCCTTTGTCTCTCGAAGCAGATTTTTCAGTTAAGTCTTTTGGCTTTGAACCACTCCCACCAGACTCCAAAGGTTTACCAATAGCAATTCCTTTCGAAATTGTTCGTGTAGTTGGCAATGTTGTAACAATTGTTGAAGTCACTGGTTGAGCAGACAAAAACACTGGCTTCGATGAAGGGATGTTCGAAGAAAATACCTTGCCCATAACTTTTGCTTCTTCTTCTGTGGACTTCCTTTCTCCCCCTTGCACCCCTGTGAAAACAGGAGGGGCAGTTGTTGTGGGAAGAAGACTAGATATGTGAAAGAGTGGAGCAAGTTGCTTGTTTAGAATGGCTTCAAATTGAACAAATTTTTGTGACAAAAATTTAGGAGTAATCAAAGGAGACGAAACTGGCTTTGTGGATATCTCCTTCAGCTCTTTCAACAGCTTCATCACTCCTTTAAAATTTTCAGTTTCAGGTTTGGAGATTTGAGCAATTTGTGGACTCAAACCTTCGTACATTTTAACAAATTTGGTGACGACATCACATATGATATTGACCTTTTGATGTAAGGACGCATAATCATGTTGAAAAGATAAAATTTCTTTGTTCATTTCTTCATGAAGCTCTTGAATTTTCGAATTCACATCTTCTCTCACCTTCTTAACCTCCTGAAAAAAAGAACATGTCTTTCTTTTGCTACACTTCATAGATCTTTCACTTCTCCCAGAAAATCAGATCTTTGATTTTTAAGATGTACCTCAGTTGTTTAATCTGAATAATCAACCTTCTCCATAAGCACTGTCTCTGAAGCCTTCAACATCCTTGATACTTTGGCAATTATTCTTGACTCACACATCTTTAACATTGAATCAACCTCCAAACTGGAAATTGATGAACCCCCTCCAAGATCAGCTTGGGAATGAATAATGGAATTCAACTTTTGATTCAAAATCTTGTATTGTTTCATGGTTATGAGCATGTGATTAGGGAAATCTTCTTCTTCATCTTGAAATTCCAAATCTTCAAATGTTCCTCGAAACCCTTCATGATCAGTTTCTGTGGGTGAAGTTGGTTTGGCGGTATCAGTTGATTGAGAAGAGAACATGGAAGTAATTGGTTGATTGAGGATGTGTTCAAAGGTTGGAGATATAGTAGCTGAAGTAGGAGGAATGGTTGATGTTGGTGGAATAGAAACGAATGTTTCAAAAGGAGTAAAGATAAATAGACCTTGAGCTGCATCCTTCGAAAAATTTTCACTCAAGTTTGAAGTTCGTACCTCCTCAAAAATAGACCTTGACTTGGCAATAGAAACTTCAGGGGTGAATATGACAGTAGTCTCTGGAATTGAGCTTGTAAGAATAGAGGTGACTTCTGGAGTTTCTGGTACGCGTTCATCCTCTTCAGTAGATTCACTGGATAAAACAATCTTCTGAGCCTTCTTCGTCTTCTTCTTCTTTGGTTGGGATAAATGTTTTGCCATATCTTCAGCTGCTCGTTTCTTGGATGCGGGAGAAACAGGAACAGGAACCTCATGAAACATTACTCCTTGATGAGAAAGTTGAGGTTTACGAAGCAGTGTCTGAGATGAAGACTTGCGTTTATGCTTTGATTTCATTTTTATTCTTCGAAACATCCCTGTTTTTGAAGTAATCACCTCATTTTCTTGTGACTCTTCCACTACTGGTATAATCACTGGTGTTGCATCGACTGTCACAATAATAGTTTTTCTGGCTTCTGCGTTGTGGATTTGGATAATGTTGAACCCTTCGCTTTCTTCGCAGGAGAAGTAGGCTCATCTTTCTTCGACTTCTTACACTTCTTTTCTTCGCGTGGTAATAAAATTCCCGTAGGAATAGAAGAATAGAAGGTTTTTACATATGCCATCAAAACAGGATTCGAAGGATCCACTCTTTTAAGCATTGCATCCGAAATCCGAGCAACACATGGAAATTCATCAGCATCATCAACAACCTCCTTTGGAAAATGAGAAGACTGAAAAGTAACTTTTTCTTCTTCAGTAGAGACGATGATACCTTCTTTGTTGTATAAATGTTGTAAAATAAGACTCCAGTACCAAGCACACGAAATGCCATGGACAACATTCATGTGTTCTACCCCTTTCTGGAACTCCTACCATAGCTGTGTGGAATAATCACTAGGAAGATCATAATACAGACCAGCCACCATGGCGTATATCTCCATTCTTCCTTTATCCAAGCCAACTGTTCTTCCGATTAAACAACGCAAAAATATTCCAAACAAAAAGTTCCATATTTTTGGAAGAACAGACTTTTTAAAATCACTGATCTTTGACAATGGGGGCTGATATCCCATTTCATTAAACATGTGTATGATCTGAGAGAATTGAAATTCAAGAAACAGAGGTGTATTTGGAATATCAAGAATCTGGCAAGATAGTTTCTTGGAAAGCCTAACCTTCTTATCATTGATTAAAAGAAAGGTAATCAAATCAGTGAATTTATTGTAGGTAGCTGTTGATCCTGCTTGAGAAAGCCAATATAATGGAACAGAAAAAGAGTTGAACATTGCTTTTGATAAAACAGAGTGTTTTAGCGCAACAATCAGCATCTTGAATTCCTTCGGACACTGCGATAGTTCACCATTTACGTAATAATTGGTAGATTGAATCTTCATTATTGGTACTGAGGATGTATCTTCAGTGGAAGCATCAACATGAGAAGTAGTCGCCATGTTAGGGTTTGAAGAAGATGAAGAACATAGAATTTTGGGAATTTTGAAGTGTTTGATCGCATAAGCATATAATGTACTCTAAACCCTCTTTTATATGTAACGCTGGATGATTTGAATTTGAAGCGGGATGCATTTAATGAAATCCAACGTGGCACCTTGAAAATCAGAACAGTTCTGCGGAAAGTTAGCCATGCATTAAAAAGCATCTGTCACATCTCCTAGAAAACCGGGTTGAATACTATACGTCACGGTTACACAACCTATCACTATCCCCTTTATGGAATAGTAACTGTTAGAACCCTTCGAATGGAGGTAGGGCTCTTTCACTTTTGGGATGAAAAGCAAAGTCATATGCCAGATGTTCGAAATCATTAGCCTGAGTTGGTATTGCTCAGAACCTCAAGGATTTCGTGTGTGTAGTGTGCCAAATAAAGGTTAGACAAGAAACAATTAATTTTTTTTTGGAATGTAGTGATGTCAAAAATGCAATTTGACACGAATGCAGTTAAACCCCAAGCAAAGGTTTCTTCGTTAATCATCAAGAGAGATAATCAACAGCTTGTGTATGTTCCTGTGAAGTATAATCAACTACTTTTTGATAAGCATCAAAGGGCTTCTTTTAACAGTAATTCTTGGGTTGGTTTAAAATTTCGTTACATGTCAACCTAAACATAAGGTGATAAATTGTAACAAAAATTACTTGTTTGACCAGTGTAGTTAGTGACTAGTTGGCCTTGAAAATTATGATCATGACAAGGATATTCGAATGAAACTCACACTAAAATCATATTCATAAAATTTTTTTATGTTCTGGATCTTGTTGAGTAACAAACATCTTGGGTTTCGAATGTTTGATTAAGACCACGCATTCGAAATGAATCATAATTTCAAGATGTTTCGAAAGTTTCGAAACCCAAGATGTTTGATTAACGAAACCTATGTTTGATTAACAAACATCTTAAGGATTTGGAGTTTCGAATTTTGGTACAGAAACATAGGTTTCGTTAATATCTGGAACAATGTTCCCCGTCAATTCCTTAAGTTTCAAGATGTTTGGGTTTCACTTTCATCACGGACTCATGATGTCAGATCATTAACACAAAATTTTTATATGTCTAAGTCTCGATGGGATTGATCAGAGACCTCTCGAACATATGGCTTTGTGTGTGATCGTGTAATAATGTATTGATGAAAAAGATTGGTGTAAGACATGAAAAGTACATCTGTTATGTTTTGGACCATACAAAAAACTCTTAACTCATTGTGAGAAGAGTAAGGTAGCTCAGAGACTAATGTGAATATAAGCCTGATTGGGAAGAATTTTTTATAAAAAAAAATTCATTAAGGCTTTCGTACATACACATTGACTCATGGAGGCTTTGGTCGACATGAAACAACATGCTTCTAGGGACAACCTAACTAATTCGAATAATAAAAAAATAGTGATGCATACGAAATTTTTTTACCTGTCCCCAATATTACCTGCTTTTTCCCTTTCAAATCATCATCAAAATGAATTCGAAGTGTTCGAAGCGTTGACTGTGAATAGTAACCACTGATGCAACGCTAAAGATCAGTGACAATCATGCGAATTCGAAGCGGTCGAAGTGTTGACTATGAACAGTAACCGCTGAATGCTAAATGACTTTGTTTATCGCCTCTAACTCATTCTTTTTCGCTTAGTATTCGACTTTTTCGCATGAAACAGAATTTCCATCGATCATTCCAAGAACTTCTATTATTCGCATTAGAGACTTTTCATCCAAAGCTTTCGTGAAAATATCAGCTAACTGATCAGTTGTTTTCACGAAATGAACTTCAATATTTCCATCCTCCACGCGATCTTTAATGAAATGATAACGAAGAGCTATGTGTTTAGTCTTCGAATGCTGCACAGGATTATGAAAAATTCTTATTGCACTTTGAGAATCACAATATAATGGAATCTTTTTCATATTAATTGCATAATCATGTAATTGACTTTGAATCCATATTATTTGCGAAGTGCATGCAGCAACAGCCACATATTCTGCTTCAGCCATGGAAATCGACACACATGTTTGCTTTTTCGACTGCCAACTGACTAATTTGCCATCAAGTAATTGACATCCACCTCTTGTGCTTTTTCGATCAAGAGTACAACCACCCAAGTTTGCATCTGAGTATGCTTGAACAAAGAATCCTGTTTTTTGAAGGATACCACAATCCTAACGAAATAGTGCCTTTCAGATAACGAAAAATATTCTTCACAGTAGTAAGATGTGGTTCGCTTGGATTAGAGTGATACCTAGCACAATTACACACAGAAAACACGATATCAGGTCGACTTGCTGTAAGATAAAGTAACGAACCTATCATGCTCCTATACAACGTAATATCAACAGCAGGTTTGTCTAACAATGGTGTTAACTTTATGCCCGTTGCCATTGGTACACGAAGCTTTGTGCTATTCGTCAAGCCAAACTTTTCAAGCAGATTTTTCGTATATTTTTCCTGATTGATGAAAATCCCTTCTCTGTTTTGATGAATATTCAATCCAAGGAAATTATTAATTTTTCCCATCATGCTCATCTCAAACTTGCATTTCATCAAGTCTTCAAATTCTTTAGACAAAGAAGGGTCAGTCGAGCCAAAAATAATATCATCAACATAAATTTGAACAAGCAAAAGATGATTCCCTACTTTCTTTCGAAATAGTGTGGGATCAACAGAACCTTGTTTAAATTTAGATTGTTTCAAAAATGATGTAAGTGTTGCATACCATGCTCGTGGTGCTTGTTTTAGACCGTAAACTGCCTTATCTAAAATATAAACCTGATTAGGAAATTCTTCGCTAATAAAACCTGGGGGTTGTTCCACATATACTGTTTCTTCAAGCTCTCCATTAAGAAATGCACATTTCACGTCCATTTGATAAACATGAAAATCTTTATGAGCTGCATAAGCCAGGAATATTCGAACCGCCTCGAGTTTTACGATAGGGGCAAAGGTTTCTTCATAATCGATTCCTTCTTGTTGTGAATAGCCTTTTACAACAAGTCTGGCTTTATTTCGAATAATATTTCCATCTTTGTCGGTTTTATTTTTAAAAATCCATTTTAACCCGACAATCAAAACATTTTCAGGTTTAGGAATTAATCTCCAAACCTTGTTTTGTTCGAATTTAGACAATTATGATTGCATTGCAACAATCAAATCTGAGTGTTCCATTGCATTCTTAATTGTTTTTGGTTCACATTTAGACATGAAAACATTAAACATACAAAATTTTTGATGAGTATTCAATACCTCATTCTTTGCACGAATTCGAGCACTTGTTAACACTCCTTCTTCTGGATTCCCAATCACTTGATCCTTCAGATGGTCTCTAGTCCATTTTTCCATGGGTGGATATGCTGGATCAAATTCCAAAGGAGCATCTTCGAATATTTCATCATATTCTGAGCCTGCATTCGAACATGCATCATCAACATGATGCTCCCCCTTAATTTCAGCATTCAATTGTTCTTTCTCCCCCTCAATAGAATGCTCTTCATCATTCAAAGTATTCGAATCCAATTGCTCTCTCTCCAAAGGATTACCATTCATAGGTTCACCTTCTTAAGGAGTTGATGATGATTTATCAGTAAGTTTTGACAACTCTGGAATGTGATTATCAGGAGCATAAAATTCAGCATCAACTGCATGATCTGAGATGCCAAAAATTAAATCATAATCAATATCATCCATTTGTGTAGAATCAATTTCAATTTGTGTTTCTTGTAAAATTGCATAATTCGAAAATTGATGTTCATTTGATTTAACATAATAATCATCGAATGTAAGATTGAAAGTTTCTTCCACTTTTCGTGTTCGCTTATTTAACACTCGATAAGTCACTGAATTGTGCGAATATCCAAGAAAAATCCCTTCATCAGCTTTTGCTTGAAATTCCGAAAGATGATCCTTGAGATTCATAATAAAGCACCTACATCCGAAAACATGAAAGAACTTCACATTAGGTTTTCGATTATTCAGAATTTTGTATGGCGTAATATTAAATCTACGATGAATGAACGATATGTTTTGAGTAAAACATGCAGTTGAAATGTAACAGCCCGGAATTTCAGGTATTGTTATAATATTGTTTTGGGGTGTTTTAGGAGGGGACTCGGCGACTTGGAGCCAGACTCGCCGAGTAGGACCACAGAATTGGTCGCGGGTTTGCGACTGGACTCGACGAGTCCAGATATGGACTCGGCGAGTCTGCGCTGTTCAGCGGAAACCCTAGCCGTTTGGTTTTGGAACGTATATAATGCACTTATAGCCCGTCATTGTCCGTCTTTAGTCGACTGAGAAGAACCCTAATCGGTTGTGGGCATCTAGAACAAGATTGAAGGCCATTGGTGACCTTGAAGAAGTTGTTGTGCAAGGAGGAGGAGAGTTTTGGCTAAAGGAACAGCAAGGGAATCGAGTTCTGAGGATTGGGTACACAGAGAGTGCGTTATTCAGGTAATATTTCGGATCATTTCTGTTATGTTGATGTGTGCATGGATTTAGGGTTTATGGAACCCATTTGGTGATTATATTGATTATTACCTTGTTACCCAAACGACTATAACCCTGAATTAGGACCTTTAGAGGTCCAGAAGGTCCCATGCTTGTGTATTTCGGGACAATACTTATCTCAGGAAGCAGTTTGATCAACTGCATGGCATGGACTTGCCGAGTCCAATGAACAGACTCGGCGAGTAGCTTGGAGATTGACTGGGACTCGTCGAGCTGTTCTTCAGACTCGGCGAGTGGAGTCGGGGTGGCCCCACGATTCTTCCACGAGGATCTCGTCGAGCCAAGAGAGATACTCGATGAGTAGAAAGGGAACATCAGGGAATTGGGGAGGACGTCTAGACTCGCCGAGTCGCCTTTGCACTCGCCGAGTCCGGTCAAGTTGACCGTTGACCGTTGACCGTTGACCAGAGTTGACCTACATGTAATTTCTTAGGGTCAGTTGTCTTGAAAGATAAAAGTATTAATAAGGGGTATATGATATTATAGGGAGTCTGCAGCTCGGCGGATCGAGTGCGAGTGATTTCAAGAGTCGCTAGTTTTCATTACCCACGAGGTGAGTCTTCTCACTATACTGTGCCCGGAAGGGTTTGACTGTGTGACCGGAAGGTCGGATATGATATGTGTTATACGTGCTATAAATGGAAAGGTAATTGCTATGCGTGTAATGTATGTTTATGTGGGCCGGAAGGCAATATGTTATGTGACAGTAAGGTCAGGTATGATATATGATATATGTGCTATATGTGTTAGGATAAATGTATTATGTGCAGTGTATGTTTACGGGCCGGAAGGCAATATTTTATGGGCCGGAAGGCAATATGTTATGGGCCGGAAGGCATTATGTTATGGGCCGGAAGGCGATTATGTTACGGGCTGGAAGGCGTTGTGTTGTAGACCGGAAGATCAGGGCCTGGAAAGGCGTATATGTGTAAGTCGTATACTGGGGAACTCACTAAGCATTTATGCTTACAAGTTGTTATGTATGTATTTCAGGTACTAGCAAGGACCGTGGAAAGGCGCCGGCGTAATGCGTACACGCTGTTGTTATTTGAGATCTTGGGGGTTTTGTGATTGTATTTTGATATGAAACTTAGAACAATTATAATCAGTTGAATAAAATCACTTTATTTTAAATAAAAAATTTGTTTGAAAATTTGCATTGTCACAATTGGTATCAGAGCCTTGGTTTGAGGGATTCGGGTGTACCTTCGGGTGTAACTGAACTCAAACCGAGGATTTGAGGAAATTTTAAAAAAAAAATAATAATAAAGGCATAAACTTTTATAAATGGTAAAGTGGTAAACAAGAAAGAAGCAGTGTGTACGATCAGCCAGCGTCCGAACGGTAAAGATCCCCAGAATACCTTACAATGTTATGTTATGCAATGAATTATGAATTGTTATGCATGCTAGAAGACTAGGTATTCATGATAGGACTAGAGTGGCCTGATATGTGATGCCTTAGTCTAGGGAGTTCACCGATATGAGATAATTGATAGCGTGCAGGTAGATAGTGCATATCGAAAGTAGAGTACTCACTTTTCGGGGTTTGGGGAGGAAGATTTGGGGCGAATGCTGATACGGTGTGGTCGGTAGTATTGGGCCCGTACTACCGAAGACACCGGGTGGGTGGAAGACCCAAGTAAGAATCCCTGGATATCGGAGATTGAGTAGGGTTGCGTTATCGAGTACAATTGTACTTGATGGAGTCTCTGATAATTTTATGTTGTATTTCAGAGACATCATGGTTACCACACGCCACGGAGCGAGTTCGAGCAGTGTGAGCGACGAGGATATTCGTTAGATGATTCAGGAGGAGGTAGCTGCAGCGATCCGGGCTGAGATCCCGGAGATGTTTGGGTCTATTAAGACCACTCTGATGGAGACGTTCGAGGAGCGGTACGCCGCACTGACTGAGGCTGCAGTCGCTGCCGCTACCGCAGTCGTGGCCGCTGCCAGGCCGCAAGGGGGTGATTCGTTGCTATTCCGGGAATTCAGCAACACGAAACCCCCTGAGTTCGATGGGAGTCAGGATCCGATTGCTGCGATGAGGTGGATCGCCGACATTGAAGGGTGCTTCTACATTTGCTCATGCCCGGAGCACCTGAGGGTACTGTTCGCTTTAAACCAGCTCCGTCTGGGAGCGAAGGTGGTGGAAGTTCGTGACGGCGAACTTCACTTTGGCGGAGATTACAGTGGTGACATGGGAGAGGTTTACTGGCATGTTCAGGGATGAGTACGTTCCCCCAGTGGAGAGGGAATGATTGATTCAGGAGTTCTTGACCCTTAAACAGGGTACTGATTCGGTTGCGGTGGTTACGCGGAAGTTCCATGAGAGGGTGATGTTCTGTCCTGAGCTGGTGTCTACAGAGCAGTCACGGATGAGCCGGTACTTAGGCGTTTTGAGGAGGGATATCCGGGAGTTTGTGTCAAACTCCACCTATCGTACTTTTACTGAGCTTCAGGCGAATGCCAGGAAGCGCAAGATCGAGTTGGAGACCCAGGCCAGGGAGGAGGCCGAGTCTCGATGGGTGGACAGGCGGCCGGCTCAGTCTCAGCCGGCAACCAAGCGGATCAAGTCCGCTGATTTGAGGATGGGAGGTCAGAAGGGCCGCACTTGCGGAAAGTGCGGCAAGGGTCATGAGGGGGCGTGTCGAGCTGGTGGTTGCTACAAGTGTGGCAAGGAAGGACACATTGCCAGGGATTGTCCTAAGGGGTTTATGGTTTGCTTTCATTGCAACCAAACAGGCCATCGGAAGGCCGAGTGCCTGCAGCTTCATCAGGGATCTACACCTACTACCAGGACTACTGAGACCCGACCGGCGAAGGTCGAGGCCCCGAGGGCTCGCGGGAGAGCCTTTCAGCTGACTGCGGAGGAGGTCCGCGCTGCGCCCGATGTCGTGGCAGGTATGCTGTAATTCATGTATTTATTTAAAGTCGAAATGTTATGCTTATGTTAATATATGTGTAGGTACTTTTCTTGTGAACTCAATGCCTGCTCTAGTGTTATTTGATTCGGGTGCGAGTAGGTCCTTTGTATCTTTAGCTTTTAGTCAGCATATCAGCATTAGTCGTGAGCTGTTAAGTCGGCCCCTGAGCGTTTCCATAGCGGCCGAGAGGGTGGTTTGTGCCACGGAGGTTCTTCGGGGATGCGTACTAGAGATTTTCGGGGTCGAGTTTCCGATTGACCTAATTCCTATTGCGATGGGTGATGTCTGTGTCATTGTGGGCATGGACTGGTTGAGCCGATTCAGCACTGTTATCGACTGCGAGCGCCAGCTGGTGACTATACGAGACCCTAGTGGGGGAGTTCTTACGGTGTACGGCGAGGGTACCCGTTCGGGATCAGCTTTTTGTTCGGCCGCTAGGGCGAGGCAATGTCTACAGCAGGGATGTAAGGGTTTTGTGGCGTATGTGATGGATACGCGGGAGGCTTCCGAGAGACCGAGGACAGTGGAGGAGGTTCCAGTGGTGCGTGAGTTTCCAGATGTTTTTCCCGAGGAACTGCCGGGAGTACCTCCTGCGAGGCAAGTAGAGTTTGGTATCGATCTGATTCCGGGGGCTGCGCCTATTGCGAAGGTGCCTTATCGTCTCGCACCTCCAGAGATGCAAGAGTTGTCCTCGCAACTCCAGGAGTTTCTGGGGAAGGGATTTATTCGGCCGAGCAGCTCGCCGTGGGGAGCACCGATTCTGTTCGTCAAGAAGAAGGATGGTTCATACTGGATGTGCATTGATTACCGGGAGTTGAACAAAGTGACGGTCAAGAACCGTTATCGGTTACCGAGGATCGATGATTTATTCGATCAGTTGCAAGGAGCATCTTGGTTTTCCAAGATCGATCTGAGATCAGGGTACCATCAGGTAAGAGTGCGGGATGAGGACGTCCAGAAGACAAAATTTAGGACGCGATATGGGCATTATGAGTTCGTGGTGATGCCTTTCGGGCTCACCAATGCCCCGACAGTGTTCATGGACCTCATGAACAGGGTATGTAGGCCGATGCTAGATCGGTCTGTGATTGTATTTATCGACGACATCCTAGTGTATTCGCGATCTAGAGAGCAGCATGAGGGACATTTGAGAGAGGTCCTTGAGGTACTGAGGTCGGAGAAGCTGTATGCAAAATTCTCCAAATGTGACTTCTGGTTGCGGGAGGTCCAATTTCTTGGGCATGTTGTTAATCAGGCAGGGATATTGGTCGATCCGGCCAAGGTTGAGGCAGTGATGAGTTGGGAGGTACCGAAGTCACCTTCCGAGATCAGGAGTTTCCTTGGGTTGGCGGGGTACTATCGGAGGTTCATTAGGGACTTCTACAAGATCGCAGTACCGCTCACCAGATTGACCCGGAAGGGTGTTACATTCTCATGGGGACCCGAGCAACAGACTTCCTTCGCAACACTTCGCCAGAGACTGTGAGAAGCCCCGGTGTTAGCTCTCCCGGAAGCGATAGAAGATTTTGTCGTATATTGCGACGCATCGATTTCAGGACTGGGTGCAGTGTTGATGCAGAGAGGCCATGTGATAGCTTATGCATCGAGGCAGCTAAAGCCTCACGAGGCGAGATATCCCACGCATGACTTAGAGTTGGGGGCGGTAGTGTTCCCTCTCAAGATTTGGCGTCACTACCTGTATGGGGTTCGATGTACGATATATACGGACCATAAGAGTTTGAAGTATTTGATGGATCAACCCAACCTAAATATGCGTCAGAGGAGATGGTTGGATGTGGTCAACGATTATGACTGTGAAATCCTATACCACCCGGGCAAGGCTAATGTGGTAGCCGATGCATTGAGCCGCAGGGCGGAGAGCACTCCATTGCGAGATGTATGTTTGAGATTGACGGTGATGACTCCGGTATTGGATGCTATTCGTGGGGCACATATCGAGGCTGTGAGATCCGAGATGCAGAAGAAAGAGCGGGTCGTTGGGTTAATCTCAGAGTTTGTTAAGGATGGACGAGGACTTCTGACGTTTCAGGGTCGGATTTGGGTACCGTTCGTGGGTGGTACGCGTGCTACCTTGATGGAAGAGGCTCACAGATCGAAATTCTCGATCCATCCCGGTGCTACGAAGATGTATTTGGACTTGAGGAAGGAATACTGGTGGCCTTGTATGAAGAGAGACGTCGCCTGGTTCGTTGAGAGGTGTTTGACCTGTCGTAGGGTTAAGGCCGAGCACCAGAGACCGCATGGCAAGTTGCAGCCTTTGGAGATTCCTGAGTGGAAGTGGGAACATATTACTATGGATTTCATCACCAAATTGCCGAGAACTGCCAGGGGAGTCGATGCAATTTGGGTGATTATGGATAGGTTGACGAAGAGTGCACATTTCCTTGCAATCAGCGAGAGTTCGTCAGCGGAGAAGTTGGCGGAGATATACGTGAGGGAAATAGTATCTCGGCATGGAGTGCCGATCTTGATTGTTTTGGATCGTGATGTACGCTTCACTTCCAGATTCTGGAAGAAATTCCATGAGGAGCTGGGTACTAAACTGCATTTTAGTACCGCATACCATCCCCAGACAGACGGTCAGAGCGAGCGGACGATTCAGACACTGGAGGACATGCTTCGAGCGTGTGTGTTAGACTTCGGGGGTAGCTGGGATGCGTATTTACCCTTGGCAGAGTTTTCCTACAACAACAGCCATCATTCGAGCATTGGTATGCCACCTTTTGAGTTGTTGTATGGTAGGAGGCGTCGGACCCCCATTTGCTGGGGAGAGGTGGGATAGAGAGTGATGGGCAGTACAGAGATCGTACTCCAGACGACAGAGCAGATTCAACAGGTTAGACAGAGGTTATTGACCGCCCAGAGCCGACAGAAGAGTTATGCGGACAGACGCCGGTCCGAGCTTGAATTTCAGGTTGGCGACTTTGTGCTCCTGAAGGTTTCTCCTTGGAAAGGAGTGATCCGGTTCAGGAAGAGGGGCAAGTTGGGGCCCCGGTTCATAGGTCCATTTCGTGTGATTGCAAGGGTAGGCCGGGTAGCTTATCGGTTGGAGTTGCCAGCAGAGTTGGGACAGATCCACAATACCTTTCACGTATCGCAGTTTAGGAAGTGTATAGCCGATGAATCGGCAGTGGTTCCATTAGAGGATATTCAGGTGGATGCGAGCCTGAATTACGCCGAGAGACCAGTAGCTATCAGGGATCGGAAGATCAAGGTTCTAAGGAACAAGGAGGTACCTCTGGTGTTGGTTCAGTGGAAACACCGGAAAGGATCGGAGATGACTTGGGAGCCGGAGCGTGAGATGCGGGAGCAACATCCGGAGTTATTTTCAGAGTGAGACTTCGAGGGCGAAGTCTAGTCCTAGTGGGGGAGAGTTGTAACAGCCCGGAATTTCAGGTATTGTTATAATATTGTTTTGGGGTGTTTCAGGAGGGGACTCGGCGAGTTGGAGCCAGACTCGCCGAGTAGGACCACAGACTTGGTCGCGGGTTCGCGACTGGACTCGACGAGTCCAGATATGGACTCGGCGAGTCTGTGCTGTTCAGCGGAAACCCTAGCCGTTTGGTTTTGGAACGTATATAATGCACTTATAGGCCGTCATTGTCCGTCTTTAGTCGACTGAGAAGAACCCTAATCGGTTGTGGGCATCTAGAACAAGATTGAAGGCCATTGGTGACCTTGAAGAAGTTGTTGTGCAAGGAGGAGGAGAGTTTTGGCTAAAGGAACAACAAGGGAATCGAGTTCTGAGGATTGGGTACACAGAGAGTGCGTTATTCAGGTAATATTTCGGATCATTTCTGTTATGTTGATGTGTGCATGGATTTAGGGTTTATGGAACCCATTTGGTGATTAGATTGATTATTACCTTGTTACCCAAACAACTATAACCCTGAATTAGGACCTTTAGAGGTCCAGAAGGTCCCATGCTTGTGTATTTCGGGACAATACTTATCTCAGGAAGTAGTTTGATCGACTGCATGGCATGGACTCGCCGAGTCCAATGAACAGACTCGGCGAGTAGCTTGGAGATTGACTGGGACTCGTCGAGCTGTTCTTCAGACTCGGCGAGTGGAGTCGGGGTGGCCCCACGATTCTTCCACGAGGATCTCGTCGAGCCAAGAGAGATACTCGACGAGTAGAAAGGGAACATCAGGGAATTGGGGAGGACGTCTAGACTCGCCGAGTCGCTTTTGCACTCGCCGAGTCCGGTCAAGTTGACCGTTGACCGTTGACCGTTGACCAGAGTTGACCTACATGTAATTTCTTAGGGTCAGTTGTCTTGAAAGATAAAAGTATTAATAAGGGGTATACGATATTATAGGGAGTCTGCAGCTCGGCGGATCGAGTGCGAGTGATTTCAAGAGTCGCTAGTTTTCATTACCCACGAGGTGAGTCTTCGCACTATACTGTGCCCGGAAGGGTTTGACTGTGTGACCGGAAGGTCGGATATGATATGTGTTATACGTGCTATAAATGGAAAGGTAATTGCTATGCGTGTAATGTATGTTTATGTGGGCCGGAAGGCAATATGTTATGTGACAGTAAGGTCAGGTATGATATATGATATATGTGCTATATGTGTTAGGATAAATGTATTATGTGCAGTGTATGTTTACGGGCCGGAAGGCAATATTTTATGGGCCGGAAGGCAATATGTTATGGGCCGGAAGGCATTATGTTATGGGCCGGAAGGCGATTATGTTACGGGCCGGAAGGCGTTGTGTTGTAGACCGGAAGGTCAGGGCCTGGAAAGGCGTATATGTGTAAGTCGTATACTGGGGAACTCACTCAGCATTTATGCTTACAAGTTGTTATGTATGTATTTCAGGTACTAGCAAGGACCGTGGAAAGGCGCCGGCGTAACGCGTACACGCTGTTGTTATTTGAGATCTTGGGGGTTTTGTGATTGTATTTTGATATGAAACTTAGAACAATTATAATCAGTTGAATAAAATCACTTTATTTTAAATGAAAATTTTGTTTGAAAATTTGCGTTGTCACAATTGGTATCAGAGCCTTGGTTTGAGGGATTCGGGTGTACCTTCGGGTGTAACTGAACTCAAACCGAGGATTTGAGGAAATTTTTAAAAAAAAAATAATAATAAAGGCATAAACTTTTATAAATGGTAAAGTGGTAAACAAGAAAGAAGCAGTGTGTACGATCAGCCAGCGTCCGAACGGTAAAGATCCCCAGAATACCTTACAATGTTATGTTATGCAATGAATTATGAATTGTTATGCATGCTAGAAGACTAGGTATTCATGATAGGACTAGAGTGGCCTGATATGTGATGCCTTAGTCTAGGGAGTTCACCGATATGAGATAATTGATAGCGTGCAGGTAGATAGTGCATATCGAAAGTAGAGTACTCACTTTTCGGGGTTTGGGGAGGAAGATTTGGGGCGAATGCTGATACGGTGTGGTCGGTAGTATTGGGCCCGTACTACCGAAGACACCGGGTCGGTGGAAGACCCAAGTAAGAATCCCTGGATATCGGAGATTGAGTAGGGTTGCGTTATCGAGTACAATTGTACTTGATGGAGTCTCTGATAATTTTATGTTGTATTTCAGAGACATCATGGTTACCACACGCCACGGAGCGAGTTCGAGCAGTGTGAGCGACGAGGATATTCGTTAGATGATTCAGGAGGAGGTAGCTGCAGCGATCCGGGCTGAGATCCCGGAGATCTTTGGGTCTATTAAGACCACTCTGATGGAGACGTTCGAGGAGCGGTACGCCGCACTGACTGAGGCTGCAGCCGCTGCCGCTACCGCAGTCGTGGCCGCTGCCAGGCCGCAAGGGGGTGATTCGTTGCTATTCCGGGAATTCAGCAACACGAAACCCCCTGAGTTCGATGGGACGCAGGATCCGATTGCTACGATGAGGTGGATCGCCGACATTGAAGGGTGCTTCTACACTTGCTCATGCCCGGAGCACCTGAGGGTACGGTTCGCTTTGACCCAGCTCCGTCTGGGAGCGAAGGATTGGTGGAAGTTCGTGACGGCGAACTTCACTTTGGCGGAGATTACAGTGGTGACATGGGAGAGGTTTACTGGCATGTTCAGGGATGAGTACGTTCCCCCAGTGGAGAGGGAACGATTGATTCAGGAGTTCTTGACCCTTAAACAGGGTACTGATTCGGTTGCGGTGGTTACGCGGAAGATCCATGAGAGGGCGATGTTCTGCCCTGAGCTGGTGTCTACAGAGCAGTCACGGATGAGCCGGTACTTAGGCGTTTTGAGGAGGGATATCCGGGAGTTTGTGTCAAACTCCACCTATCGTACTTTTACTGAGCTTCAGGCGAATGCCAGGAAGCGCGAGATCGAGTTGGAGACCCAGGCCAGGGAGGAGGCCGAGTCTCGACGGGTGGACAGGCGGCCGACTCAGTCTCAGCCGGCAACCAAGCGGATCAAGTCCGCTGATTTGAGGACGGGAGGTCAGAAGGGCCGCACTTGCGGAAAGTGCGGCAAGGGTCATGAGGGGGCGTGTCGAGCTGGTAGTTGGTACAAGTGTGGCAAGGAAGGACACATTGCCAGGGATTGTCCTAAGGGGTTTATGGTTTGCTTTCATTGCAACCAAACAGGCCATCGGAAGGCCGAGTGCCTGCAGCTTCGTCAGGGATCTACACCTACTACCAGGACTACTGAGACCCGACCGGCGAAGGTCGAGGCCCCGAGGGCTCGCGGGAGAGCCTTTCAGCTGACTGTGGAGGAGGTCCGCGCTGCGCCCGATGTCGTGGCAGGTATGTTGTAATTCATGTATTTATTTAAAGTCGAAATGTTATGCTTATGTTAATATATGTGTAGGTACTTTTCTTGTGAACTCAATGCCTGCTCCAGTGTTATTTGATTCGGGTGCGAGTAGGTCCTTTGTATCTTTAGCTTTTAGTCAGCATATCAGCATTAGTCGTGAGCCGTTAAGTCGGCCCCTGAGCGTTTCTATAGCGGCCGAGAGGGTGGTTTGTGCCACGGAGGTTCTTCGGGGATGCGTACTAGAGATTTTTGGGGTCGAGTTTCCGATTGACCTAATTCCTATTGCGATGGGCGATATTTGTGTCATCGTGGGCATGGACTGGTTGAGCCGATTCAGTGCTGTTATCGACTGCGAGCGCCAGCTGGTGACTATACGAGACCCTAGTGGGGGAGTTCTTACGGTGTACGGCGAGGGTACCCGTTCGGGATCAGCTTTTTGTTCGGCCGCTAGGGCGAGGCAATGTCTACAGCAGGGATGTAAGGGTTTTGTGGCGTATGTGATGGATACGCGGGAGGCTTCCGAGAGACCGAGGACAGTGGAGGAGGTTCCAGTGGTGCGTGAGTTTCCAGATGTTTTTCCCAAGGAACTGCCGGGAGTACCTCCTGCGAGGCAAGTAGAGTTTGGTATCGATCTGATTCCGGGGGCTGCGCCTATTGCGAAGGTGCCTTATCGTCTCGCACCTCCAGAGATGCAAGAGTTGTCCTCGCAACTCCAGGAGTTGCTGGGGAAGGGATTTATTCGGCCGAGCAGCTCGCCGTGGGGAGCACCGATTCTGTTCGTCAAGAAGAAGGATGGTTCACACCGGATGTGCATTGATTACCGGGAGTTGAACAAAGTGACGGTCAGGAACCGTTATCCGTTACCGAGGATCGATGATTTATTCGATCAGTTGCAAGGAGCATCTTGGTTTTCCAAGATCGATCTGAGATCAGGGTACCATCAGGTAAGAGTGCGGGATGAGGATGTCCAGAAGACAGCATTTAGGACGCGATATGGGCATTATGAGTTCGTGGTGATGCCTTTCGGGCTCACCAATGCCCCGACAGTGTTCATGGACCTCATGAACAGGGTATGTAGGCCGATGCTAGATCGGTCCGTGATTGTATTTATCGACGACATCCTAGTGTATTCGCGATCTAGAGAGCAGCATGAGGGACATTTGAGAGAGGTCCTTGAGGTACTGAGGTCGGAGAAGCTGTATGCAAAATTCTCCAAATGTGACTTCTGGTTGCGGGAGGTCCAATTTCTTGGGCATGTTGTTAATCAGGCAGGGATATTGGTCGATCCGGCCAAGGTTGAGGCAGTGATGAGTTGGGAGGTACCGAAGTCACCTTCCGAGATCAGGAGTTTCCTTGGGTTGGCGGGGTACTATCGGAGGTTCATTAGGGACTTCTCCAAGATCGCAGTACCGCTCACTAGATTGACCCGGAAGGGTGTTACATTCTCATGGGGACCTGAGCAACAGACTTCCTTCGCGACACTTCGCCAGAGACTGTGCGAAGCCCCGGTGTTAGCTCTCCCGGAAGGGATGGAAGATTTTGTCGTATATTGCGACGCATCGATTTCAGGACTGGGTGCAGTGTTGATGCAGAGAGGTCATGTGATATCTTATGCATCGAGGCAGCTAAAGCCTCACGAGGTGAGATATCCCACGCATGACTTAGAGTTGGGGGCGGTAGTGTTCCCTCTCAAGATTTGGTGTCACTACCTGTATGGGGTTCGATGTACGATATATACGGACCATAAGAGTTTGAAGTATTTGATGGATCAACCCAACCTAAATATGCGTCAGAGGAGATGGTTGGATGTGGTCAAGGATTATGACTGTGAAATCCTATACCACCCGGGCAAGGCTAATGTGGTAGCCGATGCATTGAGCCGCAGGGCGGAGAGCACTCCATTGCGAGATGTATGTTTGAGATTGACGGTGATGACTCCGGTATTGGATGCTATTCGTGGGGCACAGATCGAGGCTGTGAGATCCGAGATGCAGAAGAAAGAGCGGGTCGTTGGGTTAATCTCAGAGTTTGTTAAGGATGGACGAGGACTTCTGACGTTTCAGGGTCGGATTTGGGTACCGTTCGTGGGTGGTACGCGTGCTACCTTGATGGAAGAGGATCACAGATCGAAATTCTCGATCCATCCCGGTGCTACGAAGATGTATTTGGACTTGAGGAAGGAATACTGGTGGCCTTGTATGAAGAGAGACGTCGCCTGGTTCGTTGAGAGGTGTTTGACCTGTCGTAGGGTTAAGGCCGAGCACCAGAGACCGCATGGCAAGTTGCAGCCTTTGGAGATTCCTGAGTGGAAGTGGGAACATATTACTATGGATTTCATCACCAAATTGCCGAGAACTGCCAGGGGAGTCGATGCAATTTGGGTGATTATGGATAGGTTGACGAAGAGTGCACATTTCCTTGCCATCAGCGAGAGTTCGTCAGCGGAGAAGTTGGCGGAGATATACGTGAGGGAAATAGTATCTCGGCATGGAGTGCCGATCTCGATTGTTTTGGATCGTGATGTACGCTTCACTTCCAGATTCTGGAAGAAATTCCATGAGGAGCTGGGTACTAAACTGCATTTTAGTACCGCATACCATCCCCAGACAGACGGTCAGAGCGAGCGGACGATTCAGACACTGGAGGACATGCTTCGAGCGTGTGTGTTAGACTTCGGGGGTAGCTGGGATGCGCATTTACCCTTGGCAGAGTTTTCCTACAACAACAGCCATCATTCGAGCATTGGTATGCCACCTTTTGAGTTGTTGTATGGTAGGAGGCATCGGACCCCCATTTGCTGGGGAGAGGTGGGATAGAGAGTGATGGGCAGTATAGAGATCGTACTCCAGACGACAGAGCAGATTCAACAGGTTAGACAGAGGTTATTGACCGCCCAGAGCCGACATAAGAGTTATGCGGACAGACGCCGGTCCGAGCTTGAATTTCAGGTTGGCGACTTCGTGCTCCTGAAGGTTTCTCCTTGGAAAGGAGTGATCCGGTTCAGGAAGAGGGGCAAGTTGGGGCCCCGATTCATAGGTCCATTTCGTGTGATTGCAAGGGTATGCCGGGTAGCTTATCGGTTGGAGTTGCCAGCAGAGTTGGGACAGATCCACAATACCTTTCACGTATCGCAGTTGAGGAAGTGTATAGCCGATGAATCGGAAGTGGTTCCATTAGAGGATATTCAGGTGGATGCGAGCCTGAATTACGCCGAGAGACCAGTAGCTATCAGGGATCGGAAGATCAAGGTTCTAAGGAACAAGGAGGTACCTCTGGTGTTGGTTCAGTGGCAATACCGGAAAGGATCGGAGATGACTTGGGAGCCGGAGCGTGAGATGCGGGAGCAACATCCGGAGTTATTTGCAGAGTGAGACTTCGAGGGCGAAGTCTAGTCCTAGTGGGGGAGAGTTGTAACAGCCCGGAATTTCAGGTATTGTTATAATATTGTTTTGCGGTGTTTCAGGAGGGGACTCGGCGAGTTGGAGCCAGACTCGCCGAGTAGGACCACAGACTTGGTCGCGGGTTCGCGACTGGACTCGACGAGTCCAGATATGGACTCGGCGAGTCTGCGCTGTTCAGCGGAAACCCTAGCCGTTTGGTTTTGGAACGTATATAATGCACTTATAGCCCATCATTGTCCGTCTTTAGTCGACTGAGAAGAACCCTAATCGGTTGTGGGCATCTAGAACAAGATTGAAGGCCATTGGTGACCTTGAAGAAGTTGTTGTGCATGGAGGAGGAGAGTTTTGGCTAAAGGAATAGCAAGGGAATCGAGTTCTGAGGATTGGGTACACAGAGAGTGCGTTATTCAGGTAATATTTCGGATCATTTCTGTTATGTTGATGTGTGCATGGATTTAGGGTTTATGGAACCCATTTGGTGATTAGATTGATTATTACCTTGTTACCCAAACGACTATAACCCTGAATTAGGACCTTTAGAGGTCCAGAAGGTCCCATGCTTGTGTATTTCGGGACAATACTTATCTCAGGAAGCAGTTTGATCGACTGCATGGCATGGACTCGCCGAGTCCAATGAACAGACTTGGCGAGTAGCTTGGAGATTGACTGGGACTCGTCGAGCTGTTCTTCAGACTCGGCGAGTGGAGTCGGGCTGGCCCCGCGATTCTTCCACGAGGATCTCGTCGAGCCAAGAGAGATACTCGACGAGTAGAAAGGGAACATCAGGGAATTGGGGAGGACGTCTAGGCTCGCCGAGTCGCCTTTGCACTCGCCGAGTCCGGTCAAGTTGACCGTTGACCGTTGACCGTTAACCAGAGTTGACCTACATGTAATTTCTTAGGGTCAGTTGTCTTGAAAGATAAAAGTATTAATAAGGGGTATACGATATTATAGGGAGTCTGCAGCTCGGCGGATCGAGTGCGAGTGATTTCAAGAGTCGCTAGTATTCATTACCCACGAGGTGAGTCTTCTCACTATACTGTGCCCGGAAGGGTTTGACTGTGTGACCGGAAGGTCGGATATGATATGTGTTATACGTGCTATAAATGGAAAGGTAATTGCTATGCGTGTAATGTATGTTTATGTGGGCCAGAAGGCAATATGTTATGTGACAGTAAGGTCAGGTATGATATATGATATATGTGCTATATGTGTTAGGATATATGTATTATGTGCAGTGTATGTTTACGGGCCGGAAGGCAATATTTTATGGGCCGGAAGGCAATATGTTATGGGCCGGAAGGCATTATGTTATGGGCCGGAAGGCGATTATGTTACGGGCCGGAAGGCGTTGTGTTGTAGACCGGAAGGTCAGGGCCTGGAAAGGCGTATATGTGTAAGTCGTATACTGGGGAACTCACTAAGCATTTATGCTTACAAGTTGTTATGTATGTATTTCAGGTACTAGCAAGGACCGTGGGAAGGCGCCGGCGTAACGCGTACACACTGTTGTTATTTGAGATCTTGGGGGTTTTGTGATTGTATTTTGATATGAAACTTAGAACAATTATAATCAGTTGAATAAAATCACTTTATTTTAAATGAAAAATTTGTTTGAAAATTTGCGTTGTCACATGAAACATCTTCAGCCCATAGATATTTAGGTAAATTCGCATATGCCAACATGGTTGTTGCCGCTTCGCATAATGAACGATTTCTTCGTTCTACAACACCATTTTGTTGTGGTGTGTATGGAGATGAGAAATTATGCGAAATTCCTTTTTCCACTAAAAAGGAATCAAGAATTTTGTTTTTGAATTCAGTTCCATGGTCACTCTTGATTTTTCGAACAATCTTTTTCAACGTGATTTCCATCTTTTTGATAAAATCAATCATAATTTGTGCAACTTCAGATTTGAGCCTGAGAAAATAAACCCACGCGAATCTTGAAAAATCATCAACAATAACTAAAATGTACCGTTTATTGTTGAGAGTTGATACAGTCGAAGAACCACACAAATCGATATGTAATAACTCTAGAGCTGCAATAATCTTTGAATCAATTGTAATTGGATGACCATTTTTATGTTGCTTGCCAACTTCACAAGCTGCACATAAAGAATCATTATCAAATTTAAGTACAGGTAAAACTCTTACCAGATCTTGTACCACAAGCTTATTTATGTTTCGAAAGTTGAGATGTGAAAGTCTTTGATGCCATAACCAGCTCAAATCAGATGTAGCTTTGGAAAGTAGACATAATGCTGGTTAACCTACAATTGGATTGATGTCCAATGTAAACATGTCACATTTCCTTTTAGATTTCAATAATATTTTGTTTGTGTTAACATTCGAAATAACACTTCCTTCTTCATTAAAAAGAACTTGATTGCCATTGCCCACAGCAAGTTGATAAACACTTATCAAGTTATGTTGTAGACCTTCAACATATGCAACCCGATTCACTGTGAATTGTCCATTTGTGATTTTTCCATATCCTTTGAATTGACATTTTTGATTGTTCCCAAAGTTTACTAGTCCAGCATTTTTGAGACTTCGAAAATCTCTTAAGTTCGCCTTCTTTCCATTCATGTGTCGAGAGCAACCACTATCGATGTACCATTTGTTATCATATTGCTCGTCACATAAAACCTGCAATCAATGAAAGATTTTAGGTACCCAAGACATTTTGGGTCCTTGGAAATTAGATGTCAATTTAGAATGAAATGAAGAACTTTTAAGCCAATCACAAACTTTGGTTTTGAGACTATCAATTAAGTTCACTTCATCATCTAAAGGACTGAAACATTAGAATTTGATAGTTTCGAATGTTCATTGACTTTTTCCTTCACATCTTGAGTTTGTGATTGAATTGTCTTCGTTTTTTAGACAGGTCTCCATGCTTTTACTAAGATATTCGAATCCTTAGATGATGAGCTGCCATTTGAAGAAGTATTGATATACTTTTCGTATGCTTCATTGATTTGCTCTTTTGAATACTTATTCGACTGATATGTTTTTCCTTTTCCTTCAAGCCAATGATCAATTTTTTTCCTTGAAGTTATGCCTTTTTTGCGAGATGTCCTGATTGTTTCTTTCATCGTGTAATTAGGAAATTTGGCTTTTGAGGAACAAAATCAACTTTAGGTTTGGCAACATAAGAATAAGCATAGGATGTATTAACTTTTATTTTGAAATCTTGACGTTGAAAAACTTTTTGATTTGAATTAGGTCTTTTTGAAAAATCTCTTGGTTTATTAATCTCTGAGACTTTCGAAGACTTGGGTTGCTTATTTACTTCAGACCTTGTTATTTTTGATCGTTGGGTTTTTAAAAAAGAAGCATTTTTAGTTTTGAAAACATTTTTGGATGATTGTGATTCAGACATCTTTTGTGATTCAATATATTGCCAAAACATTTCTTTCTTGCTTGTCTTTTTGAAATGTTGTTTTCATTCGAAAATTTATCAATTTTATCTTTAAATTCCATTGAGTTTAATTTGAAAACTTTTTGCTTTTCCTTTTCAACATGTATCTTTGTCTCTTTTTCAATTTTTGATTTTTCAACCCATTGTTTTTGTGGTTTTTGTTTTTGAAAAATATACGAATTCTTTGTTAAAGTGTTTTCAATGGTGTTTTGATTTGCGAAAAAACCTTCCTTAGTTGTTTTTGAGTTGACTTCCTCAACCAACTTCTTTAACTCTGGTTTGATATTCTCAACATTGCCTTTAGTTACGAATACTTGATTTGGAAAAATAACATCATCTGTACATTTGAAATTTGGAAAGACCAATGTGTTTGTTTCAAGATAATATGGACCTTTTTGTTTCATCACTTCTTCAAACTTTTGTGTATCACCATACACTTGGTCAACTACGATTCTTGGAATTTCTTCTTCTTTTGAGGATACCTTTTCTTTCGAAACTTTCTCAACTTCTTCATCATCACTATCATAAGCTTGACAATCTTTGAGATCCACGAAGTTCATTTCACCAACTTTCGAAGTTGAGGGTATATCAGTTTCATACTCAACTATCAAATCCTTAACTTTTTCTTTCCTTTTAGAATTTGAAGCAACATTAACAACTATCAACTGAGAACAATCAACATCTTCAAGCTCACTAATTTCACTAATATTGTCAGAATCATCTTCAATATCAGCAAAATTAGATTGAGAATCAGATGTTCAATTCTCAGTCTTTTTCAAAATGTGAATTTGTTTAGATTTAATCAAAGTATCATTTACAATGTTAACTAAATTATTTGAATCAAGACATTCTTCGACTTTGACAATTCCATATCTATACTTGTCATTTGGAACTTTGTCAAAATCAGGTATCTCTTTTTCACAATCATACGAAATGTTATCTACCTTAGCTCTTTCAAAAGCTAAAAATGGCATCAATTTTCTATGTTGTTCTTTACTAATTTCACACGAATGATGAAGTTCAGTTAGTTTTCCATATAACCTCTTAGCGGCATTACAATAGATATTTCGTTGTTCTAATAACAGTTTATTATCTCTTGATAAATTGTCCCTATCTACCATGATATTCATTATTTAGAGTTCTTGACAATCTATTCTAGATATTTTCAAATCTAACTTCTTCTGGGTCTCTAGCAATTGTATTGACAACTTCTTAGCCTCATTGCTAGCAGATATCACAATTGAATTGAAATAAGTAACAGTTTCATCAAAAGATACTAATTCAGAATCATAAGCATGTATTAGAATATTTAAAGATTCAAGAATGTTTCGTACCTTTGTTGTCATTGGTGACTTGTCAGCAGCCTTTGATATGAAGCATTTTCCACACACTTCGTGTGTTACCTCCTCTAAATCCTCCTCCATCTTTGCAAACATGGCTCCATGGGTTGGATTGCGCATTTCTTCATCATCTGATCCAGATGACCATATTTGATATGTACCATTTTCCTCCTCATCAGTGCCCTTTGCAACTAGAGACAAATTCTTAGCTTTCGTACGAACCTCCTCTAACTTTTCAGCGTAGTATGTCTGATCTTTCACCTTCATCTTCCTCTCATCTTTCTTTCGAAGCATACAGTCATTTTCAAGATGATTTGCACCATTGCAATAATGACAATCAATCCCAGTATCTCCCTCAACAGCCTTCGAATCTTGCTTTTCTCCCTTCTTCTTTTCTTCCCTCTTCTTCTCTTCCTCAACATTTTTACTCAGAAAGTTCCCTTTTATCTCAGACGACTTTGCCTTCTGATTGAAAGGGTTTTCAAAGAACTTTTTCACCCTATTGTTTGAGTAAAAGGCAATTGCTTCATCATCAGAGTTCATGATGAACCCTTCATCTTCATTTGAAGCATCTTTCTCAGCATCTTTCTTAGAAATCTTTGACATCAAAGCTTGTTTACCTCCCAACATAGCCTTCGATTCTTCAACTATTTCATTCATTTCGCCTTCATGAGTTTTAAGCTGGTTGTATAAGTCATTCAATGTAGATGTGTCAAAGCTCTGTTGGTTCTTCACCATCATGATTACGCTCCACCATTCCTTTCTAAGTCCCATGACATATATCAGATTAAATTCCATTGCAGATCTTGTGATCCCATATCGATTGCATCGATATATCAACTCATTCAGACCATTGTAATATACTTCAATTGATTCACCATCTTTCTATCTGAAGTCCTTCAGCTCAATTAAGCATTGTTTGACAGAATTAACCTTCGTTTTCTCACTTCCCCGAAACTTTTCCTTGAGATTATTCTAGATTTCTTTTTCAGTTTTAAAACTCCTCACGTAGTTGTAAACAACTGGAGGCAAAGCTCCTCTTAGTTCTCTCATACATCTTTTCTCCAACTTTTTCAGACGATCGGCTTGATTTTCAACTTCAGAGTTTCCAGAGCAAGAACCAATTAGTTAAACATTCGATGGTGGATTGCGATTACCAGAAATACAATTCCACAGATCTTCATCCAATCCATTAAGATAATCCTGCATACGATTAGCCCACTGATCGTAATACTCAGGGACGAGCATAGGAATTTTGGTGGAAGATCCTAGAAGATGAGAAAATGAAGTCATTGAATTCAGATTGAAGGACACCATTTTTGTACAGAAGAAATACTTGAGATTTTTAGAAGAAACTATGAGAATTTGACAACAAACTATACGACTCAGATCACAATCATTCTTAGAACACTCGATTCAATAAATTTAGTGCAGAATCTAATTACAATCTTAGATCTAAAGAATTTTTCACTTCCAAAAAGAGCGGAAACTTTTGAATGAAAAAATTGATTCAAAAACCTTTTGAACAAAGTGAAAATCAGATTAGAAATCTAATTCCTGCTCTGATACCAATTGATGAATCAAAGAATCGAATATAGAATGAATTACAGTTTGAATTCAAAGTAAGTATGCAAGATTTGAACACCGATGTAAATATGATCTGTTTGGCTCTCTTACGCTTTTTCAAAGTTTATAGAGTACAATGAATATTCTGTAAAGACTTAGTTACTAAGACACTAGTAACAACTCCTATTTATAGGAGAGGAAAGTGTACAAAAAATATACTAAGGACTAAAACATTATGCTTCGAATATTATGCCTCAGTAAAATAAAAATACAGAAAGATTCGAAGACCCTAAATACAAACTTCGATTATTACAACACTTTGACTCTAACAAACACACTAACAAAGGAAATACAACCACAACCACACACACACACACGCTCTGATTGCTAAAAGGATCTAGTCACCCACCTAGCGGTGTACGGTGGTGGCAGAAAACGATACTGACGGCGGCAACGACAAAGTAAGGTGGCAGAGGTGGCGGTTTGGGTTTGGCAGCGTCCTTCCTTGGTCTTGACGGATTCCTTCCGACAACCCTCTTAGCGCATCGTTGGGAGCAAAGTGCTTCAGAACGACAGCAGCAACGACATACCCAAACATAAGCGGAGAAAGAGGCTGTAACAGATGGTGATGAAGAGGAGAAGAGGTGGGCGACTCCCACCAGAAACAACAGCTACGACACCATAGGGTGCTCCTACGACTTCCTAGTGTTGCGACTCCTCAAACTAGCCTTCGCCTTCAATGGTGGTGAAAGCAGCAGGAGAATGGAAGTCGCCTCTATTGGATTAGTGTCTAAGTCCATAACTATATTTGGTATGTACTTAACCCGGTTGTGCATGGTCCTTTTGGTTTGCCTTCACCAAACAAACTTTAGTGGAGGAATAATATGGAAAGAAGTGATTATGGTTTATTAATATATTATAAGAATAATATATTAAAATAGAAATCATATTTGTTTAATTAGCATTGGTCAAGAACTAATTTTGTGATCAAAAGAAGTTAATTGAACTTAGGGGACTAAACTGTAATTATGTGATAGTTACAAAGTTGGGCAAGGAAGCCCTAATAGATAGGGTGGACGGATTCTATGGATAAAGCCTTATGAATTCGTCCATGATAGGGATTCTAGAGTTATCTTATAGGCTACTTAGTGGCTAAGTAACCAGATAAGGATAATGCCTAAAACCCTAATTCCTACACCTATACAAAGACCCCTTGGGCATGGGAAATTCAGCCACTTGAACCTTATAAGTCCTAGAGCCGAATTTCACCTCTTGCCCCTCTCTTTCTCTCTCTCTCTCTCTCTCTCTCTCTCTCTCTCTCTCTCTTGTTTCCTCCAATTTCTCTTGGTGTTGGTGATTCATTAAAGGCACACCATTTGAGGTGCTAAAGTTCTCAAGGCTTTAATATCTTCAATCAACAACAAGGTAATTATCTAGATCTGTTTTATTATGTTAATTTCGAATATTTTATGCTAGATCTAGGGTTTGAAAGTCTTGAATGAATTGCATGTACAATAGAGAAACCTAGCTCCAAGCATTAGGGTTTTGCATGAGCACATAGGATGTTCTTTTGGCTCAAACCCATCAGTGGTATCAGATCCAATTTTGGTTTCTAATGTGATGATGCCTTGTATGTTCATTCATGCTTTAAAATCATTTTTGGGGCTTTCTGTCTGATGGACTCGACGAGCTCCATTGAGAACTCAACGAGTTGGATGAACTCGACGAGTTCCAATGAAAACTCGACGAGTTTAGCTATCAGATAGAGAGATTTTCAGGATTTCTTGCTGTTTTGCTGAAGGATAATTACCTAAATCGTTTTTGACTAATAAAATTCGAATTTTATTACCGTTTTATGATTATCATTACCAAATCAAAAGATAATTACCAATTGTTTGAATAATAAATTCCTTATTTGATAATATTTGATTATTTAAATTAATTTTTGAATTATCTTGTAAACAAAATTAATTACGTCAAATTTAGATAATCATTAAATTAATTGTTTAATTTAAATTATTTGCTATTTGATCCTTTGTTTTTTGAAAAGTTCAAAACTTTCCTCAAGTTTTGAAACTTACTTTTTGATTAATACTTTAATTTAAACTATTTAAATTTCAAACCCTCGAATTTTACAAGTTTAAAATTCAACCTTATACTTTATGATATTATAAGATTAATATATATATATATATATATATATATATATATATGTGTGTGTGTGTGTGTGTGTGTGTATAACTTAAATGCTAGTCCTACCGTTAGTAGGCCTCATTCATGAAGCTTATCTATATATATATATATATATATATATATATATATATATATATATGTGTGTGTGTGTGTGTGTGTGTGTGTGTGTATAACTTAAATGCTAGTCCTACCGTTAGTAGGCCTCATTCATGAAGCTTATCTATAAGGGGGGTATAAGGTTATGGCCTATAAAATGGCCGTTTAATGGATGTCCACTTTCACCCACTGCTTCCTTGATTGGTGGATGGTCGTTAGCCAAACAGGTAGGATAGGGCAACCCCTTTCACATTAATAAGTATAATGAATTATAAAAGTAATTAAATGTTTTTCAAAAAATTACCAATCTTCGTTACTTTAATTAAAAGTGAAATTGATGCAATTGCATGAAATTACACTTTATGCCCTTGCTAAGACGTTAATGGAGCCTGTGTTTTTAACTGACACACTAATTGGGCTCTAAGAAAAGGAGGCAAAGTGTGACTCATTGTTTGTCATAATTCGATGGAGCGTGTGTGGTTAACGAACATATCGAATAGGTGACTGTAACAATGAGGGTGCCATGTATATTTGCATGGTTATTCATACCCGCTTTGTGATCCTCGACATGCCAGTCACAAAATAGAGGGGCATATCGAGATTTAAACATGTCATTGAAAAGTTCAATTAAT
This sequence comes from Lactuca saligna, assembly GCF_052625555.1. Classification (NCBI taxonomy): domain Eukaryota; kingdom Viridiplantae; phylum Streptophyta; class Magnoliopsida; order Asterales; family Asteraceae; genus Lactuca; species Lactuca saligna. Next base: position 178,390,979 of record NC_136417.1, on the reverse strand, counting down.
CTCAAAAGATCTAGGAGTTTTCAATACATTTAAAAATTAATCTCTTTTTCGTTTTTCATGGTGGAGAATTAGTGAGTCGTCATTCACTTTCCTTCAAATTATTTACTTCTTAGATTACGGAATCCCTCTTCTAATGTGTAAATAATGTTGTTGGATCCTAGCCCTAATTTCTCATTTGGGTGTATAATCGGGGATTCATTTCTAATCAAACTTTGTTCTTTTTGTTTTTCAGATGTCGAATATCAACAACAATGCTTCCAGCTCGAATTCCTCCGGCTCGTTCTCACTCATGAGCTTGTGTGGGAGAATGATCTTTGACGGGTCCAATTTCAATGATTGGATCCACAACATCCGAATGGTCACTCGTTATGAGGACAAAGAGTATATCCTTGATAAGAAGCTGAAGGAAATCAACCTCAACACTGCCTCTGCTGAAGAGATCGTGGCCTTTGAGGCCTATGAGCGTGATGCTACGATGGTCCATTGCATAAAGCTGGCGACGATGACTATAGAACTCTAAGAGTCCTATGAGGACATGTATCCCTATGAAATGTGTCAAGACGTGTTAGATCGGTGTGCGAGGTAAGAAAGGTGTGAGATCATCACTTCGATGATCACTACTAGAATGGGTAATGGAGTGTCTCTTACCACTCATATTTTGAGCATTCTAACACTCATATTGTGTACATGCAACCCTAGAAATCTTGGATCTATGTTTTTATATGATACACGAAAATATGTTTTTCTAAGGTTCATAACCTATCTAGCTTACAAGGGGAACTTTTAAACATAAAAGTTTGTAAGAAATACATACCATTAGTTGCTTGGATTCCTTGAGATCCTTATGAGCCTAGCACCTCAAGTGTGAAGCCTCAAATGTCTCGCACAACACTACAACTCTTGGAATAGACTTGAGAGAAGTTCACTTACACCTCAAAATCAGATTTCCCTCTTGTTCTTCACTTAGAGCCCGATTTTGCTTGCCTTGGGGCTTCTTATATATTTATGGCAAAAGTAAGGTTACACCATGTAAACCCTAATTGTCATGCCTTTTCATATTCCATGATCCATGGGTTTGTAACCTCCATGGATTATCCATGGAGCACCTTATAAGTTTTAGCCCAATCTATACAAACAATGGATCATTAGCCCACTATATAAGAATAGATTATTTACACAACCAACCCCATATATTTAATTAGTCTCTTTTTGATCACTTAATTAATTCCAAATTAATTGTTTGATCAATACTAATTAAATAATAGTATTAATATATAAGAACTTATAATATATTAATAATCCTTAAGTGTCCTTTCTCTCATTTAGTCTATCCAAGTGTTGCAATGTCACGAAACCCAAATGGACCATGTCAACCGGGTCAAGTACATCCCAGAAATAGTTATGAACTTCGACACCTAATCCAACAGTCTCCCACTTGGATAAGTCTAATAACTATATCTACAAGAATAACTTCAGGAACCGATTAGCAATTGTAGCTCTTTCAAGGTCTTGCGGAACTGAGATGATGATGATATGCCATTTAAGATAAGTGATCATATAATCCTCTCTTCTAGATATCATCCAGAAAAATACATGGAACAATGTCTTACTTATTGTCCAACAGTGTGTTTCCCGATGTCCGATTTGTTGACATAGAACTTAATTGAACACATCAACTTAGTTCTGACCAGGCCCAACAGATGGGTCAACACAAAATCATCAAGGGGCCCAAATATCGCTTCAAATCCAAGAACGAACATATAAACTTCGACTCATATGCTTGTTCTACTACTTGTTGAATCATACACAAAGGCACATTTTATAACATTGAGTTACCAATGTGTTTTCGTACAATCAATGTATAACCAACTCATAGGCAACAAGTTATATCTCTAGGTATGAAGACTTATATGATATTACCGTATCATGATCACCCGAGATAAATTCCATGAAGTGATACCAGTGAGTGTGGGTTGAATCCAATACTCATAACTTATGAGCACTCATGAATGTTGCAACAACTCGTTCTATGTCACATACCTTGGACATCTACAATCCAGCTTCATAACAGTCTTGATTCATATCTACTTCCAACATATGACCGACTGTGGATGGTGTGAATAACTTAGTCATTCGGGAAGAATGACCTAGTTATTCTGAAAGTCATAACCTGCAAAGTGAAACACAAGAATAATCGAATCAACTATGGTCTTAGAACTTATGAATAAAAATAGAACATCTTTTATTTATCACCATATTGATTTCACATTATTCATTGCATATTGTTTCAAACAATCAAATTTATACTTGAATTCAAACAATAGTTGTCCCATGCTCCAAGTATGTACACTATGGTTGTTTTTCTAAACACTAGTCATGCCATACCTCAAGTATGCACACTATGTTTTTCCAAACATTATTTATGCCATACACCAAGTATGCACAATAAGTTTGTCTATGATCTTTACTCTGTGAAATAGATCAATTGAACATAATTCCAATGATACTCATTTCACAATCCCAAATCCTTACCGCAAATGCAAGAATTCCAAATTCATGTAAATTACTTAAATATGTTAGATTCTATACTTATATGCATTGGTCCTCTTGTAATGATTATGCACAAAGTCACAAAGACTTGTCAATAGACATTACAAAGTATTCCAATGGAGATCAACTCCATGGAAACGAAGTCTCATATACAAAGTTCATTGCTTTGAACATTCTTCTTGCATTAAGTTTCCTAATCTTACACAAAGTTAATGAATAACTTCCACCTATGGGAACATTTCTATATTCCCCTTCTGACTATTACTCCTGAACAAGAGTTGATTCTTTTCAGAATATGTCAATATGGTCCTTCCAAAATTAACACTACACTTTCAACTGTCTCTGAGCAACCAATCTGTGGTAAACCTTAGATTGTCCTCGACAATTGCTTAATCAAATTATTAATATCTAGTTTTAGTACTTTTTCCCTCTTAGTGCTCTAGGAATTTGGAAAAATTTAGAACAGAAGAATATTATAGCACATGCAATCGATCCTATATCCGAAGCATATGGGACATAGTTCATAAAGACATGATACTAGACCAGTCTTTTGCTATAATATTTCTATTTCTGTTTCCAAGTTCTAATAATTTAGATTATGAAAAGGGATGTCGTAATCATAATCGAATTTTAGTACGCAAATAATGGACCCATATATTGAATTTCCTTATGTTGAGCCATTCCAACAAAAAATTCATATATATATATATATATATATATATATATATATGTATATATATATATATGTATATATATATATATATATATATATATATATATATATATATATCCTTGACTAAAGATGATTAAAACCTCAATCTAAGATTTCATAATTGAAATGAAGTATAATTTCCTCTCCCTTAATTATAGCAAAACAACTTTTTCCCAATTGAAACCTTTTGTTTTCTAAAGATAACATTGCTAACTTGCAACACTTATTATAATTGTCATGCTCCCACTTGCATGATGATTATTATCATAACACTTATGCTCCTACTAGCTTTGACATGTACTCAGAAATCAACTGGACTTCTAGAAATCAATATTTATTCACCTTCTTACCAGAGTTCATATTTCTGATACGAGATGCTTTGATAAAACTTTATCAAAATCATACACCTTTCCTTAGATAACACACATGTGTGTCTAAACAATTTCATGACTATGAAAAAGGGATGTCGTAATCATAGTCTAAATTGTTTATAACTTTTCCATTTCTCACAAGTCCATGTTACTGTGCCGATTAACCATACACGCTCCACTAACGACTTTGAGAATGAAAATATCACAATTGCTATCTACTTAGTGAAAGTGTTTCCTCACCATCATTTTCATGAATCGGAGAGAAACCTTATGACATTTTAGATTTTATGGTGTATGTGTTCCTATCCATGTGAATTTGTCAAAACCATAATTACAAGACAAGGTTAGTGACAAATCCAAACTCTTATGGACTAAACTTGTGTAGTCTTAACTTCTTGCACCTGGCAGCACGAGGGCCAGCCATTGCTTCCAAGTTGTTATCCAACCAATTGATAACTCTCAGAACTCATATGCAAAGCCAACTTTAACTGGAATGGGCACAAAAATAGGAATATGTTGACACGATAGGTTGTAAACCTCAAATCGTATGCTAGTGATAAACTATAGGTTTTTCTTCTTGATTAGATCCGGAAGCTTTTCCAAGATCTTTAAGACTTCCACTGTCCTCTTGACATATAAGACTCACTTGCAAAATATTCAAGAGATAGTGCAGATTCTTTATGAAGACAAACACTTCACACAATTGGCCTTAATTGGTCTTTGTTTTATCCAAAACATCACAACTTACAAATTTCAAATGTACAAGAGTAAGACACATTTTACTCTTACATTTGAGAAGTGTTATAAACCTTTCTTTAAGATATGCCACTTAAGTTACAATCTTGGAGTATGACTCTAAGATTTGTTTGTGGAATGAAGTATGACTCGTCTTCTTGATTTAACAACTTCAACAATTCATGATTCCTCTTCTTAGCCATAAGAATGCACTAAGATGCCCTTAGAGGACCAATTATGATATGTTTTCTTAATCATTAAGATGATCACAAAACATGATACTAAATTACTCTCCCATCTTTTCAGATTTGAGTAACTTCTATCTTTCTGCCTAATTTGATTCTTCTCATTCGTCCTACAGTACATCGAAACTTTTCCAATGTTTCAGAATTATACTTAAACTGGTAAGTACAACCATATTTACTCAACTTTAGTAAATCATGATGAATAGTCTTATTGGTCTTTTATGGTGGACCTTGACCAGTGCACAAGAATGTGTTCTCGATCCCTTAGTCCTTTACTCGACTCACATATAAATGTGAACAAGCTATTTGTCTTAATTTTCCAAAGATGAAAATTCTCATTCATCATACGACTTGCATGATTCCAAGTTTCTATCCAACTGAAACTTGGGTAATGCGAATCTTTCCATATTTGGTAAATTATGACACTACCACAAACGAAATAATAAAATCCATTTTCCAATGTTGCTCTCAATGGAATCATATAAACAACAATTTTTTTTACAAATGCCACTGTATGGATATTTAAAATAAATAAAAACGAAACTTTTTTTATTTAAAACTTGCGGAAAAACTTATCCTTACAATTCAAATGCATATGAAAACTATGTTGTTATCTATTCCTTAGCAATCTATCACAACTCTTAAGCAATAGCTCAAAAATTCTGATAACTGAACTATGCGATCGAAATCCATCTTCGCGATCAGAATCAACTTACTCTTCTTTAAGCTTCCTCTCTTTTCTTTGATTCTTAAAACGTCAACATGTGACATAGTCACATCATGTAATAAGAATCTCAAAATAGGAACTTAATAGAGTTAGATAGTGGATTTACCTGAAGTGGAGCCAAATGTTTTTTTAACTTGACCAACCTTATGATCTTTCAGGTAAATAGGGAAGCTTTGCAACCAATTCCCCTTCCTTTGGCAATAGAACCATATGGACTCTTTGGTAATGGTACATGGGACTATCTCAGACTTAGCCTTTCTCTTCACCATTTGCTCTACTGAGTTGACTATGGCCGATCCCTTTCCATTGGGAAGAGAAAGCTTCTTTGGATATACAATGTTACCAATTTCCAATGTCCATTGTAGTTTGGCAAGCTGCTCTACTAATCAAATTTGCTCACCCAATGCTCCAAATCATTGCTGATTTAGCAGCACCAAGCAAATAGATAAGATCATTAAGGGTCATGTCATAGTCTTTTACATAGTAGTACCAAAGGGCACTTACTATAAGACTTAGAAAGTGATTAAACTACCAACTTTCTCAAGACTTTGACACCCAACTCTCCCGGCTTGTCAATATGTGACTTCATCTCCAAGATGTGAGCACACATAGACCTTGCTTTCCAATAGGGATAGAGTGACCTTGAACTTGTGGGTTGGGCAGAATAATTGGAGGATGTGGAGGAAGTGAAGAATGATTTCCATGATCCAACCATGGGACATCATCTTCATTAGGAAAGCTTATTCCAAGAGATTTGGGAAGATCATATATGTCTAAACCAGACATCTAATGGGAGATATTCAAGATAGTTGATTTAAAGACATTAATATCACACCCAATATAAAATATTAAGGCTAGGACCCAACACAATATTTTATAAATTGGAAGAGGTATGCAAAATCCAAGCTATAGAATATTTGAAGGTAGGTGAATGACGATTCACCAATTTCCACCATCAAAAAACGAAATAAATATTAGGTTTTAATTGGATTGGAAACTCCTAGATTCTTTGAGATTCATTGAACTTTTAATGGCATGTTTCAATCTCGAGTGTGCCCTTCAGGTTTTGTGACTAGTATGCCGAGGATCACAAAATAACGTGTGAAGTAACCATGCAAATTACTTGGTACCCTTATTGTTTTACACCTCAATCGATGTGTCGGTTAACCACACGCGCTCCATTGATACTATGATAAACATTAAGTTACCCTTTTCCTACCTTTTTAAGTCCAACTAGTGTGCCGGTTAACCACACGCACTCCACTAACCGACTTAAGCAAAAGTGTAATTCCATGGGTTAGCACCTTATTCACATTTTCCTAAAGTAACTAAGATTGAGAATTTATAAAATATTTAGTTACTTTATATTTATCATTAATACTTTTAATTTAAAGTCCTTGTCTTACCCGTACGGCTTACGACCCTCCACCGATCAAGGAAGCGGTGGGTGAGAGTGGATACCCATTAAGCTACCATTTTATAGGCAACAACCTTATACCCCCTTATAGACTGACTTCGTGAATGAGGCCTACTAATGGTAGAATGGCTTATTCTTATACATATATAATTATTATTAAACTTATAATATTATAAAGTATAAGGGTTGAATTTTAACTTTTAAAATTCTAGGGGTTGGAATTAAAGTTTTTAAAGTGACTTTATATGTTCCAAAACTTGAGGGCTAGTTTTGTAACTTTCAAAACTTTTCATTTTTCATAACTTATAAGTTAAATGGTTTATTAAAATGAGAGACTTTTCATTTTATGTAACCTATGTGTTTCCTTAATGGACTTTAAAAGGATGACTTTTGGTAATCCATAACTTGAGGGAAAATTTTGGATTACATTAAAACACATAACGATCAAGAATAAAACTAACAATCAAGTTACAAATAATTCCTATGATCTTCTAAACTCATAAGTGTATGAACTTTCATATCAAAAATTTCAAGAATTAAAACTAAACCATAAAAAGCTTGAAAATTTGATAAGAACCTTTGAAATTGGATTAGCATAATCATTACCACATCAAAAACAGCTTTTAAGGTTCAAAAAAACAGTTTAGGGTAATGATCCTCATCCAATACCAAGGAAAACCTCGAAATTCTGCATACAGGGGCATCACCACGTCATCGTAAAAACTATCATGTCGTGGTGAGCAGTCATATGCAAAAAATGCAGAATTTCAACTTTTGGAAAAACATGTAGCATCAAGTATCAAATAAACAAGCCTTTTCTCTGATACCAGTGATGGGTTTTGAGCATTCTAACACTCATATGGTGTACATGAAATATGTTTTTCTAAGGTTCATAACCTATCTAGCTTACAAGGGGAACTTTTAAACATAAAAGTTATTAAGAAATACATACCATTAGTTGCTTGGATTCCTTGAGATCCTTGTGAGCCTAGCACCTCAAGTGTAATGCCTCAAATGTCTCACACAACACTAAAACTCTTGGAATAGACTTGATGTAACAACCCGAAATCCAGGTACCCTTCGATTTAACCCTTCATCTTTGATATATTGCCATTTAGGGTTTTCATGTTAGGCGAGTACGTTGGGTGTACAAGGAGTATGCTGTGCGTACTCGCGTGCTTCATTTGGATGCGTTAACCCTCGGGTACGCTGGGCTTACCCAAGGTTACGCTGGGCATAACCGGTCCAGACCTAAAAAACCTAATTCATTCGGAGGGCTATAAAAGGAATGTGTGGCTCAACTCCTCAGCCACCATCCCTCAGAGAAAAACCCTAAAGAGAATGTGTGGCTCAGTCCCAGCCGGCAGCCAAGCGGACCAAGTCCGCCGATTCGAGGATGGGAGGTCAGAAGCCCCGCACTTGCGGAAAGTGCAGCAAGGGTCATGAGGGGGCATGTCGATCAGGTGCTTGCTACAAGTGTGGCAAGGAGGGGCATATTGCTATGGATTGCCCCAAGAGATTTATGGTTTGCTTTCATTGCAACCAGACCGGCCATCGGAAGGCCGAGTGCCCTCAGCTTCACCAGGGATATGCGCCTGCTGCTAGGGTTACCGAGACTCGGCCGGTGAAAGCCGAGGCTCCGAAGGCTCGTGGGAGAGCTTTTCAGTTGACTACGGAGGAGGTCCGCGCGGTGCCCGATGTCGTAGCTGGTATGTATTCTTTCGTGTATTTACTTTTATGCTGAGATATTGTGCTTATATTCTTTCGTGTAACAGCCCGAAATCCAAGTACTCTTCAATTTAACCCTTCATCTTTGATATATTGCCATTTAGGATTTGCATGTTAGGCGAGTACGCTGCGCATACTCGCGCACTTCATTTGGACGCGTTCACCCTCGGGTACGCTGGGTATACCCAAGGTTACACTGGGCGTAACTGGTCCAGACCTAAAAACCCTAATTCATTCGGAGGGCTATAAAAGGAATGTGTGGCTCAACTCCTCAGCCACCATCCCTTAGAGAGAAACCCTAAAGAGAGTGTGCATTCGTTCTTAGGCCATTTGTGAGTATTCTAAGCTTGGTGGTGCCATTTCAAGGTAGCAATGGAGAAGAAGTGCTCATTGGGAAGGCTAGGAGTGGTGTTCAAGTGTGGATCTGAGCTTTGCAAAGGTTGAAGCTTCATTATAAGGTAAAAAGTTTCGATCTTGACATTTAGTTCATGTAATATGCTTCAAGTACCATTTTCTAGGGTTTTAGTTCCAAAGGTGGAGACTTTTTGAGCAAATGGTCTCCATAAGCTTAGATCCATCATATTTCTGGTCTATTGGAGTTGTAGACTCATAAAAATGATATCATGGACGTGAATGTTGCACCATGCATGTGATCTAGGTCCCTGAGTTGGAATACAATGATGTTAAGAAGTGTTGGAGCCTTTACAGCCATGCCAAGGCTTAAAGGTCTCGACTTTATGGGTATAAATGCATAAATAAAGTCGGATCTAGAATTTGGAGTAATGGCTTAACCGATTAAGGCTAAAAATGATGTTTGCTAAAGTCTGATGCTTACGTTGGGCGTAACTCCCAGTACGCGCAGCGTATTGGGTGGAAACCCCGATCCATGGATTGGCGATGTACGCCCCGCATACAGCAAGCAGTACACCCCGCGTACTCAAAAGGTTGACTTTTGTTGACTTTTAGGGTTTTGGTCAACATGAAGACTTTGAGTCAAAAAAGGGTAAACGGTCTTTTACCCTCGGAGGAATGATGATAACGGGTAAAGTCTAGTTGTGGAAGTCTTTATTAATGAAAATGATATTTATTATGTTTAGGCGAGGTAGAGTCGTCGTTGGGATTTGGAGTTCGCAAGTATACGAGATTCTAGACTTTCCACGAGGTGAGTTTTCTCACTATAATGTACCCGTATGGGTTTTTTATTGTGTGATCGGAAGGTCGGATATGTTATGAGTTATATGCATCGTAAATGATAAGTTAATCGTTATTACGTGCTATGTATGATATGTTGATATGGGCCGGAAGGCATTATGTTATGGGCTGGAAGGCGTATATATTATGGGCCGGAAGGCGTTGTGATGTGGACCGTAAGGTTGATGCCGGTAGGACCGGAAGGTTTACCGAGTCGGGACAGAAGTCCCCTGAGATACATGGACCGGAAGGTTAGGGCCTGGAAAGGCGTATGTGCGTAAGTAGTATTTTGCGGAACTCAGTAAGCATTTATGCTTACGGTTGTTGTGTTATGTGTTTCAGGTACTAGCGAGGACCGTGGGAAGGCGCTGGCGTGATTGTACACACTGACGCTGGAACTCTTTTTATGATCATGGGATGTATTTTGTTTTGATAACGTTGTTTACCTATGAATTTGGAATATTAAACGATGCTTTTGAAGTTTGCAAAAATGAAAAATTTGTTTTAAAATTTACGTTGTTACACTTGAGAGAAGTTAACTTACACCTGAAAATCAGATTTCCCTCTTGTTCTTCACTTAGAGCCCGATTTTGCTTGCCTTGGGGCTTCTTATATATTTATGGCAAAAGTAGGGTTACACCATGTAAACCCTAATTGTCATGCCTTTTCATATTCCATGATCCATGGGTTTGTAACCTCCATGGATTATCCATGGAGCACCTTATAAGCTTTAGCCCAATCCATACAAACCATGGATCATTAGCCCACTATATCAGAATAGATTATTTACATAACCAACCCATATATTTAATTAGTCTCTTTTTGATCACTTTATTAATTCCAAATTAATTCTTTGATCAATACTAATTAAATAATATTATTTATATATTAGAACTTATAATGTATTAATAATCCTTAAGTGTCCTTTCTCTTTGTTAGTTTATCCAAGTGTTGCAATGCAATGCAACCCAAATGGACCATGCCAACCAGGTCAAGTACATTCCAGAAATAGTTATGAACTTAGACACCTAATCGAACATCATCTGCAAAAGATGCAGAGATATGTTGATCGCCTGCTGAAGTTAAATGTTAACTTCAATGAAGAGTTGGGAATCGAAAATATCCTTCACTCCTTGCCTCCCTGCTACAACCAGTTCCGCATGACCTACCACATGAATAAGGAAGATGTCACTTTGAGCTAGCTTTAAGGCTTGCTAAGGACTTCTGAGAGCAATCTCAAAGATAAGTCTGTTGCATCAACTCCAACTCTTGCTGCTGCCCCTGTTTTGGCTATTGGGCAAGGGAAGGGTAAGAAGAGGAAGGCTACCTCAAAGAGCCACTACAAGGGAAAGTCCAAAGATGGTACTTCTTCTAGTGGAACCAAATTTGGTTATGCTAAGCCCAACTCTAACCCTAAGGAGGCAGAGTGCCACCATTGCCACAAGATAGGGCGTTGGAAAAGAAGTTGTCCAGAATATCTACAAGCTATCAAGGATGGGAAGGTCAAGCCGCCCTTTGCAGGTATTTACACTATTAAATCTAATGATTCATTGCATGCTATTTATTGGGTTCTTGATACAGGATGTGGTTTTCAGATATGTTCTGATTTGCAGGGACTAAGAAGAAATAGGGATGTGGACCATGGGAAGATAAATCTAATCATAGGAAACAGAAGATCGTTGCCTGTTACCAAGATTGGAGTTTATTCCGTGGTGCTTAGTAATGGATTAGGTTTAGATCTAAATAATTGTTGATATTCGCCAAATATGGCAAGAAACATTATTTCTTTTCATGGTTTATATAGAAAAGGATTTAGATATTCATTTGATAATGAAAAGGGTTCTATTTATGCTTATCTTAATAGTGTTTTATATTTTGAAGCATTGCCTTGTAATGGAATATATGAAACTGTGATGGTTGTAGATAACTTAGGAAATGATGTGTTGTGTAACAACGTAAATTTTCAAAACAATTTTTCATTTTTCAAACAAAATAAACCATCATTTAATATTCTGAAATCCCATGTTTAGCAAATGTCATCGTAACAAAAATACATCCCAAGATCATAAAACAATTCTTTCGTCAGTGTGTACAGATCACGCCGACGCCTTCCCACGGTCATCGCTAGTACCTGAAACACATAACACACAATTGTAAGCATAAATGCTTAGTGAGTTCCCCAAAATACTACTTACGCACATACGCCCTTCCAGGCCCTGACCTTCCGGTCCATGTGTCTCAAGGGACTTCCGTCCCGACCTGGTAAACCTTCCGGTCCTACCCGTGTCGATCTTACGGTCCACATCACAACGTCTTCCGGCCCATAACATATATGCCTTCTGGCCCATAACATAATACCTTCCGGCCCATATCAAGAATAGCATACATAACACATACAAACGGTTAACTTATCATATACAATGCATACAACTCATAACATATCCGACCTTCCGGTCACACAATAACACCCTTCCGGGTACAATATAGTGAGAAAACTCACCTTGCATGAAGAATCAACCTCTAGTGATGTTGCTGCTAAATGCCGATCTCTAACTCTATGTCAAATCCCACAGTTAACCCGATTACACTACAACAAAAATCCGAAATAACTACGGAAATATTCCGTAGCTAAACCATGATATTCCGTAGTTACGTGTGGTTAGAGACGGAATTTGCTACGGAACCCATCTGTTGCAAAAATCTTCGTTACTAAACTTTTGTTACGGAATCCGTAGGACCTTCGCAACGGATTTTGCAACAAACTTATTTCCGTAGCAAAATACCTATAAACTGTATCCGTATCAGTGACGTAGGAAATTAGCTACAATTGTTGTCCGTAGCATATCTGTAGCAAATTACCTACCACCCAATCCATAGTTAATCTGTCACAAATTAACTACAAACCATACCCGTAGCTAATTTCCATAGCAAATCTACTACGTGCAATGCCGTAGCAAATATTTCATAGTGAATCTACTCCGATCTAATTCTGTAACAGATAGTTGGTAGTAAATTTACTACAATTTACTTCCATAGCAAATTTACTACAATATATTTTTGTTGCAAATATTCCATAGTAAATTTACAACAACATATTTTCGTTGCAGAAAAAAATATTATGACGGAATAGATTCCATAGAAAAATCCATAATAATTCAACTACATAATAACAACGTAAAAATAGCCATAGTAACTCTGTAACAATATCAATAACAAAAAATGGTGACATGATTATTTAAAAAACATAAAAAAAATGATTCAATTTTTTTTTTCTGAAGCGAATTTATAACAAAATCAAGATTCTGAAATTGCAATAACAATAAAAGAAATTACAAAAATACTTAATAAAAAAATAGTTTATCGTCAAATGAAATACCCCTATGTCCAAAGCACCAATCAAATTAGTCTAATACTCAAACTCAACTAGAAATCCTAAAATGCAATCAATAAAGAGTGTATCACTGATTATTCATATCATTAACCATGTTTCTCACATCATCCAACTCCATCCTTTGTTGGTTCATGGTTTACTCTAATTTCTGGATCTTCCTCTCGAGATGATCTTTCTCAAAACTTGTATATGGTGAAGTGCATGTTTGAGAGGAGTTTTCATGAAAAATGGACCTGCCATATGATCCAAGCCCATAAACTATTTTCTTACGATCATGTCCTCCAACAGCTGCATAAAACAGTTCGCTTTCAGGAACTTCCTCTCCTAGCAATGCCAAATCCGCACGTCGAGACACAAACAAATCCTATAATGATATTTTTGCATTAATATATTTTTTTATACAAGATTTTTTTTAAAAATTCCTTTTATCAAGTAAATTACAAATAAACTTACATTAACTTCTTTAGCTTTGTCAACTTGAAATCTTTTTCCGTCATGATCCTTAGTATGAGTAAACATGAATAGTTCATAGCATGATGGAGCTTTTCCTGTATATTCCTCCTACATTAACACCAAGTATATGTCAAACACAACATGAAATGAAAGAAATAAATTATCATACTAGACTTTAATAATTTACATTAACCAATAATAAGGAAAGGCGGTGGTTATATTATACAAATATTATAGATTGCTATAACACTTTTCAAAAAGTGATCATAAGTAAACATGAACGTAATATGCCAAAATAATTAAAACACACCTCCATTAGATGAAATGAAAATAAGATGTTAAAAATAATATTAGTAGTTAAAATACACATACCATATCAGCAGCAATTTGTTGATGTGAAGCCGATCCACCATTATGGGTAGGTGGGGCTTTTCCACCAACTACACCTTTACACCTATTTTTTTTTATTTTGCTCTGATTTTTTCTTGAAGTCCTCTGAATTCCATATTTCATTCCAAGCATTCCATACTTTTATTTCTATGTGACATGGCTTTTCACGAGTTGGGTTTCTTGTGCTTATGTCATAGATGTACTGTCGATATCTTTCTTTGGCCTTTTGTTCCCAAGCAGCCTTGACGACTGAGTCACTAACATCAACATCCCACTGACATTTTTTCTATAATTCATAATAACAATTAAGTTATAATATGTGATTGGTGTGACTAATAATTACACAAAAGCATAATAATAAATAATCTACCTGAAACTCTTCCCAATAAAAATGTTTTGTCTCTTCGCTTAAATTTACCCACTTATATCCATTTTCGTCCACTTTATCTAGGAATGATTTCGTAATTATGGACGAACATTTACCTGAAGGTAATAATCTACAAAACAAAAAAATGCATAATAATATGAACTAATCAAACTTAAATAAAAAAATATATGAAAATCAATTAGTATTTTCACTTACGTATTTGCCCGAACTGTAATATTCATGCGTTGTTCTAGTTGTGAATCTTCTTGTTCAGTAGCAATCGGTGTCGATGTGGCTGCTGTGGAGGAAGGGGCGGATGATGGGTCTTGTCTAGATGAAGGGGATGATGATGTGGCTGATGTGGATGAAGGGGTTGATAGGGTACTAAACAGTGGGGCTGATGTGGATGAAGGGGATGACAGGGTACTAAACAGTGGGGTTGATGCGGATGAAGGGGCTGATAAGGTATTTAACATTACGGGGGTAGTAGATGCTGTTGTTGTCGATGTAGGGGCAAATGATGGTGTTGGTGTGGATGAATGGGTGGTTATTGGGGCTGATTGAGTACCAACAGTGGGGAGGTAGATGTTGTCAGCCTCATAGTCGGTGTGGATGCAGGGGTGGATGCTTCATTTGTGTACCTTTGTAACAACCGATGCATGTTCTTGTGTGGCCTTGTTGGATTTCCTTTCAATGGGAATGGAGACATCTCTTTTGTAATAACAAATTTGAAATGAAATATTATAAGGAGGCCAGGTTTACACATAAACAAACAAGTTATATTGAAACTGATAAAAAAAGTCTGATAAAATCAAGAAGTATGGCAGACAACAACATATAAATGACCGATAAGTGAAACATTTGTGGGTATCTTTCCTTTTAGTGTCTTCCTACTTTTCTGTAAAACCATATATGGTTGTCTAGTAGCACTTTATTCCTTGCTGTTTACAGATAAAGATTGTAGAATAGGAATACACACGAATGTGAAATATATAATCAATTGACTGTATTGGAAGCATTATTAGAAGTATAGGAAAAGAAATTGTAGAATAAGATGCCAAACGCCAAATTGGCAATCCAATCACGAACTGGTGTTATTCTGATCGGTAAAAAAAATTCTTCAACAATCAATTTTTTTATTCGGTGGGATCTCGATGTAGAAACTAGAGAAGATCGAACAGATTTATGTAGAAATTGTAGAAACACAAGTAAATTACATGATTAATTTTACTATCTTTGATACTTATAAAAGATAAAGATTAAGAAGAAGATGGAAGAAATAAAAGAAAATTTACCAGAATCTGTGGGAGCACAATAGTAAGAAGCAACGAACAGCCCTAGAAGTCGATAGGAAAGCAGGACGAACAAAGACGTCCACCACCAGAATTATTCTTGACGTGGAGAAGTTATGCGTAATTAATGGGAATCGGTTTTCAAGGATTAGATACAGGGAGATTTGGTTTGGCGGGATTTGAAACAAGGATTAAAAAAATTCAATCAATGATAAGATATATGTAAATATATATCTGTATGATTTACATGGTAATGATTCTATATATATGGAATGGGTAACAAAATGATTTTGTAGTTGAAACTCACTCCCGTAACTGAAATTATTGCAGTATGAAACCTTTTTCCTTTGAAAATACCCAAAATACCCTTCCTTGTTATAGATGTTGTTGACATTACTTATTATTATCTACTTATTCATATATGCTCGAAATTATATCCATATGCCAAATCTCATGGAAATTTTCAAACAATAGTTACTCCAATTGTAGTCAAAGAAATCAGTCAACTATTTTTCTCATAATTTAATAATACTTACTCCAATTGTAGATGTTTTTTTGAAGGCTATTCTCATGTATATGACATCTCCATTAGAAATACCACCCTTATCCCACCAGAATGATTTGTTATTGTCCTAATCTGCCCATATTCATCCGTATAAAGCACAAAAACCAACTATTTTTACTAAATCAAACATAAAGTAAATTGAAAAATAACACAAAAACTGGACCTGAACAAGAACAAAGTTGGAAATGTTATTGGACTGGTTAGTTTGGACCGACCCAAGCTGTGTCAGGATGGGCCTGATCAATCTTAATTGGATCAGGTTGCTAGGCATAACATCATACAATATCTTTTTTTGATTTTCAATATGTCCAATTTTATTTAAGGAAATTCCGTATTTACCCCTTAACATATTAGCATTTCCCCACATCATTAACCAAAGTTTCCACCAAAAGGACTACAAAAAAAAATTAGGAAGACTAAAATACCCTTACTAGGAAAAAGCAACACAGAGTATAAATTGGTTTGTCCTATATATGCATATAGAATACAATGTTATAATAAACTAAAATAATTAAACTGTGATGGTGTAACAAACAAATCAATACCAATATCGTTCCCATTCGTAACGCAACTAAAACCAAAAAAAACAAATCTATAAAGTTTCAAACAAATCGTTAATGAAGTCTTACTTATTATCATCATCATACATATCATCATTTCCGTCTTCTTCTTCGTTTGTTGATGAATTGTACCCAAACTCACCCTCATTGTCATCATCATTATCATCACTAGAAGCATTGCTTGAGATGTCGCCATACTCGACTGTTTCATCACGTGAACTTGTGGATGCTTCTTCCATAGGGCTAATGATTTCATTTGGTTCCGCTTCATCATCTTGAAAAGCATCATCATTTTTATTATTAGTAGTATTTTGTACATCAATCCATCCACGTTGTTTAACTTTACATACAGCTAACCAATCAGACATGTTTTGCTTCATGCTAGGGTATGGAATGTAACAAACTTGAGTTGCTTGCACAGCAAAAACAAATAGTTCAAACTTTCTAAACTTTCTTTGTTGTTTATGTCAACTAGCTTATATTGCTTATGGACCTTGACCCCAACATTAGGAGTTGGATCATACCATTCACAGTTGAACAAGACTGTGCTTTTGATTGGCAAACCAGGATATTCAACTTCTAGTATTTCCAACAACCTGCCATAGTAATCACAAGAGTCGCTACATATACACACTCCACTGTTCATTGTCACTTTGTTAACACCATATGATTCTGTATGAAACTTATAACCATTGACAAAGTAGATGTTATATAATTTCACCGTCCTTAAGGGTCTTCTTGAAAGATCATGTATATACTTGTTCTTTATTTGATTTTGACGTGCCTATATTACAGAAAAGGAACTACATAAGAAATCTGTCAATAATAATAATAATAATAATAATAATAATAATAATAATAATAATAATAGTAATATCCTAAGCACTCACATAATTCTCAAACCAGGAGGCAAAGTTTGTATCCACTTCTTCCATGAGATTATGTTCGCTTATATCAGGATATAGTTCTTTCAGCAACCTTTCATATTTTTTGTACACATAATTAAAATAATATGAAATCATGCAAAGTTGAATAATATGTGACTTTGAAATGTCAATTACAAGCTTACTTGACATACGGTTGCACCTTCTCTTCATTAAATAGTATGTAAGAATGTAATGCATTAAACTCCTTATCACTTAACCTCCTACTCTTGAGTTTTCCATATGCGCGGCCATGATGTAAAAATATACTCAAATTTTCTTCATCAACATCTTCAGCTCCTCCATCATCATTACGAGGCATCTTTTTGATACGTGTATAAACATGGGGCTCGAAATAGTGAGAGCAAAAGTTTGAGGCTTCACGAACCAAGAATGCATTGCAAATTGACCCTTCCACTCTAGCTTTGTTTTTAGCATCCTTTTTCAATTAATGGAGCAATCTACAATGGAACAGACAACATATTAAAGTTAACCAAAGTTAACATTTAATGTATAAAATATAATGCGAAGTACAAAATTAACCTTTCAAATGGATACATCCAACGATATTGAACATGGCCTCCTATCTTTGCTTCATATGGTAAATGTATCGGTAAATGTTCCATCAAGTCAAAAAATCCAGGGACAAATATCTCCTCCAATTTACAAAGAATTACAGGAATTTCAGCTTCAAGCCTTTTCATGTCTTCAACAGTAATTACTGTTGTGGTTAAGCTTCTAAAGAAAAGACTTATCTCAGTGATTGCTTCCCACACCTTGGTTGGTAACATCTCGCGGAACGCAATTGGCAACAATCTTTGCATAAAAACATGGCAATCATGACTCTTCATTCTAAACAGTCTATGTGTGCTCAAGTCTACACATCTCCCGAGATTCGACACATAACCATCTGGGAATGTCAAATTCTCCACCCATTTACATACGACTTTTTTTCCTCCTTGCTTAACGCATATGGCGCTTTTGTATATTGACCTGTAACTTGATTTTTACCAAAACCTTTTCTATTACAGAAGACTTTCAAATCAGCTCTTGCTTTTGTATTGTCCTTTGTCTTGTCCTTCACATCCATTACTGTGTAAAACAAATTTTCAAAAAAATTCTTCTCAACGTGCATAACATCAAAATTATGTCTTATTAAATTTGTTTTCCAATATGGCAAATCCTAGAATATGCTTCTTTTTTTCCAACCACATCCAACTTTTTTGCTACATGATTTATTTACTAACTCAGCATTAACTTCTGTCACTTTTAACAAGCCAAAATCTTCAATTTCCCTTAAAATTTCTACACCATTCATAATTAGAGGAGGACCCCTTTCTTCTATACGGTTCTTGGTGAACTTAGTCTTATTCAATCTGAATGGGTGATCAGATTTGAGAAATCTTCTATGACAATCAAACCAAGAAATCTTTTTACCGTTTGGCAGCCTAAATGCTTGTGAATATTTTCCACAATGTGGACATGCTAGCTTACCTGCAGTTGCCCAACCAGATAGCATGCCATATGCAGGGAAATCGCTAATTGTCCACATTAAAGCGGCTCTCATTTGAAAATTTTGTTTAAGTGATACATCAAAAGTTACGATGCCTTCTTCCCATAAGTCTTTGAGTTCTGCTCTAACAGGTTGAAGGAAAACATCTAACCTTTGCTTAGGGTTTTTAGGTCCGGGCACAATTGCAGTCAAAAACATGTAGGGTTCCTTCATACACATAGATGGTGGCAAGTTATATGGTGTAATTATAATGGGCCACGTTGAATGTTGTGCTCCTGAGGTTCCATGGGGTTGGAACCCATCTGTGCATAGTCCCAACCTAACATTACGACTTTCGGCTGCAAATGACGGATTGATAACATCAAATTGCTTCCAAGCATCAGAATCAGACGGATGACACATAACTCCAACATCATGCCCATGATCTTGTGCATGCCATCGCATGGAAGCAGTTGTTGCTCGAGAAGCATACAATCTCTTCAGCCTTGGAGTCAAAGGCAAATAATGCATTCGGGAAAAAGGTACACGTGAAAACTTAGAAGAATTTCTTGACTTTTTATACCTTGGCGCTTCACAAAATTTGCATTGATCAAGATCTTTATCTCCTCGCCAATATAACATGCATCCATACATACAACAATCAATCAATTCCACGGGTAGACCAAGTCCTTGTATTAATTTTTTTGTCTCATATAAACTATCAACCATGGTATTGTCCTTTGGTAAACCATCCTTCCTCAATTGACAAATTGAATCAAAACATTCCTCAGGGATGCGATATTTAGATTTGATATTCAATAACCAAGCCACAACAGACAATTGTGTTACTTTTTCACAACCAGACCACAACTCTCTATCAGCAGCCTTAAGCATATCAAAGAAAATCTTATCTTGTGGATTTGGCTCCTCATCGATATGGGTTGTCATGAAATCAGGTCCTGCAACATCCAAAATCATCTCCTTATAATAGGGTTCATGTTGTTGATTCAGACTCGTGGTTGTGTCATCTATCTATGATGAAGTACAACCTGTAGTTGTTTCTCCATGTTTATCCCACACATGGTTGTTTGGAATAAAACCAAACTTAGACAAGTGAAACTTTATATCTTCAATTTCTCTATATGGTCTGTTTAGGCATTTTTTGCAAGGACATTTAATTTTTTCTCCATCCATAAAATGTTGTTTGCTACAAGCAAACTCGATGAAAGTATTCAAGCCATTTCTTAAAATAGGAGATATGAATCCATCGGCATCTAGCCTTTCATACATCCAATTTCGATTTGTATTGTCCATTTCTACTATTTTATTTAAGTATATTAAATCTGTACGAAAGAAAATTACAAGTGTTAGATATGCAAAAACAAAAATTAAGATGCAAATTAAAAAGTTAAATAATACATGATAATTCCAATAGTGTGTAAAATTAGATAGTTTGTCAGTATGACTTCCAAATTTAATCAATACAAACAGACCTAAATTGTATTTACAGCAACCATAGATTAAATGTAACATAAATAATACGAAATAACAAAGTATATGCCATTGACCATTTTACCGCTAATGTTGTTTAGTGATTTTATGGGCCTAATATGTTGCTGTTGTGGTTAATGTGCTGATATGTTGAGTTGCATGCGTAAAAAGAAAATAATAATATGTTTCCAGTTAATATGTTACCTGTTTGCTTCATAAAGATTGCTCACATTCGAATTATCTTTTCTTAAGTGTTAATAATTAATATTACAAAAGCAAAAGTGTGTTTCTTCTTGGGTTGAAAAAGAATAATTTTTTACTTGTATGTCATAATATAATACCACCAATGTGAAACATGCTTAGTATCATTGCTGAAACGACCAATGGAGGTCTTACTCTTATCTGTTCATCATCTAACTTTTATAATCTGTAAGGCTGCTAAGCCGCTAATGTGCTCCTAAAGAAGGACAAGAAGGTATCTGGTGGAATCGTAGTTGGAGTTTCAATCATCTGGTTTATTTTTGAAGTGCTGGAATATCATTTGATGACTCTTGTTTGTAACGGTTTGATTCTTAAATTGGTTAAATGTCTTGGCCTTTATCAACATGTAAGTGTTTTATCTTACTAACTGTCTCACTAATTTGATACCCTCATTCATGAGTTGGTGTTTTATACAGATCTCCACCAAAATTCCTAAAGTGTTGATTCCACAGAAACCCGTTTTGGAAATTGTTTCATCCATGAGAATTGAGTTAAACAAAGGTTTTGCAGCGATTATAGATATCGGTTCAGGGAAACACCTCAAAAAGTTTCTATCTATAAGTGTTTTTTTCTTCAATCTTTTGCATAAAAGAAGTCAGAACGAAAATTGCCTGTGTCTTTGTTTTAGAGGAAATTGTTGGCAAATACTGAAATAGAGAAGAGGGATGACGAAATCGGTCAACTATATATCTTCGTTGGAGAAGGGAAACATCAACGATACCAACTATCGTCGGATCGGAAATCTAACAGGAAGTGGGAGAAGGGAACTATTAAGCGGGAATGTGAAAATAAGAAAGAAAAGGGGATTTTTTATTTAGAGTTAAATAATTGTTTTTTTATCTTTCTTTTAGGTCAAATTCAATTTGTTTGATTCCGTTAACAAATCAATACTAAACAGTTCTTTTTTTTTTCTTTTTTTTTTTTTTTTTGTATTTTTTAATGGAAATATTAAACATTTATATAAATTATAGACAAATAATGTTTCATTAATTGAATTATACTCGTTATTGACTTTATCATTATAATTATAAGAAAAAAATACCATATTTAATAATATATAATCAATGGAAAATTACAAAATATTAAATACACAATAGTAATTAAAAAACATATCAAAGATGTAACTGTCTTTTTCAATTTCGGAATCGGATCTTTTTCAATTTAGAATCCGAGTGTGGCCATGTTATTTGAATACAAATAAGTTAATTAAAAACCAATTCTTTAATGTTTTGATGTGTTATCTAATTATTACAGTAAAATTAGAAAACGTTAGGGGTGGCTAGGCATCCGACCGCCCCTAATGTTTTCTTTAATGTATTAACTCCGCCACTAGTGAGTAGCATCGGGGTGGTCTGAGTCGGAGTGTGAAGTAAAATTGAAGTGAGACGGATTCTATATGAATAATTCATTGATATGAAAGTCAAAGGAAACTTGGATATTTGGATTTTTCTTTTTTTCTTTTTACTTTTGGTTGACTCAATGACTCAAATGCAACTTGGATGTTAAAATTTTTTGGACCTAGAACAAAAAAATGACTTCAATCTTAGGGTGGTAATCAGTTTCGGTTCGCTTTAATATAAAAATATAAGATATATCTTTATATTTAATTAATTAACGCAATTCAAATTTTCGAAACGAAAAGTTTAAACCGATCGGTTTGGTCTAAAGTTTATGAGACAAAAACTACAACCAAAAAACAATATTCAAATACTGAATTTGATATATGGTATAGTTTAAATCGATTTCGATGGGTTCGATTTGGTTTTCTGATTTTTCAGTCTTCGAGACCAAATAATTTCCACCCTTTTTAATCTTTCACTTCTTGTTGTCATATATATAGTAATTTCAGTCTTAAATATAATGTGTCGGTCTCTAGTGTTTCAACTTGACTTGAGAAGCATCTAAACACATAAAAATTGAATATTGAAAAACTGTATTGCATAAATTAATATGGTTTTTATTTTATAGTACATATAATAGTTACGACGTATATGATCTGTAGCAAAATACCAATGAGTTATAATTCTGTAGGAAATTCCGTACCATGATAACTACGAATTCCGATTCCATAGTAAAATTCTGTAGTTATCTGAATATTAGCTAGAGAACATAATTTTGTAGCTAATTCTGTAGCAAATATACCTACGTCTAACGATTCTGTAGCGTAGTCCATAGTAAAGTACCTACAGTTTTTCATATCGTAGCTAAATGCCGTAGTTATTTAGATATTTGCTACAGAATGCAATTCTATAGCAAATTCCATAGTAAAATAGCTACAACAAGCCATTCTGTAGCATAATCTGTAGCAAAATAACTACGGATTTTACTTTCGTAGTAAATTTCCGTAGTTATTTCGACTTTTTCTTGTAGTGTTAGAACTAAGTCCAACCTTTCGCTTACTAGGTCTAAAGACAGACCATCTACCGGCCCATTCTTGCCCTAAATCCATTGGGCCCACCAAGGCCCAATAATAAATGGGCTTCCCAAGGCCCAACCTCACCCTACAAGATAAGCCCAACATGAGGCCCAAGACATCAATTAATTCTCTGCTCATATGCTCAACTACGCAGGCCCAAGGATTCAAGCCCAATACTTAAAGCCCAAATATCAAGTCTAGTCCAAAATCCCATAGAGGGGTTACGTGGGGCGTACCTCCTTGGTACGTTCAGTGTACGCACAAACGCCCAAGGACTGATTGGGGACCTCAACCCAGTAAGCGGGGCGTACTGAAATTACGCGGCGCATAGCCTTGATTTTTCTAAATCCATTTTCTGGGTCTTAACCCGTTAAGACCTTAGCTCATCTCTTGGATCTAGGCTTCCTAACAGTCCTTATTCCATAAATTCATAAACTTTTAGCCTTTGCATGGCTGAAGTGATCGCAACACACACAATACTCCTTCTCTTTACTCATTAAGCTCCCCATTCATGCATGACTTGATCTTAACCTTTGAGATCTTATTTTTATGAAACTACTCCATCAAAAACACTCAAAAGGACGGCTAAAGGGCTCTGGAGTTTAACAACTCACAAAGCTTCAAACTTT
Organism: Lactuca saligna; assembly: GCF_052625555.1. NCBI lineage: Eukaryota > Viridiplantae > Streptophyta > Magnoliopsida > Asterales > Asteraceae > Lactuca > Lactuca saligna. Next base: position 178,367,073 of record NC_136417.1, on the reverse strand, counting down.
GGGACCAAAAACCCAAAAATGGACCCTAATATGCACAACACAAAAGAAAGGGAAAGCTTGGGACTTTATACCTTCAAATGGTGCTCTAGCCCCGGGAAAGCTCAGATCCAAAGCCTAGACTTCAATTCCATTCTCTTCCATGCTCTTTCTTAACTCCCAAGAGTCCAAAAGAACACATATAAGCTCAACAAGGCCATAACCAACTCAAGAACGACTATATAAGGGTTTGAGAGGGTTTTTGACTAAAGTATGCGGCTGGAAATGAGACCCTCTCATTCTATATATAAGGTGTAACAACGTAAAATTTCCAATTTAATTTTTCATTTTCAAACCACAAAATATATAACATATCAAAATCTCAAATCCATAACAACATTGTTTTCAAAACAAATCCCAAGATCTCTCTAACATGAACTCCATCGGTGTGGGTGTGTACAAGTAAAGCCTTCGCCTTCCCACGGTCCTCGCTGGTACCTGAGACATCAAACACAACAACTATAAGCATAGATGCTTAGTGAGTTCCCCAAAATACCACATATCACAAATACGCCACTCAAGGCTAAACCCGACCCTCCGGTCAAGATGTCTCAGCGGGACCCTCCAGTCCCGCAGCTCGTCGGACCCTCCGGTCCAGTTATAGCTCGTTGGGCCCTCCGGCCCGGTCAAAATCGTTGGACCCTCCGACCCGGTCTATATAACCATACAACATACAAACAACACATAGCACAAAATCTCTAAGACAACACATAAACTCATACATAGCACATGAGACCCTTTGGTCAACTCGAAATACCTACTCAAGGTAATGAATAGTGAGAAGACTCACCTCGCGTATCTTGGTAACTCGTAAATCTTGTAACTACTAGTGCTCGATCTTCTGAGTTATCATCCTCATACAACACAAGCATATCTCTACTTAATACCACCATGACCCTGGCTGACTAACACTACAAGGTCAAACTAGTCAAATCTGGTCAACGGTCAAAGGTCAATGGTTTACTCGACTCGTCGAGTCTGGCGTGGACTCGCTGAGTCCCTACGGGAACCCGATCCCTCCGAATCTCTTCCAACTCACCGAGTCACTCACCCGACTCGGTTACTCACCCCTGGTTCGCAATCATTGAACAACCCGCACCAACTTGCCGAGTCTGGAAGTGGACTCGGCGAGTGCATTCCATGCACAACCCCAAACGACCTTCTGAGGTCAGATCCACTCTACTAACTCATAGATCCAGTCCCCTTAAGCTTATTGACCACGTAAAGTCCAAGTCTTGGTGCTCATTAAGCATCAAATAGCTCATTAATGGTGTTTTAGCCTCAAATACATTGATCCCAACTCAAAACCTCCATGGATGCATATAAAGCTTGGGCAAACAGGTGCTCTGGACCTCTATGGGTCCAGATTCAGAGCCATAACTCACCAAGGGACCATGAGGATACTAGATCTAGCCACAAATGGGTTCAAAAGCCCTAAATCTATATGAACATCACAATAACAAAGAAGAATTCGAAATGGTACCTCAGTTGTGATGTCTAGGACCTTAGTTCTTCAAGAATCCACCCCTCTCTTGCTTCCTCTTGACTAGATCTCCTCTTCCCTTACTAGACAATAACTGGAAGATCAACAATAGCTCTTTCCCTCACTTGAATCACTCAAATGCTCTAGGATCTCACGCTGGGGACTGATGAGCGAAAATGACGGCCATAAGGCCCTTTAAATAGGCCTCAAACCCAAGAAATTAGGGTTTCATTAAACTGCGCAGACTCGTCGAGTCCGCCAAGGCGACTCGCCGAGTCCGGGCATCAAACCGGGTGAGAAATCGCATCCCAACTCGGAGAGTCTACGCATCAACTCGCCGAGTTCTTCTAGAAAACTCAAAAATAAAAGAATATTTAATATACCTGAAATCCCGGATGTTACAATTCTCCCCCACTAGAATCTGACTTCGCCCTCGAAGTCTCATTCCTGAAATAGCTCTGGATGCTGCTCCTGCATTTCCAGCTCCGGTTCCCAGTTCAACTCAGATCCCTTTCGATGCTGCCCACTGAACCTGTACCAGAGGCACTTCCTTGTTCCTCAGAACCTTGATCCTCCGATCCACAATCGCAACTCGTCTCTCCACGTAGTTTAGGCTCGCATCCACTTGAATGTCCTCTAACAGCACCACTGACGACTCATCGGCAATACATTTCCTCAACTGCGAGACATGAAAGGTATCATGGATCTGCCCCAACAAAGCAGGTAGATCCAACCGGTAGGCTACCCTGCCTACCCTAGCAATTACCCTGAAGGGTTCAACATACCGGGGTCCCAACTTGCCCCTCTTCCTGAATTGTATCACCCCTTTCCAAGGAGAGACCCATAGGAGCACAAGGTCACCAACCTGAAACTCGAGCTCGGACCGACACCTATCCGCATAACTCTTCTGGCGACTCTGTGCGGTCAACAACCTCTGCCTGACCTGCTGGATCTGCTTTGTTGTTTGTAGTACAATCTCCGTGCTACCCATTACCCGCTGCCCCACCTCTCCCCAGCAGATGGGGGTGCGATACCTCCGCCCATACAACAGCTCAAAGGGTGGCATACCAATGCTCGAATGATGGCTGTTGTTGTACGAAAACTCTGCTAAAGGTAGATAGGTATCCCAGCTCCCTCCAAAATCCAAAACACAAGCTCGGAGCATATCCTCAAGCGTCTGAATCGTCCGCTCGCTCTGTCCGTCCGTCTGAGGGTGGTATGCGGTACTGAAATGTAGTCTCATTCCCAACTCCTCATAAAACTTCTTCCAAAACCTGAAAGTAAAACGCACATCCCGATCTGAAACAATCGACATCGGAACCCCATTCCGCGATACCACCTCTCTCACATATAATTTCGCCAACTTCTCCGCAGAAGAGCTCTCGCTGATGGCTAGAAAATGAGCGCTCTTCGTCAGTCTATCCACGATCACCCAAATCGTATCAACTCCCCTCGCAGTCCGTGGCAATTTGGTGATAAAGTCCATGGTAATCTGTTCCCACTTCCATTTGTGAATCTCCAGCAGCTGCAATTTGCCGTGCGGACGCTGGTGCTCGGCCCTAACCTAACGACAAGTAAGGCACCTCTCGACGAACCATGCAACATGCCTCTTCATACAGGGCCACCAATACTCCTTCCTTAGGTCCAAATACATCTTAGTAGCCCCGGGATGAATCGAGAATTTTGATCGATGCGCTTCCTCCATCAAGATAGTACGCGCACCGCCCACAGACGGTACCCAAATCCGACCCTGAAAAGTCATAAGTCCCCGACCATCCGTAACGAATTCCGATGCCTGACCGACAACCCGCTCTCTCTTCTGTTTTTCTGATCTCGCAGCCTCAACCTGAGCCCCTCGGATGGTGTCCAAAATCGGGGTCATCACCGTCAACCTCATACAGGTATCTCACATCAGGGCACCCTATGCCCTGCGACTCAGGGCGTCGGCTACCACATTAGCCCTGCCCAGGTGGTACATGATCTCGCAATCATAATCCTTTACCACATCCAGCCATCTCTGACGCATATTTAGATTTGGCTGGTCCATCAAGTACTTCAAGCTCTTGTGGTCCGTGTATATCGTACACCGAACCCCAATCAGATAGTGACTCCAGATCTTGAGGGCGAAAACCACAGCACCCAACTCCAGATCATGGGTGGGATATCTCGTCTCATGAGGCTTTAAATGCCTTGATGCATACGCGATCACATGCCCTCTCTGCATCAACACCGCTCCCAACCCCAATATCGATGCATCACAGTACACCACGAAATCCTCCATCCCTTCGTGTAATGCAAGCACGGGAGCTTCACACAATCTATGGCGAAGGGTCTCAAATGAGTTCTGCTGCTTCGGTCCCCATGAGAAAGTAACACCCTTCCGGGTTAACTTGGTAAGTGGCACAATAATTTTGGAGAAGTCCCTGATAAATCTCCGATAGTAGCCTGCCAGCCCTAAGAAGCTTCGGATCTCCGTAGGTGACCTCGACACCTCCCAACTCATCACAGCCTCGATCTTGGCCGGGTCAACCAATATCCTATTCTGGTTAACGAGATGCCCTAAGAACTAGACCTCCCGTAACCAAAAATCTCACCTGGAGAATTTGGCGAATAGCCTCTCCGATCTCAGAACTCCGAGGAGATCTCTCAAATGCTCCTCGTGCTGCTCTCTGGTCCTCGAATACACCAGGATGTCATCAATGAATACAATTACCGATTGATCCAACATCGGCCTACACACCCGGTTCATGAGGTCCATGAATGTTGCGGGTGCATAGGTGAGCCCGAATGGCATCACCACGAACTCGTAATGCCCGTAATGAGTCCTAAACGCCATCTTCTAGATATCCTCATCCCAAACTCTCAACTGGTGATATCCCGACCTAAGGTCTATCTTGGAGAACCAAGACGCTCCCTGCAACTGATCAAATAGATCATCGATCCTCGGTAGCGGATAACGGTTCTTGACCGTCAACTTGTTCAGCTCCCGGTAATCAATGCACATTAGGTGAGAACCATCCTTTTTCTTGACAAAAAGGATCGGCGCTCCCCAGGGAGAACTACTAGGACGAATGAACCCTTTCCCCAACAGCTCTTGGAGCTGTGAGGATAACTCCTGCGTCTGAGGCGGCGCTAGGCGATATGACACCTTAGCGATAGGCACGGCCCTGGGAAGCAAATCGATACGAAACTCCACTTGCCTCTCGGGAGGTACGCCCGGCAACTCCTCGGGGAACACGTCTCGGAATTCACACACTATCGGTACATCATCCACTGAACTTGGCCTCCCAACAACCTCTCGTACATCTGTCACATAGGCCACGAATCCCTTGCAGCCTTGCTGCAAGCTCCGCCACGCTCTGGCAGCCGAACAGAATACCGAACCACCACGAGTCCCCTTGCCATAAACTGTCAGCACTCCCCCACAAGGATCTCGGATCATCACCAACTAACGCTCGCAATCTATGACAGCCCCGAAACGGCTCAACCAATCCATGCCCACTATAACACAAACATCCCTCATGGCAATCGATATCAAGTAAATTGGAAACTCCACTCCGAAGATCTCCAGTACGCATTCACGTATCACCTCGGTAGCACATACCTCACTCTCATTGGCTATGGAAACCTGCAGAGGTCGACTCAACGCCTCCCTCGGAATACTAATGTGCCGACTAAAAGTCACAGATACGAACGACCGACTCGAACCCGATCCCTCTCCTGAACTGCCAACTGTTGGCCTCGCGCATAGTACCACCATTCTGAAATACAAAGAAATAACAACTGTTAGCGATACTAATACCCCTGGAGGGATCCCACCCACTACAAGTTCCCTAGTATTATCTTGGCCTTCCTCGGTTCGGGTACGGATCCTCTGCTTCCTGTAGTACGGGCCCATACTACCTTCCACATCTATCCGTACCTTCCCTAAGGACCGCCTCGAATCAACCAGGTCACTTCCCCTACTACTAATCACTGCTACTCTTTATACTAGGCTTACCCTAGGAAACCTCTGACTCCACCCAACCCAGTCCTCAGCTGTTGAAGGCCTCTTGGTGATGCCAATTAATTATTACCTGAATACAATCACATGTGCTGAGGCTCGGATAATCCGTTGAGTAAGGGACTCATCTCTACAACGGTTAAGACTCAAACAAGAGCTACGCAATAGAGTCAAATCCAACGCTCTGAGATTATTCAACCGTGATCACATGTGACTTTAACGTATTCACCTAACAGTTGACTCCCATCACTTCAAGGCCCACATAGCACAAAGCAAATAGCATTTGGACGTAAGAAAGACAATGTCAAGCAACTCTATCCTCGAAGAGAGAACTGAACTAGCATAGAATGCTAAACTCATACTATGAGGAATAACCTAAACAGGCTACCCTACTGCTGTCTACTCAACTCTAGCATGCAACTCTTTCATATACTGAAGCACATAAAGCAGGCACATAAGGCATCACTCCTAGATCCTTATTCCTATTCTAGCATGCTGTTCTACAGAAACTGATAAACATAAATAAACTTGTATAGGTACATTGGGGAATACTTACTTGAGCTTGGCCGGTCGCGCACATCACACACATTATTCTTTCTCTTTTCAAATTCCTTTCAAATCCTTTTTATAAAATGGTTTTACTTTTGAAAATTTTCATACCAAGCCCTTAGTTTGAGTTCAGACACACCCGAGAGTATGTCCGAATCCCTCAAACCAAGGCTCTTATACCAACTTGTAATGCCCCAATTTTCACGTCCAAAAATTTCGTTTTAAAACATTACTTTAGAAAACGTTAATAATTAAAAACATTATTTGATCAACCACATCACATCGTAAATCATGTCTAAAAGCCAAATCATACAACCAATCAAAATATCATAGTATAAATCCCAGGGAAATCTAAGAGATGCGGAAACCAGCATGTGTGCATGATGTGCCGTTACCGTGCCAGCTCCTTCCCTTTCGACGAAGAGGTAGTTGAAACCAAAACTGTACACTGTAAGCACAAAGCTTAGTGAGTTCCCCCATTGTACCACATACCATACAATCACATATCATACATAAGTTTTCAGGCATATCTAGGTGCCCAACCTACCCCTTCGGTCTTCTCGACCGGATACTGCCTAGCATATATGGATGCTGGCCTCCCCTTCGGTCCTCTCGACCGGATATTGCCTAACATATCTGGGTGCTGGCCTCCCCTTCGGTCCTCTCGACCGGGTACTGGGGACTATTTCACCCCCTACTACTACCACATAACACATATATCACATAGTCTATATAGCATGGCTGGGCATGACCGCCCCTTCGGCCCTATCGACCGGTATCCTGGGGGACTATCTCCCCCTACTGTCACAAACACATAACATAACACAGGTAGTAGCAACCCTAGATGAATATCACAAAGAAAATCATCTAATCACATATCTCCTACTGGTGAGCCGGCATTGTGGCCTTAGACCCGCCGCTACTGGAAGGTAACTCACCTCGTAGTAGCTGCTGATCTGTGTGGGAATAGTCTGTCTGTCTTCTGCTGCTGCTCCAGAAATCCTCCGGCTAAAATTCCCACCAAACACTTAGTCAAATACTGCTAACTATCCTTTGGGTAAAAAGACCATTCTACCCCTGATCATGCCCTAAGTCAAAGTCAGAGTCAACTTTCAGTTGACCCGACTCGCCGAGTTGGCTCGCCAACTCGCCGAGTCCATGCCCAAACGACTGACCTGAATTCTGCTTCTACTCGCCGAGTTCTCCTTCCAAACTGATGTTCAAGTCCTTCATCCTACTCGCCGAGTTGTATGAACAACTCGCCGAGTTCATCTTCATCCGATGAACAATTTATACTGTGAGTTGCTGAGTTGTATGAACAACTCGCCGAGTCTGTTCTTGATCTAAGGAGATTTCCTTGAACTCGCCGAGTCTAGGCATCGACTCGTCGAGTTCCATTATGGGTGAGTTTTGGCTTCCAACTCACCGAGTCCACCCCGGACTCACCACACAACTCAACACAGCTAAAAGGGGACAATCTCGGAGACTCGCGACCAGACTCGCTGAGTCAGATGAGTGACTCGCCGAGTCTGCTTCATGCAAGAGCCATAAACGCGATTTTGCTGAAATCCAGTCCATGCCATTCGTAGATCTGGGCTCCTAGAGCATGAATAACACATAAAGTTTCCAACTTCACGTGTAAATATCCATCTAGGAGGATTTTACAGTTCAAAATACACCAAAAGAGAAGATCCAAGGTTTTCATGCAACATAGGTCCATGAAGGCAGTAGATCTGAGCTCATGGAGCTCAACCATGCCTAGATCTAGATGTTACTCAACTTATTACGAACCCCCACAAATACACAAGCTTGGAAATGGATCAAGAAAGACTTCAATGGATCTATAAGGGACTAAGCATGAAAGCAAGGGGAAAATCGGGTCATACCTTAGGGAGCACACTGAGAAAGCTCAAAGATGCTTGACCTCCTCTTCTTCTTCTTGATCTACTCTTTTTCCCACTCCAAAACTTCAAGAGATCACCCAAATGCTTCAAACTCGCAAGGAAACAACTCTTGAACAAGGTATAGAGCTTTGAGGGTGAATGGGGGTGAGATTGGGGCAGAATGAGGGTTTTAATAGAGTGCAATCCCTTGAAACTTAGGGTTTCATCCAACAGCGGTGACTCGCCGAGTCCAGGATATGGACTTGCCGAGTCGCCAACTTATACGTGTCCTGGGTCCCGGCTCTACTCGGCGAGTCGGGCCTATGACTCGCCGAGTCCAAGGCTAAAAATGGAAAACACTCAAATAAGATTTACATACCATGAACTAGGTGCTACAATGATACTCGATCCTCGAATGTCAAACCCTGATAACTCACTGATCCTCTGATTCTGATGAGACTGCAACCCAAAATCAGCTACCGCTCCCTCATACCAACCCTGCTAAATGATCTGACTCTCGCCCCAAGCACAGAAACGTCCACACCTGAATAGGGATCATACACCCACTAACTGCTTTTTGCATCCATCTGAAAGGAACCCCTAACACTTTGCCCTTAGAACAAAATAATAACCATGATCGATCAGAAGTGTCCTCAGACATCACTCTCATAAGCCTTAGCTTTAGACCCCATATCCCTTTTTGACACCACGCAAGGTATGACCTCAACCCACACATTGAACCTTCATGGATATCCATCCCTTGATCCAACGCCTCACGGAATTCCCTCTCATATCATCTCTCCTTGCCCAATGATGCACAAGTCACAAAGTTCTCTTTACTTCAAACGGTTACTATATTCTCAATTAGAATCGTCTCATGTATCCCATGGTATATCCCGTACCAACGGACTGACCCTGCTCAGGTGAAAAATATCGGGTGACAGCAATAACCCCCCTCTTAACACGAGATTCACCTCTACATCCAAAACTCACACCGTGTACCTGAAGCATCACCACAGCCCAACTTATCTTGGGAGTTTGCGGATGCCCCAAATTTGGAATTACTTGTTCCAACAAAACACCCATCACATACCTCATGACTCGCACCCTGCGTACAAACCACCTCCCTAAACGCCTTTGGATGCGACAACCACAACTTAATTCGAAATATTGCGATTTCCGACAAGTATGGAGACCCCAGTCTCGCCCCTGGTTCAACCGCCAGCCTCCCACAACTCAACCATTAAGGCTACCTAAGCCTAAAATTCTCATGTGCTCTGTTGTGATCAAAGAGTATTCCCTCCTAACCACCTCTCGCTAACTAGAGAATACTACGACTCCCTGTAGCATCACCACACTACGTCCATTAACTCACGCTCTACGATCTGACATAAATAGATGCCCACACTCATCCAAATCATTCATCAATATTTCTAGCAACAACCGCCAGAACCAAAACACTTTTCCCCGCTGCAATCCTTATTTCTAAATATTATCATTTGATGCTATTAGCCGAAGAGCTCCCACTGGACCCATAGATGCTAGACACATCACTTGACGTCTCTACTCAAGACTCAAAATTATCCAAAACTCAAGGAATTAAACTCGGATACCTCGATGCACCACATCTCGTCCACGTATCACCCGAAGATACCTTCCCTCCAATTCAGGGATACATTATCACAACCTACGAATCGCTAGATACCACACTCCCCCACTAAGCTCTGCTAAGACACTAATCCATCTCCTTTCGCCCCAAAATTGGCGATAACTCTGATATCTTGAAACCTGGAACTAATCCTGTTTCCCCCTCTGAATCAATCCTTTGCACGGGGGCAGAATATCGCATCCTTCAACTCCCGCAAGCATCACTCACACCTCCCTATCATAGTTTCTAGGTCCTTGACCTCCGATCGTAATATACTCCTACGGTCCTCATCACGGTCCAGACTACCCCCGAGTCTGTTAACCCACTGTCTCACCTTCCTCTGTTCCAGTCTCTACTCTGGAACCACTATCCTCCTCCTCTTCTGAGGGAACTGAAAACATGCCTGCAGATCACGCAACATTGCCACTACCTCCACGAGCGGCCAACTCGTAGGTGCTTCCATACATCTGGTACAAGCTCTGTACTTACCACCAATAACCGAAGCATCTCGGTCATCCATTTACTCCAATTCCTCCCCTTACGAAGGACCCTCGCTCCACTCGAAGCTACATACCTTTCCTTTCTAGGAAATCCACTCAACAACTCTTACCGCACCTGCACGTGCCACTGAGTTAAACTTCACTCTAGTTATCCATATAGAGCAATTGTTGTCCTCGAACTTCCATATACTCTGAATCTGCTCACAAGGACTCTCGGGTCCATGCACTGCTTTCCATAACATGATTAATACTTGGGGCCAGACCATATCAGTTACCATTCCCTGGCTACATATTCCTTCATTCTCTTCATACCGATCCACTAACACATACAAAGTCTTCGGCATGACTGGACTGCCTTACCAGGCCTTCAGCCTATCTGGACCACTCACAGAACGTTCAGCATGTTTGGACCGTTCCTGAGCCTTCGGTCTGATTGGTATGCCTTTCGGCCTTCAGTCTGTCCGGACCACTCAAAACTCTTTTACGTCATCCTGAACCATCCTTCCCGGGAATCTCTCCCGTACATACTGTTCTAGCCCTGTTGGGGTTTCGAACCCCCATTCCGTTCCCGGAATCCTTTCCATGGCCTAGACCCAGGCCTCACATCGACCACTACCTTCCTTGAAAACCATGGTCTCCTCCCTGCCTATTTGTCTGTCACTTACTCATACCAACCCTTACTCTTTGCTGACTAAAACACCGCTAAATCGTAACAGCTAATCAACCTCTAATGCTTGTCGATTCTCCTGAGAATTTTCCAATTCTCCCCACTTAGAACGCCGAATCCCAACCACCGGTGGCTCATCCGGCATAAAACAATCATTCCTACTCATTGAAACTCGTTCAACATGGCCTTCTGGCCTAGTACCCTATCTCATTCGAACTCCACCTAATCCACCACGACCGGATAACGAGGGAACCACAACCATCATTTGCTACAAATCATGGCACTCAGACCATATCATCCCCTCTCAATCTGCTGTAGCATGGTACTCGAACCATAACATTACTTCTCAATATGTTACGATGCATGGTACTCGAACCATGACATCACTCCTCAATCTGCTATCGGACCCTTAGTCCCATCAATTCTGGTGGCTTCGTGCTGCTGAACTATCGGTACAGTGAGGAGGCACCTCCCACTGTGGCCTAGCAGTTACAAAGGCTGCAACAGCATCACGATCTAAATACACAGCATACCGTTCATCGAACGTCTCGATCAATGTGGTCTCAATAGACCCAAATATCTCAGGTTTAACTTTCCCGCATGGCTGCACCCACCTCCTCATGAATCATCCCGTGAATCTTGTTATTGCTAGCTCCTCTGTTCTCTGGGTGACATATACCCACCATGATGTCTCTTATGCACAACACACAAGATACCAGAGACTCGTTCGAGTATACTCGCACTCAAACATCCAATCCTACTTGTTCCTTGGTACCCTAAGGATTCTTACTTGGACTGCGCATTAATCCGGTGTTTTTGGTAGTACGGGCCCAATACTACCTCCTACACCGCATCAACATTCACCCTAAGTCCTCCTCCCAGGATCCCAACTCACAAGTACTCTACATCTCGCTATCATAGGCTACCCTTCGGCAAACCTCTCATACTACCTACTCGCTCTCAAGCATCTCATAGTAGCAACAATCTCCTAGGCTAAGGCATCACAAATCAGGCCACTCTAGTCCTATCATGAATACCTAGCCTACTCTAGCATGCATAACGTAACTCCTCATATGCCATAGCATATCACATATCATAATACTTAACATAAGGGTATTTTGGGGACTTTACCATTCGGGCGCTTGCTAACCGTACACACTGCTCCTTCTTTGGTTATCTCAAAACCTCTTATAAAATTTTATGCTTTTATTATTGGAAAATATTTTTTTCTCAAATCCTCGGTTTGAGTTCAGTTACGCCCGACGGTGTACCCGAATCCCTCAAACCAAGGCTCTGATACGAACTTGTAATAACGTAAATTTTGAAAACAATTTTTCATTTTTCAAACAACATGAACCATCATTTAATATTCTAAAATTCCATGTTTAGCAAATGTCATCGTAACAAAAATACATCCCAAGATCATAAAACAATTCTTCCGCCAGTGTGTACAGATCATGTCGGCGTCTTCCCACGGTCATCGCTAGTACCTGAAACATATAACACACGACTGTAAGCATAAATGCTTAGTGAGCTCCCCAAAATACTACTTACGCACATACATCCTTCCAGGCCCTGACCTTCCGGTCCATGTGTCTCAAGGGACTTCCGTCCCGACCCGGTAAACCTTCCGGTCCTACCCGCATCGACCTTACGGTCCACATCACAACGCCTTCCGGCCCATAACATATATTCCTTATGGCTTCCGGCGCATATCAAGCATAGCATACATAACACATACAAACGGTTAACTTATCATATACAATGCATACAACTCATGATATATCCGACCTTCCGGTCACACAATAACACCCTTCCGGGTACAGTATAGTGAGAAAACTCACCTTTCATGAAGAATGAACCTCTAGTCACATTGTTGCAAAACACCGATCTCTAACTCTGTGTCAAATCCCACAGTTAACCCGATGAGAACTAACTCCAACCTTTCGCTTAATAGGTCTAAAGACAGACCATTTACCGGCCATTCTTGCCCGAAATCCATTAGGTCCACCAAGGCCCAATAATAAATGGGCTTCGCCAAGGTGCAACCTCACCCTACAAGATAAGCCTAACATGAGGCCCAAGACATCAATTAATTCTCTGCTCATATGCTCAACTACGTAGGCCCAAGGATTCAAGCCCAATACTTAAAGCCCAAATATGAAGTCTAGTCCAAAATCCCACAGAGGGGTTACGCAGGGCGTACCTCCTTGGTACGCTCAGTGTACGCACAAACACCCAAGGACTGATCGGGGACCTCAACCTAGTACGCGGGGTGTACTGAAATTACGTGGCGCATAACCTTGATTTTGCTAAATCCATTTTCTAGGTCTTAACCCGTTAAGACCTTAGCTTATCTCTTGGATCTAGGCTTCCTAACAGTCCTTATTCCATAAAGTCATAAACTTTTAGCCTTTGCATGGCTGAAGTGATCGCAACACACACAATACTCCTTCTCTTTACTCATTAAGCTCCCCATTCATGCATGACTTGATCTTAACCTTCAAGATCTTATTTTTATGAAACTACTCCATCAAAAACACTCAAAAGGACGACTAAAGGGCTCTGGAGTTTAACAACTCACAAAGCTTCAAACTTTGGGACCAAAAACCCAAAAATGGACCCAAATATGCACAACACAAAAGAAAGGGAAAGCTTGGGACTTTATACCTTCAAATGCTGCTCTAGCCCCGGGAAAGCTCAGATCCAAAGCCTAGACTTCAATTCCATTCTCTTCCATGCTCCTTCTTAACTCCCAAGAGTCCACATGAACACATATAAGCTCAACAAGGCCATAACCAACTCAAGAACGGGTATATAAGGGTTTGAGAGGGTTTTTGACTGAAGTATGCGGCTGGAAATGAGACCCTCTCATTCTATATAAGGCACCTTTCTTAATTAGGGTTTTTGAGTCTGGGCTCACTACACCCATCGTAGTGTAAGGTACGCCCAACGTACCGTGTGGCTTCTGCATCCAACTTAATCGCATGAGTACGCGCAGCGTACTCCCTTGTACGCCCAGCGTACTCATCAGTGACAATTCTCATTTAAGGGTCAAACTTCACAATTTAGCAGAAGAAAAAGGGTTAAAAATATACTCCAAATTCCCGGGTGTTACATGTTGTGTATCGATTCTTCCAATAGTTTGGATAAAGCATGCTTGTGGAATTGCCTTCTTGGACATGTCAATAAGAAACGCATAGCCCAACTCCAAAAGGATTGAGTGTTGGAGTCATTTGAACTTAGGGACGATGACGTGTGCGAATCGTGTTTACTAGGAAACATGACCAAGTCACCTTTTACTAGCTCTTGTGAAAGGGGTGAGGGTTTGTTGGATCTCATACACACCGATGTGTGTGAGCCCTTTAGATCCACCATAAGGGTTGTGAGCCGCTTCTATATGACTTTTACCAATGATTATAGCAGATATGGGTATATCTACTAAATCAAGCATAAGTCAGAAACCTTTGAAAAGTTCAAAGAGTTTAAACAAGAAGTGGAGAATCAGTTGAGCATGAAAATCAAAATGATTTGATCTGATCAAGGTGGAGAGTACCTAAGTATTGAATTTCACGAGTACCTCAAGGAATGCAGAATCATTTCGCAATTGACGCCACCTAGGACACCGCAGTTGAATGGTGTGGCTGAGAGGCATAATCAAAACTTCCTAGACATGGTTTGTTCCATGATAAGTCGTGCTTCACTACCTATCTCATTCTGGGGGTATGCCTTAGAGACTGCCGCCCATATCCTTAACTTAGTCCCTACGAAGAAGGTTGCCAAAACACCTCATGAGATGTGGACAGGGAAAGCTCCCTCGTTGTCACATATCAAGGTTTGGGGTTGCGAGGATTTTGTAAGGCGATAGACTCACGACAAGCTCGAACCTCGTAGTGAGCAGTGTATTTTCATCGGCTACCTGCAAAAGTCCTTTGGATATCTCTTCTATAGACTGAGTGATAGTGTTGTCTTCATCGCGAGGAGAGGGGTTTTCCGTGAGCGAGAACTCATAAGCCAAGGGGATAGTGGGAGGCAAATCAATCTTTAAGAGATTCAAGAGTCGAGCGATGAAGGAACCTCTAACGCTGGCGCTCAACCCGAGGAGGAAACTCTGGTTGAACCGATTGATGAGTCCTTACCTCTTAGACATTCCGATAAAGTTAGGGTTCAACCCTAGTTTTATTGTTTTCATATTATTACCGAAGGGGATATGTTCATTAGTGATAGTACACTAGTGAATTCGGACGAACCTAACAGCTATAAGGAAGCCATGGTAGGCCCGAAGTCTGCGAAGTGGAAAGAGACGATAGATAGCGAGATTCAGTATATGTATGACAACCAAGTTTGGAATTTGGTTGATAATGTACCAGGTCGTAAGACGATTGGGTGCAAATGGATCTTCAAAAATAAGACTGACATGGATGGGAATGTGCACACCTATAAAGCACGACTAGTTGTTAAAGGTTTCACTCAAACTCTTGAAGTTGACTATGATGAAACCTTATCACCGGTTGTGAAGATAAAGTATATTAGGGTGATGTTGGCCATTGCTGCATTTCATGATTATGAAATCTGGAAAATGGATGTCAAAACCGCTTTCTTTAATGGGAAGTTAGCTGAGGATGTTTACATGGCTCAGCCAAAGGGTTTTTTCAATGCGAAGCATCCCGATAGAGTGTGCAAGCTTGAGAAGTCCATTTATGGATTGCAACAAGCATCTTGTAGATGGAATTTGTTTCGATGAGAAAGTCAAAGAGTTTGGTTATCTACATAACAAGGATAAATCATGTGTATATGTCAAAGCAAGTGGGAGTATAGTAAGCTTCCTCGTATTATATGTCGATGACATACTACTGATAGGAATGACATCCCGACACTGTAGGAGGTTAATTCCTGGCTCGGGAAGTGCTTCGCTATGAAGGACCTTAGAGAGGCTGCCTATATTTTGGGAATAAGGATAGTGAGAAACAGAAGTAAGAGACTAATAGGACTTAGTCGAAATACTTACTTGGACAAGGTACTAAAGCATTTTAGTATGGAGAATTCAAATAAGGGAGAGTTACCAATCCAAAGTAATGCCAAGTTGAGTAAGACTCAAAGTCCAAGTACCGAAGTCGAGATAGAAGAAATGATCCGAGTATCATACGCTTCCGTAGTTGGCTCGATTATGTATGCTATGACTTGTATATGCCGTGATGTGGCCATCTCTTTGAGCATGGTCAGTAGATATCAAGGGAACCCTGGCATAGCGTATTGGAACGCAGTCAAGAATATTCTTAAGTACCTTCGGAGGACCAAGGAATGGTTTCTAGTCCTTGGTAGGAGTGATAACTTAAAGGTGCGAGGGTACAGTGACGCCAGTTTTCAGACTGAAAGGGACAACTACCGTTCATAGTCGGGTTGGGTCTTTACCCTAAATAGAGGAGCGGTGACTTGGAAAAGTTCCAAGCAATTGATAGTAGCTGATTCAACATGCGAATCAGAGTACATTGCAGTGAGCGAACCATCAAAGGAGGCAATATGGTTGAAGAACTTCATTGGACACCTTGGAGTTGTATCGGCCATACATGAGCCTATGGAAATTTTTTGTGATAATGAAGGAGCGGTTGCCTTAACCAAGGAATCGAGGGATCATGGAAGATCGCAACATATTAATAGAAAATATCACTTTATTCGACATCGAGTGGAAGAGGGAGTCCTCGTAGTAATGAGGGTATCGTCAGAGGATAACCCAACAGATCCACTTACGAAGGGACTGAGTAGGGTTAAACACTTGCAACACGTTAGGAGCATCGAGCTGAAGGACGATATTAGTTTAGATTAGATATTTTAGAAATGTGTAATAAATAAATTGTAATTAATATTCGATGATTAAATAAATGGGTATTAGTTATGAGTAAAGCTACTGTCTTATGTTAATTGTATACATATTGTCTCATTTTGCATGTTTGGACTTCCTGGATAATATGATTATTCGAACTGTCCACAGTCGTTCATATGTTGGAAGTAGGTATGAATGAAGACTGTTATGAATTGGTGTGTAGATTGTCTAAAGTGTGTTAGACATAGAAAAAGTTTGCTACAACGTTCATGAGTGCTTATGAACTTGATTTGAGCATTGAAATAAACCCACGCTTGCTGGAATCACTTCATGGAATTTATCACGAGTGATCGCAAGACGATAATATCATATGGTCTTAAAACCTAGATATATGGTTTATCGCTTGCTAATTGGTTGTACATTGATAATGTGTAAACGCATCAGTAACTTGATGTTATAATACGCATTGTCATGTATGATTTGATTAGTGGTTAGTAAATGCGTATAAGTCAAAGTTTATTTGTTCCTTTTATTCTTAGAGGATAAAAGCGATATTAGGGCCCCTCGATGATTTAGTTTGACTTATGTGTCGGGCCCGGTCAGGACTGAATTGATGTGTTCAATTAAGTTCTATGTCAAACAAATCTGAGATCGAGAAACAAACTGTTGGACAATAAGTATGACTATGTTCCATGTAATTGTCCACATGATATCTAGAATAGAGGATTATATGATTCCTTATCTGAAGGACAAGATATTGATAAGATCAACATTTTGAGAACTGCGATTGCTAATTAGATCCAGAAGTTGCATTTGCATTTATAGTTATTAGACTTATCCAAGTAGGAGACTCTTGGATTAGTGTCTAAGTCCATAACTACATTTGGTATGTACTTGAACCGGTTATACATGGTCCTTTTGGGTTGCCTTCACCAAAGCAACTTGACTGGAGGAATAATATAGAAAGAGGTGATTATGGTTTATTAATATATTATAAGAATAATATATTAAAAGAGAAACCATATTTTTTTATTTAACATTGGTCAAGAATTAATTAAGAATTAATTTTGTGATCAAAAGAAGTTAATTGAACTTAAGGGACTGAACTGTAATTATGTGGTAGTTGCAAAGTTGGGCAAGGAAACCCTAATAGATAGGGTGGACGAATTCTAGGGATAAAGCCTTAAGAATTCGTCCATGATAGGGATTCTAGAATTATCTTATGTGCTGCTTGGTGGCTAAGTAACTAGATAAAGATAATGACTGAAAGCCTAATTCCTACACCTATATAAAGACCCTTTGGGCATGGGAAATTCGGCCACTTGAACGCTAGAAGTCCTAGAGCTGAATTTCACCTCTTCCCTCTCTTTCTTGTTTCCTCCAATTGCTTTTGGTGTTTGTGATTTATTAGAGGCATAACATTTAAGGTGCTAAAGTTCTCAAGGCTTCAAGATCTTCAATCAACAACAAGGTAATCATCTACATCTGTTTTATTATGTTAATTTCAAATATCATATGCTAGATGTACGGTTTAAAAGTCATGGATGAATTGCATGTAAAACAGAGAAACCTAGATCCAAGCATTAGGGTTTGCATGAGCACGTAGGATGTTCTTTTGGCTCAAACCCATCAGCCTCCACCGGAAAATAGCAGCATCAGCCCCCGATCTTGACACTTTTGACCTTCCTGACGTCGCACCATCGACCCGACTTCACCGCCGAGAGAAGAGACCACCATTCACGCAATGTCATGGAAGTGGCGGCTGAGAAGCTTCGAATTGGTGGTGGTGGCTGAAAGACGAGACTATGGTTAGGGTTACCGGGGGTGAAGGGTTTAAATACCCCGATTCCCACAACTTGTTTCCATAATGACCAAAATGGTCCCTCCTTCCCCCATTTCTTTCAAAATAAATCCAATATTTACCATTTAAACGCTCAACATGAAAATCCTTTACAATTTAGGTACAAAATTTACCATTACAACCTTGTTCCCATATTTCCTCACAAATTCGATCCCTAATTTACCAAACATCCCCTTAGCCTCCAAAATTTCTTCAAATGAAGTCCCAGAAGTTACCAAGTAGTCCTTGCCTTCAGAATTATTTAAGAAACTAATCCTAAACTTAAACTTTTAACCCCCAATCTCAATAATTATTACAATTAACTCCTTGAAACCAATACGCTGCTATATTATTATTGTTTCTAGGGCTACTATACATTTATTTATTTATTTATTTATTAAATAAAAGGGTGTTACAACTCTCCCCCACATAAATTAGATTTTTTCCTCAAAATCATTCCTTACCATTCCTTACACGCCCAAGCACCCAAGTAACATGGTCACTATCCTAGGTGCACGGTAGCCTTCCCAGGGTAGTCGTGACCAATCTTCGCAAAGCCCTAAAATCCACATGTGAATGAATTCCTCGCAATAGTATCACATCTACTTTGTCTGAAATCTGCTATCTTGAGATGGCCTGATTCCCTAACAGACCACTAATACTGAATCATTATCATTGAATCCTGTCCGTTTATCCCTCGACTGACTACTCAACTTCTAATAGCTCGAGGTTCCCACTATAAAATAGGATCACATACCGAATTATCCCTGCAGACCACTTATAGTTGGCCAAGGCTCAACTAATCCCATTGTGATTGACTTGGCATTGCTCAGCATTCTGTTACTCTAACCATGCACAAAATCCTGAAATACCATTACTGCTTGAGACCCGAGATTGTCTGAAGCATTGATCCGCCTGAAACATTGAACCACCTGAAACAGTATGCAGACACATGGAGGCTTCCCAAAACCCGCAAGAACCTCCCTGGTTACAGCTTATCTGAAATGAAAAAGTCCTACCCAGTTGCTGAGCCAAGAGCAATCTTACAGTCGCCCTACGCGACCTCCGAACAAAATCCTTGTCTATCAATAGTTGCCACTAGTTATGTTACCACTATGGCTCTAATAGCCTCCTGATCCAACCGATCGGGTCCATGCGTCGAATCCTGATGTCACCAAATCGATGGCTAAAGGTGAGTGCTTCATGACCTATGGTAGCCTTATATCACAAGCAACCTTATGCAATCCATTGCTTCCTTGATCTCATAACTGTAGTGGCTCTCCTATAGTCTTATCATTGGCTCAACCAGATCTAATCCATCTGGGTAATTATGTAATCGAATATGTGGATTTCCATATCCTCACTGTTGCACCCGAACTGGTGGGTACTCATGTTCCCTCCACGTCCTAACAATGCGCTCATGCTATCTACCACCCTAGTGAATGCTACGACTACACTCGTAGACTTACAACACTCTAGCACTAAATGCCAACCCTTGTGAATGCTACGGCTACACCCGCAGACTTACAACACTTACCACACTACCTGACCGCTAGTGAATGCGACGGCTATGTCCGCAGTCTTACAACACTTTCTATACTACCTGATCGCTAATGAATGCTACGACTACCCCCATAGTCCTACAACACTTTCCATACTACCTGATCGCTAGTGAATGCTATGGCTACCCCCATAGTATTACAACACTTTCCATACTACCTGGTCGCTAGTGAATGTTACGGCTACCCCCGTAGTCTTACAACACTTTCCATGTCG
Organism: Lactuca saligna; assembly: GCF_052625555.1. Lineage (NCBI taxonomy): Eukaryota > Viridiplantae > Streptophyta > Magnoliopsida > Asterales > Asteraceae > Lactuca > Lactuca saligna. The sequence continues at coordinate 178,346,867 of NC_136417.1, read as the reverse complement.
GTCGAAGACGCACTCGACCTAACACACAACTAAACTTGGGTCCTAACTGGAGCTCTAACCTGGTCCCCAAAACCCGCTATCTGATGCCATGGAAAAGCATGAACCAAACGTTGGAGTATTTTTTGAATTTCCAACTCACCCAATCCTCAACCTAGACGGCCACTCGACCGGCTTTCCCCCTGACGGGGATGCAAAACTCATCCTGATTTCATACCTATTTATGTTCTTGAATACCTGATTGATTCTCCCCCACTTAGATTCGACTAAGTCTTCATGGCATGTAAGAATTGAAGGATTCCCAATTCTTCTTCCTTTCCAATAACCCATTGATGACAATCGGTGCTTACTAATGCTAGCGATCAATTACCAGTCAAACCTTAATATCGCCCATCCTCTGAGATCTTGAAGAGTACACTCGAAATCTGGTCAAGTCTAATATTTCAATCCATCTCCCATGCTGCCAGTCCTTTCCTAGAATCGGTCGTGCCATGAACTCCAAATTTCTTCCATAGGAAATTATCGACCAAACCTGAGTTATGGTAGGACAACTAAACGCTGACTTCACTGAAGAACTATCGCTCTAACCCCGACCGAGTATCCACTAAATAATACTCCTGCACAGATCTCGAAAAATATCCGGAATGATAATGGTCCACGCGGAACCACTTCGTGATATGCGTCCCTCTGTGGGTTCATCAAGGACCTTTCGGCATGCAAGATGGAATATATGATCCTTGATAACCCAACCACTAATAGAAAATTGACCCGAGATCTAACTTATCCAAACTTGCTCAAAATTCCAAAGCGATACGTATTCCCGACATCCATCTAGCAGCAATAGAAGATAACATGCCCGCAACATCTGGAGGAACACTGATCACCTTCAACTGACATGATCAACCCTGCTACACTTGTAGCAGCCTAAACCCTTGGAATGTCAACTCCATTGCGCACTTTCCCGTGTGTGTTGCACTGACTCCAACCCTCCTAGCCTTTCACCCGCTGATTAGAAGTCATGGGCCTCTTCCCGGGACCATCTACTATACGCACCTAGCACGACCCTCTCTTCCCAGGGTGCTCCAAATCGATCTTGCATTTTCAACTCTTGGAAACCATATCCTTCAGGGTTTGAAACCGTGTAACGCTCATTAGCTCACTTGCCAATGGATAAGTTGCAACAACTGGAACACCCTCTGTCCCCAAACCGAGTCACAAACTCCTCCCAGAAGCTTCTCAGATTCTCCAAGACTCTCACCGATTCGAGTATGGATCATGTGCTTTTAGTAGTACGGGCCCAATACTACCGTCCACACCTATCCATATTTTTCTCAGCAATCCTCCCGAATCCTCCAAGTCACTTCCTCATACTGGTACACCCAGTCTCACTAAACCTCACTATTAACCCACTGAAACATATCCTAGGCTTTCCTAGGTTCCGAACTCACCTAGTCCTTAGCTGCTGAAAGATTCCCAGTAATGTCAACTAGCTATTTCATGAGTATAGCTAGCTCACATTACAAAGAGTCCCACAAAGCACAAAGCAAGCAACATTCAGACAATGGAAAATCTAACCATCATATTCCAATCAAACCATTCTATCCTCTACTCAGGAATCTATACATGTAATTCAAAGGCTCATCTAATCAGGCATAACCGAAACAAGCTATCCTATCACTGACTGATAGTACTATCATGCAGCTCATCAAGCACACACTGCAGGCATATAAGGCATCCTTCCTAGATCCTCAACCCTAATCTAGCATGTAGTTCTTATACACATATAGTAGGCATATATGGCATCCTTCCTAGCTCCTTAGCCCTTATCTAGCATTCAATTCTTATAGTCATATCATATCATAAAATGTATGGGTATCTTGGGGAAAACTTACTTGAGCTCAGCTGATTGCACGCATCACACACCTTGTTCTTTTCAAAGTTCTTTTCTCTTTTCAAATTCTTTTCAAACTCCTTTTTAATAAATGATTGTTCTTTTGAAAATTTTCCTACCAAGTCCTTAGTTTGAGTCCAAACACACCTGAGAGTGTGCCCGAATCCCTCAAACCAAGGCTTTGATACCAACTTGTAACATCCCAAGATTAAAGGCCAAAATTTTCATTTTTAAATAAGTTACTATAAAACCATATGTATAAAAACATTCGTAATAACCTCTCGTGTCAAAACCAAAGTGTCAATAGTCAAACATGTTATCATAAAATAATATCAGAGTGTAATCCCAAAGATCTCTTATGCGGAAAACATGGTGTGGTGTGCTGTGATCGCCGACTCCTTTCCTTTGAAAACGAAGTACTTGAAACCAAAACTGAAAAACGTAAGCACGAAGCTTAGTGAGTTCCCCCATCATACCACAGACCACATGATGCCTATCCCTCGGTATCTTTCAACCGGTATCTGTCTGGCATAACTGGGAGATGGGCTTCCTTTCGGTGTTTTTCAACCGGTACCCGGGAACTAACCTCCCCTTCGGTATCTTTCAACTGGTAACCAGAAACTAACCTCCACTTTGGTATCTTTCAACCGGTATCTGGAGACTATTTCACCCCTATCATTATCACATAATAACATGTCATAAACATATTGGTTCCATGATAACATAACATAAACATACCGAATCACATAATGGCATATCATAACCAAACTGGTCACATAATAACATATCATAATCATATTGCTCACATAATGGCATATCATAAGCATATTGGTCACATAATAACATATCATAAACATACTGCTAGGCATGCATGTGTTCTGTCCACCCCTTCAGTATATTTCAACCGGTAACCGTCTTCGGTATCTTTCAACCGGTAACTAGGGACTGTTTCACCCCCACTACTACGAACACATATCTGATAGCATCCCAACACAATAAGCATATCAAATAGTGGCAACCAGATAATTATCACAAATACAATCATCTCAAACATAATCACCTTCTGGTGGGCCGACATTGGTGCCTTAGAGCCACCCCTACTGGAAGGTAACTCACCTCACACTGCTGAAGTCCTGTTGACACAATCCCAACTGTTGGATGATAGATTCCCCAACTGTCAATATCAAAACATCACCCAATTAGTAATTGGGCCCAACTAAATAACCATAAGTTCTTGGAGTAATAGGCTACATTACCCCATCTTGGCTTGATTAAAGCCCAAGGCCCAATCGAAAGGCCCAAAAGTCAAACTAGGAATCAAAGCCAAACATATGGCCCAATTTTCTAAATTGGGCTCAAACCTTTACATGGTCGTATTCATGGGTCCAACCAATTAGTCCGGTCCAAACATTTGGCATTTCTAGAGGCCCAATATGTCGTAATCATAAAGGCCCAAACTATGGCCCATTTATGTTCCAATTTTCCAAAACCTGGGCCCAAGCCCTCACATGGGCCTTACCTCAAAGCCCATTAATTATTCTAGTCCATTTTCTTGATCTTGGATGGCCCATTAATAACCCAATCATCAAGACCCAATAGGAAGTCTCAACAATAAACCCAGGTGAAATTAGGGTTTCACATAAAATCATAATTAGGGTTAAGTGTTTCTCACTCAACCCATTAAGGAATTAATCCATTAAGTCCCTCACTTTACTAAATGAGTGATATGGTGTGATTGGGCTTAGTACACAATTCCATTCCAATGGACCAAAATAAGGTCCTTAAGCCCATTAGGGTTTTACTAGGCCCATTAGAGTTTTTCTAGGCCCATTAGGGTTTCACTAATCGGGCACCACCTACTACCACCTCGGTTAGTGATGGTCAACGGTGGCACACGGCAGCGGCCAACACCTAACAGTGGTGGTTAGGATTTCTTGTCTAATCGAGTAAAAGCATCCCAAACGACATCCAAACACAATTAAGCACACCGCCACCCAACACGGTTGTCGGTGGCGGCAGTCACCACCCTACGGTGGTGGTTTTGAGTTTCATTTCCACTATTTCTTTTTTAATTACATCATCCAATGCAGCATCTCAAAGAATAGACACACACACACACTAAAAACAAACACACAAACAACCACCTTGTGGTGGCTAGCGATGTCGCATGGCGGTAGCCACCACCTCACGGTGGTGGCGGTGGCTCTCTTGGTTTTTCAGCAAGACAAAACACACTAACAAAGGAAATGCATCCACACACACACATGCTCTAGTTGCAGAAAGGATCTAGCCACCCACCAAGCAGTGTACGGTGGTGGTAAAAAATGATACTGACGGCGGCAGCGACAATGGAATGCGGCAGATGTGGCCACCAGGGATTGGCAGCATCCTTCCTTGGTCTTGACAGATTCCTCACGACAACCGCTTAGCACATCGTTGGGAGCAAAGTGCTTCAGAACGACAACAGCAACGACATACCCAAACAAAAGCGGAGGAGGAGGCAGTAACAGATGGTGATGAAGATGAGAAGAGGTGAGTGACTCCCACCGGAAACAATAGCTACGACACCATGGGGAGCTCCTACGACTGCCTAGTTTTGCGACTCCACAAACTATCCTTCTCCTTCGACGGTTGTGAAAGCAGCGGGAGAATGGAAGTTGCCTCCACCGGAGAATGGAAACATCATCCCCCGATCTTGAAACTTCTGACCTTCTTGACGTTGCATTATCGACCCGACTTCACCGGTGAAAGAAGAGACCACCATTCGTGCAATGTCATGGAAGTGGCGGTTGAGAAGCTCCGAATGGGTGGTGACGGCTGAAAGATGACACTAGGGTTAGGGTTACCAGGGGTGACGAATTTAAATACCGTTTCCATAATGACCAAAATGGTCCCTCCTTCCCCCATTTCTTTCAAAATAAATCCAATATTTTCCATTTAAACCCTCAGCATTAAAATCCTTTACAATTTAGGTAGAAAATTTACCAATTACACCCCTGTTCCCATATTTCCTCACAAATTCGTTCCCTAAGTTACCAAACATCCCCTTAACCTCCAAAATCTCTTCAAATGAGGTCCTAGAAGTTACCGTGTAGTCCCTGCCTTCATAATTATTTATGAAACTAATCTGAAACTTACACTTTTAACCCCCAATCTCAAAAATTATGACATTTAACTCCTTGAAACCAACACGCTGCTATCTAATTATTGATTATAGGAATACTATACATTTATTTATTTATTTATTAAATAAAAGGGGTGTTACAGAATGGTCATATTCTAATGACCTTCGATTTCATAATGCAAAACACACGCAACTAATCATACTCTTATTTCTATTAGTCAAACACTATCATAGAAGAAACCTTCCTTCATGATATAATATCTTCATAACTAGTAGCATTTCTAGCTAATGATTGCTTAATCCTTTAATGAAGGTTGTTATACTTTTATCAACTACCTCGACCATCTTCTTCTTCAATCTTCTGACTGAAGTTTCATCGCTACACAAGACATGGTTCTCTGAACCAATCATTTCACTTCGTTGATTTATATTAGTCAAACTTGATTCTGTATGACTACTAAGGTCTAAAGAAAAATCATTTTCTTAGTCATCACTGAAACGAAGGTAATGACATACTTGAACAAAAACGGAATCAATTACTAGCTTCTTGGTAGCCTTGTGACTTTCCCTGATCTAAGTGTGAGTCCTATGCTTCCAGTAGTATAGCCCTCTACTACTATTCACACCTACTCATACTCGTCCCAAGAATTTTCTCGCAGTTTTCCATGTCACCATTCAAAAGTTGTCACAAAGCAACTTTTCCCATCTGACTGTGTTCAAACAAGTACATACAACAATTTCTCCTAGACTCAACTAGGGATTTCACATTTCTATCAAACATATCTTGCATTTCTTAAATTCACCTTCTAGAATTCTTTTTATGCATAAGCTCGATCTAGCATATCCTTATATTTTTTGTAGATCCATAGGAATTTCACTTCCAAATTCTTCATATAAATTCTTTCTCGGGTGGTGTCTACTCTACAAGACACACTATACCAGAATTTATTGTAGTAGTGTGGAGAAAAATGGTCTCCAATTATCTGCATCATCTTCTAAATCATGCAAGTCATTATGCACATTTATTCATTTCATTATCCTTTCATGACATCGCCATTCCTTTATATGAGAAAATTTTCTTCTCATGGGTGTATCTTTTAAGTCTACTTCATAGGAATCTATCGTAGGAGGTCTGCATTTTAACTGCATCTCAGCATGTTCTACTAGCTTCAACTTGGTTCTCTTTAATTCCTAACAACATCATTTCTTCTCATAAAATACTATGAGTGCATATCTTCTTCAACTATATACTCTACCTTACTCTTACTAAGTCATTCAACCTTTCACAACCATCCTAATCATGTATGTTAAAGTCGGCTTAACCCACTATGGAACTTTTATAAGGATGTGATAGAAGTCACATATCAGCCTTTCAACTTGTTAGTCACTATTATTAAATACTAAGTCTAAGCATCTTGTATAGGGTTACATATCAGCTCTTACCATACTACTTGAACTGCATACTACGTTACAATGCTAGGCAAGGTCTTGGCCTATTGAGTCTAAAAACTTTGTTAGACTTTGCTTTGATCTCAATTGAATTCTTCTAAATCTTGCAAGACATCAATTTTCGATATTGCCGAAGTATTTATTACCATCTTCAGCTCTTCTAACTCTGTAAGAAATCACTGCTTCAATCTGGTCAGCGGTGAAACAACTTCATGGATTACACCAAAGCATTCATCTCGTCCGAATGTACTTTGAACACATAGCATTCCTCCAAAGGTGTTATTATTTCATCAAACATAGTTTGAATGTACAACACCACTCTTTAGGAATTAATACACTATTTACGGTATCACTTGATATATTTTATTTCATGATATCCCTTGATTGTTTATATATGAAATTATCGATGTCAACTATCGTAAGTCTCCTTATCACCTTGAAAGGTTTCATGCCGATGGAATAGAATAAACAAAAACAGTTCTATCGACACGTGGATGCTTTGGAAGTGAAAGAGTGACACCACATATCTCCAAGTCGTGCTCACGCTTTTGGGTATTTTATTTATATTTTACCACATATTAGCATATAAGGCATCTCCCTTAAAGTACGCTAGTCCAAATTATAGCAAGTGAGGTATTCAACCTAAGGCATGCTATAACAATTCAAATAGCATATAATGTTAATTAAGGCATATACCCTACTTAAGTCTTTCCTATGGTGTAACATCCCAAAATTCAAGACCAAAAATTTCTTTTTAATTAAGTTATTATATAAAACCAACATTATAAAAACATTCATATTAATATCTCATGTCAAACCAAAGTGTCAATAATCTTAACATATTATCACAAAAACATATCAAAGTGTAATCCCAAAGATCTCATGTGCGGAAAACATAGTGTGATGTGCTGCAATCGAACCGACTCCTTTCCTTGAAAACAAGGTACCTGAAACCAAAACTGAAAACCATAAGCACGAAGCTTAGTGAGTTCCCCAGATACCACATACCATACATACCAATTGACCCATACATGCCATACATAACCAACATATCCATAATCAAGTAACGTGCTATGTGCCAAACATAGTCTTGCTAAGGTGCTATGTGCCAAAAATAGTCTTGGCGTTATGCCACGGGCTGCACGTGGTCCTCCTTGTCAAGCCTAGGGCCACTCCCTAGGTCTTACAGACAATTGCCAAGGGCCACCCCCTGGTCTTCCATGCAAGAATCACAAAGAAAACTATACATACCACTCTACTAGGCTACTCAACATATAGGGTGCCAGGAGCCACCTCCTGGACTTTCATACATAATAGCATACAGTGCGCCAAGAGCAACCTCCCGGTCTTTCATTCATGTTGCCTAGGGATAACCCCTGGGTCTTTCTACCAGACATAATAACATATCGTGTGCCAGGAGCCGTCTCATGGTATTTCATGCTTAATGCTTAGGGCTAACCCCCGGGTCTTCCTACCATACATAATTACATACCGAGTGCTAGGGGCCATCTCCTGGTCTTTCTTTGCATAATGCCTAGGGCTAAGCCTCAGGTCTTCCTACCATACGTAAACTAAATGGGCCGACATTGTGGTCGTAGACCCATACAAACAGTGAGGAGACTCAACTCGCACTGTCGAAAACTCATTGAACACCTCTGACTGCTAACTGGAAACTTCTGAACCGCTGACCCTTCGGCTTCCCGAACTATCAATACCCCAAATAACATTTAGATCAATAATCCAAAATTCAACCCTGGTCAAACTTGGTCAGAGTCAACAAACAGTTAACCTGACTCGCCGAGTTGGTCCACCAACTCATCGAGTGCAGACTCCTCCAATCCCAAAACAACCCCGAATCCACTCGTCGAGTCTAGCAATAAATCAACGGATTCTCCTTTAACCACTCAATCGGGACCAACTTCATCTGACTCGCGGAGTTCATCCTTGAACTTGTCGAGTTCATCATCCACATATGAATGTGTCTAGTCTATGACTCGCCGAGTTGTATGAACAACTCGTCGAGTCTATCCTTATAACTAAGGAGATTACCTTAGACTCACTGAGCTCTTCCTTGAACTCGTCGAGTACGATGAACTTCATGACCATTATGGACTCAGATTGGCTGAGTCCCTTTCCAATCTCAACTCACACCCTTAATAGAAGGGTTTTGGTGCAAGAACTAGTATGACTCGTCGAGTCCCACAACTGAATCGCCGAGTCTCTCCATGTCGAACACTAATCCGACGATTTTAGACAAGCTCAAGGCATCCAAGACCCAGATCTGGCCTCCTAGGGTCGGGATGCCACACAAAGTTGCTACCTTTTCACCCTTACATGGCCCTTTTTGCTCAAAAGGCCATAACAACCACTTAATCTTTGGATGGGGAGATTTGATGGCATAAACCTCCCACCTTTATGCCTTTACTTCACTAAAAACCCCTAGATCTGAAAGGATGTAGCTTGGGGACGTCCAAATCCCTCAAGGCATCATTCTTGTTCCATGATTTCATAAAAGGGACAAAAGGAGATCTAACAAACCACAAGGCAAGAAAGGAACTTGATTACCAATATGAGCATCAAATGTGATGGATCTTCTGGATCTACTCCTCCCTCCTTGGATCACCAATCTCCTTCTTCACCTTCCAAGCTCCAAGAATGCTTCAAGACTCACAAAATGGCTTACAAGCTCAAAAGAGACTCTAGGGTTTTGGTTTGGACGTGAGAGAGTATCAAGGGGGATGAAGAAGGGTTGTAATATTCTTTAAATAGGGTACAAGTCTAGCATTTAGGGTTTTCCAAAAACCTAGCCAACTCGTTGAGTCAGTCTTCTAACTCGTCGAGTAGGTCACTTATTCGGAGAGCAAATTCGCACTCCTACTCGTTGAGTCACCCATCTACTCGACGAGTCACTTCCTTATCTTGAGCTCTTCTTTCCTTTCTAGGTCTTCTGAATTCAGGATGTTACATATGGTTTGTATCCATATACTCACAATGAATACGTTCATATATTGAATTTCCGATGGTTTAAGTCTAAATACCAATCCATGGTATTTATTTCACCTAAACTATCGCTCTGATACCATAACTGGGAGAACCACTACTTCTCTAAACTTTACCACATTATTACTCCAAACATGCTACATGCATATTCATAAACATATTTTACGTATATGGTCTTATTACAAAAGACTGGATACAAACCGACTAACGAAGCTTTTACAAGGTATTATATATTACATAACTTACCAGGAATTTATACACTAAATACAAAAACTATATATTATATATTCTACATCTTCTAACATTAGATAACTATATTGGATGCTTATGACCTAAACTATCGCTCTGATACCAACAAACTTGGGTACGACATCTCCGCCCATATAAGAGCTCGAAAGCTGGAGCACCAATGCTGGTGTGAAAAAGTGTAGTTGTAGGAGAACTCTGCAAGAGGTAGGTAGGAGTCCCAACTCTTACCAAAATCAATGACACATGCCCGTAGCATATCCTCAAAGGTTTGAATCGTCCGCTCACTCTATCCGATAAGCTATCCCAAAGTGCAATCCCGTGCCCAGTTCCTCATGGAACGTCTACCAAAAACGGAAGGTGTGAAAGGTCTAGTATGCTCAAGAGTCATATTAAAGTGATATTGTTATGTAACATATGATAATAATGGGTCACACTAACAGCAATCTGATATAATTGATTATTTATTAGAAATTGGTTTTAATAAATATTCAATAATGTCTTATAATTAAATTGGAAATTATTTATTTCTAGGAAATAATAATTTTCATTAGTAATTAACATTACATATAATTCTTATGGAATGAATTAATACGTCATGCACAACATTTTGGACTAGACAATTCTTTTTGTATTTTACCAAAAAGTTAAAGTTTATTTTTTATAAATTTGTTTTATAAAATATAAAGCTTTTTTCTTCTACCTTTTATTATTTGTAAAAATAAGGTTCAAAAAGGAAGAGTATGGCTTTTTGATTATTTAAATAAGGGAATGGATCTTTGAATATTTAAATTAGAGTATGGCTTTTTGATTATTTAAATGAGAGAATGGCTCCTTGATTATTTAAATAAGAGTATGGTCTAGTGAATAGTTTATTCAAAAGGTAGGGTCTTGTTAATACAATAAATACAAGGTTTGAGGCTTGCATTTTTGGCTAGTCATTCTTTTGAAGAATGGCCGAAACTATTACCCTCTCTCTTACTCTCTCTAGTCTTGCTTTTGTATGAAGAGAATACTTGCATTTTTGATTCCCTCTTTAGGTTCATATTGATTATGAACTTAAAGCTTAAGGGTTTAAGAGTTTATGGACTAGCATCTACATCAAGTTGAGTCGTTGTTGGTGTCTCAAAGTTTTAACATTCTTCATCAACTTCCAAGAATAGCTTATAAAAGCCCTAAATCTCCCCAAAAGGGATCTAATACAAGAAGGATCAAGGTGTCGACTTTATGCCTTCCAAGAACTGGAGATGATGCACAAGTTTCACTCCTCTGGCCAACCTCTTGGTTCCTTAAGCTTCTCTTTCCTTCTTGCCACCATAAACCACCAAGAATCACTAAAAAGGCTTTAGATCTTCACCAAGGACGATTAGGGTTTGATGTGAGGGGGTTCTGAGAGTATAAGGGACGAGGGAGGCTGAATAAGATGTTTAAATAGGGTGCAAACCCTTGGATTAGGGTTTTGTCCTGCCAGAGTCTACTCGTCGAGTCATGCCGCCGACTCGACGAGTCCGCCACTTAACCCCTGGGTCCAAGTCACTACTACTCAACAAGTTGTCCATCAACTCGCCGAGTCTTAGTCCAAATTGTGAAAAACACTTGAATGAAATACATACCTGGAACTGGGTGCTACACTAATGGCAATCCCAACTCAAGGGCCCAAAGCACATATATATGACCCTCTAGTCCAAGACCTTATTGCAACAAGTCCAAACTCCAGGCCCAACACTCAAGGCTGAAAATGAGACTAAGCCCAAAAGTCCACAGTGAGGTTATGTAGGGCATACCTCTCTTGGTATGCTCAGTGTACTCACGAATTCATATTGGCCACCGGGGACACTGGGGCAGTACGCGGAGCATACAGGAAATACGCTCAACGTACTCCCCAGATTCACTCTTTCTACTCATTTGGTCTTAAACAGTTAAGACATTACCTCAATCCCCAGCTCTGGACTCCCTAATGGCACGTACTCTATAAAGTCAGTGACTTTAAGCCTTTTCTTGGTTGGAAAGGTCACAAACATCCAAAAAACTCACTTCCTTATCTCAAAAACCTCCTATCTCATGCATGGCTTGATTCCAACAACCAAGATTGGATTTTTATGACATGACACCACTACATATTCAAAGGGACATATATTATGCTTTAGTGTTCAACAACTCATAAAGCTTCAAGCTTTAGGACCAAAAACCCTAAAATGGACCCAAAACAAAAAGTAGCACAACAATAAGCAAGTTCAAAACTTGATACCTCTGGAAGATGCACCAACAAAAGAGAAACATAGATCCAAAAGCTAGGTGCTCAAGTTATTCTCTTTCAAAGCTCCTTCTTCTTCAAAATCCAAACACAACAAGTGATCACCCCACTAGATCTACATGAGAAAGCTGTTGGATTAATGTCTAAGTCCATAACTATAATTGGTAAGACTTGACCCGACCCGGCATGGTCCATTTGGGTTGCATGGCATCATGCACTTGGATAGACTATAATGAGAGAAATAAGACACTTACGGTTATTAATATATTATAAGTTCTAGTATATTAATAATAAGAATAATGAGATTATTTAATTAGTATTGATCAAGAATTAATCTAGAATTAATTAAGTGATCAAAAGAAGACTAATTAAATATATGGGTTGATTGTGTAAATCATTCATTCTTATATATGTGGGCTTGTGATCCAAGATTCCTTATGTTGGACTAAGTCCATGGGGTGACCCATGGATACTCCATGGAGGTTAAAATCCATGGAGCATAAGGAATGGGTAAAGTCATGAGTTACATGGTGTAACCCTAATAGCCACCATATAAAAGAAACCCATGGTTCAAGAAATCGTGTCTAACACTAACACTATGTGTATGTATGAGGGCTACATGATTTCATGAAGTGTTCTAATTTCTCTCTAAGTTATTCCAAGTGCTTATGGTGTTGTGTGAACCATTTGAGGTGTCACACTTGGGGCACTAAGCACTCAAGCTTCATGAAGACAAGCACTATCAAAGAGGTATGTATTCTATCTTGTTATATTCATTATTTTGTATGCTAGATTAGGATAATACCTTGGATGTTCATATTTGCATGTATAATAGAGAAAACATTCTACCAAGGTATTTAGGGTTGCATGTACACTTAGGAGTGTTAGAATGCTCATAACCCAACAGTGGTATCAGAGCCTAGGCTTGTTTTATTGTTATACCTGCAATAGAAGCTGAAAAATCGAGTTTTGATGCTGTCAGCCCAGCTGACTCGCCGAGTCCATGAAGGGACTCGACGAGTCCAAGGCAAAATGCATCCAACTCGCCGAGTTGTGTTCATGCACTCGACGAGTTGGACCCAGACAGCATATCTTCGAGGTTTTTGGCTAGAAATGGACTAGGAACATTACCCTAAGTTGTTTTGAACTTATAAACTTGTTTTTAAATGTGGTAATGTTCATGCTAATCCATTTTCAAGATAATTGTCAATAGATTCATGTTTTGTATTAGTTTAAAGGTTAGACTAATTACATGAAAAAGTTTGATTTGAATTATCTTGGTCTGATGAGTTGCTTAGATTAATAGAAAAGTTGAGTGAAAAAGTTGTTTTCAATCCAAATTAATCTAAGAGTTGAGTATAAAATGTGTTTGTGTAACTTATCCTTAAGTTACATGAAGAGTCACATTAAAGACTCATAAAACTCATAAAGTTGGCAAAGGTTACAAAAAAGATGAAGAGTCTTGTCCTTAAGTTATGGAGGTTCAAGAGTCACTTCATTAATAAATAAATAAATAAAATATGTAACCTTAATTAATTCCATAAGTTATAAAATAAAGAAAAGATTAATTCTTTATTAGTTTAAAGTCTTCCATAATTTGTCCACAAGTTATGGAACTTGAAGAGTTTTTGGATTAAAACTACTTTAAATACATAAGTTATGGAATTAATTAGTTTTGAATAGTTTCAAAACTTGCCCTCAAGTTTTGGAATTTGTAAAGTTGTCTCTTATGAATACTTTAATTCCAAGTTAGCCCTTAGAATTTTAAAAGTTAAAATTCAACCCTTATACTTTATAATATTATAAGTTAATAATATTTATATGTATAAGAGTAAAGTCGGTCTTACCGCTAGTACGTCTCATTCACGAAGCCGGTCTATAAGGTGGGTATAAGGTTGTTGCCTATAAAATGGCAACTTAATGGGTGTTCACTCTCACCCACCGCTCGCTTGACTGGTGGAGGGTCGTTAGCCGAACGGGTTTGACATGACTATAATTCTCCCTTCATTAAAAGTATTAATGATAAATACTAAGTAACTAAACTTTTAATAATACCCAATCTTAGTTACTTAGAAAAATGTGAATAAGGTGCTAATCCACGAAATTACACTTTGCACTTTGTTTGAATCGGTTAGTGGAGCGCGTGTGGTTAACCGGCACACTAACTCGTATTTAACAAGGTAGGCAAAGGGTAACTTAATGTTTATCATAGTATCGATGGAGCGTGTGTGGTTAACCGGCACATCGATTGAGGGATAAACACTTAAGGGTACCCAGTAATTTGCATGGTTACTTCACACCTTGTTTTGTGATCCTCGGCATCCCAGTCACAAAACCTGAAGGGCACACTCGAGATTGAAACATGCCATTGAACAGTTCAATGAATCTCAAAAGATCTAGGAGTTTCAAAACCAATTAAAACCTAATAATACATTTCGTTTATCTTGGTGGAAATTGGTGAATCGTCATTCACCTACCTTCAAATTGTTTTATAGCTTGGATTACGGCATACCTCTTCTAAGTTATAAAATAGTTTGTTGGGTCCTAGCCTTAATATTTTCATATTGGGTGTCATATTAAGGACTCAAAGATCAACTATCTTGAATATCTCCCATAACATGTCTGGTTTAGACATTTATGATCTTCCCAAATCTCTTGAAACAAGCTTTCCTAAATGAAGATGATGTCCCATGGAAATCATACTTCTGTCACCTCCTCCAAATTATTCTCCCTACCCCACAAGTTCTTTAAAAGTTTAAAGTCACTCGAGCCCTATTGGCAAGTAAAGGTCTTGGTGTGGTCACATCTTGGAGATGTAGTCACATATTGACAAGCCGGGAGAGAAGGGTGTCAAAGTCTTGAGAAAGTTGGTGGTTCAATCACTTTCTAAGTCACATAGTGAGTTCCTTTGGGACACCTATGAAATAGACTATGACAAGACCCTTAATGATCTTATCTATTGTTAAGATCAACTTCCTGAAACTTTATGGACATTGACAATGGTGACACTGGAAATACAGGAAAAAAACATTCTCTTCCCAATGGAAAGGGATTGGCCATAGTCAACTCGGTTGAACAAATGGTAAAGAGAAAAGCTAAGTCTGTAATAGCCCTGTGTACCATTATCAAAGGGTCCATATGTTTATATTTTGCCAAAGTAAGGGTCATTAGTTGCGAAGCTGCCTAATTTACCTAAGGATGTTAAAGTCAATAAGATTGACTCTACTTCAGGTAAAGTCCACTAATCTAACTCTGTTAAGTTTCTATTCTGAGATTCTTGATACATGATGTGACTGGGTCACATGGTAATGTTTTAAGAATCAAAGAAAAGTAAAGGAACTTAAAGAAAGAATATGCTGAATCTGATCGCATAGATGGATTTCTATCGCGTTGTTTGAAGATCGGATTCTTGAGCTACTTCTTAGGAGTTATGAGATATTGCTAAGGAATAGACAACAACAAGTTTTCGTATGGATTGTAAGGATAAGTTTTTTCCGCATAGTTTTAAAATAAAAAGAAAATTTTGATTTTATTTATTTTAAAATATCCTTACAATGGCATTTGAGGAAAAATTGTTGCTTATACGATTCCATTAATAGCAAGAGTGGAAATATGAAATTGATTCTTTCATTTGTGGTAATGTCTAAATTTACCAAATAAGGAAAGACTCTCATCATCCAAAGTACCAATTGGACCGGGACTTGGAATCATGCAAGTTTTATAGCATGATGAATGAGAACTTTCAAGTATTGGAAAAATTAAGACTAATTACTTGTTCACATGGATGTGTGAGTCAAGTAATGGACTAAGGGATCGAGTACATAGTCATGTGCACTGATTAAGTCCACCACAAAAGATGTAAGGCTATTCGTCATAGTTTACTAAAGCTCAGTAAATATGATTATACTTACAAGCTTAAGTGTAACTCTGAGACATTGGAAAAGGTTCCAATGCATGGCAGAGCGGATAAGAAGAATCAAATTAGGCAGAAGGATAAAAGTCTCTCAAATCTGAAAAGATGGGAGAGTACTTTAGTATCAGCTTTGTGATCATCTCAATGATTAAGAAACCATATCAAAATTAGTTCTCTAAGGAAGTCTTAGTGCATTCTTATGACTAAGAAGAAGGGATCTTAAATTGTTGAAATGGTTAAATCAAGAAGATGAGTCATACTTCGTTCCAATACAAGTCTTAGAGTCATACTCCAAGATTGTAACTTGAGTGACATGTCTCAAAGAAGGTTTAAAACACTTGTCAAATGTAAGAGTAAAAGTTTTCTACTCTTGTACATTTGAAATTGGTAAGTTGTGATGTTTTGGATAAAACAAAGACCAACTAAGGCCAATTGTGTGAAGTGTTTGTCTTGATTAGAATCCACACTATCTCTTGGATGTTTGACAAGGAAGTCTTATATGTCAAGAGGATAGTGGGAGTCTTAAAGGTCTTTAAAGTCTCAAGAACTAATCAAGAATGAAACCTAAAGTTCTTCACTAGCACACGACTTAAGGTTTATAACCTATCGTGTTGACATATTCTGTGCCCATTCCAGTTAAAGTTGGCTTTGCATATGAGTTCTTAGAGCTCTCAATGTGTTGCACAACAACTTGGAAGCAATGGTAGGCCCTTGAGCTACCAGGTGGCAAGAAATTAAGATTGAGTTCAGTCCATATGAGTTTGGATTTGTCATTATCCTTGTCTTGTGACTATGGTTTTGACAATTCACATGGATAAGAACTCATACACCATTAAATCTAAGTGTCATAAGGTTTCTCTTCGATTCATGAAAATGATGGTGAGGAAACACTTCCACTAAGTAGATTTTAGCTAGATAGCAATTGTGATATTTGCATTCTCAAAGTCGTTAGTGGAGCGTGTGTGGTTTACCGGCACACTAACCTGGACTTGTGAGAAATGGCAAAGGTCAAAACAATCAAGACTATGATTACGGCATCCCTTTTCATAGTTCTTAAAATTGTTTTGACACACCCATGAGCTATCTAAGAGAAGGTGTATGATTTTGATAAAGTTCTATCAAAAACAATCCAGTATCAGAAATCTGAACTTTGGTCAATAAAGTATTGATTTCTAGAAGTCCAGCTGATTTCTGAGTACATGTCAAAGCTAGTGGGAGCATAAGTGTTATGCTAATAATCATCATGTTAGTGGGAGCATGATAATTATGATAAGTATTGCAAGTTAGCAATGTTAATTATAGAAAAACAAAAGGTTTCGATTGGGAAAAAGTTGTTTTGCTATAATTAAGGGAGAGGAAATTATACTTCATCTCAAATCTATAAGCTTAGATCATGAGGTTTTAATCATTTAGTCAAGGATATATATGAATTTCATGTTGGAATGGCTCAACATAAGGAAATTCTGTATATGGGTCCATTATTTGCGTTCTTAAATTCGATTATGATTACGGTATCCCTTTTCATAATCTGAATTATGAGAACTTGGCAAATTGAAATGGAAATGTTATAGCAAAAGATTGGTTTAGTCTTTATGTGAGACATCATGAATCGTGTCCCATATGCTTCGGATATAGGATCGATTACATGTGCTATATTCATCTTTTCTAAAAATTTCCAAATGCCTGGGGCATTAAGAATGGAAAAGGTTTAGAACTGGATATGACTAAAAGGATTAAACAATTGTCGAGGACAATCTAAGGTTTACCAAAGATTGGTAACTCAAGGACAGTTGGAAGTATAGTGATAATTCTGGAAGGACCATATTGACATAATCTGTAAGGAGGCAACTCTTGTTCAGAAGTGATAGTCGAAATGGAATCTGGAAATGTTTCAAAGTTACAATTTTCCAATCTGTTTAAGATTAAGGAAACTTAATGCAAGAAGGATGATTCCAAGGAGTTGATCTCCTTTGGAATGCTCTGTAATGATTGTTGTTAAGTCTTTCTGACTTTGTGCATAATCATTACAAGAGGATCGATGCATATAAGTTTAGAATCTAACAGATTTCAGTAAATGACATGAATTTGGAATTCTTGCATTTGCAGTAAGGATTTGGGAGTGTGAAAAGAGAATCATTGAAGTTATGCTCAATTGATCTAGTTCACAAAGTAAAAGATCATAGACAAACATAGTATGCATACTTGGTGTATGGCATGACTAGTGTTTAGAAAACATAGTGTACATGCTTGGAGCATGGGACAACTATTGTTTTAAATTCAAGAATAATGTTGATAGCTGAAACAATATACAATAAATAATGTGTAATCATATGGTGATAAATAAAAAGTGTTTTATTTATATTCATAAGCTCTGAGACCATATTGGATTCAATTATTATTGTGTTTCATTTTGCATGTTTTGACTTCCCGAATAAACTAGGTTATTCTTCCGGAATGACTAAGTTATTCAAACCATCCACAGTCGGTCATATGTTGGAAGTAGATATGAATTAAGACTGTCATGGGTTGGCTTGTAGAGGTCTAAGATGTTGGACAAAGGGCTACAACACTCATGAGTGCTCATAAGTTCTGAGTATTGGATTCAACCCGCGCTCATTGGAATCACTTCATGGATTTTATCACGAGTGATCATGAGACGATAATATCTTATATTCTTCAAACCTAGAGATATGAGTTGTTACTATGAGTTGATAGTACATTGATTACACGAAACGCATTGGTAACTCGATGTTATAAGACGTGTCTTTATGTATGATTCAACAAGTAGTAGAACAAGCCATATGAGTCGAAGTTTATCCATTCCTTTTACCTTCGGGATGAAAGCGATATCTGTGGGCCCCTCGATGATTTGATGATGACAAATGGAAGTGCTCGGCCGAGCCAGGACTGATTTGATTTGTTCAATTAGTCAGTCGTCATAAATCGGAAATCGGGAAACAACTAATGGACAGAGAGAATGATTATAATCCATGTCTCAGTCCATATGATATCTAGAATGGAGGAATATATGATCCCTTATCTAATGGACAAGTCGTTGACAAAGATCAGAGTTCATCTACAAGGTCAGAGTTCGACAGAAGCTTTTGAGAGCTACGATTGCTAGTTGGTTCCTGAAGTCATACGCAATAATAGTTTTAGACTTATCCAAGTGGGAGACTGTTGGATTAATGTCTAAGTCCATAACTATAATTGGTAAGACTTGACCCGACCCGGCATGGTCCATTTGGGTTGCATGGCATCATGCACTTGGATAGACTATAATGAGAGAAATAAGACACTTACAGTTATTAATATATTATAAGTTCTAGTATATTAATAATAATAATAATGAGATTATTTAATTAGTATTGATCAAGAATTAATCTAGAATTAATTAAGTGATCAAAAGAAGACTAATTAAATATATGGGTTGATTGTGTAAATCATTCATTCTTATATATGTGGGCTTGTGATCCAAGATTCCTTATGTTGGACTAAGTCCATGGGGTGACCCATGGATACTCCATGGAGGTTAAAATCCATGGAGCATAAGGAATGGGTAAAGTCATGAGTTACATGGTGTAACCCTAATAGCCACCATATAAAAGAAACCCATGGCTCAAGAAATCGTGTCTAACACTAACACTATGTGTATGTATGAGGGCTACACGATTTCATGAAGTGTTCTAATTTCTCTCTAAGTTATTCCAAGTGCTTATGGTGTTGTGTGAACCATTTGAGGTGTCACACTTGGGGCACTAAGCACTCAAGCTTCATGAAGACAAGCACTATCAAAGAGGTATGTATTCTATCTTGTTATATTCATTATTTTGTATGCTAGATTAGGATAATACCTTGGATGTTCATATTTGCATGTATAATAGAGAAAAACATAGATCCAAGGTATTTAGGGTTGCATGTACACTTAGGAGTGTTAGAATGCTCATAACCCAACAAAAGCCACCAAGATTGAAACTTTATTCTATGTGGAGCTAGATCAACATGGTTAGGGCTAGGATCCACAAGCTCCAAGCCAAGCAATGCTTCCTCAAGGAACTCCTTATTCCACAATATACCAAAATGCTCAAGAATCACTTAAATGGAGGCTTAGGGTGTTGATTTCTACGGTTTAGAGGGATGGAGGCTAAAGATATTAGGGTTAGGTTATGAGATAAGGATCTTAAATAGGGTCCAACACCCTAAAATAGCATTCAGGTCTGATTGGCATATGCCCAACGTTCATATAGTATGCCCAGCGTACTCTGAAGAGCATTCGCGACCACCCCTGGTTAGTACACCCATCGTACTCCAAAATTACGCCCAATGTACGATTTGTGTTAGGTCCAAACATGGATCTTCACCAGTAGTTAAAACAACAATCAATCACAAGAAGAATAAGATGAAAAGAAACCAAGCTTGCACACGATTGTATTCAGAAAATCGTCTAGTACAATTGGATAGGACTCTATGGCATCAAAAACAATCAAAAGACTAACACCTCCACTATATATACAAGACCAGAACCATAAACAGAGTTTGCTACCGTAAATTGAGTTTACGGCCGTAAACTCAGTTTACGGTCGTAAACACCCAAAAAGTCAAACACCCCAATAGACAACCCTTAAACACTATTACAGACTCATACTTAACCAAAATACATTAAATCCTAGACCAAACCATAAATCGGATCCTTCAATTTGTGTATGCCCAGCATACTCGGCTAAGCCTACAAACCTCAAAACTTCTGAAGGCCATAACTTCTTCGTTATAAATCCATTTATGTAACAACCAAAATTTTCAACAAAATTTAAACTTTTCAAAAACAACCCATTCTCATAATGTTATTACAAAAAGGTTTTCAATACATTTATTATCAGAGTATTCCCAGAACCATATTCATAAAACATGAACTCAAGGAGCGGTACGATCACTCCTGTGCCTTGCCACGGTCTCCTGAAGAACCTGAAAAACATTAAACCACAATTGTAAGCCCGAAAGCTTAGTGAGATACTCCCAAAATACCAACCACATATACCATACACATATCATAACAAATCACAGAACAGCCACGCATATCGGGTCTACTGTGTGACTGGTCCGCCGTATCGGGCCTTCAGTCCACCTAGTCCACCCTCCAAGCCTAGTCATGTCCCCCGAGTCTGCAGTATGGTTGGTCCGCCCGCACCGGGCCTTCAACCCACCTGGTCCACTCTCTGAGTCTACAGTATGACTGGTCCACCCACGCCGGGCCTTCAGTCAGCCTGGTCCACTCTCCGACCCTCGACACGGCTGGTCCGCCCTCGTGGGGCCTACAGCCTATCCGTACCGCTCGCTGGGCCTTCAGAACAACCGGTCCACCCTGGGTATCTTGGCCTACAGCACAAAGCAGGACCCGCCTCAACCCAACTCCAGTCCAAACATCCATGTGCACATAACATACAATCATATAACAGTTCATAGTCAACAAGCCGATCAAGCAAATCACATAACATATCATTACCCTAACCAAGATACCGACTTAACCGGTCACTAGCATAGCATCACCCTACATATCAGGAAACCGACCTTAACCAGGTCTCTAGCATATACCATCCTAGCTACCAGGATGCAGACATATCAAAGCAATAATATAACAATGAATACCCGGATCTCAATCCGATAAAGGGCCGACTTTGGTGCCTTAGACCCTTCCGATATAGTGATGATAACTCACCTAGGAACTGCTGACTAAAAAGGATATCATCACGCTGCTGCAACCTCCGACCCAAACTCCACCACTTTCAATACCCAAAAGGCTGAATTCAATAAATACCAAATTACCCCTGGAAGTCAACTGGTCAACCCTTGGTCAAAGTCAAAGTCAAAGTCTACCCTGACTGACTCTACTCGCCAAGTCAACCCGATGACTCGCCGAGTCCCCATACACAGAACCTCCTTCAATTCGCGACCCAACTCGCCGAGTCATCCCTTGACTCACCGAGTCACAGGCCTTCCAAATGGAACTTGGACCCTACGACCAAACTCGCCGAGTCCAAGAACGGACTCGCCGAGTCTACGACTATCTTCAACCTACTCGTCTTACAACTCGCCGAGTTCCAGGCCATCTTCATCCAACTCGCCGAGTTGTTCTTCCAACTCGCCGAGTTCCAGCCTTTCTTCAAGCAACTCGTCGAGTCCACCCATGTGACTCGCCGAGTACCACCAGGTCTGAATCCATACAGAGGCTTTCCAAGCAATGCAGATGTTCCAAACCATAGATCTACCCCTCCTAAGGCCATGCATCACGTAAAGTGGTAATTTTTACGTGAATCCAAGGAGATCTAGGCATTTTCCCTCTAGGGTTTTGGTTTTGGGACAAGATAACTCCATCAATCACTCAAAAACATGGACCTTTATGCATTCTAATCCTCCTCCATTCCAGATCTGAGGTAGCAACCACAGATCTAACCTCTAAACTCCAATACATCAATAGATATGATCTCTAACACCTCCAAAAATGATGAATCTAGATAATAGCAGCTCCAACAATGAAGTAATACCTCAAAAGGATGCTCCAAGAGAAGGTTAATCTGAATCTTTGCAAAGCCCCTTTGATCCAAGTCTCTTCTCCTTCAAGATTTCTTCAACAATCACTTCCCCAAGCTCCACATGCACTCAAATCCTCCACAATCACGTATCTAGTGTTTCTTGACTTCAAGGGAGATCAAGGAGGCTGGGGAGACGGTATAATGTCCTTTATATAGGGCTCATCCCCCGAATTTAGGGGGTTCTTCGCACAGCGCCTACTCGCCGAGTCCAGCTTTGGACTCGCCGAGTTGGCCACTTAACACGCGACATGAGTCGCGGCCCTACTCGCCGAGTCCACCCATGGACTCGCCGAGTTTCCCTTATACATTTTCACTTTTAGCCCTTCAACTCTACTCTTGATATTCCGGGATGTTACAATTCTCCCCCACTTAAATTATGCTTCGTCCTCGAAGCCTGTGGCAACTCAACTCTAGAAATTCTCTCGCATTACAACTCCTAGCATTAACCCAACCAGGTTCCTCAAAGCACAACCATAGAAACCAGAAACTCACTTTCTCCCTTCTTGCGGTGTTCTGACCACCATCACAAGCCAGCCACTGGCTTTACCCCCTGATCACCACACCTAACAACTAAGTACCACTCATGATGCAACACTGCTCCAAATCACAACCATCACTCGACCCATATGAGCTAGAAATAACCATGCACCACCAGATTCCCGATCCAAGTCCAACTCTATCCATTCCATGTTGACAGAAAAACACATTCTTCAGAGCAACTCCCATGAGTTCTCCTCTTGCAATCACATGCACATGCTGAACTAGCTCTAGCACCCTCGGGTTAGGAAACCCATCACACTGACGACCCTCAAAACATCCCTCAGGATGAACCACTACTACATACACAATTTCTTAACCAAAAATCGAGCTGGGAATCCAAGACTCCATCTCTGCATTCCTTATGAGCCTCTTGACTTTACACCCTCGGAATTTCGTTCCGCGACCTCGACAGACATCCCCACCGGATGTGATTCCATATGACCGCCGCACACACTGCGCAATAACCATAATTGAAACACTTCAAACATAACTTCGCACTACTGATTTCACTTCTGTGACTTACACTCCCTCTCGGAGCTACATTCCTTTCCTTTTTCCTTACCAAGGAGATCCACTTGGTTGCCTTGACATTACCACAAGTGCCATGGTGCTCACCCAATACTACACCATTTCCTTATGGCATAACCGCCATCCCATGCACCATACATACTCTGAATCCACTCGCGAAGATTCTCAAGTCCATGCACTATCTCCACTAATCGTGATCAATATCCGAGGCCAGACCTTTTAACACTATCATATCGCGACATACACATCCATTTCCTCGCACTGATCTAACAACACATGCAGAGTCTTCAGCATGACTGGACCGCCTTACCCGGCCTTCAGCCAACTGGACCACTCTCATAACTTTCAGCCAATCTGGATCGCCCTCCAGGGCCTTCAGTCTGGCTGTACCGTTCTCCGAGCCTTCGGCCTGACTGGTACGCCTACTGGCGTTCAGTCTATCCGGACCGCTCAACTAGCAATCAACATTCTGAGTTACCTCTTCGGGAAATCCTCCCCTACATACTGTTCTAGCCCTCTAGGGGTTCCGAACTCTATCTCCATCATACATACTCATACCCATCCTGATCCCAGGCCCTCCATGATCAAATACTCTTGGTCTGAATCCTGACCCGCATGCCTGCCACTTACTCATACCAGCCTACGCTCTTAGCTGACAAAAGACCGCTGAATCCCAAGCAGCTAAACAATCTCCCATGCCTATTGACCATCCGGAGAATTTCCAATTCTCCCCCACTTAGGGCACTGACTATCAACCATCGGTCGCTATCACCGACCTCCCAAAACAACCTTGCACAAAACCAACACTTACACGCGGACTGATTCCCACTAGCACTAGCAACCTTCACCAAAATCACATTTCCACACTGATCATCCCGCTCAAAAGAAACTCAATCTTCAGCTAACCACTCCTCAAACTGAAGATACTACCCGACATTCAAACCAACGCCATATTTCCACTAATAACCCTCCTGGATGATAACCAACGAAAACCAGAAACACTAACCCATAACCATACCATACCCTCAAAGAACAACGGATACCAAAACGAAAAACCACACAATGAGACTAGCAGATAATAATGCTCCACAATAATCACAAGATAACAAGATATCAACAAAGGAACATACCCGCAGCTGCATCCGGCACTACTCTGACCTCCTCTGCTGAAAGCTAAAAAGCACGACCCTGAGCCCTTGGGGGCTCCGTTCCACCCTGACCTCCACCTATGATCCTCAAAGTGGCCGGTGCTGGAGCATGCACCGGTCCTACAGCAAGCTGTGGACAGTTGACCCTCAAGTGCCCAACCTGATGACAATGATAACAAATCCTCAAATCCTGACTTGGAACTTCCTGCCGACAATCCCTCGCATAGTGCCCCTCCTTTCCGCACTTGCGGCATGCACCACCGGATCGACAAACTTCGGTGTGACCACTCCCACACTTCCCACAAGTGTGGCTGCTCTGATCTCCCAATCTAGAATCAACGGTCTTAGACCGTTTTGGCACCAGCTGCGACTGCACTGGAGCCTGCCACAGCTCACGCAACTGCAACTCAATCTCTAACTCGCGCTGCCTAGCGGCCTCCTGCAACTCCAACAAAGTCTCGCACCTCTGCGCAGACACAAACTATCTGATATCCCTCCTGAGCATACTTAGATATCGGTACATCTGGGCCTGTTCCGAAGCGAACTCAGGGCAGAACATTGCCCTCTCAGTAAACATCCTGGTGATCTCCGTCACCGACTCCGAATCCTGCTTCAGTTCAAGGAATTCCTGAGCCAACCTCTCCCTCTCGACCTGCGGAACATAACGAGTGCTGAACATCTCTCTGAACTGATCCCATGAAACCACAGCCCTCTGCGCATCTGAGTATGACCCCGTGGTCAATCTCCACCAATCCTTTGGCCCGAGCCTTAACAGGTTCAGAGCACACCCCACCCTTTGATCAGCAAGGCATGAACACGTGAAGAAACACCCCTTCACGTCTGATAACCATCTCATAGCAACGATCGGGTCCTGAACTCCATCAAAGGTGGGAGGCTTCGTATTATCGAAGTCCCTATACTGAAAACCTCTACCAGCTCCTCCCCCTGCCGCTGCTGCAGCCGCTGTAGCCACCGCGGCAGCCGTCTCAGTGAGAGCCGCATAGCGCTCATCAAAATACTCCACCATGGCAGTCTTGATCGACCCAAGCAGTTCCGGTAGCTCGGCCCGAAACAACGCGGCAACCTTATCATGCAGGATCTCATGAATCCTCGCATCCAACTCGCACGTGCTCATCTGACCGATAACCTCGGGCGGTACTGACCCGCCTGGAACTCTCTCTCCTACTCCCGATCCTGACCCGGATCCACTCCCAGCATGCCTTGAAATCTCCATACTGAAAATAAACCACAAAATCTCAGACACTTCCCACTACCCCGGGGACCAACTCTCAACCCAACCCTAGAGGTCATGGCTTCCCTGATACACATATGGGTCCTATGCTTTCAGTAGTAGGGTACCATACTACCTTCCACACCTACCGATATTTGTATGAAGTACTACCACAACACCCTAGTGACAAATATACATAGCAAGCGCTCAATCCTCACTCCTAGAGAAACACTGGAAATCTCATACAGAGGGAAACCCTAGGCTAGTAGGCATCATAAAACAGGCAACATTATCATGAAATCCTGAAGATCCCTAGCCTAGTACTAGCATTCTGTTCTATCAAAGCTCGAAAACAAATATCATGTATGGTATTTTGGGGTTACTTACTGGCCCCGGCTGATCGTACCTCCGCGTCCTCCTTTTACTTAATTTGAAAACCATTTTAAATTCTCTTTTAAAAACTCTCCCTGATTTGAGACTGGATTCACACGAATGTTCCTCCAATTCACTCAAACCAAGGCTCTGATACCAACTTGTAACAACCAAAAATTTCAACAAAATTTAAACTTTTCAAAAACAACCCATTCTCATAATGTTATTACAAAAAGGTTTTCAATAAATTTATTATCAGAGTATTCCCAAAACCATATTCATAAAACATGAACTCGAGGAGCGGTACGATCACGCCTTTGCCTTGCCACGGTCTCCTGAAGAACCTGAAAAACATTAAACCACAACTGTAAGCCCGAAAGCTTAGTGAGATACCCCCAAAATACCAACCACATATACCATACACATATCATAACAAATTACAGAACAGCCACGCATATCGGGTCTACTGTGTGACTAGTCCGCCGTATCGAGCCTTCAGTCCACCTGGTCCACCCTCCAAGCCTAGTCATGTCCCTCGAGTCTGCAATATGGTTGGTCCGCCCGCACCGGGCCTTCAACCCACCTTGTCCACTCTCTGAGTCTACAGTATGACTGGTCCACCCGCGTCGGGCCTTCAGTCGGCCTGGTCCACTCTCCGACCCTCGGCACGGCTGGTCCGCCCTCGTGGGGCCTACAGCCTATTCGGACCGCTCGTTGGGCCTTCGGAACAACCGGTCTGCCCTAGGTATCTTGGCCTACAGCACAAAGCAGGACCCGCCTCAACCTAACTCCAGTCCAAACATCCATGTGCACATAACATACAATCATATAACAATTCATAGTCAACAAGCCGATCAAGCAGATCACATAACATATCATTACCCTAACCAGGATACCGACCTAACCGGTCACTAGCATAGGATCACCCTACATATCAGGAAACCGACCTTAACCAGGTCTCTAACATATACCATCCTAGCTAACAGGATGCAGACATATCAAAGCAATAATATAACAACGAATACCCGGATCTCAATCCGATAAAGGGCCGGCCTTGGTGCCTTAGACCCTGCCGATATAGTGAGGATAACTCACCTCGCAACTGTTGACTGAAAAGGATATGATCACGTTGCTGCAACATCCGACCCGAACTCCACCACTGTCAATACCCAAAAGACTAAATTCAATAAATACCAATAATTACCAAATTACCCCTGGAAGTCAACTGGTCAACCCTTGGTCAAAGTCAAAGTCAAAGTCTATCCTGACTGACTCTACTCACCGAGTCAACCGATGACCCGCCGAGTCCCCATACACAGAACCTCCTTCAATTCGCAACCCAACTCGCCGAGTCATCCCTTTACTCACCGAGTCACAGCCCTTCCAAAAGAAACTTGGACCCTACGACCAGACTCGTCGAGTCCAAGAA
Source organism: Lactuca saligna (assembly GCF_052625555.1). Taxonomy (NCBI): domain Eukaryota; kingdom Viridiplantae; phylum Streptophyta; class Magnoliopsida; order Asterales; family Asteraceae; genus Lactuca; species Lactuca saligna. The sequence continues at coordinate 178,319,158 of NC_136417.1, read as the reverse complement.
CGGGATCGCCGAGTCTACGACTATCTTCAACCTACTCGCCGAGTTCCAGGCTATCATCATCCAACTCGCCGATTTGTTCTTCCAACTCGCCGAGTTCCATCCTTTCTTCAAGCAACTCACCGAGTCCACCCATGTGACTCGCCGAGTACCACCGGGTCTGAATCCATACAGAGGCTTTCTAAGCCATGCAGATGTTCCAAACCATAGATCTACCCCTCCTAAGGCCATCCATCACGTAAAGTGACAATCTTTACGTGAATCCAAGGGGATCTAGGCATTTTCCCTCTAGGGTTTGGGTTTTGGGACAAGATAGCTCCATCAATCACTCAAAAACAGGGACCTTTATGCATTCTAATCCTCCTCCATTCCAGATCTGAGGTAGCAACCTCAGATCTAACCTCTAAGCTCCAATACATCAAAAGATATGATCTCTAACACCTCCAAAAATGATGAATCTAGATAATAGCAGCTCAAATAATGAAGTAATACCTCAAAAGGATGCTCCAAGAGAAGGTTAATCCGAATCTTTGCAAAGCCCCTTTGATCCAAGTCTCTTCTCCTTCAAGATTTCTTCAACAATCACTTCCCCAAGCTCCACATGCACTCAAATCGTCCACAATCACGTATCTAGGGTTTCTGGACTTCAAGGGAGTTAAAGGAGGCTGGGGAGAGGGTATAATGTCCTTTATATAGGGTTCATCCCCCGAATTTAGGGTTTTCTTCGCACAGTGCCTACTCGTCGAGTCCAGCTTTGGACTCGCCGAGTTGGCCACTTAACACGCGACCTGAGTCGCGACCCTACTCGCCGAGTCCACCCATGGACTCGCTGAGATGCCCTTATACATTTTCACTTTTAGCCCTTCAACTCTACTCTTGATATTACGGGATGTTACAATTTACGACGATCCTTATATCCACGAAAAGGTAACGAGAAGCCCTGCACTTCTATCAACTTTATTCCTCTTGAATCCCACTCGAACATAGATCCAAAATTCATGAAAATCCGACACCATCTCTTTTAACAATATATTTGGGCTCTAAAGCACAAACCAAACTCTTTTATCACACTACCTACCTTACTCATAACCCAAAAAGGCCTAAACCTTTCTCCTTCAAAGCCTCAAAACCTTCTTATATTCGGATTAAGGCCCACGGGCCTTAAATCACAAAACAATCTGGAGTGGGATGTTACACTAAAAGGTTGTTAATTATTGAAGATTAAATATTGAAAATACTAAATGAATTTTGTTAAAATTTTGTAGTTAGATAATCCATTCTCTTTCTCATGAATTGTCATTTTATTTAACGACTTAATGAAACAATAACATTCAGTAGATACAACTTGAATGAATGGGTTCATGTTTTAAGAGGCAATCTCGCGAAAGATATGAAATTATATACACTTAAAGGTCCTAGTCCTAAACTATTTGCTTTGAGCAATAAACCTGAAAATGATACCTATTAAAGGAATCACTATGATGCTAAAGATGCTTCTAACATCCAGTTAGGAATAGTTATTCATGACTTCTAGGAAGTCTTGGATAATTTAAACATATATCTGATGATATAACAGGTGAAGCAAAATTCCAGTAAATATAATGATATTTTATTTAAAGCTACTTTAACCATTCGAATAATGCAAGGTTAAAATAATCACCTTGTGTGATCCAGGAGGCCCATGTTTTATGGACTGAACACCTTTAAGCCAAAGAAATCTACTAAAGCCCACATAGATGGATCTTGTTTCTTTTGTGAAGAAACTGGATACTCAAAGAGGATTTACTCCTCTTATTTGGAAAGAAAGTCTTAAAGGACTAGTACTTCTAGTATCTACTAGATAAAACTCATAATTTTCATATAACACTTAGGTACTTGGTACATCAATGTTAATCTAATATTTGTAAATGGCTTCCAGATATTTATTAAAGAGTAACCAGCTTAGCACAATCAAGTAGGAACTACACTCTCAGAGTTTAATTTATTATTTATGCTTAGAACATAAATTACTTGTAATGTAAAACAATATTTGTTTTGGAACAATGTATATTTCAATTTAGCATGTGTAAATTTATGTCTCGATTATTTTATTCAAGTGTTTGATCATTTACTTAATTGTTTTCCATAACAATAATATTCATATTCTGAAATGATTAACTTCTATTTATGAGACTAGATCCGTTAATATAATTGTAAAGTAAATATCACCATTTTAATAAATAAAATCAAGTTCTATATACAAGCACTTTTGACTTAAACTTGTTTTAAATCAAACTTATCTTTGAAATTGTTATCTTTATTATATAAATGACATTCAGATATTCAAACTTGAAGAAAGGGATCTTTGAAGGAAAATAATGCAGTTTATTTGACATATGGTACCTTATTTATATGTAAAGGATTCTTAATGATATATTCACTAAGGTGTAGAGAAAATAATCCTTTCTGATGAATTTCTGAGATTAAGCACAAGATACCAAGTCAACTTTATTAACAACTATAGTAGTTTTAATTATATTATATTTGGTAAAGCGTAATTGTGAAATCTTTGTTGATGATTTCAAAAGTTAAGATACAAACCAGAAAGAACCATCTAAGGCCTTAATGATAATAAATGATGAATTAAATCTTACTTGGTATGATTTACTTTCTAATCAGTAGAAATATCATCCTTTAATATTTTTTGGGATAATACTTCAATCACTATTAATTGTATCTTGAATACAAATACCAACTAATAAGTAGATTAAAGAATTTATAAGATTTAGTATGGAAAGGCTCTATCCTCATCTTAATGTTTTATGGATTTGAAGCCGATGTTGGACTAAAGTTTCTAAAGCCAAAATCTACTAAATACATATTTGTATAATACTCTAAATGTGGCTTAGATTATTATATACAAACCCACCAAGAATAAATCCTCTTATTCTTGTGAAAGCTAAGTTAGTAGAAAGAAAGCTTCTAATGACAAAGTAAGTGGGAGTTACATGGAACTTGAAGCAACTCAAGAACCATAATCTTATGTAGTAATGGTTGGCACTAGTTTTAATAAGGATTGTTAAACTTGAATAATAGCTATTCACAAACACAAAGCATTAATGGTAGAAATCATCTACGACTTGAGAAATATGGAATCTCTCATTTATGAGCTTTTATTAATGGTTTATGGAAAATCCATCAAGTACCAGGATGCTATGTCAGATATTAAATCTGATAAGTAACTTAGAGTCATGAACATTAGATGTAATCCATGTATGATAATCAAGTACATGCTTGTTTAAAATGTATCCCTATAGGAAGGCTAGAAGGAGTAAATAACTCTTCTAGAAAGAATAAATTACATGGATAACCATGCACATTTAAAGCAAGACTTGTTATAAAAGGATTTTCTCATATTCATGTCATTGACTATTGTCTTCATCATACTCATGACATTGACTGTGATCAACCCTTTTTCACAAGTAGCTATGACTAGATCAATAAGCATATTTTTTTTACTATAAATTCATATTCTTAATATAAGATATAGTAAATAAATTTCAAGAAAGATCGCTTTTTCTTAATAGACATTTACTAGAAGATATCTATATAGATTAGCATGGACGTTTTCTTAATCCACATTATCCTAAAAAAAATGTGTAGAGCTTAAGATTTACTTGTGCATATAAAGAAAACATCTCAATATTGCAATAATCATTTTAATGTAAAACCACAAGGTATATTTTTATATCAAAATGAATATAACATGTGTGTTTACTAAGAACTAGTGGGAGCATAGTGAAATTCCTAATCTTGTATGAATGAGACATACTTAATCATTTAAAATCACATTTTGACTAAGCAATGTCGTTTCACCTTGACTCAGAAAGTGTTTCTAAAATGAAAGACTTAGGAAGGAGAAGATACATGCTTGGAATGTAAAATCTATAAGAGATAAATAAAATGAATGTTAAAAGTTTCATGTCCTTATACATATATTGGCAATATCATGAAAGGGATCAAAACACAAGACTCTTTTAGAGAATTATTGGCATTGTCATATGGCACCATTTTGAGTTAGCCTCAAAAGTACATAGCTCATAGGCTTGGACTAGATGAAATGATTTATAATATATTTCTTTGGCAAATGAATTCATCATTTACGCCATATTATGCATAGGACATGGTATTTGATCATGTTGTAAGCATGTCATAGGATACTAACTGTATACATGGTTAAGTCACTAGATGACTAAGAGAGCATTATAAGAGTACTTTAAAAGAACTAAGAGAATATATATGATACAAATAGTTTAGAAAGGATCTTTATGGAAAGAGCTAGACAAGATGTTAATTTCTAAACAAATATAAATAATTATGAATTATAATTGGATTTTGACTTCATTATGGAATAAAGGGTAAGTCTTGTTGAAATGAGGTCCAAGCAAAACATAATGACACAATCTACTACAAAATAAGAATACACTAGTTGAGAAGGTGAATTCAAATATGATGGGATGAATGAGATCATTGAAAAACTATGTTGATTTCAGCCATTCAAGGATCACATAGAAATCTTTATGATATCGAGAGTATACTTAATCAAGCTAAGAAACTCAATGTCATGAAAGAACACAAATCATATTCTCCAAGATATTTAACTATACTTAGAGTAAAGTTAAGTATGGAGATGATAGTATTCACAGAATTCACACAAATTAAATTTCGTCAGATCCATTGATAAAGTCATTCTTTTGAGCTAAGTATGAGTGGTCACAATTCAGCTATAAGACTTTATTATTCTAGAAATGGGTTTTCGATTTTTGATTTGGTATTTGTATATTGGAACATTATAAAAAAAACTATTAAATAATGTTATGATATATTAGGATATAGTCATCACATTAATACTTGTTGTGTTCTTTATTAACATGTTTAATCCATGAATAATGTTATTATTCTAAAAGTTCATAGTCGGCTATAATTTTGGGAGCAGTTATGAAGTAAGACTAATATGAATTGGATTGCTTGAATCTCACTAGATGCAAGTAGGCAAGTGGTTGTAGCTAAGTTTCATAGGTACATGTCAACGAACTAGTATTAAACTGACCTGCATCAAGATCATCCCATTGATCGATATCATGAATGATACTTGATTAAAAGGTACTATCTTTGTATCCTTAACACCTGAGATGCATAGTGGAACTTAAGTGTAGGGAGTATTGTTCTTTGATATGGTAAAATGTTATTCCTTAACTGGGTAGTCATAAAAGCCATTTTCAGGTATGGTGTGAACGATGCAAGAGGCTTATGTAGTCAGGATGGGATTTGTTCCTCTTATGTGTTGAGAGTTAGACATCTAAGATGCCTTACCAAAAGTTGAACAAGTAATGAGATTGATCATGATCCGTATCTCATGTTTAACATGATCTCTGTAGCAAAGGGATAACTGATAAACTTACCTTGTACACCAATTGTAGCTTGGAAATTTCTTGGAATTGGGCGTTGATAGAATGGCACAAAGTCGTATGTTGTTATGGGTAGTGAAATGTTACTAGACATTCACCACTTTCTATATCAGTCTAATATGGATCTTGCACAAGTGGGATATTGAAAGGTCTAGTATGTTCAAGAGTCATATTAGAGTGATATTGCTAATTAACATATGATACTAATGGGTTACGCTAACAACAACTTGATACAATTGATTATTTATTAAAAATTGGTTTTAATAAATATTTAATAAACTCTTATAATTAAATTGGAAATTATTTATTTCTATGAAATAATAATTTTCATTAGCAAGTAACATTATATATAATTCATATGGTATGAATTAATAAGTCATGCACACCATTTTGGACTAGACAAATTCTTTTTTCATTTACCAAAAGTTCAAGTTTGTATTATATAAACTTGTTTTATAAAATATAAAGTTTTTTGCCTTCTTCCTTTTATTATTTATAAAAATAAGGTTCAAAAAGGAAGAGTATGACTTTTTGATTATTCAAATAAGAGAATGGCTCTTTAAATATTTAAATAAGAGTATGGCTTTTTGAATACTTAAATAAGATAATGGCTCTTTGATTATTTAAATAAGAGTATGGTCTATTGAATAGTTTATTCAAAAGGTAGGGTATTGTTACTATTATAAATACAAGATTTGGGGCTTGCATTTTTGGCAAGTCATTCTTTTGAAGAATGGCCGAAACTATAACCCTCTATCTTACTCTCTATAGTCTTGCTTTTGCATGAAGAGAATACTTGCATTTTTCATGCCCTCTTTAAGTTCATATTGGTTATGAACTTAAATCTTAAGGGTTTAAGAGCTTATGGAATAGCATCTACATCAAGTTGATGTCATTGTTGGTGTCTCAAAGGTTTCACATTCTTCACCAACTTCGCAGCCCCCCAAGAGGACCCAAAGAACAACAAAGGTTGTTATTTCTTCATCCTTTCTTTGGTTGGTGTTTAAATCTTTTTATAACTTGCAAGAAGATCCTTGGTGGGTATAAAAATTTTATGTTATTTCAAAATTTGAAGTCTTCCGTTGTTATATTTTTCTAGTATGTGAAACTATTTTTGAACTAAAACCCAACAAGGTAAACCGAACATCACTGTCTGAAACAATGGAGTCTGGAACCCCATGGCGAGCAACGATCTCATGAGTATACACTTCGATCAACTTCCCGGCCGAAGAACTCTCCTGAATCACCAGGAAGTGGGTACTCTTGGTTAATTGATTCACGATGACCCAAATAACATCGAACCCCTTTTTCGTCTTCGGCAACTTGGTGATGAAATCAATCGAAATATGCTCCTATTTCCACATAGGAACCTTTAGAGGCTATAGCTTGGCATGCGGTCTCTGGTGCTCAGCGTTGACCATCCTGTAGGTCATGCACCTCTCCACGTCCCAGGCGATCTCCCTTTTCATTCACGACCACCAACAGCTTAATCTCAGATCTAGATACATCTTGGTGGCCCATAGATGGATTAAAAAACAAGACTTAGGAGCCTCCTCCAACACAATATGTCTGACCTGACCATTTAACATCCTGTTGAATTAATAAATAAATAGATAAATTTTGATGAACAAATAGTCGCAATAATTCATATTATGTAGGATATTATTGATTTTGGGGAGTCAAATGTTATATATTGGAGTATCTGGGATTTTTTTAGAAATCGGGGTTTAAATGTATGTCTTGGGTTAGTTTCGTAAATATTTATACAGGCAGGGTATAATTGGCGAATTATTGGGACTCAAATTGAAGATATTTCAGAAGCTTAGGGGTTGTTTGGTAAATATTAGACTTAATTTGTAAAGGATTTCGCGAGAGTGGGTTAAAAAGGTAAATTTTGGACTTAAAATGAAAAGAGTTAGGGGAGCAGGGGTATAAAGAGTAAATTTTGGGCCTTTATTGCAAAAATGTTTATGGGGAGGGACTAGTTCTGCCATTATGGAAAACTTTTAAGATGGGGCGGGTATTTAAAGGTTGGCAAACGCTAACCCTAAAGTGAAGTCATCGGCCGCCACCCTTATTCCTCCTATTTGTGGCCGCAAACCACATGACCCTCCTTACCACCGTTCGTTTGCTGTCGAAGTCGGAGAACCACCAGCAACGCCATCGTCCCACTTATCTGTTGCCTGTCGCCAAGCATCGCTATCCATAACTCCGTTGTTGGACGTCACGATGTGGGGCTATAAACGACGAGTTGTTAGCCGTGAGCAGCCAAGGAGTTTCTGGTGGGCCTAACCGGCACCTCTCTCTCTCTCTCTCTCTCTCTCCCTCTCTCTCTTTGTAGTCGTTTCTCTCGGTGTTGGACGTCACGAACATCGTTGCTGCTGCTGTAGGTTATTGTTCTATTATGGTCATTTCCTCGGTGATGTATTGCCACCGTTTCCCGACCGTAAACACCTCTCTACCTCCGTTTGCAGCCATGACTGTCATAAACCGCCATTGTCGTCGTTGTTTAGTTCTTCTCCCACTACTATGGTCATCATCCGCCACCCCGAGGAGGCTGCTTTGGTGTGTGTTGTTGCTGTTGCTACTTGCGGTGCATGTGTGTGTACTCGGTTGGCTAGAAAACCCCGAAATGACCACCATGGCTGCCAACCATGGTGGTTGTCGCCTCTACTTTGGTTCTGCCACCACCGGCCACCACAAGGGGGGTTGTAGGTGTATGTCCATGTTTGTTAGTGTGTATATTTTTGGATTCAACCATTGTAAGTATATTTAGCAAAATATTAATGAAAGAAACCCATAACCACCACCGTGAGGTGGTGGCTGCCGCCACCGGCCGTTATGTCGGGTGGCAGTGTGCTTTGACTTGTCGTGTTTGATTCGGTTGGGATGCTTGAAAATCTAATGGGCCTAATGGACCCTAATAGATCAAAGGACCTAGCTATTGGGCCTATTGGGCTATGATGGATTAGAAACCCTAAATAGGGTTTGGAAAACCCTAATACCATGATACCCTAATTTGGGATTTATCGGGACCGCATCGGAATTATTTAATGAACTCAAAATATTAATTAATAATCATTGCAAATTAACCTAATGCCACATGGGACTTAATGTATTAAGTCCTTAATGGGTTGAGTAGGGTCACTTAACCCTAATCATCATTTTATGTGAAACCCTAAATTCACTTGGGCCTTCAGTTGGGCCTTTCCATTGGGCTTTGGTAACTGGATTATTAATGGGCCATCGAGGATTAATCATATGGATTAGAATATTTTGATGGGCCTAGGGTAAGGCCCATATGAGGGTGTGGGCCCAATTTGGAAAAACAGGCCATAGATGGGCCATAGTTTGGGCCTTCATGATTTCCAGATATTGGGCCATTAGAAATACCAAATGTTGCACTGGACTTTTTGGTTGGGCCTTTGAATAAGAGATGTAAAGTTTTGGGCCCAATTTGGAAAATTGGGCCATATGTTGGGCTTTGAGCCATAGTTGGACTTTAGGGCCTTTAAATTGGGCCTTAGGCTTAAATCAAGCCAAGTTAGGGGTAAAGTGGTCTTTTACCCCAAGTTCGGGAACCTGTCAACCAGCACTGAAGTTTTATCTACAGGACTTCAGCAATGCCAGGTGAGTCTTCTCACCATACCAATGGGTCTAAGGCACCAAGGCCGGCCCATTTTGTAAAGATGTGTGGTATATTTATTGTGTAAACTTGTGTGGTACACTAGTTGATGTAGTGATATGTGGTATGCCAGTCCATTATATTCTTCATACTATGCTATGCTATGCTTTTTTTGTGATATTTTCATGAAAGACCATGGGGGAGCTCATGGCACTTGGATGTAAGACCATGTGTGGGAGCCCATGGATATCCGGCAGGAAAAGACCATGGGGGAGCCCATGGCAATTAGGTGTAAGACAATGTGGGGGAGCCCATGGCATCCTTATGTAGGGATACATGGTAGAGATAACTTTCGTAGCTAATATGTTATGCGGTAGAGATAGCTTTTGTTGCTAACATGATATGTGGTAAAGTTAGCTTTTATAGCTAATGTGTTATGTGGTAGAGATAGATTTTATAGCTAATATGATATGTGGTAAGTGGTATAGATAGCTTTTAAAGGTAATATGTTACTATGACTAGATCAATAAGGATATTTTTTACTATAAATTCATATTCTTAATATGAGATATAGTAAATAAATTTCAAGAAAGATCACTTTTTCTTAATAGACATCTACTCGAAGATATCTATATAGATTGGCACGGAGGTTTTCTTAATCCACGTTATCCTAAAAAAATGTGTAGAGCTTAAGATCTACTTGTACATATAAAGAAAACATCTCAATACTGCAATCATCATTTTAATGTAAAACCACAAGCTATGTTTTTATATCAAAATGAATAGAACGTGTGTGTTTACTAAGAACTAGTGGGAGCATAGTGAAATACCTAATCTTGTATGAATGAGACATACTTAATCATTTGAAATCACATTTTGACTAAGCAAGGTCATTTCACCTTGACTCAGAAAGTGTTTCTAAAATGAAAGACTTAGGAAGGAGAAGATACATTCTTGGAATGTAAAATCTATAGGAGATAAATAAAATGAATGTTAAAAGTTTCATGTCCTTATACATATATTGGCAATATCTTGAAAGGGATCAAAACACAAGATTCTTTTGGAGAATTCTTGACATTGTCATATGGCACCATGTTAAGCTAGCCTCAAAAATACATAGCTCATTGGCTTGGACTAGATGAAATGATTTATAATATATTTGCTTGGCAAATGAATTCATCATTTACGCCATATTATGCATAGGACATGGTATTTGATCATGTTGTAAGCATGTCATAGGATACTAACTGAATACATGTTTAAGTCACTTGATGACTAAGAGAGCATTATAAGAGTACTTTAAAAGAACTAAGAGAATGTATATGATACAAATAGTTTAGAAAGGATCTTGATGGAAAGAGCTACACAAGATGTTAATTTCTAAACAAATATAAACAATTATGAATTATAATTGGATTTTGACTTCATTATGGAATAAAGGGTAAGTCTTGTTGGAATGAGGTCCAAGAAAAACATAATGACACAATCTACTACAAAATAAGAATACACTAGTTGAGAAGGTGAATTTAAATATGATGGGATGAATGAGATCATTGAAAAACTATGTTGATTTTAGCCATTCAAGGATCACATAGAAATCTTTATGATATCGAGAGTATACTTAATCAAGCTAAGAAACTCAATGTCATGAAATAACACAAATCATATTCTCCAAGATATTTAACTATACTTAGAGTAAAGTTAAGTATGGAGATGATAGTATTCACAGAATTCACACAAATTAAATTTCGTCAGATCCATTGATAAAGTCATTCTTTTGAGCTAAGTATGAGTGGTCACAATTCAGCTATAAGACTTTATTATTCTAGAAATGGGTTTTCGATTTTTGATTTGGTATTTGTATATTGGAACATTATAAAAAAAACTATTAAATAATGTTATGATATATTAGGATATAGTCATCACATTAATACTTGTTGTGTTCTTTATTAACATGTTTAATCCATGAATAATGTTATTATTCTAAAAGTTCATAGTCGGCTATAATTTTGGGAGCAGTTATGAAGTAAGACTAATATGAATTGGATTGCTTGAATCTCACTAGATGCAAGTAGGCAAGTGGTTGTAGCTAAGTTTCATAGGTACATGTCAACGAACTAGTATTAAACTGACCTGCATCAAGATCATCCCATTGATCGATATCATGAATGATACTTGATTAAAAGGTACTATCTTTGTATCCTTAACACCTAAGATGCATAGTGGAACTTAAGTGTAGGGAGTATTGTTCTTTGATATGGTAAAATGTTATTCCTTAACTGGGTAGTCATAAAAGCCATTTTCAGGTATGGTGTGAACGATGCAAGAGGCTTATGTAGTCAGGATGGGATTTGTTCCTCTTATGTGTTGAGAGTTAGACATCTAAGATGCCTTACCAAAAGTTGAACAAGTAATGAGATTGATCACGATCCGTATCTCATGTTTAACATGATCTCTGTAGCAAAGGGATAACTGATAAACTTACCTTGTACACCAATTGTAGCTTGGAAATTTCTTGGAATTGGGCGTTGATAGAATGGCACAAAGTCGTATGTTGTTATGGGTAGTGAAATGTTACTAGACTATGTTGTTATGGGTAGTGAAATGTTACTAGACGTTCACCACTTTCTATATCAGTCTAATATGGATCTTGCGCAAGTGGGATATTGAAAGGTCTAGTATGTTCAAGAGTCATATTAGAGTGATATTGTTAATTAACATATGATACTAATGGGTTACACTAACAACAACTTGATACAATTGATTATTTATTAGAAATTGGTTTTAATAAATATTTAATAAACTCTTATAATTAAATTGGAAATTATTTATTTCTATGAAATAATAATTTTCATTAGCAAGTAACATTATATATAATTCATATGATATGAATTAATAAGTCATGCATACCATTTTAGACTAGACAAATTCTTTTTTCTTTTACCAAATAGTTCAAGTTTGTATTGTATAAACTCGTTTTATAAAATATAAATTTTTTGCCTTCTTCCTTTTATTATTTATAAAAATAAGGTTCAAAAAGGAAGAGTATGACTTTTTGATTATTTAAATAAGAGAATGGCTCTTTAAATATTTAAATAAGAGTATGACTTTTTGATTACTTAAATAAGATAATGGCTCTTTGATTATTTAAATAAGAGTATGGTCTATTGAATAGTTTATTCAAAAGGTAGGGTATTGTTACTATTATAAATACAAGATTTGGGGCTTGGATTTTTGGCTAGTCATTCTTTTGAAGAATGGCCGAAACTATAACCCTCTATCTTACTCTCTATAGTCTTGCTTTTGCATGAAGAGAATACTTGCATTTTTCATGCCCTCTTTAAGTTCATATTGGTTATGAACTTAAATCTTAAGGGTTTAAGAGCTTATGGAATAGCATCTACATCAAGTTGATGTCATTGTTGGTGTCTCAAAGGTTCTACAATCTTCATCAACTTCGCAGCCCCCCAAGAGGACCCAAAGAACAAGAAAGGTTGTTATTTCTTCATCCTTTCTTTGGTTGGTGTTTAAATCTTTTTATAACTTGCAAGAAGATCCTTGGTGGGTATAAAATGTTTATGTTATTTCAAAATTTTAAGTCTTCCGTTGTCATATTTTTCTAGTATGTGAAACTATTTTTGAACTAAAACCCAACAAGGTGAACCGAACATCACTGTCTGAAACAATGGAGACAAGAACCCCATGGCGAGCAACGATCTCATGAGTATACACTTCGATCAACTTCTCGGGCGAAGAACACTCCCGAATCGCCAGGAAGTGGGTACTCTTGGTCAATTGATTCACGATGACCCAGATAACATCGAACCCCTTTGTCGTCTTCGGCAACTTGGTGATTAAATCCATCGAAATCTGCTCCTATTTCCACATGGGAAGCTTTAGAGGCTATAGTTTGGCATGCGGCTTCTGGTGCTCAGCTGTGACCATCCTGCAGGTCATGCACCTCTCCATGTCTCAAGCGATCTCCCTTTTCATACACGACCACCAACAACTTAATCTCAAATCTAGATACATTTTGGTGGCCCTGGGATGGATTAAAAAATAAAACTTATGAGCCTCCTCCAACACAATATGTCTGACCCGACCATGTAACATCCTGTTTAATTAATAAATAAATAGATAAAATTTGATGAACGAATAGTCGCAATAAATTCATATTATTTAGGATATTATTGATTTTGGGGAGTCAAAAGTTATATATTGGAGTATATGGGATTTATCTTGTAAATATTTTTAGAAGTCGGGGTTTAAATGTAAGCCTTGAGTTAGTTTCGTAAATATTTATAAAGGCATGGTATAATTGTCGAATTATTGGGACTCAAATTGAAGAGATTTCAGAAGCTTAGGGGTTGTTTGGTAAATATTAGACTTAATTTGTAAAGGATTTCGGGAGACTAGGTTAAAAAGGTAAATTTCAGACTTAAAATGAAAAGAATTGGGGGAGCAGGGGTACAAAGAGTAAATTTTGGGCCTTTGCTACAAAAATGTTTATGGGGAGGGACCAGTTCTGCCATTATGGAAAACTTTTAATATGGAGCGGGTATTTAAATGTTGGTAAACCCTAACCCTAAAGTGAAGTCATCGGTCGCCACCCTTATTCCTCCTGTTTGCAGCCGCAAACCTCGTGACTCTCCACATTGCCGTTCGTTTGCTGTCGAAGTCCGAGAACCACCAGCAACACCATCGTCCCACTTCTCTGCTGCCTGTCGCCAAGCATCGCTATCCATAACTCCGTTGTCGGACATCACGCTGTGGAGCTATGAACGACAAGTTGTTATTTGTGAACAACCAAGGAGTTTCCAGTGGGCCTAACCGCTACCTCTCTCTACCTCTCTCTTTCTTTCTCTCTCTCTCTCTCTCTCTCTCTCTCTCTCTTTCTCTCTTTCTCTCTCTCTCTCTCTCTCTCTCTCTCTCTCTCTCTCTCTCTCTTCCAATCGTTTCTCCTGGTGTTGGACGTTGCGAACGTCGTTGCTGCTGCTGGAGGTTATTGTGTTACTGTGGTCGTTGCCTCGGTGATGGATTGCCACCGTTTCCCGGCCGTAAACACCTCTCTACCTCCGTTTGAGGTCATGACTATCGTAAACCGTCGTTGTCGCCGTCGTTTAGTTCTTCTCCCACTGCTCCGGTCATCATCCGCCACCCCAAGGAGGCTGATTTGGTGTGTGTTGTTGATGTTGCTAGTTGGGGTGCGTGTGTGTGTTCATTGGCTAGAAAACCCCAAAATAACCACCATGGCTGCCAACGATGGTGGTTGTCACCTCTACTTTGGTTCTGCCTCCACCGACCACCACAAGGGGGGTTGTGTGTGTATGTTCGTGTTTGTTAGTGTGTATATTTTTGGATTCAAGCATTGTAAGTATATTTAGCAAAATATTAATGTAAGAAACCCATAACCACCACCGTGAGGTGGTGGCTGCCACCATCGGCCGCCGTGTCGGGTGGCAGTGTGCTTTGACTTGTCATGTTTGATTCGGTTGGGATGCGCTAAACTCTAATGGGCCTAATGGACCCTAATTGATCAAAGGACCTAGCTATTTGGGCCTATTGGGCTAAGATGGGTTGGTTTACAGTTTTGGGGGACTTACTAAGCTTTGTGCTTATGGTTTACAGTTTTGGTTTCAGGTTTAATCGATTTGGAAATGAAAGGCTCGGATTGATCGCAGTGCACACACCTATGATTTCTGCAATGAATGATTTTGGGATGAACTCTGATAAACGATTTACTTAACGATCATTTGAAATGTTTGTAGTAAATGGTATCTATGTTTTAGCTAAATTAAAAATGAAAATTTTATCCTTGATTTTTGGGTCGTTGCAGACCAGCCATATGAATCCATACCCGACCACAACGGTTCAACAATCCACGACTATCCGGAACAAATATGGCGATCTCACCCTTGATCTTCTCTATCTTCCAGTTCTCTTCCTGAACACCCTTAACTGGATCCTCCCTTATTAGTCCCAAAAGCAGAGAATCCACTGATATCCTCGTACACGATACCCTAATTGAAGACCCAACCGACTTGCAACTCATAGCATCCACCATCACGTTCACTTTACCCGGATGGTAATGGATCTCGCAGTCATTATCCTTGACTGCATCCAGCTACCTGCGCTGCCTCATGTAGTCCATGTAAATAGTACAACGGACCCCATAAAGATAATGCCTCTGAATCTTGAGGGCAAAAACCACTGCCCCCAACTCCAGATCATGCGTGGGATACCTCATCTCATGCGACTTTAGCTGCCACGAAGCATATGCTATCACTCGTCCTCTCTGCATGAGGACTGCCCCCAAACCAGTGATGGAAGCATCACAAAATACCACGAAATCCTCAATTCCTTCTTGGAGGGTCAAAACCGGGGCCTCACATAGTCTCTTTCGAAGGGTCTCAAATGTTGTTTGCTGCTCAGGGCCCCATTGGAAATCCACCCCCTTCCTCATTAGACGAGTGAGGGGTACTGTAATCTTGGAGAAGCCCTGAATTAATCGATTCGATTAATTTTTTATGTTGATGATTCTGTGAGTTTTGATCTATTTTCTTATTTTCTTTATATTTTGTGTTGGTTGTAAAATAAGTTTAAGAACATTGTAAATAATTCGATAAAATGTTGTAATTTACTAATATAGTGATTTTTTTTTTCTATAAAAAGTTTTACGAAAATTATATAAAAGAAGTCAACAGGTTGTAATAATTTGTACATTTTTGTAAAAAGGGTTATACAAATAATTGTAAAAAAAGATCTTATTTTTGTAATAAAAAATTTTATGAAAGCATGCTCCAACGATTACACACAACTTAACATATTTGCATCTTTGGTATATTACTCTACTAAGGGCCGGTCCAAATGATCATCAACCCAGGCGACCGTTCAGGACCCACGTCTTCAGGAGGTTCAAAATTTTTAGGCTATGTAGTGGGTATATATATATATATATATATATATATATATATATATATATATATATATATATATATATATATATATATATATATATATATATATATATATATATATAAAATACCTAAATAATTTTTAGGGTCTAAAGTTAATTCAAAATCAAACTAGCTCAAAACATAAACAATTTAACTTGTTTGTTATTACTAATTGAAGGCGTTGATAGTGAAAAATAAATTATATTTTTTTTAATTTTTATTATATTTGTTTTTAATAAGTCAATTTTTTCTTTTCGTCCTGTACCCCATACACATATGGACCGGCCTTAACTCTACTATTATGTGGTTTCAATTGTAGCTAATACATAGGATACCATACACATATGGTAGCTAATACATAGGATACCATACACATATGGACCGGCCTTAACTCTACTATTATGTGGTTTCAATTGTAGCTAATACATAGGATAATTACAATCAGTATGTCATAATGTTATTCGTAAAAGATACTTTATACCTTTTATTATGTAACAACGAAATTATGTAAAGTATTCGTGAACATTGACTTTCATGAAAGCATGTTCCAAACATTATGGTTTGATGACTTATCGTTTGATGGCTTATCGTGTAAGTATCAAATAAACAATTATAATGAGTATTTATTTGACAGATATAGTAATGCTTGAATAGTTTGAATTATAATAGGAGTTACCGTCAAGTTTTGAAATTCATGAATGATTAACCAAGATGTATTAAGTGCAATAATAAATAAGAATGAGGAAATTACTTGGATAATAAATGACGAACATAAAAAGTATTTAAGAAAAATGACTGATTGTATTAACTTTTGAAGTGATACACGAAATGTTGGTCGATACATTGGTTTGACTTGCCTATTTATAAACTAAGAGTAAAAATGTAAAAATCCAAGGGAACGAATAGTACAACATGTATGTAAAATGATCATGTTGATTTTGTTCATTGATCTATAAAAAAAAAAACATAAGACAAAAACAATCACTTTCTTGGATGAGCTTTGCTTCGGATAGACTTCAACTACAATTAGACCGGATGGACAATTTCTTGGGATCATATGAACACCGCATAGCTTAGGGTCATTTGTCATGTTCTATCTATATATAGATACATGTATATTTATTTCTAAAAGTTATATTATACTATAAAAACAATAGATAAACAAACTAAATAAAAAGAATGAAAAATAGCGGTATTTGAAATTAAAGAAGAGGATAATTATTAAGGAAAATGATTTAAAAGAATAATATATTTTTTATTTGTATATATTTTGTCACTCAATGTTTTTTTTGTCCACATTTTACCATTTAATTTATTTTTTTTTCACATTTAGTCATTATAACCGGGTTAAAGCCTGAAAAATAACATGATAGTTAATATATTTTTTTTTACCAAAGGGTTTGTAGCCCATCGGTATCAGGTGGTGCCCTCATTCTTTGAGATCGATGGTTCAAGTCCCGTCGTGGACATATGTGGAATAGGTGTTGTTAGCTTAGGAGTAGATTAGATTTGCCGGTTCAAAAAAAAAAAGTTAATATATTTTTTAGTTTGTAAACATTTAGTCCTTAATATTTTTCTATACATTTAGTCCTTATAATCGATTTCTTCAGATTTTACTCATGACATCCTACATAAAACAATCATTAATTAGGTGTTTTCATACATGGCTCCTCCTTCATTTGTATTAGTAACCTGATATACAAATCGATCAAATAATATTGGTGTCCTAGTTTTCTCCAAGTAGAAGATGTCGCCGTCTTCGGTTTCATCTATATTTATAACAGACAACAAATTCTTTGTCTTGGAAGTGCAAATTCGAGTTAAGGGGAAGCAATCATAAAGAATCTCATTATCTACTGTAGAGATAGATGAAACTTTTTTCTAGTGTGTTGTTTCGTTTTGGAAGTGCAAATTCGAGTTAGGAGGAAACAATCACCAAAAAAATCTCGTTGTCTACTATGGAGATTATTGACGCCGAATACGAAGACATCTTCTACTTGGAGAAAACTATACCACCAACATTATTTGACCGATTTATGAATTAGATTACTGATTTAAGTGAATGACGAGCAAGAATGAGAACACATCATTAATGATTGTCTCACGTAGGATGTCATGAGCAAAATTAGAAGAAAACGGTCATAAGGACTAAATGTATACAAAAAATATTAATGACTAAATATATACAAACTGAAAAATATATTACCTTAAAAAAACCCATATGAATTAAAAAATATATTATGTTTTTAAATTATTATCCCTAATTTTTATTCAAGTTTAATAATAAAATATTACGAGTGACCGTACTAAAAAAATATAATGCAACAATTAAAAAGCGACACTTCAAATATTTTTTGGTTTTTATTCTAAAGGAACATTTAAGTGTTGCATTAAAATGCCTCATCAAACATTTTTTTTAAAAGTGGGATTTTTTATTCAAAACACCTAACATTTCAAGAAAGTGTTGTAACAAGTTTGAATGTAATATTAATCTTTTTCAAGGAATTATTTTCATTTAGTTATCAATAATGCATATAATTACTATTTGTATGTATAAACACAAATGCGTGTCATAAAAGAAGACGACACGCATTTGTGTGTCGTAACTTTACGACGCATATTTATTAAAGCCCCTGTCAAGAAAAGTCATATTATAAATGAAGATGACACACATTTTTGTGTATTGTAAATTTAAATGTTAAAAAAATATTTATAGATTTACTAATTTTCAAGTTAAATTTGCATTTAATGTCTCATAATAGAAAATAAATTACCATATACAAAAAATACAATCCATTGCACAGAATTTAATGTCATACAATAATCGTTCCAATAGTAGAAAAATGTAATACATAAAATGCTAAAGAGGTGAAAGTCATCAACAAATAAAAGTCATCAACAAATAATATCCTAACTACTTTACTTGAGACTACACACATCAACAAGACCTGCAAATTTGAATAAGGACCATTGTTTTAATCCATCAAAAAATGGGTGGGCACATGTCTACAACTGGAAAACATTAAAGAGTATATCTTGATGATCTCAACAAGCTGATCTACACCACTTTCACTAGGAAAAAGAGGTTGTAAATGTTCATAACTTACAAAGATCTGAAAAAGCTTTGTTAAAAGATTGTAACTTTATAAAATCCTAAGCCACAAGACCACACATAAAAAAGGAACAAAAACTAAAATATAACTACAAGTAAATTACAAAAATGGTCCCCACGCTTTTTGATTTTTACTGTGTTTGGTCCATATTCGAAACATTTTCTCAACTATGGTCCTTATTTGAAGGCTTCACATGATCACATCAGTTATGGCCCCTGATTCTTCAAAAAAAAAAAACCAAAATCGATAGGAACCATGAAATAAGAACCAAAAATGAAAAGGGTTTCAATTGTGGACTAAGCAAGGTAAAATTTAGAAATAACAAGGACCGCATTCGTAATTTACTCTATGTAACACCATAAATTTTCAAACAATTTTTCTTTTTCATTTTTAAAATCATGTAATTCCCATAACACATTTCACAAAAATCTCATTAATTTAATTTACAAAACACAACTCCATAATTGTTTGATTAATACTCCAGGATCATCAAAACATAACTCCTTCTATGGTGTGTACAATCAATCCGGTGCCTTCCCACGATCCTGAGAAAACCTGAAACACATATCACATAACACAGTAAGCACGAAGCTTAGTGAGTTCCTCATAATACCACATACAACACGTAAGCCACTCGAGGCTATAAATGTGTAAGACCTTCCGGTCTATGTGTCTCAGTGGGACCCTCCAGTCCCACGGCTCGTTGGACCCTTCGGTCCGGTCTGGTTGGGACCCTTCAGTCCCATGGCTCGTTAGACCCTCTGGTCCGGTCTGGTTGGGACCGTCTGGTCTCACAGCTAGTTGGACCCTCCGGTCTAGTTTAAGTGAGAACCCTCCGGTCTCATAGTTCGTTGGACCCTTCGATCCGGTCTAAGTATCACATATTACACAGAAAATGCATATCTCAAGCTAGCACATAAGACCCTCTGGTCACACATAATTACCACTCTAGGTAAAGTATAGTGAGAAGACTCACCTCAGATGATGAACAACCCCTATAAAGGTTGTTTCTACGCACCGGCCTCTAACCCTATGACAAACCTGTTGGAATAGTGTCTAAGGCTGCAACTATATTAGGCAAGTATTTGACCCGATTGTGCATGGTCCTTTTGGGTTGCCTTCACCATAGCAACTTGGTAGGATGATTTATTATGAGAGAATAGATATTATTAATATATTATGAGAATAATATAAGGAATAATAATATAGTTATTTGATTAATATAAGTCATAGATTAATTAGTATTAATTTGGTGACTTAAGGAGATTAATTAACTAAGAGGGTATAAACTGTCAATTGTTTGATAGTTAAACTTTAGACTGTAAATCCTTATTGATAAAGGATTGGACGATTTCTAGGGCTAGGATAAGCCAAAATCGTCCAAAGGGTTATCAAGGAAAGGATATGGATTAACTTAAAGTCTAAGTTATCCAACTAGGGTTTAAGCTGTAACCCTTAAGGAGTCTGCAAGTATAAATAGACCCTATGGCTGAGGGAATTCAACACATCATCTAAGGTAGAGAACCCCTGGCCGAATTTCACCTCTCTCCTCTCTCTCAAATCATCCTCTTTGCTAGTTGGTGTTTGTAAGCCATTAGACGAGTGATAATTGTGACTCTAGAGCTCCAAGACAACAAGATCAAACAAGAGAATCAAAGGTATGTTTCTAGATCTCGTTTTGTATTGTTCTTACACCTAATAAGTCATTAGAAGTCTTGGATTCAAAGCATGTTTAATAGAGAAACCTAGATCCAAGCATTAGGGTTTGTATACGCACTTAGGAATGTTCTTATGTACAAAACCCATTAGTGGTATCAGAGCCTTGATTGGTTTCTATTAAATTGATGCTTGAATGTATGAATCTTAACTGAAAAATTCGATTTTTATGTTTCTGAGTCATGGACTCGGCGAGTCTCATAGTGGACTCGGCGAGTTGGCCTGACTCGGCGAGTCCAGTATGGGTACTCGGCGAGTCTGAGCGTCAGGATTAGCCAAAAACGGGATTTTTTCATATTTATCTTATGGAAACTTACCTTAATCATATTAGATCAACCCTAATCCGATTTTATGATATATATGACTATATTTTTGATCTAATTGAAGATAATTATGAATTAATAAAATATTTGATTTCCTTATATGATAATTATTAATCAAATATGGATAATTATGTGATTTAGATTATTTGTTATTTGATCCTTTATGTTTTAAATGTTTAAAACTAGTCCTCAAGTTTTGAAATTTATGTTTTGGGATTAAAATTTTAATTTAGACAATTTAAATTTCAAACGCTAGAATTTTACAAGTTTAAAATACAACCCTATACTAATATAATGCTAATGGGTCACACTAACAACAACTTGATACAATTGATTATTTATTAGAAATTGATTTTAATAAATACTCAATAAAACTCTTATAATTAAATTAGAAATTATTTATTTCATGGAAATAATAATTTTCATTAGCAAGTAATATTACATAATTCATATGGTATGAATTAATAAGTTGTGTAAAAGTTTTTGGACTAATTGAAACTCTTTTGTTTTTTACTCAAATGACAAATTTTATATTTTATAAAACTTGGTTTTATAAAATTTAAACTTATTACTTCCTTTCTTTAATCATTTTTTGGAAATTGATAAAAAGAAGAAGAGTATGGGCTTTCAATTAGTTTATTGAAAAGAAATGAAGCATGGGAGACATGTTTATGACATGGGGACATAAGTGCTTAAAGTGTTAAGACCTAGTGGTTAATACTTTCACTTTATGCATATAAATAAGAGGCTTTCATTCTTGAAATGTTGCTCATTCTCTTCCTCTTAAAACCATAACATGCTTAGAGCATGTTACTCTCACCTTTTGTTCTTCATTTCTTCAAGAACACTTGCATCTTCATGCCTTCTTTAAGTCCATATTGGTTATGAACTTAAAGCTTAAGGGTTTAAGAGTATATGGACTAGCATCTACATCAAACTAAGTCATTGTTGGGGTCTCAGAGGTTCCATACTCTTCATCAACTTCCAAGCCTGCCAAGAGGACCCAAAGAACTACACAGGTTGTCCTTTCTTCACCTCTTCTTTGGTTGGTGTTTAAATCTTTCTACAACTTGCAAGAATATCCTAGGTGTATAAAATTGTTTATCTTATTGCAAAATTTTAAAGTGTTCGCTGCCATATTTTTCTAATTTATGAAACTATTTTTTGAACTAAAACCCATTTGTATCAGAGCCGCCTTGCAAGTTTGGTTCGATTGTTTTGATTTTCGGTAATCTTAATTTTTGGAGAATATGGATAACTTTTTTTCTATAAAAATAGTTCATACATATTTTCTATGAAAACTTTTTATTTGTTATTTTACGTGATAAAAGCTTCATGCAACTTTTTTCATTTAAAGTTGTCTTCGAAAAACAAATGTTGTTTTATGTGTATATTGATGTATATGATGTGCATAATCTAGCCAATGACCATTATCTTTGTTGTGCTGTTATGTTGGTTGTTTAATAAAATTGGATGTAATAATTCATTTATTCATATGGTATGTAATAAATTAAATATGATAGTTTTCTTGTTTATTTTTGTAAAGTAATAGATTAGTTTTTAGAAAATTTGTACAAAAATGTAACAATAAATGAAGTTGGAACCATTTTTTGAAGACAAGATAGCAATTTTCGAATCTAAAAGGTGTGTAGGATTTTCAGTGACATTTTTCTAAAAAGTGTCACTAATGTTGTTTATCAAGGGTTGTTGGCTTTTAGCGACAGTTGCTGAATTTTAGCATTCAATAAGTTTTTCCGATCTTTTGCAAGCAGTATGTGTTTACTCAAGTGGGAGCTTCTTCAACAGCATTACAACAATATTTTTAGTCTCCTTAAATGTCCCTTTAGAAATGGACTTGACATATTTTTTGTTGGCTCACAAAAATGTCATTAGTTGGTTATACTTATGCACATACCTTTTTATACATATTTGTGTCGTTTATTTTATGCAATTATTATGTGTGATTGATAAATTAGTTTTTCACATGAAAAATAATTTTGAACAAAATAAACATCACATGGAGTTTGGGTTTTCAAAATTGGACATAAAATGTTACAAGTTATTATTTTAAAATAAAACCCGGATTTATAAAATCATTAATAACGATAAAATTTGAAATACTCAATTATAAGTTTTAGGATGGTGATATTTGTAACTTATACAAACTCCAAATATATAAGTAATAAAATGAAGTTTTATTAAATATATAAAATATTCAAATGCACTCGAAAATAATACCAGTTATTAAAACTTAATTGCATCAGATTATATAAAAACTAGCTTTTTATATAGATCTTTAAAGGTAATTTTCTTTTGAAAATGGATACCATGGTTTATTATATGCATGTAATAACCATGATATCATATGCTTTTAAACTAAAATTAGAAAAGATATAAAGACCTTTCTTTACAAACTTCAAATCTATATAATCCTTTTCAAAAACACTCGCACATCTCTTGTATGAACTAGTGGGATAAAGGATACCTAACCACTTAGTGTTGTCTCTTAATGGACGGGGTGTCTTTGCGATTTCTATAACCATGTTATAGGCCGATTACACAAGTTTTTTAAATTGGATGATTTGATCGGAAATATTTTGTGATAAAGGATACCTAAACAAGAGAGTTCTGAGGCATAGATGGGATCAAATATCTCTAATTAAATTTATTATTAGAGATCCGATAAATCTAAGAAATTTATAGCAAGATATAATTGATAATCGATATCTACTGGGTTGAATCCAAATAGATTGGATAAAGGATACATAACCATTTATTTATTTTTTTGCAACTTGGATCCTAGACTTTGATAATTAATGTTTTTAGAAACTAAAAGGGTATTAATTAATAAAGATTAAATATTGAAAATACTAAATGAATTTTGTTAAAATTTTGTAGTTAAATAATCCATTCTCATTATCATGAATTGTCATTTTCTTTAATGACTTAATGAAACAATAATATTCAATAGATACAACTTCAATGAATGGGTTCATGCCTTAAGAGATAATCTTGTAAGAGATATGAAATTGTATACACTTAAAGGTTGTAGATGTGATTAATTGAGTGTATGAAAGAAATCAGAGTAAACAATGTAATTGGAACACCATAAGTAAATAAGATCTTGATTCAGCTTATTTATACTTTCAACATAAAAAGAGAGTGTTTAGACATAATTACACCAAAAGTTCTATCCAAATCGGAGTACATCTCCTATTTATAGGAGAACAGAAAGTATACAAAAAATACTAAGGGATCGACATTTAGACTTTGAAACTAAAATACCTTATTAAATAGATTACAAAATATTCGAAACTGACTGAATAAACTTCGACACATTACAACATATTTAACTCAACATTCTCTTCCTTTGTAATCAGTGTCGAACTTTAGTTTGTGAGAATTTGAGCAGCAAAATGCATCATCCTTCGAATTTCGGTGTACCAGCTCATCACCTTCTTCAATTCAACTTTATCTCCTTCACTGTTCTTTTTACTGTTGTTCATACGAACAATAAAGTTCGTATACTGAGTTGTTGTATATCTTTCAACTTCCAAAGCTTGAAATAAAAATCTTTTTGCTTTTCGCTTATTGTCTTTTCCCAAAAAGACTAACCCCATTATCTTTAAACAAATTTCTCCATTAGCAAACTTCTTAAGTTCAACTTGAGACTTCACAACTTCCCTATCCACTTTTACTTCATTTCCCAATGGAGTAGATAGCTCTATATCGGTCAAGGCTAGACACTCATAGTAATTGTCTATGAAAATTTTGATGTGAACAAGTCCAAGTCCCAAAATTTCCTTACTCGTTCCTTGAAGTTTTGAAGCATTCATATCCTTAAGAATTAATGCAACTTGAATAAGATCATTCAAATTCATCAATGGGAAATCAGCTATAGAAAATCACAAGCTACGCTGTTCACCCGTACCAAATGATACCAAAAATTTTGGATGATGTTTTCGAACATAACATCCTTTTCACGCTTATCACTCAAACTATCTTGATAAGGGACCATACCTCTTCCTGATATTTTCCAACCACAACATGAAGCCTTAACTTCATATGTAGAAAATCATCTTCGTTTTGAAACTTCTCAATAATTTTGTATTGTGCTGTGATGAACAACATTTCATTTATTGGAAAATCAAGGTGATTCATATCAGTATTTTCAATAGAATAGCTTCTTCTTGGCTTCTTTTCGAATGCGTACATGTGGTTGTATGACACTCTGGCTTCGATATTTTCAAAGCTGTGAAGTTTCTTTGGATCGCCTTTATCTATTGTTGGTGGATCATTTTCACGAAGCCTCAGAATACTTTGTATCTGTCTTTGCATTTCCATTTATGCTTCAATATCTACCTTCTTCTCAACTTACAACTTTTCAACTACAATCACCTTTCCCTTTCCTCTATCAGCTTTAGTTGTTTTTGGTTTCGAAGATCTTGTACTCACTCCAACAACTTCTGAACCAATAACAATCCCCTTCTGAATAGGTCTTCTCGTTGTTTTCGTTGCCATCACTATAGTAACCTTCGAAACAATGGGAATTGGGATTTGAGTTGAAATCAACTTTCCAACTATTTTAGCTATCTCCTCTCCTCCTTTGCTTACTTTTGTTTCCTTACCAACTAACTTCTTTTCTCCCCCTTCCACCACTGTGACAACAGGTGGGGCACTAGTCGGTAACAGATTTGCAAATTTTGATAGAGGAGCCACTGCTTTCGTTATTTCTTCTTCAAGGGAATTAAATTTCTAAGTTAACAACTCAGAAGTTAAAGTAGAAGTTGTAGTAGGCGTTGACACAATTTCCTTCAATTCTCCAAGTAAGATTCCTATCGTTTCGAAATTCAGAACATCTTCACTCGCCTTTGTTTCATCCTTAGAAATTAATGATTGATAGTATTCCACAACTTTCGTAATAGCCCTAGCAATGGTATCAATTTTCGAATGAAGAGAAGAGTAATTAGTACTTAACTCTTGGATTTCTTTCGAAACTTCAACCTTCATTTCCTCAAGCTTGCGATTCACATCCTCTAGCACAGTCTTGATATCTTTAACAAATAGAACATGACGTTCTTTTTCTACCATCCTAAGCTCTTTGATTTCGCCATTGAATGAATCAGCTTGAGCTTTGACTCTAAGCTCATTGTTTTTATCCATGACATCCATCTATTTTTGAAGACGTAACTCATGTGCCTTGAGCATTACATCTACTTCTATACCCGAAACTGATTTTTTTGCCCCTGAGTCAATTGGGATTTAAGAATAGAATTGAGCTTTTTCGATTAAGTATCTTGAACTGTTTTCCAGACATTAGCATATGATCTGGAATGTACCAAAATTTTGAAAGAAATAACAACGAAATTTTGAAAATAAAGAACAAATAACAAAAATATTTTTGTGGTTTTCAAAATTTTTGAAAGAAATAACAAAGAAATTTCGAAAATTTAAATGTATCAAACTTGCGAAAATTTTTCATTCTAGGTGTCGAAAGTGAAGCGTGTCGAAGTGCTAAATGTGAACATTAACCTCTAAATGGTTAACCCTAGTAACCTATGAATGATTAACCATTACCTCTGAAGCGACACTTTTCCTCAACACCATCTTTTCATTCTTTCGAAATTAGTCTTGGAACATAACTTGTTTCTATCGTTCCCAAACCTGTTAAAATTCAAACAAATGAATTTTCATCCAAGGGTTTTGTAAAGATATCAGCTAGCTGATTAGTTGTCTTTACAAAATGAACTTCGACATTTCCATCTTCCACATGATCTTTTATGAAATGATAATGAAGTGCTATGTGTTTATTTTCAAATGTTGTATTGGATTATGAAAAATGTGTGTTGCCCTTTATGAATCACAATACAATGGAATCTTTTTCATATTAATTGCATAATCGCGCAATTGACTTTGGATCCATATGATTTGAGAAGTGCAAGCAGCAGCCGCAACATACTCTGCTTCAGTAGTTGAAATTCCAACACATGTTTGCTTTTTCGATTGCCAACTGACAAGTTTCCCATCTAATAATTGACATCTGCCACTTGCACTTTTTCGATCAAGACTGCAACCTCCCAAATCTGAATCTGAGTATGCTTGAATGAAAAATCCTGATTTCGAAGGATACCAAAATCCTAACGAAATTGTTCCTTTGACATATCGAAAAATATTTTTCACAGCAGCTAAGTGAGGTTCTATGGGATTTGGTTGATACCTTTCAAACATAAAACATGATAGCAGGTCGACTAGCAGTAAGATAAAGCACTGAAACTATCATGCTCCTGTATAAAGTAAGATCAACAACAGGTTTATCTAACGAAGGTGTAAGCCTTGTTCCAACCACCATTGGTACTCTTAACTTTATGCTATTCATCAATCCTAACTTTTCAAGCAAATTCTTGGTATATTTTTCTTCACTGATAAAGATGCCTTCTCTGCTTTGATGAATATTTAACCCTAGAAATTTGTTAATTTTTCCCATCATACTCATCTCAAACTGACTTTTCATTAAATTTTCGAATTCACTAGATAAAGCAGGGTCAGTAGAGCCAAAACTAATATCATCAACATAAATTTGAACAAGCATTCGATGATTCCCAACTTTCTTTCGAAAAAAAGTGGGGTCAGCTGAACCTTGTTTAAAATTTGATTGTTTTAAGAAATCGGTAAGTGTTGCATACCAGGCTCTTGGTGCTTATTTTAACCCATAAACAACTTTCTCTAAGATATAACAATGATCAGGATATTCTTCATTTACAAAACCTGGAGGTTGTTCAACGTAAACTGTTTCTTCAAGTTCACAGTTGAGAAAAGAACAGTTGACATCCATTTGATATACATCAAAATCCTTGTGAACTGCATAAGCTAAAAATATTCGAATAGCCTCGAGTCTTGTGACAGGGGCAAAGGTTTCTTAATAATCGATACCTTCTTGTTGTCAATATCCTTTAACTACAAGTCTAGCTTTATTTCGAACAATGTTTCCATCTTTGTCGGTTTTATTTTTAAAAATCCATTTTAAACCAACAATTGAAACATCTTCAGGTTTAGGAATTAATCTCCAAACCTTGTTTCTTTCGAATTCAGCTAGTTCATATTGCATAGCAACAACCCAGTCTAAGTGTTCCATTGCAACCTTAACTGTCTTAGGCTCTATTTTAGAAATAAAAACATTAAACATGTAAAACTCTTGATGAGCATTAAGTACCCCATTCTTTGCACGAATTTGAGCTCTTGTCAATACTCCATCATGTGGATTTCCAATGACTTGTTCTTTTGGAAGATTTCTTGTCCATTTTTCCAGTGGTGGATATGCTGGATCAAAATCCAATGGTGCATCTTCATACATTTCATCATTTTCTGAACCTGCAACAAAAACATTATCAGTTGAGTTAAGAAAAATTTCATTTTGATTCACATTCGACATATTTGTATCAATATGCTCCCCCTCAAAATCATTATCATTTTGATGCTCCCCCTCCACTTGATCATTTAGCATACTTTCGTCAATTCTTGGAGAATTCGATGTTGAGTTGACATCTGAATTTTCTTGTGTTAATGTCGAATTTTCAAAATGCGTTGATGCTTCAGATATTCGATTGTCCGCGACATTAACTTCAGCATCAGCAGCCCTATCAGTAACACCAAATATTAAATCATAATCAAAATCTATCGAATTAACATTTGTGTATTCATCATTCGATTCATTAATAATTGGATGTTGTTCAAAGCATTTTTCAACTCTTTTAACGTAATAATAATAAAACGTGAGATTAAATGTTTCTTCCACTTTTCTCGTTCGTTTATTCAATACTCTATATGCAACGAATTATGTGAATATCCCAAGAATATTCCTTCATCAACCTTAGATTAAAATTTCGAAAATTATCCTTGAGATTCATAATAAAACAC
Source organism: Lactuca saligna (assembly GCF_052625555.1). NCBI lineage: Eukaryota > Viridiplantae > Streptophyta > Magnoliopsida > Asterales > Asteraceae > Lactuca > Lactuca saligna. The sequence continues at coordinate 178,290,067 of NC_136417.1, read as the reverse complement.
CTACAATCAAAAATATGAAAGAATTTGACATTCGGTTTTCTATTATTGATAATTTCATAAGCAGTGATATTGAAACGACGATGAATGAACGATCGATTTTAAGTAAAACATGCTGTAGAAACTGCTTCAGCCCAAAGATATTGTGGTAGATTCGCGTATGTGAGCACCGTTCTTGCTGCTTCACAAAGAGAAATATTTCATCTTTCAACTACACCATTTTGTTGTGGTGTATATGGTGAAGAAAAATTATGTGAAATTCCTTTATCCGTTAAGAACGAAACAAGAACATTGTTCTTAAATTCTGAGCCATTATCTCTCTTGATTTTTTTGACTTTCTTCCTTAAGTTTGTTTCTATTTGCTTGATGAAATCAATCATTGTTTGAGCTACTTCAGATTTTAACCTGAGAAAATAAACCCAAGTGAATCGTGAAAAATCATCAACAATGACTAAAATTTAGCGTTTCTTGTTGAGTGTTTCATCAGTTGATGGTCCACATAAGTCAATATGAAGAAGTTCCAACGGTTCAACAGTGTTTGAATCTATGGCAATTGGATGTCCTTGATGATGTTGTTTTCCTTATTCGCAAGCTGCACATAAAATATCATTGTAAAACTTTAAAACATGTAAACCTCAAACACGATCATGTACCACCAATTTGTTTAGTTTTCGAAAATTCAAATGACAAAGCCTTCGATTACATAACCAATTAACATCTATTAGAGCCTTTGAAAGTAAGCACACTGAAGGTTTCCCAACAATTGGTTTGATGTCGAGAGTGAACATGTCACCATGTCTCTTAGATTTTAACAAAACCTCTTTTGTTTCGACATTTGAAATAATGCTTCCTTCTTCATTGAACACCACTTTATTGTCAGTGCCCACAACAAGTTGTGAAACACTTATCAAGTTATGTTGAAGACCTTTGACATAAGCAACTCGGTTGATTGTAAACTTCCCATTCGTGACTTTACAATAACCTTTCACTTAACATTTGTGAATGTTTCCAAACTTCATGATCCTGCATTATCCAAACTTCTGAAGTCTCATAAATTTTCCTTCTTTCCAGTCATGTAACGCGAGCAGCCACTATCAATATACCATTTTTTGTTATATTGCTTGTCACATAAAACCTGTAATTAATGGAAAATTTCAGGTACACAAGGTTGTTTGGATCCTTGGTGATTAGTTTAAAAAACATAATGTAAACTTTAACTTAAGACCCAATTTTGAACTTTTGATTTGAGACTATTAATTAAGTCCACATCATGAGTTAAAGTCGAAGAAACATAAACTTTAGAAGATTAAGGATTGTCACTGATATTCTCCTTTTTCTTCTCAGTTTGATTCCCAAAATTCTTCACTTTCGAAATCGGTCGCCAGGTTTGAACAAACGGATTAGATTCTTTCGAATAAGAACTTCCATTTGAAGATTCATTCAAATATTTCTCATAGGTATCTTTGATTTGTTGTTGAGAAAATTTTCCAGATTGATAGATTTTGCCTTTACCTTCAAGCCAATGATTTAAGTTGTTCATATCTAAATGACCCTTTATGTATGAAACATTCAAAGGTTGTTTCACAGATGGATTTGGAATGTTTTGTTTTTGAGGAGTAAATTTTACATTTGGTTTTGTTCGAACATTTTCAAACTTTCGATTTGCAACATTTGAGTGAAAACCTGTTTTTGAAGAAAATCGATTTTGAAAATTCGATGATTGTTGTGTAAAAGAATGTTGTTTTGAAAAATGATTTTGTGAAAACCTTTGTTGATTGTGGGTTCTAAAATTTCTTGATGATTGAGATGTAGGAAACTTCTTTGTGTGATCATGTTGATTAAGATTCCAAGACAAAGATTGATTGTTTGAGATTTAAATTTTGTAGAATTTTCTGGTGGTAATGATTGAGACAAAGATTTTTGTGTTTGAGCGGAATTTTTCTTAATATATGAATTTGTTAAAGACATTGTCTTAATAGATTTAGACATTATCTTTTCAGTCTTTTTCTTTGTCAAATCATGTGGTTTCTTACGATTATCCAATACTTGCCAAAAAAAATTCTTTCTTGCTTGTCTTTTTGAAACTCCATTTTCTTTCGAAAAATTTTCAATTAATTCCTTAAAATCTTGCGAATTAATTTTAACCATTTGATTTGTTTCAAAAACATTTTGTTTTGAAACTTCTTTTGAAATTTGTTGTTTTTCAACCCATTTTCGTTGTGGTTTTTGTCTTTGAAAAATGTAGGGATTCTTTGTGAGATTATTTTCGACAGGGCTTTGATTTGAAAAGAATCCTTCATCTGATGTTTTCTTGTTTTCTTCTTCAACCATCTTGTTAAATTCTAATTTAATGTTATCATTATTCCGAGTAGTGACAACCACTTGATTGAGAAAGATAATATCATCTCTGCACTTGAAATTTGGATACACAACCATATTTGTTTCAAGATAATGAGCACCTTTTTCAGTCATCGCTTTGTCAAAATTTTCAGTATCTCCATACACTTGATCAACAACAATTCGAGGAATGAACATTTCTTTCGAAACATTCTTTTCTGAGTTTGAATTTTTCAAAACCGCATCCTCGTCCTCTGTCACACCCTGAAACCCAGGGTGGAAACGTTCCGGGGCGGAGGTGACTTCATGTTGAATATCAAAACAATGTACATAGTAAGCGAAGTAAACACAAAACATTACATTACATAAATTTCATTACATCTGTTTAAAAGTAAAGTAATACAAGTTTTGTAGATATATAAGTTTAAACAAAAGAAAGACGTGACTTGATACGCTCCGTCTTCTACAAAAGAACATGGAATACCTGTCTAAGAAGAACTTGAGAATACAAGCAGTTTAAAAATCAGCATAAAGCTGGTGAGTTCATAAGCAGTTTGTTTTATGAAAATGAAAAAGATTCCTTTTGTTTTCTGAAAAAGTGGTTATCCAAGAAAATCCCATATTTTCTTAAAAGTAATCTTTAGTTTTCCGTTATGTTACACAATTCTGGTTATGAATAGTTATTACACCAGTAAAATCCTATATTTTCCTAAAAGTTGGTTACCAATCCAAAATGTAATGTAAAAGATGTATACTGAAAACCTGATTATCCTTGTGAAGTGTATGTTAGTTTTAACATGTATATAAAACTATCAACATAGTAAACTAATTTCAAAGGTTATTAATTTACTATATTCATTATTACTAACAAGTAAATCTCTATTATCCAAATTGCGAGTTCCATAACCATACGATAGACTAGACATGGCAATAAGTAGTCCAAATCATTTTTAATACTTTCGTCACCCTTGAACCTTTCGGTTCGGCTGTAGCTAGCATCCAGGTGCGGGGTAGTCAGCCCCGTATAGATCTATACACTCAAGTCACGCTCCTTATCTAAGAGATTCTGGTTACAGAGGCGGTCCTCCACTTGCATACCTCTGTGGAGTGTTCTCCGAGGACGTGTCTCCAATTTATAGGAATAACAAATCTACAAGTAATAATGCGGAAAATACTGTTTAAATTCTATTTACAAATACGATCCTCCACTCGTGTATCTATGTGGAGCGTTACCGAGGACAAAACAAATGTACTAATCTACTGCTTTTAACAATAATGTAAAGGAACAAATCATTTGTGAAATATACATTATAACATTATATAATAAGATATGAAATCGGTTTGTAAACTGATTCTGCAAGTTAAACAGTTGGTTAATACGGTTTCAATTGTTAAAAGCAAGTGGAATATGAAACATTTCAATTGAAATAATAAGTTTAAGCACAAGATACTCTTGTACTTTTGCTTGTATCCCCCCCCCCCACTGAAAACATTGAAAAAATTGAAAAAGGATAGGGGTATGAACTCACCGGACGAGGAATGTGTCAACTAGGATGCTAAACGTCAGATCGAGGCTTGAAAACGTGCGAGGTTCCTATGTAATATTAAATGATACACAAATGTATCAAATTTAAATCACTAATTAGTTGAGGATATACACTTCTAGTCGCGAAAACACTTCATTTCAAGTGTTTGGAGTAACCCGAGTGATATCTATGGACATATATGGTTTGGATATGGAGTTTACTCTTCAAGAGTAAACTCCCAAGAGAGTTCATGGCCCTAATGACCCACTCCCCATGATTTTATAGCCGTAAACTCATGGCAGGGTGTTCTAGAGTGCTAAATGGCCTTATAACATTTGAGGGGTGATGCTAGTTTTGATTCTAGGGCATTAGAAGGTAGTTTGGACATTCTAAGGACCATTTGAGGAGTTTACGGTGGTAAACTAAGATTTTACAGCTTTAAGCTTCCCCACACACCTTCATTTGATGTTTTGGTCGTCTTAAGTCAATCACATATGATTCAACTCATTTTTTACAAGCCAAGGGGGAATTTAGGGCACTATTTAACCCATTTATAGGAGTTTACGGCACATGAACCCATTCTTGGGGGGTTTACGGCTGTGAACTCCTAAGGGAGTTGTTTTCATCAAGTTTAAGGCTTTTAATTCGTTTGTGGTTGCTTCTAGTTTTAGTTCAAGGCTTAGGAGGTGTGTAAATGGCATTTTATCACCTAAAAAGGAGTTTACTACCCATGAAAGTGTGTTCACGGCCCAAGCATGTTCTTGGGTAGTAAACTCATGTTTAGTCCGTAAATGATGAGTTTAAGGTGTTCTAAGTCCAATCCAATAAGTCCTTAAGCCATATCTAAGTTCCAATGGTGGTTGGGAAGGGTTTTAAGGCTCAAAAACCCCATTTGCATGTGTTCACGGCCTAAGGTTGTTCCAGGGCGATAAACACATGTTTATGGTCCTATTCCATGATTTGAACACGAAATTGAAGGCGAATGATGTTATAATAGAAGCTAGGATAGTTACCTTGGTGATTTAAAGCTTGAAATGAGTGACTTTGAATCAAGAAGTCGGATTTGAGGAGAGAGGTTAGAGAGAGAGTGACAAGGCTTCAAATGAGGCTTAAACAACTTTAAATATGGTTTGGATTTGAGACATGGTGGAATTCTACCCGATACTGACGTTAACCAAGGCTTTTGGTCGCACCCGATTAAGTTGTCGTAACCCGATATGGTCGAAACAAAAAAATTTTCTAATTACTAGTTTGGGCGTTTTCATGTGTTTCTAACGTGTTTGGATACTTATGTGGTCAGAATCAAATTCTTAACTTAAATGACCTAATCCAAAAACGAAATGGGAACAATCCGCGTAAGATGAGTTTTACGGACGGAACGGGTTGCGACGATGGAACAACTTCAGGTTGTCACATTATCCCCCCCATTAGAGGGAATTTCATCCCGAAATTCAAAGATTAAGATACAAGTTATGGAAAAAGGGTGCGGAAATATTTGCTTCATCGAAACTTTTACGTTCCCAAGTGATTTCAGGTTTCCACTCGACATTCCAACGAACCTTCACTATTGGGATGCGGCTTGGTTTCGTATGTTTTATCTTTCGGTCTATGATCTTAATTTGTTCGTCCTGGAAGTTTAGGTATTTCATTGTTCTCGGTCACATCAGGATGGATTTCTATGGTTTTATTAGATAGGTATTCATTAAGAGTAGAAGCGCAAAATACAGGATGAACGTTGCTAAGTTCTGAAGGTACTCGGAGTTTGAAGGCTACGGGATCGATCCTAACGAGGATCTCAAAGGGTCTAATGTACCACGAGTTAAGTTTTTCATGTTTTCCATAGTGTAACCTATCTTTCCAGGGTGAGACCATTAACAGGACAAGATCTCCAGCCTGGAATTCAAGAGGTTTCCGTTGTATATTGGCGTAACTCCTATGTCGATCTCGTGAAGCTTTCAATCGTTCTCATATCTGGATGATCTTCTCGATGATTTCGCGGATGATATCAGGACCAGTGAGGGTATTACCGGGGGATCGACTCTTGGCTAACTGCGTGTCTCCTACCTTAGCCCAACACAAGGGAATTTGTACTTTTGATTGTAGGGGGTTCCAAATGGTGCAGTCTGGATATTGGTGCGATAATTGTTCTTATACGAGGGCTCGATCAAGGGTAAAGAGGTATCCCAAGTCGTTCGGCAATTTATGACATATGCTCCCAGTATGTCTTCCATGATCTGAATAAATCTCTCACTTTGTCCAATTGTTTGAGGATGATAAGTCGTACTCATATCTAGCTTTGTTCCGTGAGTTCTCTGAAGGGACTTTCCAAAACTTTGAGGTAAACCTGCTATCTCAACCAACGATATTAGACGTAGGTATACTATGCAGTCGGACAACTTCTTGTATGTGGGTTCACGTGAGTCTTTCCATCTTGAATGATTCTCTGATCGGAAGGAAGTGCGCGGATTTTATCAAAGGATCGACCATTTCGAAATGGTATCGTACTCACACGGGAAAACTGGGTAACTTGATGGTGAAATCCATGTTGGTTATTTACCATTCCCATTCGGGTATCTAGGCTGCTGGAATAGTCCCGAGGGTTTTTGACTAGGCTTCTCAGGTCTGAGCTAGTAAACGGGGACAGATTGTCAATGTCTTAGTCTTGCTGTCTAAGCTTTCCTTTTGGCTAAGGGCACCTCATGTTTATGTCTTTCTGATCGAAGACATGTTGTAGTCACTTATGGTCAGTGAGATTCGCATACTTGGTTCCATTGAGATCATGTCTCTCATTCTTTAGTGCAGGGACTGCTGCTCCAAATTCCAAGTCGTGAGTTGTGTAGTTAACTTTGTGTGCCTTTTGTATGTATCAAAGCGTGAACGAAACCTTTTCCTTCTTGCCTAAGCACATAATCTAAACTCTGATTGAACGTACTGCAAAGGACAATGAAGTCCTCTGTTTCTTCTGGCAGGGACAGGTTAGGTGTGATGCATAAGTCATACTTCAATGCTTGGAATGATGTATCTCATTTTTTTACTCCAACAAAAACGGTACACCTTTCTGTGTCGGAGTGGTTAAGGGTTTGGTGATTTTGGAAGAACTTTTTGAATGGGTTTCCAATACTAGTCGATGAAACCCAAGAATCGACAGGTTTTTTGTGGGTGTTTTCGGTGCCGACCAATTCTCTATTGCTTCGACCTTAGGAGGATGCACACGTATGTCTTCATCGCTCACTACATAACCAAGGGAAACGGTTTGACCGAAGGGTATCAATAAGAGCTCTTAGTGATCATATTAAGTCCTAAATACTGTCTTGGAAACATTATCCTCGTGAACTCGTAGCTGATGGTGTCTTGAACTAAGGTCTATCTTCAAGGACTAGCTAGCTCCTTGAACTTTATCGAAGAAGTCATCTAATTAAGGAAAGAGGATATCGGTTTTTACGATCAACTCATTAATCCGACTGGATAACTCCTGCATTTCTGCTGGAGCAAAACGGTACGTAGATTTGGCTACGGGGGTAGTTCCAGGGATTAAGTTGATATGAGACTCAACTTGACGTTTGGGAGGAATTCTCGGGAGCTCTTCGGGAAGATATCAGGAATATTACAGTTTTCGGGGACGCTCTAGAGGTCTTCAACTTCATGTTTCTCGCTGATTGCATGGACTAGGAATACCTGACACTCCTTTTGCAGAAGCTTTCGAGCTTTGATACAGGGAATGATGCGAAGATTTGAGCTAAGCTTGACACCATATATCATGAGGGTCCGGTCAGAGGGGAGATTGAGACGAATAGCTTTTTCATAAGAAAGTGTATCAGTATGATAAGGACTCAATTGATACATGCCAAAGATAACATCAAAGCTCTTTATTGAAACTGACATCAAGTCAATGAGGAAAGAATGATTACTCAAGGTAAGGATAAAGCTTGGGGATAAGTCGTTAGTGCACTCATTCTCACCGGTAACCATCTTGACGGTAAATGTTTCAATTATTAGACGAGGGCTATGTTTACGAAGATATTTGAATGAATGACTAATAAAACTTTCTTGACACTAGATTCGAAAACCATGCAAGCATAAGAATTGTCGAGAAGAAATGCACACGCGACGATGGTGGGATCAACGGCTGCCTCCTCTTACTTCATAGCTAAAACCATTTCAGCGTTGTTGACGTTGTTGGTGGTTGCTGCTTTTGGGCAGTTTCACTTGAAATGCCCGATTTCTCCACAACCAAAACAGGCCTGATTGGTACTCGATCCGGAAGCTTGATTGATTAGTTGGGCTGGTGTTTTGCAGTTTTGAGCGAGGTGGCCCTTCATGCCACATCTGATGCAAATCTTTTCACGGCATGGGCCAGGAATACGATGGTGATAACTACACCTGTTGCACCAAGGGAGATTATCAGCATACTTAGTGGTAGGTTCTTGAGCTGTAGACGCAGCAACAAGAGTAGTGGTAGCTTGAACTGCTACGGTTTCATGCCTCTTGGAGGGTCCTTGTGAACTCTAACCCTGTTGCTTTTTCCTGATAACCTTCTTCCTCTTATCACACTCATTCTAATGCTCCTGAACATTTTCATGGTTTTGGGGGTAGGTGTTACTTCCTAGTCCACCGAACCTGTCAGGGTACAATAGCGTCATTGTAGCCGTCACTGCGGCAGAAACAGCCAACTAGAACATCACATGAGGCTTAAACAACTTGGTGATTTGAAGCTTGAAATGTGTGATTTTAGATCAAGAAGTTGGATTTGAGGAGAGAGGTTAGAGAGAGAGTGAAAAGGCTTCAAATGAGGCTTAAACAACTTGAAATATGGTTTAGATTTGAGACATGGTGGAATTCTACCCGATACTGACGTTAACCGAGGCTTTTGGTCGCACTCATTTAAGTTGTTGTAACCCGATATGGTCGAAACTAAATTTTTTCTAATTACTAGTTTGGGGCGTTTTCATGTGTTTCTAACGTGTTTGGATACTTACGAGGTCAAAATAAAAGTCCTAACATAAATGACCTAATCCAAAAACGAAATCGGAACAATTCACTTAAGACAAGTTTTACTGACGGAACGGGTTGCAGCGATGGAACAACTTCGGGTTGTCACATTATCCCCCCGTTAGAGGGAATTTCATCCCGAAATATAAAGATTAAGATACAAGTTATGGAAAAAGGGTGCGGAAATATTTGCTTCATCGAATCTTTTATGTTCCCAAGTGATTTCAGGTTTCCGCTCGACATTCCAGCGAACCTTCACTATCGGGATGCGGCTTGGTTTCGTTTGTTTGATCTCTCGGTCTATGATCTTAATTTGTTCGTCCAGTAAGTTTAGGTATTTCGTTGTTCTCGGTCACATCAGGATGGATTTCTATGGTTTTATTAGATAGGTATTCATTAAGAGTAGAAGCGCAAAATATAGGATGAACGTTGCTAAGTTCTGAAGGTACTCGGAGTTTGAAGGCTATGGGATCGATCCAAACGAGGATCTCAAAGGGCCTATGTACCACGAGTTAAGTTTTTCGTGCTTTCCATAGTGTATCCTGTCTTTCCAAGGCAAGACCATTAACAAGACACGATCTCCAGTCTGGAATTCCAGAGGTTTCCGTTGTATATTGGCGTAACTCTTATGTCGATCTCGTGAAGCTTTCAATTGTTCTCGGATCTGGATGATCTTCTCGATGATTTCGCGGATGATTTCAGGACCAGTGAGGCTATTACCGGGGGATCGACTCATGGCTAACTGCGTGTCTCCTACCTCAGCCCAACACAAGGGAATCTGTACCTTTGACTGTAGAGGGATCCAAATGGTGCAGTTATACGAGGGCTCAATCAAAGGTACAGAGGTATCCCAAGTCGTTCGGCAATTTATGACATATGCTCCTAGTATGTCTTCCATGATCTGAATAACTCTCTCACTTTTTCCAATTGTTTGAGGATGATAATTTGTACTCATATCTAGCTTTGTTCCGTGAGTTCTCTGAAGGGACTTGCTAAAACTTTGAGGTAAACCTGATATCTCAACCAACCATATTAGATGTAGGTATACTATGCAGTCAGACTACTTCTTATATGTGGGTTCGCGTGAGTCTTTCCATCTTGAATGATTCTCTGATCGGAAGGAAGTAAGCGGATTTTATCGAAGGATCGACCATTTCCAAATGGTATCGTACTCACTCGGGAAAACTGGGTAACTTGATGGTGAAATCCGTGTTGGTTATTTAGCATTCCTATTCGGGTATCTAGGTTGCTGGAACAGTCCCGAGGGTTTCTGACTAGGCTTCTCAGGTCTGAGTGAGTAAACGGGGACAGATTGTCAATGTCTTAGTCTTGTTGTCTAAGCTTTCCTTTTGGCTAAGGGCACCTCATGTATATGTCTTTCTGATCGAAGACATGCTATAGTCTCTTATGGTCAGTGAAATCCGCATACTTGGTTCCATTGAGATCATGTCTCTCATTCTTCAGTGCAGGGACTGCTACTCCAAATTCCAAGTCGTGAGTTGTGTAGTTAACTTTGTGTGCCTTTTGTTTGTATCAAAGCGTGAACGACAACTTTTCCTTCTTGCCTAAGCACATAATCTAAACTTTGATTGAACGTACAACAAAGGACAACAAAGTCCTCTGTTTCTTCTAGCTGGGACAGGTTAGGTGTGATGCATAAGTCATACTTCAATGCTTGGAATGATGTATCTCATTTTTTTACTCCAACAAAAAGGGTACACCTTTCTGTGTCGGAGTGGTTAAGGGTTTGGTGATTTTCGAAGAATTTTTTGAATGGGTTTGCAATAATAGCCGGCGAAACCCAAGAATAGACAGGTTTTCTGTGGGTGTTTTCGGTGCCGACCAATTCTCTATTGCTTCGACCTTAGGAGGATCCACGCATATGTCTTCATCCTTCACTACATGACCAAGGGAAAATGGTTTGACTGAAGGGTATCAATACGAACTCTTAGTGATCATATCAAGTCCTGAGTAATGTCTTGGATACATTATCCTCGTGAACTCATAGTTGATGGTGTCTTGACCTAAGGTCTATCTTCGAGGACTAGCTAGCTCCTTGAATTTTATCGAAGAAGTCATCCAATTAAGGAAAGAGGATACCTGTTTTTACGGTCATCTCATTAAGCCGACTGGATAACTCCTGCATTTCTGCTGGAGCAAAACGGTACGTAGATTTGGCTACGGGGGTAGTTCCAGGGATTAAGTTGATACGAGACTCGACTTGATGTTTGGGAGGAATTCTCGGGAGCTTTTCGGGAAGATATTAGGAATATTACAGTTTTCGGGGACACTCTAGAGGTCTTTAACTTCTTTTTTCTCGGTGATTGCATGGACTAGGAATACCTGACACTCCTTTTGCAGAAGCTTCCGAGCTTTGATACAAGGAATGATGAGAAGATTTGAGCTAAGCTTGACACCATATATCATGAGTGTAACGACCCAAAATTCAGAACCAAAAATTTCTTTTAATAAATCATTACTTAAAGTAAAGCCATCATTCCAAACATGATATGAGTATAAGTTTTCAAAACACATGTTCATTATTAGTGTAAACATTCCCAGGCTGTCTAATTTATGGTGTGTGCCATGCGATCACCCCGAGCTCTTCCCTCTGCAACTGGAAGTACCTGAAACCAAAACTGAAAACCGTAAGCACGAAGCTTAGTGAGTTCCCCACCCTACCACATACCACACATAACCACATACTGCACATACTGGGCCACGCCCACTATCTTGGGCCTCGCCCTTACCTCGGGCCTCACCCGCTACAACGGCCCCGCCGCTCCAGGCCTCGCCTGGCTTCGAGCCCCCCTCGGATACAGATCTGTTTTACTTAGGCCCCGCCTGTCACAGGGCCTCGCCTGCCAAATAATAACACATAAACATTTCACAACACATAACTAACACATGCAACTGGTTCTGTCCTAAGGCCTCGCCTATCCTGGGCCTCGCCCATGTCCTGCTAATGATGAGTCATGGGACCTTGTCCACGCTCCTAATGGTAGTGAGGTACGGGCCTAGCCCACTCTCACTCCTGTTCTAGTTTGGGCCTCGCCCCTATTCTGCTACTAATAAGATATGGAACCCCATCCACACTCTGCTATTGGTGAGATACGGGACCTTGCCCACACTCACCTCCCTACCAGGCACATACATGTATCACACAGACAACAAGTATAAACTATCATATAAACAATTCCTTGGGCACCCGCCCGCTATTGCTGGACCTCGTCCTGCAAATAATACTAGCATAATGTGCCTAAGGCTAACCCCCGGGTCTTCTACTCATAACTACATGGGCCGGCATTGTGGCCTTAGACCCATTCACACAAAGGGAAACTCACCTACACTGGCTGAACTTGCTGATGATCTCACTAGTTGTGCCTGACAACTCACGGAACTCCTGCTCCCCTTGCTCCCCGAACTACCAATATCAATGCAACACTGAGTCTAACTGACCCCCGAAGGACAACCAAGTCCACCCTGGTCCAAGGTCAAACTCCTGGTCAAAGTCAACCTTCCAGGTTAACCCTACTCGTTGAGTCACCCTACTGACTTGCCGAGTTCAAAATGATCAGATTCCTTCCATTCGCGACTTGACTCGCCGAGTCTACCGATTTCTGAGTCCAGACCTGTCCGACTCACTGAGTCTCCACCCGACTCACTGATTCGAGTCTCAACTTGAAGGGTTTGGGGTTTCGCGACCTGACTCGCCGAGTCCAAGAACAGACTCGCCGAGTACAAGCCAATCTTCATACGACTCGACGAGTTGTTCATCCCACTCGTCGAGTTTCTCCACAACTTCATGCTACTCGCCGAGTCCACTCAAAGGACTCGCTGAGTCCCTTCATTTCTCCTTACATGCAGAGGATTTTAGAGTCATGCATGGACTCCAAACTGTAGATCTACCCTTCCCAAGCCTATTCCACACGTAAAGTTGCAAACTTTACGTGTAGAGAAGGAGATCTAGGCAAAATATGCCATAAACTAGGGTTTAAGGCCAAGGGGCTTCAAAATCGACTCAATGGATGATACTTTATGCTTCTCCAGACCATAACACACTTGGATCTGAAGTAGCAACTTCAGATCCGACATCTAACTCATAAGGGTGGCTAATCAAGGCTTAAAAGCCCCAAAACTCACAACCAAAATTAGATCTAAGAGAAGGAAATGACTTAATACCTTCAATACTTCAGAAAGGTTCCACAAACTCCAGATCTGAAGCAAATCCTTGAAGCTTCACTGATTCCCCTCTTTCTTCTTCCTTCAAATCACCCAAAAATGGCTTGGAAGCTTGAATGCACAACAATGGAGGCTTAGGCTTCGTTTTCTGAACAAGGGGGGCTCTAAGGAACCCTAATGGAGAGAATAAGAAGCTTAAATAGTGCCCAAAGTCCCGGATTTAGGGTTTTCCTTGCACAGACCAGACTCGCCGAATCCACTTGGCCGACTCGCCGAGTTGGCCACTTACACCTTGACCCGGATCCCGCTCGGACTCGCCGAGTCCCTCCTTGGACTCGCCGAGTCGACCCTTAAATTAGGGCTTTTCTTTCCTTTCTTGGCCTTTGAAACTTTGGGTGTTACAACTCTCCCCCACTTAAACTAAACTTCATCCTCAAAGTTTACTATACTCTACTGCCGGCGATCTGCCTCCAATGCCCCACCATCCATTCTAACACCAGCTGCCTAACTTTGCTGGCCTTCCGTTCAGTCGTTCGGACTAACGCCAATCCTTACCGATAATAATCGCGGGTGCATCCTGACCATGAACATCCTGGAAACACAACTTACTCGACTGACAATCTTTCTGGTATTCTCCGAGTACTGCAACATAGGGGTTCACCCCTTCTTTCCTTACGCGATTTCCTTGCCTTCCCAAGGCAACGCTCCATAACCATTTATCTCCTCTGCCACTGTGAAGACCCAATCTTTGCCCAATCTATTACTCCCGCTACTCAGTACGGGTCAACGTTGCCATTAGCCACTGAGCATTCTTCCTACTATCATTCGGTGTCAAGCACCCCACGATCAACTAACTGAATTCCACCATACACTGCATCCCCGCACTGCTACTGACTAGAAATCCTGCTATTCTTATCTAGCTTCCGAATGAACTGAGACCATCCTGGTCCCTATCAACCTATCAATATCTGGATTACCGACACTCACCGATTACTGACCCAGCACAACCACTAGTCACTCCCAGCGACATTCGAAGAAACTCCCGCCACCAACACCGCTCAATCTATTCTACCAGGCTGGCACTACAATTTCCTGGGATCCCCGATCCCCTTGTCTAGCCGCTAAGATCCTTACCAAGTCCCACCTGTGCTGCTAAAACTCACGGGCCTCACCCACGGGTCTCACCCAACCATACTACTGAGCAACCCTGCTCTCAGGTCTCACCTATACTGCTATCCTCATACGGGCCTCGCACACGGGTCTCACCCGACTATATCCTAGAGCGGCCTCTTCCAAGGTCTCATCTATCAATGGCTATATAGGCAACTCCATACCATTCTCATCCATTCCCCATTCCCGATTCCTATCTGAATTCTAGGAGATAAGGGCCTCGCCCCGACTCCGCCAACGAAGCTACTACAAAATGCTACGGCTGCCCCGTAGTCTGACAACACTTCCACCACTGACTGCTAGTGAATGCTACAGCCGCCCCATAGTCTTACATCACTTTCCACCACTGACTGCTAACACGAAAACATCTCCTGCTATTTGACCTCAAGATCTCCATTCCGACTCACACGAGTCCTACATGCGACCCTTTAACCTGAATCACATTCCCACCATTACCCTTTACACGCACGCACTGATGGGAAGTTCTCAAACTCCCAACCCTAAACTTCTCAATCCGTCAAACGCTGAACTACCTCCTTTCCTTCTCAGAAATCATATACCCGATCTGGATTTGCGTGCCCTTACCCTATACACTCAGAGGATTCTCCCCCACTTCGATCCTGCTCACGTCTAGATGCTTAATGCAGAGAAATCCCAATCCTTGCTACCATAATCAATCCACTGAGGAATCCCAAGCTTACCATATCTAATGATCTAACCTGTCCATTCTAAAACTTATACGGCTCCGAACTAGCAAGTCATACCGAGTCCCTCCAAGGCATGTTACACATACTGCACCCTAAGTAACCTTCTTCGATACAACACACCCTTTAACTACTAACCCAAATATCCAAGGTATGCAAATGGCATATAACTCAATCACAATGAACCCGCTCGAAAATAAAATGCTCACCCGCTAATGATGCAGAACCATAACAATATAATCATGCGCAAAATAAAAGAACTAAAAACAGAAGTCGCATACCTGCAACGTCCGGCGCTCTCGCATCTCCAAAGTAGCCATCTGAAAAGCCCTGCCTCCTACTGCAGGCGCCTCCGCACGCCCCTGACGGCCATCTGTGATCCTCAAAGTTGCAGGGGCAGGTGCCATCACCCGTCCTGCTGAAAGCAAACTGGGGCACTAGGCCTTCTTGTGGCCCCGTTGATTGCAGTGAAAACATATCAAGTCTAATCCCTGAGTGATGGTAGCAGTACAATCTCTACTAAAATGACCAGTCCGACCGCACCTGAAACAGCCAGACTCACCACCACTACCACTCCTGCACGCGCCCCCGTGCGTCGTGCCACACCTTCCGCATCGACTACTGTCCTGATAATCCCTCGATCTCAACTCCGATCCCTTGGGCCTTTTGCCCGAACTTGCGGCTACCTGAACCTCATCCGACTTCCTCTTCCGGATCTGCTCCAAATCAATTTCCCTCTCCCTAGCCCGAGAAATCATATCCTACAGCGTCTTACAACCAGACCTGCTCACGAACTCCCTGATGTCATCCCTCAGCATCTCGTGATATCGTGCCTTCTTCATCTCCTTATCCGCGACATACTGCGGAACAAGAATGGCTCTCTCCCTGAACTTGGTGGTGATCTCCGCCACAGTCTCAGTAGTCTGCGTCAAATCCTCAAACTCCCAGGCCAACTGCTGCACCTCAATAATCGGCGAAAACTCCGCTCTGAACCTAGCTGAGAAATCACTCCAAGTCATCGCATCCAACGCGGCATCATCACCCAAAGCATGACCAATCTCCTCCCACCAATCCCTCGCTCTGTCCTTCAGAAGACAGGAAGCGAGTCTGACCTTGTCCTCCTCAGGACACCGGATCGTACGGAATGCGTTGGCAACATCAGCCAACCATCTGCTGCTAGCGATGGGGTCCCTTGCACCATGATAATCTGGTGCCCCGCTAGCCCTAAACTCCCGAAATGTCAAGGTACGCACTCCCAACAAAGCCATCATCTCAGTACAGAAGGCTCCCAGCCTCTCATCCAAAATATCCAATATACCCTCCTTGACCTTGCCAAAGATCACAGGAGTCTGAGCTAGAATACTGTGCGTAACCTCCGCTGATATCAACTCTCTCATCCGCTCCTCGAGCTGCTCGGCCCCTAAACCCGAGCCCAATCCCTCTCAGGCGCCTGATCCGCCTACTGGTCCCTCTTGCAATGTCACCATACTGAAACATATAACATAACCATTATCAGAATACTCCTCACTGCTGTGAGACCAAACATACCCACTACCAGGTTCCCGGTCTTGTCTCGGCCTTTCCCGAATCGAGTACGGATCCTCTGCTTTCAGTAGTACGGGCCCATACTACCTTCCACATCTATCCGTACTTTCCTCAGGAACTGCTTTGACTCCACCAGGTCCCTTCTCTACTTCTACTGATCCCAGTACTACCTCATCCTAGGCTTACCCTAGGGAAACCTCTGACTCCGCTCAAACCAGTCCTCAGCTGCTGAAGGCCTCCTTGCAACGCCAATTAGCCATCACCTGGATACCATCACATGTGACGAGGCTCAGATAATCCTTCAAGTAAAAGACTCGTTCCTATAACGGTTGGACTCAAACAAGATCTGCACAATAGAACCAAATCCAACACTCTGAGATTATTCAACCCTGATCACATGTGACATGATGTATCCACCTAATGGCTAACTCCCATCACTTAGAATCCCACAATGCACAAAGCAAGCAGCATTCAGAAAAGGGAAAATCTAACCATAACATACTCAAGCAATCATATCCACATAGCAAGAATCTGAACTAGCATGCAACACAACCCATAAACTCAGGCATAACCTAATCAGGCTATCCTACTACTAACTATTCAGCACTATCATGCAGATCAAAAACACATATAACAGGCACATAAGGCATCCTCCCTAGATCCTTAGTCCTAATCTAGCATGTTGTTCTATTAACTGATAATCAAAACATAGACTTGTATGGGTATTTTGGGGCACTTACTTGAGCTCGGTTGATTGCATGCACCACACCTCTTTTCTCTTTTCAAAGTTTTTATCTTTCTGAATTCTTTTTGCTTTTCTAAAACTGTTTTCTTTATCAAAACTCCCTTTTTACAAAACTGTCTTTTCCTTTTGAAAACTTCTTTACCAATTCCTCGGTTTGAGTTCAGACACCCCCGAGGGCATGTCCGAATCCCTCAAACCAAGGCTCTGATACCAACTTGTAACGACCCAAAATTCAGGACCAAAAATTTCTTTTAATAAATCATTACTTAAAGTAAAGCCATCATTCCAAACATGATATGAGTATAAGTTTTCAAAACACATGTTCATTATCAGAGTAAACATTCCCAGGCTGTCTAATCTATGGTGTGTGCTATGCGATCACCCCGAGCTCTTCCCTCCGCTACTGGAAGTACCTGAAACCAAAACTGAAAACTGTAAGCACGAAGCTTAGTGAGTTCCCCACCCTACCACATACCACACATAATCACATACTGCACATACTGGGCCACGCCAACTATCTTGGGCCTCGCCCCTACCTCGGGCCTCGCCCGCTACAACGGCCCCGCCGCTCCAGGCCTCGCCTGGCTTCGAGCCCCGCTCGGATACATATCTATTTTACTTAGGCCCCGCCTGTCACAGGGCCTCGCCCGCCAAATAATAACACACAAACATTTCACAACACATAACTAACACATGCAACTGGTTTTGTCCTAAGGCCTCGCCTATCCTGGGCCTCGCCCATGTCCTGCTACTGATGAGTCATGGGACCCTGTCCATGCTCTTAAGGGTAGTGAGGTACGGCCCTATCCCACTCTCACTCCTGTTCTAGTTTGGGCCTCTCCCCTATTCTACTACTAATGAGATATGGAACCCCATCCACACTCTGCTATTGGTGAGATACGGGACCTCGCCCACACTCACCTCCCTACCAGGCACATACATGTATCACACAGACAACAAGTATAAACTATCATATAAACAATTCCTTGGGCACCCGCCCGCTATTGCTGGACCTCGTCCTGCAAATAATACTAGCATATTGTGCCTAGGGCTAACCCCCGGGTCTTCTACTCATAACTACATGGGCAGGCATTGTGGCCTTAGACCCATTCACACAAAGGGAAACTCACACAAAGGGAAACTCAACTCGAAGGGTTTGGGGTTTCGCGACCTGACTCGCCGAGTCCAAGAATAGACTCGCCGAGTACAAGCCAATCTTCATACGACTCGACGAGTTGTTCATCCCACTCGTCGAGTTTCTCCACAACTTTATGCTACTCGCCGAGTCCACTCAAAGGACTCGCCGAGTCCCTTCACTTCTCCTTACATGCAGAGGATTTTAGAGTCATGCATGGACTCCAAACTGTAGATCTACCCTTCCCAAGCCTATTCCACACGTAAAGTTGCAAACTTTACGTGTAGAGAAGGAGATCTAGGAAAAATATGCCATAAACTAGGGTTTAAGGCCAAGGGGCTTCAAAATCGACTCAATGGCTGATACTTTATGCTTCTCCAGACCATAACACACTTGGATCTGAAGTATCAACTTCAGATCCGGCATCTAACTCATAAGGGTGGCTAATCAAGGCTTAAAAGCCCCAAAACTCACAACCAAAATTAGATCTAAGAGAAGGAAATGACTTAATACCTTCAATACTTCAAAAAGGTTCCACAAACTCCAAATCTGAAGAAAATCCTTGAAGCTTCACTGATTCCCCTCCTTCTTCTTCCTTCAAATCACCCAAAAATGTCTTGGAAGCTTGAATGCACAACAATGGAGGCTTAGGCTTCGTTTTCTGAACAAGGGGGGCTCTAAGGAACCCTAATTGAGAGAATAAGAAGCTTAAATAGTGCCCAAAGTCCCGGATTTAGGGTTTTCCTCACACAGACCAGACTCGCCGAGTCCACTTGGCCGACTCGCCGAGTTGGCCACTTACACCTTGACCCGGATCCCCCTCAGAATCGCCGAGTCCCTCCTTAGACTCGCCGAGTCAACCCTTAAATTAGGGCTTTTCTTTCCTTTCTTGGCCTTTGAAACTTTGGGTGTTACAATGATGATCCGCTTAAAGGGGAGATTGAGACGAATAGCTTTTTCATAACAAAGTGTATCAGTATGATCAGGACTCAATTGATACATGTCAAAGATAACAAATAAGCTCTTTATTGAAACTGACATCAAGTCAATAAGGAAAGAATGATTACTTGAGGTAAGGATACAACTTGGGGATAAGTCGTTAGTGCACTCATTCTCACCGGTAACCATCTTGACGGTAAATGTTTCAATTATTAAACGAGGGCTATGTTTACGAAGATATTTGAATGAATGACTAATAAAACTTTCTTGACACTATATTCGAAAAGGATGCAAGCATAAGAATTGTCGAGAAGAAATGTACATGCGACGATGGTGGGATCAGCGGCCGCCTCCTCTTGCTTCATAGCTAAAACCATCTCGGTATTGTTAACGTTGTTGGTGGTTGCTGCTTTTGGGCAGTTTCGCTTGAAATGCCCGATTTCTCCACAACCAAAACACGCCTGATCGGTACTCGATCCGGAAGCTTGATTGATTAGTTGGGCTGGTGTTCTGCAGTTTTTAGCGAGGTGGCCCTTCATGCCACATCTGTTGCAAATATTTTCACGACATGGGCCAGGAATACGATGGTGATAACTACACCTGTTGCACCAAGGGAGATTACCAGCATACTTAGTGGTAGGTGCTTGAGCTGTAGACACAGCAACAGGAGTAGTGGTAGCTTGAACTGCCACAGTTTCATGCCTCTTGGAGGGTCCTTGTGAACTCTGAACCTTTCGCTTTTTCCAGATAACCTTCTTCCTCATATCACACTCATTCTGATGCTCCTGAACATTTTCATGGTTTTGGGGTAGGTGTTACTTCTTGGTCCACCGAACCTGTCAGGGTACAATAGCATCATTGTTGCTGTCACTGCGGTAGAAACAGCCAACTAGAACATCACAGGGTCGGAATGAGAAGGAGGTGGTGATGGAGAGATGTTGTTCCTTGAACTGGGTCCTTTCTTTGAAGACATTTCGATCTAAAATGATTAGGAAAAAGAGGATGGTAAGTCCTCTGCATTAAATCAAGAGATATGAAACAAGGGATATCTCTTTATGACAAACATATAATTCTATTAAGCGAGCAGGAATGAATTATCAAGGCAGATAAACTATCGCTAAAGGAATAATCGAGGGGCAACGCTTGAATGAGAATTTTCTACAACAAAGTTGGATCTAGAAATACTCCCAATGTATTTCATGATTGGCTGCGACGATAGCTCGTTGTTTGGGGTATATGGGTATGTTTTCAGCATGCTGAACACCACAGTCACTCCCAGGCACATGTTGGTCGTGTCTCGAATAAGTATATTTGATCAGGATATATTAACCCTAGGCACAACTACATAACTGCCCAGGTTTAACCGCAGCGTACAACACCCATTTACTTATGTTTTGTTCTACTTGTAGTTACAGATCTCGGCGGTTAGGTATACTTGTATGTTTTTGAAAATACTTATATTTTGAAGTATACTTTTAGTTCGGAGCACTTAGGCCCCTTTAATGTTTATAGTCTTATACCATGTAAGGTTTGGTATACTTAGTTCACTATAAACAAGGGCTCTGATACCAATATGTCACACCCCGAAACCCGGGGCGGAAACGTTCCGGGGCGGAGGTGACTTCATGTTGAATGTCATAACCAATGTACAAAGTAAGCAAAGTAAACACAAAATATTACATTACATCTTTTTTAAAGTAAAGTAATACAAGTTTCATAGATACATAAGTTTAAACAAAAGAAAGACGTGACTTCATACGCTCCGTCTTCTGCAAAAGAACACTGAATACCTGTCTAAGAAGAACCTGGGAATACAAGCAGTTTAAAAATCAGCATAAAGCTGGTGAGTTCATAAGCGGTTTGTTTTATGAAAATGAAAAAGATTCCTTTTGTTTTCTGAAAAAGTGGTTATCCAAGAAAATCCCATATTTTCTTAAAAGTAATGTGTAGTTTTCCGTTATGTTACACAATTCTGGTTATGAATAGTTACTACACCAGGAAAATCCTATATTTTCCTAAAAGTTGGTTCCCAATCCGAAACGTAATGTAAAAGATGTATACTGAAAACCTGCTTATCCTTGTGAAGTGCATGTTAATTTAACACGTATATAAAACTATCAACATAGTAAACTAATTTCAAAGGTTATTAATTTACTATATTCATTATTACTAACAAGTAAATCTCTGTTATCCAAATTGCAAGTTCCATAACCATACGATAGACTTGATATGGCAATAAGTAGTCCAAATAATTTTATGAGTTTCATCACCCTTGAACCTTTCGGTTCGGCTGTAGCTAGCAGCCCGGTGCGGGGTAGTCAGCCCCGTATAGATCTATACACTCAAGTCACACTCCTTATCTAAGAGATTCTGTTTATAGAGGCGGTCCTCCACTCGCGTATCTCTATGGATTGTTCACCGAGGACGTGTCTCCAATTTATAGGAATAACAAATCTACAAGTAATAATGCGGAAAATACAGTTTAAATTCTATTTACAAATACGATCCTCCACTCACGTATCTCTGTGGAGCGTTACCAAGGACAAAACAGATGTACTAATCTACTGCTTTTAACAATAATGTTAAGGAACAAATCATTTGTGAAATATATATTATAACATTATAAAATAAGATATGAAATCGGTTTGTAAACTGATTCTGCAAGTTAAACAGTTGGTTAATACGGTTTCAATTGTTAAAAGAAAGTGGAATATGAAACATTTCAATTGAACTAATAAGTTTAAGCACAAGATATTCTTGTACTTTTTCTTGTATCCCCCCCCCCCCTGAAAACATTGAAAAACATTGAAAAATGATAGGGGTATGAACTCACCGGACGAGGAATGTGTCGACTAGGATGCTAAACGTCGGATCGAGGCTTGAAAACGTGTGAAGTTCCTATGTAATATTAAATGATACACAAATGTATCAAATTAGATTTTAAATCACTAATTAGTTGAGGATATACACTTCTAGTAGCGAAAACACTTCATTTCAAGTGTTTGGAGTAACCCGAGTGACATCTATGGACATATATGGTTTGGATATGGAGTTTACTCTTCAAGAGTAAACTCCCAAGAGATTTCATGGCCCTAATGACCCACTCCCCATGATTTTACAGCCGAAAACTCATGGCGGGGTGTTCTAGAGTGCTAAATGGCCTTATAACATTTGACGGGTGATGCTATTTTTGATTCTAGGGCATTAGAAGGTAGTTTGGACATTCTAAGGACCATTTGAGGAGTTTACGGTGGTAAACTAAGATTTACAACTTTAAGCTTTCCCACACACCTTCATTTGATGTTTTGGTCGTCTTAAGTCAATCACTTATGATTCAACTCATTTTTTACAAGCCAAGGGGAATTTAGGGCACTGTTTAATCCATTTATATGAGTTTACAGCCCGGGAACCCATTCTTGGGGGGTTTACGGCCGTGAACTCTTAAGCGATTTGATTTCATCAAGTTTAAGGCTTTTAATTCGTTTGTGGTTGCTTCTAGTTCTTAGTTCAAGGCTTAGGAGGTGTGTAAATGGCATTTTATCACCTAAAAAGGAGTTTACTATCCATGAAAGTGTGTTTACGGCCCAAGCATGTTCTTGGGAAGTAAACTCATGTTTACTCTCTCAATGATGAGTTTAAGGTGTTCTAAGTCCAATCCAATAAGTCCTTAAGCCATATCTAAGGTCCAATGGTGGTTTGGAAGGGTTTTAAGGCTCAAAAACCCCATTTGCATGTGTTCACGGCCTAAGGTTGTTCCAGGGACATAAACACATGTTTATGGTCCTATTCCATGATTTGAGAACGAAATTGAGGGCTAAAGATGTTATACTAGAAGCTAGGATAGTTACCTTGGTGATTTGAAGCTTGAAATGAGTGATTTTAGATCAAGAAGTTGGATTTGAGGAGAGAGGTTAGAGAGAGAGTGAAAAGGCTTCAAATGAGGCTTAAACAACTTTAAATATGGTTTAGATTTGAGACATGGTGGAATTCTACCCGATACTGACGTTAATCGAGGCCTTTGGTCGCACCCGATTAAGTTGTCGTAACCAGATATGGTCGAAACTAAATTTTTTCTAATTACTAGTTTGGGGCGTTTTCATGTGTTTCTAACATGTTTGGATACTTACGAGGTCAAAATAAACGTCTTAACTTAAATGACGAAATCGGAACAATTCGCTTAAGACGAGTTTTACTGACGGAACGGGTTGCAGTGATGGAACAACTTCGGGTTGTCACATTATCCCCCCGTTAGAGGGAATCTCATCCCAAAATATAGAGATTAAGATACAATTTATGGAAAAAGGGTGCGGAAATATTTGCTTCATTGAATCTTTTACGTTCCTAAGTGATTATAGGTTTCCGCTCGACATTCCAGCGAACCTTCACTATCGGGATGCGGCTTTGTTTCGTATGTTTGATCTCTCGGTCTATGATCTTAATTTGTTCGTCTAGGAGGTTTAGGTATTTTGTTGTTCTCGGTCACATCAGGATGGATTTCTATGGTTTTATTAGATAGGTATTCATCAAGACTAGAAGCGCAAAATACAGGATGAACGTTGCTATGTTCTGAAGGTACTCGGAGTTTGAAGGCTACGGGATCGATCCTAACGAGGATCTCAATGGTTCTAATGTACCACGAGTTAAGTTTTTCGTGCTTTCCATAGTGTATCCTGTCTTTCCAGGGCAAGACCATTAACAGGACATGATCTCCAGCCTGGAATTCCAGAGGTTTCCGTTGTATATTGGCGTAACTCTTATGTCGATCTTGTGAAGCTTTCAATCGTTCTCGGATCTGGATGATCTTCTCGATGATTTCGCGGATGATTTCAGGACCAGTGAGGGTATTTCCAGGGGATCGACTGTTGGCTAACTGCGTGTCTCCTACCTCATCGCAACACAAGGGAATCTGTACTTTTGACTATAGAGGTTTCCAAACGGTGCATTTTGGATACTGGTGCGATAATTGTTGTTATACGAGGGCTCGATCAAAGGTAAAGTGGTATCCCAAGTCGTTCGGCAATTTATGACACATGCTCCCAGTATGTCTTCCATGATCTGAATAACTCTCTCACTTTGTCCAATTGTTTGAGGATGATAAGTTGTACTCATATCTAGCTTTGTTCCATGAGTTCTCTGAAGAGACTTGCTAAAACTTTGAGGTAAACCTGCTATCTCAACCAATGATATTAAACGTAGGTATACTATGCAGTCGGACTACTTCTTGTATGTGGGTTCGTGTGAGTCTTTCCATCTTGAATGATTCTCTGATCGGAAGGAAGTGAGCAGATTTTATCGAAGGATCGACCATTTCCACATGGTATCGTACTCACTCGGGAAAACTGGGTAACTTGATGGTGAAATCCATGTTGGTTATTTACCATTCCCATTCGGGTATCTAGGCTGCTGGAACACTCCCGAGTGTTTCTAACTAGGGTTCTTAGGTCTGAGCGAGTAAACGGGGACAGATTGTAATTGTCTTAGTCTTGCTGTCTTAGCTTTCCTTTCGGCTAAGGGCACCTTGTAACATACACGTTTTAAAATCGTGTTTTGTAATGAATAAAATTGTGAAATATTATGTAAACTTGAGTGTTAAGTTCTAACAGATGGTTTTTACTAGAAATGAAGTAAAACTATGTTTAGAATCACTCATAAAATATTGGAAGTCTTATGAGATTCCAATTAAAAGCCAAATAGTGAAATTTAGCGAAAATATGAAATTTTAAATAAGTAAAATTTTATTATTTGATGTTGTAGATAATCTTGGTAGAAAATTGTAGGTGAAAACCTCGTCAACATCCGAGTTATAACGAAGAAGTTATGACCAACCGAAGATCCGCGACAAAACCGGCACGGCGCCGAATGACGTAAAAAGTGAGTTTTTGATAAACTACTTTTTAGCCTTAGTAATCTAAATGAAAGTCATAGTATTCGTTAAACCGAGAAATTCGATAAAAAGAACGCCAAAATCTGACTTCGTATGAGGATGTTATGATTTTTCGAAGTTTCAACTTAGCAGTAGACAGCTAAAAACTTGAATTTTAGATCGAGCAATATTTTACCGATACATCCTAAACGAGAATCGAAGGTCTCGTCATATGTAGTACAACGGTGAAAATTCTGATGAAAACAGATGTCGGATGAAGAAGTTATGAATTTTTAATGAATTTTCCTGTCTCAGTCTGTTAAAAATAATAATATTAAAATTAAACTCAAAATTAGCCGACGAAGTCTAAACAAAGTTGTAGAGCGTAACTCTAGCTACGCGTGCACATAAATAACGTCAAAAACGGAGCTCGTATGCAAAAGTTATGGATTTTAGAAGAATTGGGTGCAATTTTCGAAAAATTCGCTTGGATGAGAAGCAGACACGTCACCCTCGCGTGAACAGTACCGAGATCGTGGCCCAATCCGGAGTCCGATGTGTGTCGTGCTTTGATTTGTCCGAAATGCGAGCCAATAGAATTCCGACGCGCCTCACCCTCGTCTCCGAGTCTCGCACCTCCACGCCTCCTCGCGTCCGAGTCTTCGTAGCCTCTGGCCATGTAGAGCATGTCTCCGTAAGAGAATGACTTCTGTTCTATGGCATTGGCAAATGGTTAGACAGGACTATAAGCCTGAAATCTAACAAGATGTTAATCAGAAATTGCATGTCATATATGTTGTTTGGGCCAAAGCTTTATTGATGTATATCAATAATTGAAAAGAATATCTTTGAATAATGTCTTTGATTGATATGAACGCTTGTCACATAATCTCACATACTTCTTGTTGTTCCTCTTTGCTTTTGCCACATTAAAGTATATATATGGCATAACATTATATTGTATCTATCTTTGAACTCACTAAGCATCACCGCTTACCCTATCAATGTTTAACAATTGCAGGTGATAAA
Source organism: Lactuca saligna (assembly GCF_052625555.1). Taxonomy (NCBI): domain Eukaryota; kingdom Viridiplantae; phylum Streptophyta; class Magnoliopsida; order Asterales; family Asteraceae; genus Lactuca; species Lactuca saligna. The sequence continues at coordinate 178,263,906 of NC_136417.1, read as the reverse complement.
TAAATAGTATGTTTACATACTATTGAAAGATGTAGAATAGTTTGTAATAGTACTTTTGTACTACTTTTTACGTTTGTATAAATTACAATATCCTGGGTAGTTATGTAATATATATAACACTTTGTAATAGAAGGTTTGTATCCAATAGTTTGTAAATCCTTTATATCAATGTAAAATATTGCTTTTATGAATATGCAAATAGCATGTTTTGGAGTAATGATAATGTGAAATATGAAAGTTTGGGTCTTTCAAAAATAAGAAAGTTGGGGTCTTTCAACCATGGTATCAGAGCAGTAGTTTAAGCGAACTAAATTCCACGGATTGGTATTTAGACTTAAACTATAGGAAGTTCAATATATGAACTTAATCATTGTAAGTATAGGGATACAAACCATATGAAATATATAAGAAAATGTATTAGGTAATAGTAAACCCTAATATTCTAAAATACTATCTTACTAGGTATTTCAGATCAATGGCTGAACAAGTAAGTAGCCATACCCCTAATGTTGGTGGAGATCCTCAACCCGAGGAAGTGAATACTCCAGTATCTCCTCGTGAGCAGTGACTTTTAGGTAAACTTACCGGTGTTATTCGACAAACTCTCGAAGAACACAAAAAGAATGATGATAAAGGAAATGAGAAAGTCACTGGAGAATCTTCAAGCGGGAAAGTGAAGCGACCCTCGTTCAAATATTTCAAGAGTAGTGGTGCTACAGAGTTTTCTGGTGTCCTTAATCCTATAATCATTCTAACTTGGATTCAGAACACCGAGAAAGTATTTTGTGTTTCTCATGTGGATGATGAATACAAGGCTATTTAAGCTTCTGCAATGCTCATTGGAGAAGCTTTAGTCTGGTGGGAAGCAACATATGAAGCTCTGGATGGATGTGACCAGGAGAACTTATCCTAGGAATTGTTCAAGACTCGTGTGTTAGAGAAGTATTGTCCTCTAGATATGAGGAGAAGATTGGAGAAGGAATTCCTCGAGCTTAAACAAGGAGGAATGACTGTGAATGAGTATGAAACTCAATTTAATCAAAGAACAAGGTTTGCTACGAAGTATATTCCAACTGAAGACGAGAAAGTTCAGTTATTCATGGAAGGACTAGGATACGAAATCCATGATTTCATTGTCAACCGGGATGTTCTGTCATTCGATAAAGCCGTTGAGTATCCTCGAAGGCGTAAGCATGACTTAGAAATACATGGTGCCACTCTTACCATTCCAAAGCATCCACGTACTGAAAGAACTACTCCTGCTTCCACTATTCCACTAACTCAATCTATTCAAACTGATCCTAGCAAGCAAGCACAATATTAGAGTGCTTTTTGTGTCCGTGGTAGGTCACAATCTTTTTCTATTCAATCACCATCATGTCTCGTTTGTGGAAGGAATCATCCGGGTCATTGCAAAATAGACAAGGAATCCATTGTCTGTTATGGGTGTAAGAAACAGGTCTTATCAAGCCAGCTTGCCCAAGGAAGGATGTGACTTGTTATGCATGTGGTATTACTGGCCACAAGAAGCGTTTTTTCCCTACTCTTACTAGCCAAGTGACGGGAAGTCAAGCTTCTGTTCAACAACCAGCGAGAAGTCAAGTCCCTGTCCAACAACCGAAGAATACTCCAGCTAAAAAGGAGGAGGTGCCAAAAGCTAAGGGTCGTGCATTCCAGATTACCGCAGAGGAAGCACATGACGACCCAAATGTCGTGACGGGGACATTTCTTGTCAACTCTAGACCTGCTCACATCTTATTTGATTCTGGTGCCTCAGATTCTTTCGTATCTTATGAATTTGCGCATTCTTTTCAAACTATTTGCTATGCACTCGCGCAACCATTTCACATAGATATTGCAGGAAGTATATCATTACTTGCTGATAATATCTATAGGGATTGTTTCATAGAAATTGAAGACTATAATTTTCTTGCTAACCTAATCCCTATCTCCTTGCCCAATTTCGATATTATTCTCGGCATGGATTGGTTATCAAAGAACCATGCAGAACTCGTGTGTTACGAAAAGATGGTACGCATTCCTATTGAAGGGGAAGATCCTATTTATGTCTATGGTGAACAAAGAATCTTAAAAATAATCTCTTTCCTCAAAGCTCGTAAATTCATATCGAAAGGTTGTCCTATCTATCTGGCCTATACAATTGACATCTCAAGAAAGGAGAATAAAACTGTAAATGATATTCCCATTGTTAACAAATATCTCGATGTTTTCCCCGATGATCTGCTTGGACTTCCTCCGCACAGACAAGTAGAATTCCGAATTGACCTTGTGCCCAGTGCTGCTCCGATCGCAAAGACTCCTTATCGTCTTGCACGAGCCGAGATGAAAGAAATGATGATCCAACTGCAGGAATTACTTGACAAAGGCTTTATTCGACCGAGTACCTCTCCCTGGGGTGCTCCAGTATTGTTTGTCAAGAAGAAGGACGGATCAATGCGAATGTGCATTGATTATCGCGAACTGAATAAGGTGACTATCAAGAACAAGTACCCACTACCTCGCATCGATGATTTATTCGATCAACTTCAGGGTGTTAGCTATTTCTCAAAAATTGATTTGACATCTGGCTATCATCAGTTGAAAGTACAAGAGCAAGATGTACCGAAGACTGCTTTCCATACTCGTTATGGGCATTTCGAATTCCTTGTCATGCCATTCGGTTTGACAAATGCTCCTGTTGTATTCATGGATATGATAAATCGAGTGTGCCGCCCAATGCTAGATAAGTCTGTCATCGTATTCATCGACGATATTCTAATCTATTCCAAATCTGAAGCCAATCATGCCATTCATATTCGTGAAATCTTAGAACTCCTTCGAAAGGAGAAACTTTATGCTAAATTCTCGAAATGTGAATTTTGGCTCCGTCAAGTTCAATTTCTCGGCCATATTTTATCTAGTAACGGTGTATCTGTAGATCCCATCAAAATTGAAGCAATTCAAAATTGGGAAGTGCCCCGTAATGCTTTCGAAATTCGAAGTTTCATAGGTCTCGCGGGATATTACCAGAGATTCATTAAAGACTTTTCTCGTATAGTTGTACCCCTCACAAGCCTTACACGGAAGGAAGTGAAGTTTGAATGAGGTGAAGATCAAGAAAAAGCTTTCTCAACTCTAAAAGACCTTTTAACTCATGCTCCCATCTTATCACTCCCAGAAGGTGATGATGATTTCTCCGTATTTAGCGATGCATCAAGATTGGGATTCGGTTGTGTGTTGATGCAGCGTGGTAAAGTAATAGCCTATGCCTCAAGACAACTGAAAGATTATGAAAAGAATTATCCCACCCATGATCTTGAACTCGCTGCAGTAGTATTTGCCCTAAAACTTTGGAGACATTACGTTTTTGGTACAAAATGCCAATTATTTACCGACACAAGAGTCTCAAGTATATATTTAGTCAGCAAACTCTGAATATGAGACAAAAAAGAGCCATGGAGCTGATCAAGGACTATGATTGTGAAATATTGTACCATCCTGGAAAGGCTAATGTGGTTGCAGATGCACTTAGCAGGAAAGTTTATCGTAATAGTATGTGTTATACTATTACTCACACTACGGTGAAGTTCACCATTCTTGATGAACTAGAGAAGTGGCAAGTTGAAGCTTTAAAACCAGAAAATGTAAAGAAGGAAGGAGTGGTACATTATGCCGATGTTTTACTTGATGATCCATGAGGATTAAAAGTATTTAAGAATCAGCTATGGATTCCAAAGATTGGTGGATTAAGACAGAAGATTTTAGATGAAGCTCATAAATCTAAGCTATCAATACATCCTGGCACAAGGAAAATGTACTATGATGTAAGAGCTGATTAATGGTGGCCTGGATTAAAGAGAGACATTGGAAGATATGTACAGGAATGCTTAGTATGCTTACAAGTGAAAACAGAACACCAAAAGCCTTATGGAACTCCAGAAATCCTTAGTGTTCCTGTATGGAAGTGGGAAGAACTGTCCATGGATTTTATTACCAAATTGCCAAAGACTGCTAAACAGAATGATAGCATTTGGGTAATCGTCGACCATCTGACTAAGAGTGCACATTTTCTCGCTATGCGTGAAACGGCTCCAATGGAGAAATACGCATAGGTATACTTGGATGAAATTGTTGCAAGACATGGTGTGCCACTAAAGATTATTTCCGATCGCGATACTCGCTTCACTTCTTACTTTTGGGCGAGTATGCATCGCGAATTGGGATCTCGAGTTGCTCTCAGTACCGCTTATCATCCTCAGAAAGATGGTCAGACAGAGAGAACAATCCAGACAGTAGAAGATATGCTTCATGCATGTGTTTTGGAGATTGGTCGTAACTAGGATAAATACTTATCGCTTGTCGAATTTTCGTATAATAACAGTTACCGCACTTCAATCAAAATGCAACCATATGAAGCATTATATGGTTGTAAATGTCGTACGCCATTATGTTGGCGTGATGTAGGACAAAAGATCCTTGGAGGCCCTGAAATGATTCAAGATACTACAGACAAGATTCAAATCGTACGAGAAAGAATGAAGGCGGCCCAGGATCGACAGAAGTCCTATACGGAAAAGAGAAGACGACCTATAGAATTTCAAGTGGGTGATTTCGTGATGCTAAAGGTATCCCCATGGAAAAGCCTTACGCGATTTGGGAAGAAAGGAAAGTTGAGTCCTAGATTTTTTGGTCCTTTCAAAATCATCCAGAGAATTGGAAAGCAAGCTTACCGCTTAGAATTCCCTGAAGATTTGGCGGGTATTCATGATGTGTTTCATGTCAGTTATCTGCGCAAATGCTTGAGCATCTACGATGAGACAGTCCATTATCCGAAGTGAAATTGGATAATAAGTTAAGATATGTAGAAGAGCCTGATGAAATCGTGAATGAAAGAACAACTAAGCTACGCAATAAAGAAGTAGAATTGGTTCTTGTCAAATGGAAACACCATCGTGGCCCAAACTATACTTGGGAGAATAAGAATGAGATAAAAGCAAAATATCCCCATTTATTTTAATCGATGTAATTTCGGGGACCAAATCCTCAAAAGGAGGAGGTATTTGTAACATACACGTTTTAAAATCGTATTTTGTAATGAATAAAATTGTGAAATATTATGTAAAATTGAGTGTTGAGTTCTAACAGATGGTTTGTACTAGAAATGAAGTAAAACTATGTTTAGAATCACTCAGAAAATATTAGAAGTCTTATGAGACTCCAATTAAAAGCCAAATAGTGAAATTTAGAGAGAATATCAAATTTTAAATAAGTAAAATTTTATTATTTGATGTGGTATAGAATCACGGTAGAAAATTGTAGGTGAAAAACTTGTCAAAATCCGAGTTATAACAAATAAGTTATGAGCAACCAAAGATCCGTGACAAAACCGGCACGGCGCCGAATGACGTAAAAAGTGAGTTTTTGATAAACTACTTTTTAGCCTTAGTAATCTAAATTAAAGTCATAGTATTCGTTAAACCAAGAAATTCGATAAAAAGAACGCCAAAATCTGACTTCGTATGAGGAAGTTATGATTTTTCAAAGTTTTAACTTAGCAGTAGACAGCTAAAAACTTGAATTTTAGATCGAGCAATATTTTACCGATACATCCTAAACGAAAATCGAAGGTCTCGTCATATGTAGTACAACGGTAAAAAGTCTGACAAAAACGGATGTCGGATGAAGAAGTTATGAATTTTTAACGGATTTTCCTGTCCCGGTCTGTTAAAAATAATAATATTAAAATTAAAGTCAAAATTAGCCGACTAAGTCTAAACGAAAGTTGTAGAACGTAATTCTAGCTATGTGTGCATATAAAGAATGTCAAAAACAGAGCTCGTATGCAAAAGTTATGGATTTTAGAAGAATTGGGTGCAATTTTCGAAAAATTCGCATGGATGAGAAGCAGCCACGTCACCCTCGCGTGAACAGTGTTCAGAGACGTCACCTCGCACGAAGAGGGTGTGTCACCGAGATCGTGGCCCAATCCGGAGTCCGATGCGTGTCGTGCTTTGATTTGCCCGAAATGCGAGCCAATAGAATTCCGACGCGCCTCGCCCTCGTGTCCGAGTCTCGCTCCTCCACGCCTCCTCGCGTCCGAGTCTTCGCTCGTGCCTCGTCACTCCTCGCGTCCGAGCCTCGCAAAGGCGACGTGACCCTCGTTGCTGATGACACCAAGCTGCTTCGCTACCTACTTCCTTCCCAGCCGACTTCGGCCTCGGCCCTATATAAGGGAGGCTGCGAACTTTGCCGACTAACTTTGAAAATTTTGACACTTTTAGCCCCTCTTTCCATATTTTCTTCATATTAACTTTCCCCGATGCCCCGAAATCACTTTTAGCACCCAAAACACGTCCCGAGACCCCCGAGAAGCCCGAAAAATTTTATCTTCTCGGTTTTGAAGACCTACCTTCGCAGAGCCTGGTTTTCAAACAAACTCCTGGTTTTCAACATAGAAAGGCATATTTAAAGCAGAAGTGTTGTCCAAATTACTATTTTCACCCCCGGTTAACTTAAGGTGAGTTCAATATATAGGAATAATTGTATGTTATGTGTTATATGTGCTATGTGCTTTTCAGTATTATCATTCTGAGTTATTTTCTTGTGTTATTCGCTATGTTTATAGCAATTGTAATACCTTTAACCATGTGATCAGTGAAAGGACTTAGATTCACATTGGTTCTGGTACGTAGCCTATGGCCATGTAGAGCATGTCTCTGTAAGAGAATGACTTCTATTCTATGGCATTGTCAAATGGTTAGACAGGACTATAAGCCTGAAATCTAACAAGATGTTAATCAGAAATTGCAAGTCATCTATGTCATTTGGGCCAAAGCTTTATTGATGTATATCAATAATTGAAAAGAATATCTTTGAATAATGTCTTTGATTGATATGAACGCTTGTCACACAATCTCACATACTTCTTGTTGTTCCTCTTTGCTTTTGCCATATTGAAGTATATATATGGCATAACATTATATTGTATCTATCTTTGAACTCACTAAGCGTCACCGTTTACCCTATCAATGTTTAACAATTGCAGGTGATAAATAAATAGTATGTTCACATACTATTGAAAGATGTAGAATAGTTTGTAATAGTACTTTTGTACTACTTTTTATGTTTATATAAATTACAATATCACGGGTAGTTATGTAATATATATAACACTTTGCAATAGAAGGTTTGTATCCAATAGTTTGTAAATCCTTTATATCAATGTTAAATATTGCTTTTATGAATATGCAAATAGCATGTTTTGGAGTAATGATAATGTGAAATATGAAAGTTTGGTTCTTTCAAAAATATGAAAGTTGGGGTCTTTCACACCTCATGTTTATTTCTTTCTGATCGAAGACATGTTGTAGTCTCTTATTGTCAGTGAAATTCGCATACTTGGTTCCATTGAGATCATGTCCCTCATTCTTCAGTGCAGGGACTACTGCTCCAAATTCCAAGTTGTGAGTTGTGTAGTTAACTTCGTGTGCCTTTTGTTTGTATCAAAGCGTGAACAACAACTTTTCCTTCTTGCGTAAGCACATAATCTAAAATCTGATTGAACGTATTGCAAAGGACAACGAAGTCCTCTGTTTCTTCTGGCAGGGATAGGTTAGGTGTGATGCATAAGTCTTACTTCAATGTTTGGAATGATGTATTGCATTTTTTTACTCCAACAAAAAGGGTACACCTTTCTGTGTCGGAGTGGTTAAGGGTTTAGTGATTTTGGAAGAACTTTTTGAATGGGTTTGCAATAATAGCCGACGAAACCCAATAATTGATAGGTTTTCTGTGAGTGTTTTCAGTGCCGACCAATTCTATATTGCTTCGACCTTAGGAGGATCCACACGTATGTCTTCATCGCTTACTACATGACCAAGGGAAAAAATTTTGACCGAAGGGTATCAATAAGAACTCTTAATGATCATATTAAGTCCTAAATACTGTCTTGGAAACATTATCCTCGTGAACTCGTAGCTGATGGTGTCTTGACCTAAGGTCTATCTTCGAGGACTAGCTAGCTCCTTGAATTTTATCGAAGAAGTCATCTAATTAAGGAAAGAGGATATCGGTTTTTACGGTCAACTCATTAAGCCGACTGGTTAACTCCTGCATTTCTGCTGGAGCAAAACGGTATGGAGATTTGGCTGCGGGGGTAGTTCCAGGGATTAAGTTGATACGAGACTCGACTTGACGTTCGGGAGGAATTCTCGGGAGCTCTTCGGGAAGATATCAGAAATATTACAGTTTTTGGGGATGCTCTAGAGGTCTTTAACTTCTTGTTTCTCGCTGATTGCATGGACTAGGAATACCTGACACTCCTTTTGTAGAAGATTTCGAGCTTTGATACAGGGAATGAAGCGAAGATTTGAGATATCATGAGGGTCCGGTCAAAGGGGAGATTGAGACGAATAGCTTTTTCAAAACAAAGTGTATCAGTATGATTAGGACTCAATTGATACATGCCAAAGATAACATCAAAGCTCTTTATTGAAACTGACATCAAGTCAATGAGGAAAGAATGATTACTCAAGGTAAGGATAAAGCTTGGGGATAAGTCGTTAGTGCACTCATTCTCACTGGTAACCATCTTGAAGGTAAATGTTTCAGTTATTAGACGAAGGCTATGTTTCCGAAGATATTTGAATGAATGACTAATAAAACTTTCTTGACACTAGCTTCGAAAAGAATGCGAGCATAAGAATTGTCGAGAAGAAATGTACCCGCGATGATGGTGGGATTAGCGGCCGCCTCCTCCTACTTCATAGATAAAACCATCTCGGTGTTTTTGACGTTGTTGGTGGTTGCTGCTTTTGGGCAGTTTCGCTTGAAATACCCGATTTCTCCACAACCAATACCGGCCTGATCGGTACTCGATCCGGAAGCTTGATTGATTAGTTGGGCTGGTGTTTTGCAGTTTTGAGCGAGGCGGCCCTTCATGCCACATTTGATGCAAAACTTTTCACAACATGGGCCAGGAATACGATGGTGATAACTACACCTGTTGCACCAAGGGAGATTACCAACATACTTAGTGGTAGGTGCTTGAGCTGTAGACGCAGCAACAGGAGTAGTGGCAGCTTGAACTGCCACAGTTTCATGCCTCTTGGAGGGTCCTTGTGAACTCTGACCCTTTCGCTTTTTCCAGATAACCTTCTTCCTCTTATCACACTCATTTTGATGCTCCTAAACATTTTCATGGTTTTGGGGGTAGGTGTTACTTCCTGGTCCACCGAACCTATCAGGGTACAATAGCGTCATTGTAGTCGTCACTGCGGCAGAAACAGCCAACTAGAACATCAAAGGGTCGAATTGAGAAGGAGGTGGTGACGGAGGGTTGTTGTTCCTTGAACTGGGTCCTTTCTTTGAAGTCATTTCGATCTAAAATGATTAGGAAAAAGAGGATGGTAATACCTCTGCATTAAATCAAGAGATATGAAACAAGGGATATCTCTTTATGACAAACATATAATTCTATTAAGCGTTAAAGCAGGTATGAATTATCAAGGCAGATAAACTATCGCTAAAGGAATGATCGAGGGGCAACGCTTGAATGAGAATTTTCTACAACAAAGTTGGATCTAGAAATACTCCCATAGTATTTCAAGATTCGCAGCGATGATAGCTCGTTGTTTTGGGGTATTTGGGTAAGTTTTAGGCATGCTGAACACCACATTCACTCCCAGGCACATGTTGGTCGTGTCTCGAATAAATATAGTTGATAAGGCTATATAGACACTATACATGACTACATAACTACCCAGGTTTAACCGCAGCGTACAACACCCATTTACTTATGTTTTGTTCTACTTGTAGTTACGGATCTCGGTGATTAGGTATACTTGTATGTTTTTGAAAATACTTATATTTTGAAGTATACCTTTAGTTTAGAGCACTTAGGCCCCTTTAATGTTTATAGTCTTATACCATGTAAGGTTTGGTATACTTAGCTCATTATAAACAAGGGCTCTGATACCAATCTGTCACACCCCGAAACCCAGGGCGGAAACATTACGGGGCGGAGGTGACTTCATGTTGAATATCATAACCAATGTACATAGTAAGCGAAGTAAACACAAAATATTACATTACATAAATTTCATTACATCTGTTTAAAAGTAAAGTAATACAAGTTTCATAGATACATAAGTTTAAACAAAAGAAAGACGTGACTTCATACGCTTCGTCTTCTGCAAAAGAACGCGGAATACCTGTCTAAGAAGAACCTGAGAATACAAGCAGTTTAAAAATCAGCATAAAGCTGGTGAGTTCATAAGCGGTTTGTTTTATGAAAATGAAAAAGATTCCTTTTGTTTTCTGAAAAAGTGGTTATCCAAGAAAATCCCATATTTTTCTTAAAAGTAATGTGTAGTTTTCCGTTATGTTACACAATTCTGGTTATGAATCGTTATTACACCATGAAAATCCTATATTTTCCTAAAAGTTGGTTACCAATCCGAAATGTAATGTAAAAGATGTATACTAAAAACCTGATTATCCTTGTGAAGTGTATGTTAATTTAACACGTATATAAAACTATCAACATAGTAAACTAATTTCAAAGGTTATTAATTTACTATATTCATTATTACTAACAAGTAAATCTCTGTTATCCAAATTCCGAGTTCCACAACCATACGATAGACTCGATATGGCAATAAGTAGTCCAAATCATTTTATGACGTTCGTCACCCTTGAACCTTTCGGTTCGGCTGTAGCTAGCAGCCCGGTGCGGGGTAGTCAGCCCCGTATAGATCTATACACTCAAGTCACGCTCCTTATCTAAGAGATTCTATTTACAGAGGCGGTCCTCCACTCGTGTATCTCTGTGGAGTGTTCACCGAGGATGTGTCTACAATTTATAGGAATAACAAATCTACAAGTAAGAATGCGGAAAACACAGTTTAAATTCTATTTACAAATACGATCCTCCACTCATGTATCTCTGTAGAGCGTTACCGAGGACAAAATAAATGTACTAATCTACAGCTTTTAACAATAATGTTAAGGAACAAATCATTTGTGAAATATATATTATAACATTATATAATAAGATATGAAATCGGTTTGTAAACTAATTTTGCAAGTTAAACAGTTGGTTAATACGGTTTCAATTGTTAAAAGCAAGTGGAATATGAAACATTTCAATTGAAATAATAAGTTTAAGCACAACATATTCTTGTACTTTCGCTTGTATTCCCCCCCCCCCCCTCTAAAAACATTGAAAAAGGGTTGGGGTATGAACTCACCGGACGAGGAATGTGTCGACTAGGATGCTAAACATCAAATCGAGGCTTGAAAACGTGATAGGTTCCTATGTAATATTAAATGATACACAAATGTATCTAATTAGATTTTAAATCACTAATTAGTTGAGGATATACACTTCTAGTCGCGAAAACACTTCATTTCAAGTGTTTGCAGTGACCCGAGTGACATCTATGGACATATATGGTTTGGATATGGAGTTTACTCTTCAAGAGTAAACTCCTAGGAGATTTCACGGCGCTAATGACCCACTCCCCATGAGTTTACGGCCGTAAACTCATGGTGGGGTGTTCTAGAGTGCCAAATGGCCTTATAACATTTGAGGGGTGGTGCTAGTTTTGATTCTAGGGCATTAGAAGGTAGTTTGGACATTCTAAGGACCATTTGAGGAGTTTACGGTGGTAAACTAAGAGTTTACGGCCGTAAGCTTCCCCACACACCTTCATTTGATGTTTTGGTGGTCTTAAGTCAATCACATATGATTCAACTCATTTTTTACAAGCCAACGGGGAATTTATGGCACTATTTAACCCATTTATAGGAGTTTACATCCCAGGAACCCATTCCTAGGGTGTTTACTCCCGTGAACTCCTAAGGGAGTTGTTTTCATCATGTTTTAGGCTTCTAATTCGTTTGTGGTTGCTTCTAGTTATTAGTTCAACGCTTAGGAGGTGTGTAAATGGCATTTTATCACCTAAAAAGGAGTTTACTACCCATGAAAGTGTGTTTACGGCCCAAGCATGTTCTTGGGTATTAAACTCATGTTTACTTCCTAAATGATGATTTTAAGGTGTTCTAAGTCCAATCCAATAAGTCCTTAAGCCATATCTAAGCTCCAATGGTGGTTTGGAAGGGTTTTAAGGCTCAAAAACCCCATTTGCATGTGTTCATGGCCTAAGGTTGTTCCAAGGCCATAAACACATGTTTATGGTCCTATTCCATGATTTGAACACGAAATTGAAGGCTAAAGATGTTATATTAGAAGCTAGGATAGTTACCTTGGTGATTTGAAGCTTGAAATGAGTGATTTTGGATCAAGAAGTTGGATTTGAGGAGAGAGGTTACAGAGAGAGTGAAAAGGCTTCAAATGAGGCTTAAACAACTTTAACTATGGTTTGGATTTGAGACATGGTGTAATTCTAGCCGATACTGACGTTAACCGAGGCTTTTGTTCGCACCCGATTAAGTTGTCGTAACCCGATATGGTCGAAACTAAAATTTTTCTAATTACTAGTTTGGGGCGTTTTCATGTGTTTCTAACGTGTTTGGATCTTACGAGGTCAAAATAAAAGTATTAACTTAAATGACCTAATCCAAAAACGAAATCGAAACAATTCGCTTAAGACGAGTTCTTTCGAACGGAACAGGTTGCGGCGATGGAACAACTTCGGGTTGTCACATTATCCCCCCGTTAGAGGGAATTTCATCCCGAGATTCAAAGATTAAGATACAAGTTATGGAAAAAGGGTGCAGAAATATTTGCTTCACCGAATCTTTTACGTTCCCAAGTGATTTCAGGTTTCCGCTCGACACTCCAGCGAACCTTCACTATCGGGATGCGGCTTGGTTTCGTATGTTTGATCTGTCGGTCTAAGATCTTAATTTGTTCATCCAGGAAGTTTAGGTATTTCGTTGTTCTCGGTCACATCAGGATGGATTTCTATGGTTTTATTAGATAGGTATTCATTAAGAGTAGAAGCGCAAAATACAGGATGAACGTTGCTAAGTTCTGAAGGTACTCGGAGTTTGAAGGCTACGGGATCGATCCTAACAAGGATCTCAAAGGGTCTAATGTACCACGAGTTAAGTTTTTCAGGCTTTCCATAGTGTATACTGTCTTTCCAGGGAAAGACCATTAACAGGACACGATCTCCAGCCTGGGCATCCTGAGGTTTCCGTTGTATATTGGCATAACTCTTATGTCGATCTCGTGAAGCTTTCAATCATTCTCGGATCTGGATGATCTTCTCGATGATTTCGCGGATGATTTCAGGACCAGTGAGGGTATTACCGGGGGATCGACTTTTGGCTAATCGGGTGTCTCCTACCTCAGCCCAACACAAGGGAATCTGTACTTTTGACTGTAGAGGGTTTCAAATGGTGCATTATGGATACTGGTGCGATAACTGTTGTTATACAAGGGCTCGATCAAAGGTAAAGAGGTATCCCAAGTCGTTCGGCAATTTATGACATATGCTCCCAGTATGTCCTCCATGATCTGAATAACTCCCTCACTTTGTCCAATTGTTTGAGGATGATAAGTTGTACTCCTATCTAGCTTTGTTCTGTGAGTTCTCTGAAGGGACTTGCCAAAGCTATGAGGTAAACCTGCTATATCAACCAAAGATAATGGATGTAGGTATACTATGCAGTCGTACTACTTCTTGTATGTGGGTTCGCGTGAGCCTTTCCATCTTGAATAATTCTCTAATCGGAAGGAAGTGAGCGGATTTTAGCAAATGATCGACCATTTCCAAATGGTATCGTACTCACTCGGGAAAACTGGGTAACTTGATGGTGAAATCCATGTTGATTATTTACCATTCCTATTCAGGTATCTAGGCTGCTCGAACAGTCATGAAGGTTTCTGACTAGGCTTCTCAGGTCTAAGCGAGTAAACGGGGACAGATTGTCAATGTATTAGTCTTGCTGTTTAGGCTTTCCTTTCGGCTAAGGGCACCTCATGTTTATTTCTTTCTGATCGAAGACATGTTGTAGTCTCTTATGGTTAGTGAAATTCGCGTACTTGGTTCCATTGAGATCATGTCTCTCATTCTTTAGTGCAGGGACTGCTGCTCCAAATTCCAAGTCGTGAGTTGTGTAGTTAACTTCATGTGCCTTTTGTTTGTATCAAAGCGTGAACGATATCTTTTCCTTCTTGCCTAAGCACATAATCGAAACTCTGATTGAACGTACTGCAAAGGACAACGAAGTCCTCTGTTTCTTCTGGCAGGGACAGGTTTGATGGGTTTTGAGCATTCTAACACTTCCTAAGTGTACATGCAACCCTAATAACCTTGGATCTATGTTTGTCTAATTATCATGCAAAGTTGAATTCCAAGGTTATATTCCTATCTAGCATACATGGGGAACAATTTTAACTTAAAGTATAGATAGAATAACTTACCTTGTTGTTGTTTGTGTTCCTTGAAACCTTGTGAGCCTAGCACCCCAAGTGTGATGCCTCAAATGCTTCACACAACACCAAATGCTCTTGGAAGAACTTATGGGAGAACACACACTTCTCAAAATCGGCCAAGCCCTCTAGTTTCTTAGTGTAGCCGATTTTAGGTGGAGAACATGTTTCTTATATAGTGTTGACACATCTAGGGTTACACCCTAATGTGTCATGACTCTTCGTTTCCATGACCCATGGGTTTGTAACTCCCATGGAGCATCCTATGGGTGGAACCCAACTTGATAATCCATGGAGCCTCTTAGCCCACTATACAAGATATGGATGATTTACATAATCAACCCATATATTTAATTAGTTATCTTTTGATCACATAATTAATTCTAAATTAATTCTTGATCAAACTAATCAAATAATATTATTAATATATTAGAGCTTATAATATATTAATAATCTCCAAGTTTTATTTCTCTCATTTAGTCTATCCAATTGCATGGTGCCATGCAACCCAAATGGACCATGCCGGGTCGGGTCAAGTACATACCAGAAATAGTTATGGACTTAGACACCTTATCCAACAAGGTTAGGTCTGATGCATAAGTCATACTTCAATGCTTGGAATGATGTATTGCATTTTTTTACTCCAACAAAAAGGGTACACCTTCCTGTGTCGGAGTGGTTAAGGGTTTGGTGATTTTGGAAGAACTTTTTGAATGAGTTTGCAATAATATCCGACGAAACCCCAGAATTGACAGGTTTTCTGTGGGTGTTTTCGGTGCCGACCAATTCTCTATTGCTTCAACCTTAGGAGGATCCACGCGTATGTCTTCATCGCTTACTACATGACCAAGGGAAAATTGTTTGACCGAAGGGTATCAATAAGAACTCTTAGTGATCATAATAAGTCCTAAATACTATCTTTGAAACATTATCCTCGTGAACTCGTAGCCGATGGTGTCTTGACCTAAGGTCTATCTTCGAGGACTAGCTAGCTCCTTGAGTTTTATCGAAGAAGTCATCTAATTAAGGAAAGAGGATATCGGTTTTTACGGTCAACTCATTAAGCAGACTGGACAACTCCTGCATTTCTGCTGGAGCAAAACAGTACGGAGATTTGGCTACGGGGGTAGTTCCAGGGATTAAGTTGATACGAGACTCGACTTGATGTTCGGGAGGAATTCTCGGGAGCTCTTCGGGAAGATATCAGGAATATTACAGTTTTCGGGGACGTTCTTGGGGTCTTTAACATCTTGTTTCTCGCTGATTGCCTGGACTAGGAATACCTAACACTCCTTTTGCAGAATCTTTCGAGCTTTGATACACGGAATGATGCGAAGATTTGATCTAAGCTTGACACCATATATCATGAGCGTCCGTTCATCGGGGAGATTGAGACGAATAGCTTTTTCATAACAAAGTATATCAGTATGATCAGGGCTCAATTGATACATGCCAAAGATAACATCAAAGCTCTTTATTGATATTGACATCATGTCAATGAGGAAAGAATGATTACTCGAGGTAAGGATACAGCTTGGGGATAAGTCGTTAGTGCACTAATTCTCACCGGTAACCATCTTGATGGTAAATGTTTCAATTATTAGACGAGGGCTATGTTTACGAAGATATTTGAATGAATGACTAATAAAACTTTCTTGACACTAGATTCGAAAAGGATGCAAGCATAAGAATTGTCGAGAAGAAATGTACATGCGACGATGGTGGGATTAGCGGCCGCCTCCTCTTGCTTCATAGCTAAAACCATCTCGGTGTTGTTGACGTTGTTGGTGGTTGCTGCTTTTGGGCAGTTTCGCTTGAAATGCCCGATTTCTCCACAACCAAAACAGGCCTGATCGGTACTCGATCCGGAAGCTTGATTGATTAGTTGGGCTGGTGTTTTGCAGTTTTGAGCGAGGTGGCCTTTCATGCCACATTTGATGAAAAACTTTTCACAGCATGGGCCAGGAATACGATGGTGATAACTACACCTGTTGCACCAAGGGAGATTACCAACATACTTAGTGGTAGGTGCTTGAGCTGTAGACGCAGCAACAGGAGTAGTGGTAGCTTGAACTGCCACAGTTCCATGCCTCTTGGAGGGTCCTTGTGAACTCTGACCCTTTTGCTTTTTCCAGATAACCTTCTTCCTCTTATCACACTCATTCTGATGCTCCTAAACATTTTCATGGTTTTGGGGCTAGGTGTTACTTCCTGGTCCACCGAACCTATCAGGGTACAATAGCGTCATTGTAGCCGTCACTGCGGCAGAAACAACCAACTAGAACATCAAAGGGTCGAATTGAGAAGGAGGTGGTGACGGAGGAGTGTTGTTCCTTGAACTAGGTCCTTTCTTTGAAGTCATTTCGATCTAAAATGATTAGGAAAAAGAGGATGGTAAGTCCTCTGCATTAAATCAAGAGATATGAAACAAGGGATATCTCTTTATGACAAACATATAATTCTATTAAGCGTTAAAGCAGGAATGAATTATCAAGGAAGATAAACTATCGCTAAAGGAATGATCGAGGGGCAACGCTTGAATGAGAATTTTCTACAACAAAGTTGGATCTAGAAATACTGCCATAGTATTTCATAATTCGTTGCGACGATAGCTCGTTGTTTTTGGGTATTTGGTAAGTTTTAGGCATGCTGAACACCACATTCACTCCCAGCCACATGTTGGCCGTGTCTCGAATAAATATAGTTGATCAGACTATATTGACCCTAGACACGACTACATAACTGCCCAGGTTTAACCGCAGCGTACAACACCCATTTACTTATGTTTTGTTCTACTTGTAGTTACGGATCTCGGTGATTAGGTATACTTGTATGTTTTTGAAAATACTTATATTTTGAAGTATACTTTTAGTTCAGAGCACTTAGGCCCCTTTAATGTTTATAGTCTTATACCATGTAAGGTTTCGTATACTTAGCTCATTATAAACAAGGGCTCTGATACCATTCTGACACACCCCGAAACCCAGGGCGGAAACGTTCCGGGGCGGAGGTGACTTCATGTTGAATATCATAACCAATGTACATAGTAAGCGAAGTAAACACAAAACATTACATTACATAAATTTCATTACATCTGTTTAAAAGTAAAGTAATACAAGTTTCATAGATACATAAGTTTAAACAAAAGAAAGATGTGACTTCATATGCTCCGTCTTCTGCAAAAGAACGCGGAATACCTATCTAAGAAGAACCTGAGAATACAAGCAGTTTAAAAATCAACATAAAGCTGGTGAGTTCATAAGCAGTTTGTTTTATGAAAATGAACAAGATTCCTTTTGTTTTCTGTAAAAGTGGCTATCCAAGAATATCCCATATTTTCTTAAAACTAATGTTTAGTTTTCCGTTATGTTACATAATTCTAGTTATGAGTAGTTATTACACCAGGAAAATCCTATATTTTCCTAAATGTTGGTTACCAATCCGAAATGTAATGTAAAAGATGTATACTGAAAACCTGATTATCCTTGTGAAGTGTATGTTAGTTTTAACACGTATATAAAACTATCAACATAGTAAACTAATTTCAAAGGTTATTAATTTACTATATTCATTATTACTAACAAGTAAATCTCTGTTATCCAAATTGCGAGTTCCATAACCATACGATAGACTAGATATGTGTGACATCCCCATTTTCACGGCCAGAAAAGACCGATTTTGTTTATGCTTTATAAAAATCAGAGTTCTTCTTTTAATAAAAATGTTGAGGAATATGTTCCCAGAAAAACATGATAAATACGTTATTAAAACATTTTCGGAGAAACGTATTTTATTCATTTCAAAACGTTTGGGATGTCATCGTTAATACAGAAACATAAGCATAAACAGAACTTACATTTATTTACACTAGTTATCTACATCTCTTTAAATCTCTCAGTCTAAAGTGACTTCGTATCAACACCTGTGATATAAATAAACTAAGTGGGTTAGGTTGGGAAACCTGGTGAGTACATAGGGTTTTCAACCCACAATAATATAATTATTATTTTCAAACAATCAAACAATCAACCCAATTACGCATCCCCATTATCTGTTTTATTCTTAAGGATCTACCCTAAGAATCAACTATTCCTCGTTCATACATTCCTAAGGATCATCCTAAGGAATCGGCACGAAGTCCATCGTCACCATGGTTTAGGCACTAAGTCTGCATAGTCGCCAGAATTTATTCAATAGGCACTAAGTCTGCATAGTCGCCATGGTTCTTGGCACCAAGTCTACATGATCGCCAGGGTCTAGGTATCAAGTCTGCATCATCACCAAGGTTTAGAGTACACCGGGTGAACACATCGTTCACAACACCTACAGGTTGCGAGCCTACTAGTGTTCCACTGATTGTCTAGAATAGTCTGTGGTTGTCATCCATACTCTGCTGAATGACGGGGCCATCATTTGGGAAAAAGGCTTCTCACATTATTCACCTATCACCCTCACCTCGTGGTCTATAACACCTCTCAACTCATCATCCAACTCATATTTCATCTATTATATCTACCCATGTTTTACCTCAACATTATCGTAGATATAAAATACATATACAGTTTAAATCATTTAAAACATGTATAAAATCTTTCATCAGCATAGACAACAAGTATTAAGACAATATGCACACATAACACGTAATTTATAATAAAATACTTCATATCTATGTGTAAGATGAAAGGGGACTATGCACTCACCTGATAGGTGGTGACTCAACACTCGGACAGCGCTTCGATACTCTCAACACAATTTCCTTCGATAAAACCTAGTATCAACACCACTAGGGTTTAGTCTAACGATAACCGCAACTAATTAATAGTATAGCTATTATAATTATTATTATATAAGCATTAAATAACACTCAATATAACTCATAATAATAGCCCAAACAATTATTTTAAGGTCCTAATAATGTTACTATAATTAATTAGAAGCTATATTAAACTAGCGTAGGCGTAGCTCACTTACAGCGGGTTTTTCGCAAAACTGGGCTTCGCTGGAGCAGCGTTTCCCGAGCCGAAAGGCTCTTTTCTTGGAGCCGTCGGGCGCTCCGGAGCTTCCGCCTCGTGCTAGGTAGTTACCCTAGGCTTCAGGGGGTTAGGGAGGCTTAGAGAGAGAGTTTAGAGAGAGAAAGAAGGGTTTGAAGGTGTGAGAACGAATGGAACCCAGCACCTCTATGTATAGGGGAGAAATCTGATGGACTCACTGAGTCTGAGTCATGACTCGCCGAGTTGGTGCATGTGGCTGATGGGATTTGAGCATTCTAACACTTCCTAAGTGTACATGCAACCCTAATAACCTTGGATCTATGTTTGTCTAATTTGTCATGCAAAGTTGAATTCCAAGGTTATATTCCTATCTAGCATACATGGGGAACAATTTAAACATAAAGTATAGATAGAATAACTTACCTTGTTGTTGCTTGTGTTCCTTGAAACCTTGTGAGCCTAGCACCCCAAGTGTGATGCCTCAAATGCTTCACACAACACCAAATGCTCTTGGAAGAACTTATGAGAGAATACTCACTTCTTCAAAATCGGCCAAGCCCCCTTATTTCTTAGTGTGTAGCCAATTTGGGTGGAGAATATGTTACTTATATAGTGTTGACACATCTAGGGTTAAACCCTAATGTGTCATGACTCTTCATTTCCATGACCCATGGGTTTGTAACTCCCATGGAGCATCCATGGAGCATCCTATGGGTGGAACCCAACTTGATGATCCATGGAGCCTTTTAGCCCACTATACAAGATATGGATGATTTACTTAATCAACCCATATATTTAATTAGTTATCTTTTGATCACTTAATTAATTCTAAATTAATTCTTGATCAAACTAATCAAATAATATTATTAATATATTAGAACTTATAATATATTAATAATCTCCAAGTGTTATTTCTCTCATTTAGTCTATCCAATTGCATGGTGCCATGCAACCCAAATGGACCATGCCGGGTCGGGTCAAGTACATACCAGAAATAGTTATGGACTTAGACACCTTATCCAACAGTCTCCCACTTGGATAAGTCTAGTAACTATTACTGCAAGTATGACTTCAGGAACCGATCGGCAATCGTAGCTCTTTACAAGGTTTCTCGAAACTTGAGAAGATGATGGTACGCCATTTAAGATAAGTGATCATATAATCCTCTGTTCTAGATATCAGTCGGACAAATACATGGAACAATGTCTTACTTATTGTCCAACAATTTGTTTCCCGATTTCCGATTTGTTTGACAAAGAACTTCATTGAACACATAAATTTAGTTCTGACCGGGCCCGGTACATAGGTCAAAACAAAATCATCGAGGGGCCCAGATATCAGCTTCTAATCCAAGAAGGAACAGATAAACTTCGACTCATATGTTTGTTCTACTACTCATTGAATTACACATAAGAGCGCGATTTTATAACATCGAGTTACCAATGCGTTTTTCGTATAATCAATGCATAACCAACTTGTAAGTAACAAATCATATCTCTAGGTTTAAAGAATTATATGATATTACCGTCTCACGATCACTCGAGATAGAATTCCATGAAGTGATTCCAGTGAGCGTGGGTTGAGTCCAATGCTCAGAACTTATGAGCACTCATGATTGTTGTAGCCTTGTCCCAGACCTCTACAACCAAACATGACAGTCTTGATTCATACCTACTTCCGACATATGACCGACTATGGAGGTTTGAATAATATGTTATACCAAACAAAATTATTCTGGAAGTCAAAACATGCAAAAGAAATATAGTAAACGATCGACAAGAGATAGCAACACTTTACTCATAAATAACACTTTTATTCATCATCAAATGTCAATTACACTTTACAAATTTCAAGATTATCTAACTACTAAATCTAATATCATCCTTCAGCCCTATGCTCCGAGCATGCTGGAGATGCTTAACCCGAGCCAGTCTCTTCGTGAGGGGATCTGCCGGATTCTCATCTGATGATACCCTCTTTGCCACGAGGAGTCCTTCTTCGATCCGATGTCTGATGAAATGGTATTTTATGTCGATGTGTCTGGATCTCCCGTGATCCCTTGGTTCCTTGGCTAAGGCAACAGCACTTTCACTATCACAGAAAATTTCCATTGGCTCTTTAATAGCTGGTACAACTCCAAGGTCTCCAATGAAGTTCCTCAGCCATAACGCCTCCTTTGCCGCTTCGCTAGCTGCAATATACTCTGATTCACAAGTAGAATCTGCCACTGTCTCTTGCTTGGAACTCTTCCAAGAAATTGCTCCTCCATTTAGAGTAAAGACCCAGCCCGACTGAGAGCGGAAGTTATCCCTATCAGTCTGGAAGCTAGCATCACTATACCCTACAATCCTCAAGTCATCACTCCCACCGAGGGTAAGGACCCAGTCCTTAGTCCTTCGTAGGTACTTGAGAATAGTCTTTACCGCAGTCCAGTGTGCCTTGCCAGGGTTCCCCTGAAACCTGCTAACCATGCTCAAGGCAAAGGCTACATCAGGTCGAGTACACGTCATAGCATACATGATCGAACCTACAGCCGAAGCATAAGGTACTCGACTCATTTCTGCTATCTCAGCCTCAGTGCTAGGGCTTTGTGTCTTACTCAGTTTGGCGTTACTCTGGATGGGCAACTCTCCTTTCTTGGAGTCTTGCATTCTGAATCTCTTCAGAATCTTCTCCAAGTAGGTACTTTGACTAAGTCCAATTAGTCTTTTACTCCGATCTCTCAAGATCCTTATCCCCAAAATATAGGCAGCTTCACCAAGGTCCTTCATAGCGAAACACTTTCCAAGCCAGGACTTTACTTCCTGCAGGGTTGGAATGTCGTTTCCTATGAGTAGTATGTCATCCACATACAATACCAAAAAGCTAACTATACTCCCACTAGCCTTGACATATACACAAGATTCATCTTCACTCCTAGAAAAGCCAAATTCCTTGACCTTTTCATCAAAGCAAAGATTCCATCTGCGAGGTGCTTGCTTTAATCCATAAATGGATTTCTCAAGCTTACACACTCTATTAGGGTACTCGTTACTGACAAAACCCTCTGGCTGACTCATGTAAACATCTTCAGCCAACTTTCCATTAAGGAAAGCGGTTTTGACATCCATTTGCCAAATTTCATAATCATGAAATGCGGCTATGGCCAACAGAACCCGAATAGACTTAATCTTGGCTACCGGAGAAAAGGTCTCATCATAGTCCACTCCAGGAATTTGAGAGAAGCCCTTTGCAACCAGTCTAGCCTTATAAGTGTGTACTTTACCATCCATGTCGGTCTTCTTCTTGAAGACCCATTTGCACCCTACAGTCTTTCGACCTGGTACATTCTCAACCAAGTTCCAAACTTGATTGTCATACATGGATTGTATCTCGCTATCCATAGCCTCTTTCCATTTGGCAGACTCGGGGCCCGCCATGGCTTCCTCGTAGCTGTTAGGATCATCTTGACTTACTAGTGTCTCATCACTAATAAGTTTCTCACCTTCTGCAGTAATATGGAACCCATAGTAATGCTCAGGTGCACTCCTAACTCTCGTGGAACGCCTCAGAGGTACAGATTCGTCAATTGGCTCAACAGGAGTTTCCTCCTCAGGTTGAGGGCTAGAGTTTGAAGTTCCTTCACCACTTGACTCTTGAATTTCTTCAAGATCAACTTGCCTCCCACTGTCTCCTTGGCTTATAAACTCTCTTTCTCGAAAGACTCCTCTTCTTGCTACAAACACCACATTGTCACTAGGTCTGTAGAAGAGGTAACCAAAGGATTGCTGTGGGTAGCCGATGAAAATACACCTCTCGCTTCGGGGTTTGAGCTTATCATGAGTCTCGCGTCTCACGAAAGCCTCGCAACCCCAAATCTTGATGTGGTCTAGTTTAGGTACTTTACCAGTCCACATCTCGTGAGGAGTTTTGGCAACTTTCTTTGTAGGGACTAGATTAAGGATATGGGCGGCAGTCTCTAAGGCATACCCCCAGAATGAGATTGGTAGCGAAGCTCGACTCATCATGGAACGAACCATGTCCAACAAGGTTCGATTACGCCTCTCAGCCACACCATTCAATTGCGGTGTCCTGGGAGGTGTCAATTGTGAGACTATCCCACATTCCTTTAGATAGTCGAGGAACTCTGAACTAAGATACTCACCACCTCGATCGGATCGAAGCATCTTAATGTTCCTGCCCAATTGATTCTCGACTTCCTGTTTAAATTCCTTAAACTTCTCGAAAGTCTCTGACTTATGCTTGATTAAGTAGACATATCCATATCTACTGTAATCATCGGTAAAAGTCAAATAATAACGATTAGCATCCCTTGTGACATGTTTGAATGGTCCACACACATCCGTGTGTATAAGGTCCAACAAACCTTCACCCCTTTCACACGAGCCTGTGAAGGGTGACTTTGTCATTTTTCCAAGTAAGCATGATTCGCAACTATCATTTGACTTTAGGTCAAACGACTCCAAGACTCCATCCTTTTGGAGTTGGCCTATGCGTTTCTTGCTTATATGTCCAAGACGACAATGCCATAATGATGCTTTATCCAAGTTATTATTATTAGTAGAATCAATACACAAAACATTATTTCCTAAGTTATCTACAATAGATACAGCTTCATACACACCATCACAAGGTAATGCTTTAAAATAAAGTACATTATTAAAGAAAGCATTAATCGAACCAACTTCATTATCAAACGAAAAGGTGAAACCTTGTTTGTACAATGCATGAAAGGAAATAATATTTCTTGCCATTTCTGGCGAATAACAACATTTATTCAAATCTAAATTTAACCCACTACTTAGCGACAAAGTATAAACTCCAATCTTGGTGACAGGTGTAACTTTCCTATTCCCCATGATTAAGTTTATTCTTCCTTGCTCCACATTCTCACTTCTTCCTAGTCCCTGCAAGTCACAACAAATATGAATACCGCAACCTGTATCAAGGACCCAAGATTTCGAATGGGGTGAGTTATTAGAAATGATAGTGTAAATACCTGCATGGTTGGGTTTGACTTTCCCATCCTTCACATCCTGCTGGTACTTTGGGCAGTTCCGCTTCCAATGAGCTTTTTCATGGCAATAGAAGCATTCAGCCTCTTTTGGGTCAGAAGAAGGAGTAATGAAACCTTTCTTGGTTCCACTTGAAGAAGAGCCATCAAGGGTCCGAGCCTTGGTACCCTTTGAAGATCTCTTTCTCTTCCTCCCTCGACTTTGCCCGATTGCCAAGACCGGAGTTGAGTCTGGAGTAGGAGTGATAGCAACCGACTTCCCCTTAAGACCTGTTTCTGCGGTCTTGAGAAGTCCCTGAAGTTTGCTGAGGGTGACCTCTTCCTTGTTCATGTGATATGTCATGCGGAATTGATCATAGCACGATGGTAAGGAGTGCAAAATGATATCTATTGCAAGCTCCTCAGGGAAGTTCACATTGAGCTTCAGCAAACGATCCACATACCTTTGCATTTTCTGCATGTGGCTCGTGACGGACTCTCCGTCCTTCATCATGGTTGTTATCATGGAGCAGATGACTTCGTACCTTTCTTGTCGTGCACTTTGATGGTATCTTTCCATCAAATCTTGGTGCATTTCATAAGGGTAGAAATCTTCATAAGACTTTTGGAGTTCAGCTGTCATGGTGGCCAACATGATGCAAGCCACCTTGGTTGCATCTCTTTCATGAGTATGAAAGTCAGCGATCTCCTAGGGAGTTGCAGTGGACTCGACAATTTCCTTAAGCTCCTTGTCAAGGACATATTCTTTGTCCTCGTAGCGGGTAATCATCCTGATGTTTCTGATCCATTTGTTGAAGTTGGATCCATCAAAGGTGACTTTCCCACACAGACTCATAAGAGTAAAGGAGCCATTAGGATTCGAGCCAGAAGCATTATTTGAAGACATCTGAAAAAGAAGAACAAGTTTAGTTTAGATTTAAGAGAGTCCTTAATAAAACACCCAAATGTAATATTAAGGCTAGGATCCAATCACAATATAATATAACTTAGAAGAGGTATGCCGTAATCTAAGCTATACCATATTTGAAAGGTAGGTGAATGACGATTCACCAATTTCACCACGAAAACCGAAATATTAAATATTTAGTTTTAATTGGTTTTAGAAATTCCTAGATTCTTTGAGATCCAATGAACTTTTCAAAGGCATGTTTCAATCTCGAGAGTGCCCTCCAGGTTTTGTGACTGGGATGCCGAGTATCACAAAACGAGGTGTGAAGTAACCATGTTGGTACCTTTAAAGTTTATCACTCAATCGATGTGTCGGTAAACCACACACGCTCCACCGATACTATAATAAACCTTAAGTCACCCTTTACCTACCTTGTTAAGTCCAAGTTAGTGTGCCGGTTAACCACACACGCTCCACCAACGACTCAGACAAAGTGTAAAGTGTAATTTCATGGATTAGCACCTTATTCACATTTTTCCTAAAGTAACTAAGATTGGGAATTTAATAAACATTTAGTTACTTTATTATATTCATCATACTTTGAATGAGAATTTATAAGTCCTTGTCTTACCCGTTCGGCTAACGACCCTCCACCAGTCAAGCAAGCGGTGGGTGAGAATATTCACCCATTAAGTCACCATTTTATAGGCAACAACCTTATACCCACCTTATAGACCGGCTTCGTGAATGAGGCGTACTAGCGGTAAGACGACTTTATTCTTATACATATATATATATATATATATATATATATATATATATATATATATATATATATATATATATATAATTATTAAATTATCATAATATAAGTATAAGGGTTGAATTTTAACTTTTAAAATTCTAGGGGTTGGAACTTAAAGTTTTAACTTAACTTTACTTGTTCCAAAACTTGAGGGCAAGTTTTGTAACTTTCAAAACTTTTCATTTCTTGTAACTTATGAGTTTAATAGAGTAATAAAATGAAGACTCTTCATTTTTATAACTCTTGTGTTTTCTTAATGGTTTTAACTCAAGTGTGACTCTTGGTTTTCCATAACTTAAGGATAAGTTATGGACTCCATTAAAACACATTATGATCAAGAATTAAACTACCAAATAGGTTACAAATAATTCCTATGATCACCTAAAACATCATAAGAACAAGAACATGAATATGAACACAATAAAAAATTACATAAAACTTTGTAATTTTGATAACTAGTTGTTGTAAATGAATTAGCTAAGACATTACACCACCAAAAACAAGTTTATAATTACCAAAACAGTTTAGGGTAATGTTTCTAATTCATTTTCCAGCAACTGAATCGAAATTCTGCACTCATTCGACCCTACTCGCCGAGTGCATGAACATGACTCGCCGAGTTGGTTGAAGATACTCATGGACTCGACGAGTCCCCCCTATAGACTCAACGAGTCCATTCGCAGACAGCAAATTTCCGATTCTGTTTTCAACTTT
Source organism: Lactuca saligna (assembly GCF_052625555.1). Lineage (NCBI taxonomy): Eukaryota > Viridiplantae > Streptophyta > Magnoliopsida > Asterales > Asteraceae > Lactuca > Lactuca saligna. The sequence continues at coordinate 178,237,089 of NC_136417.1, read as the reverse complement.
TAAGCACAAATAAGAACAAACAAGCCTAGGCTCTGATACCACTGATGGGATTTGAGCATTCTAACACTTCCTAAGTGTACATGCAACCCTAATAACCTTGGATCTATGTTTGTCTAATTTGTCATGCAAAGTTGAATTCCAAGGTTATATTCTTATCTAGCATACATGGGGAACAATTTAAACATAAAGTATAGATAGAATAACTTACCTTGTTGTTGCTTGTGTTCCTTGAAACCTTGTGAGCCTAGCACCCCAAGTGTGATGCCTCAAATGCTTCACACAACACCAAATGCTCTTGGAAGAACTTATGAGAGAATACTCACTTCTTCAAAATCGGCCAAGCCCCCTTATTTCTTAGTGTGTAGCCAATTTGGGTGGAGAATATGTTACTTATATAGTGTTGACACATCTAGGGTTAAACCCTAATGTGTCATGACTCTTCATTTCCATGACCCATGGGTTTGTAACTCCCATGGAGCATCCATGGAGCATCCTATGGGTGGAACCCAACTTGATGATCCATGGAGCCTTTTAGCCCACTATACAAGATATGGATGATTTACTTAATCAACCCATATATTTAATTAGTTATCTTTTGATCACTTAATTAATTCTAAATTAATTCTTGATCAAACTAATCAAATAATATTATTAATATATTAGAACTTATAATATATTAATAATCTCCAAGTGTTATTTCTCTCATTTAGTCTATCCAATTGCATGGTGCCATGCAACCCAAATGGACCATGCCGGGTCGGGTCAAGTACATACCAGAAATAGTTATGGACTTAGACACCTTATCCAACAGTGGCACCCTTCTCGTGGTGCCACGTGTCCAATTCTGGTGGTGCCACGTCACCCCCATCGCGTATTAGCCTTCAAAATTAGAAAAATCATAACTTTCGCATACGAGCTCCGATTTCGACGTTCTTTATATCCACGCGTAGGTAAAATCAAGATCTACAACTTTTGTTTAGACTCTATCAGCTAATTCTCGACCGATCTCAAATTTAACAGTAGGAGGCGTTTAGACTGTTAAATGACCGCGAAAATATCATAACTCGTTCATACGGACTCCGTTTTTTTCTATCTTTTTACCGTTGAGTTCCTATTAATGAGATCTTTAACTCTCAGTTAGGTCGCGTAAGCCAAAAACCGCTCGAACTAAAATTCGAGTTTCGGGCCGTGCACTGCTAAGCCGAATCTTAGAAAAATCATAACTTCCTCATACGAAGTCAGATTTGGGCGTTCTTTTTTTTTACGCTCTTAGTTTAACATATTCTACGACTTTCGTTTAGATTGCTAAGGATAAATCTCGCTCTATCGTAAATTCACTAATTACGATTCCCGGTGTTGTGCCGGTTTTGCCGTAAAACTTCGACGGGCCACAACTTCTTCGTTATAACTCGGATTTCGGCGTTCTTTATATGTATGGAAACCTTGTGACATATTCTAAAACTTGGTTAAGATTATTTATTCTAAATAATCTTTTGTCGAAAAGTCATTTTCGACCCCTATTGCCTCTAAATTGACTAGCTCGGATCTGCAGGCGTCACAATTATCTCCCCCTTAGGATTATTACGTCCCGGAATCATCAACGAAAAAGGGCTCACATGATGAATCCATTTTTTATCTATTCATCCTAACTCATAACTTCGATGTTTCTTCGAATGAGTATCTAACTCTTAGACTCCTTGACTGCAGGCGGTGCTCGATCTTGCATACGCTCTCTATTTCACGTTAGACTCTAAATTATGACCTTCAAGTCACAATCTCGATCCTCACTGGATACAAACTTAAGATAAGTTCGTTTATTACTACTATAGATCGATGTGTCATATTCTAATGACCTATCATCGTACGTTGCAACACTTAAACTTAGGTCTCTTAGAGTTAAATTCTAAAACAAATTATGCCTTCCTTCATGTTCTAATGTGACATAATCACACTTTAACATGTAGCATTTCTAGCTACCAACTTCTTTAACAACGAGTGCGATACTTCTATTGATCGCTTTGATTTCAATCGTTTGGTTTAAGTCGGAAGCTATATCAAACTTGGTTCTCTGAACCACGTAACATACTCATCGTAGTCGGACTCAATTTGATATGACCACTGGGGTCGGAATATCAACAATCTTTTTAGTCATTACCGAACAATGGTAACGACATACTTGAATAAAACGAAATCAATTACTGGCTTCTTGGTAACCTTGTGACTTTCCCTGATCCAAGTGTGAGTCATTTGCTTCCGGTAGTATAGGCCTCTACTACCATTCACACCTACTCATACTCGTCCCAAGTATTGTCTCGCATTTTCCCAAGTCACCATGCAGCAAATCACACAACAATTTTACACACCAGATAACAAAACGAAGATTTTATTATTTCTCGAAACTATTACATAGGTTTTCAAGTTCACCCTAGACTATGCCTCTACTAGGCTACATCATACGAAACTATGGCTACTGCATAATCCGATCTTCGGGTAAGAAGTCCTCATTCTTGATTCCTTGCATGGTTCTCTGCCTTGTCAAGGATCATGTGAAATGCCCTCGGCCTTGGTGGCGTTTCTGGTCTTGCTGCTTTATTTTTCCTTGGGCAGTCTCTGGACATGTGCCCCTTGCCTCCACATCCGTAGCATACTTTGTCATTATGCGTGCAGTCTTTGGAATAGTGACCAGTCCTCCCACACTTGTAACAAGTCACTTCTTCGTTGCACTTTCCACCATGCTTCTTCTTGCATCTATCACACCATCTTGCTTCACGTCCATCTGCTCTTCCCACGACATCCTTAAGGCTTCTCCTCGTGGGATCGTATCTACCAATAGCTTCCACCAGCTCAAGACTCCAGTTTTCGGCTGTCTTACTGCGAAGACAGTCTTCTGTTTCTCGTTACAGCTGCAGCTCTCAAACACCATCTCCATCTCAAAGATCCAATCCATAATCTCAACCGGCTTCGGGCTTCCTGAGAGGCTTGGTGGTTTCGCACCCAAGAAATTCTTGTACATCCGCCCATCCTTGTTGTTTCTCCCTTCTGGGCCATCCCTTTGCTCACCTTGAGTCCCTACTTGACTCACTTGGCGGCTGTAGTTCCCTTCCTCAGATTGCTCGGGAACTGGCTCCGTCGGTTCAACATGTACGGTAGGTTCGTCCCTATTCAACATCTGTCTCATTTCTTCCCTTTGTTCAGCTAACATAGCCCGAATCATGGCTTGAACTCCAGCCATGGTGACTGGCTCAGGCGCAACTTCTTCAACAACAGGTATTTGCTGAACCACTGGGGGTTGGTTTCGGTTCCCAATCGCATTTACGTTTCCGCTACGGGTTCTTGCCATCTTGATCGCTACACCGAATATGGTGAATCTAGATCTTTACTTAGGATTGACATTTAAATCATCCTTATCACTCCGAAATGTTTATATGCTAGTTCTAATATCGTATTCGTACATTTAGAATCCTAAACACATAAGGTTTCCAGATCCGGTCGGTAACAGACCATAGATCTGATCAAACTATAGCATAACAAATCATTAAGCACATAAAAGCAATTTAGGCATCATTCCTAAATTAAGCTAGTGCTCACACCTCACAATCATCGCTTAGCATTCTAAGTTTAAGTCTAGAAATAAATCCATATTCCTAGTTCGCTTAAACTAATGCTCTGATACCAACTGTGACATCCCCATTTTCACGGCCAGAAAAGACCGATTTTGTTTATGCTTTATAAAAATCAGAGTTCTTCTTTTAATAAAAATGTTGCGGAATTTGTTCCCAGAAAAACCTGATAAATACGTTATTAAAACATTGTTGGAGAAACGTATTTTATTCATTTCAAAACGTTTGGGATGTCATCGTTAATACAGAAACATAAGCATAAACAGAACTTACATTTATTTACACTAGTGATCTACATCTCTTTAAATCTCTCAATGTAAAGTGACTTCGTATCAACACCTGTGATATAAATAAATTGAGTGGGTCAGGTTGGGAAACCTGGTGAGTACATAGGGTTTTCAACCCACAATAATATAATTATTATTTTCAAACAATCAAACAATCAACCTAATTACCCATCACCATTATTTGTTTTATTCTTAAGGATCTACCCTAAGAATCAACTATTCCTTGTTCATACATTCCTAAGGATCATCCTAAGGAATCAGCACGAACTCCATCGTCACCGGGGTTTAGGCACTAAGTCTGCATAGTCGCCAGAATTTATACAATAGGCACTAAGTCTGCATAGTCGCCATGGTTCTTGGCACCAAGTCTGCATGATCGCCAGGGTCTTGGTATCAAGTCTGCAGGATCACCAAGGTTTAGAGTACACTGGGTGAACACATCGTTCACAACACCTACAGGTTGCGAGCCTGCTAGTGTCTCACTGACTGTCTAGAATAGTCTGTGGTTGTCATCCATACTCTGCTGAATGACGGGGCCATCATTTGGGAAAAAGGCTTCTCACATTATTCACCTATCACCCTCACCTCGTGGTCTATAACACCTCTCAACTCATCATCCAACTCATATTTCATCTATTATATCTACCCATGTTTTACCCCAACATTATCGTAGATATAAAATACATATACAGTTTAAATCATTTAAAACATGTATAAAATCTTTCATCAGCATAGACAACAAGTATTCAGACAATATGCACACATAGCACGTAATTTATAATAAAATACTTCATATCTATGTGTAAGATGAAAGGGGACTATGCACTCACCTGATAGGTGGTGACTTAACACTCGGACAGCGCTTCGATACTCTCAACACAATTTCCTTCGATAAAACCTAGTATCAACACCACTAGGGTTTAGTCTAACGATAACCGCAACTAATTAATAGTATAGCTATTATTATTATTAAATAAGCGTTAAATAACACTCAATATAACTCATAATAATAGCCCAAACAATTATTTTAAGGTCCTAATAATGTTACTATAATTAATTAGAAGCTATATTAAAACTAGCGTAGGCGTAGCTCACTTACAGCGGGTTTTTCGCAAAACCGGGCTTCGCTGGAGCAGCGTTTCCCGAGCCGAAAGGCTCTTTTCTCGGAGCCGTCGGGCGCTCCGGAGCTTCAACCTCGTGCTAGGGAGTTACCCTAGGCTTCAGGGGGTTAGGGAGGCTTAGAGAGAGAGTTTAGAGAGAGAGAGAGAGAAGGGTTTGAAGGTGTGAGAATGAATGGAACCCGGCACCTCTATTTATAGGGGAGAAATCTGATGGACTCGTTGAGTCTGAGTCATGACTCGCCGAGTGCCACGTGTCCAATTCTGGTGGTGCCACGTCACCCCCTATCGCGTATCAGCCTTCAAACATAGAAAAATCATAACTTTCGCATACGAGCTCCGTATTCAACATTCTTTATATCCACGCATAGGTAAAATCAAGATCTACAACTTTCGTTTAGACTCCGTCGGCTAATTCTCTATCGATCTCAAATTTAACAGTAGGAGGCGTTTAGACTGTTAAATGACCGCGAAGATATCATAACTCCTTCATACGGACTCCGCTTTTGTCTGTCTTTTTACCGTTGAGTTCCTATTAATGAGATCTTCAACTCTCATTTTGGTCGCGTCAGCCAAAAACCGCTTGAACTAAAATTCGAGTTTCGGGTCGTGCACTGCTAAGCCGAATCTTAGAAAAATCATAACTTCCTCATACGAAGTCAGATTTGGGCGTTCTTTTTATCGACGCTCTTAGTTTAATATATTCTACGACTTTCGTTTATATTGCTAAGGATAAATCTCGCTCTATCGTAAATTCACTATTTACGCTTCCCGGTGCCATGCTGGTTTTGCCGTAAAACTTCGACGGGCCACAACTTCTTCGTTATAACTCGGATTTCGGCATTCTTTATATGTATGGAAACCTTGTGACATATTCTAAAACTTGGTTAAGAATATTTATTCTAAATAATCTTTTGTCGAAAAATCATTTTCGACCCCTATTGCCTCTAAATTGACTAGCCCGGATCTGCGGGCGTTACAATATGGCAATAAGTAGTCCAAATCATTTTCTGACTTTCGTCACCCTTGAACCTTTCAGTTCGGCTGTAGCTAGCGGCCAGGTGCGGGGTAGTCAGCCCCGTATAGATCTATACACTCAAGTCACGCTCCCTATCTAAGAGATTCTGGTTACAGAGGCGGTCCTCCACTCGCGTATCTCTGAGGAGTGTTCTCCGAGGATGTGTCTCCAATTTATAGGAATAACAAATCTACAAGTAATAATGCGGAAAATACTGTTTAAATTCTATTTACGAATACGATCCTCCACTCGTGTATCTCTGTGGAGCGTTAGCGAGGACAAAACAAATGTACTAATCTATTGCTTTTAACAATAATGTTAAGGAACAAATCATTTGTGAAATATATATTATAACATTATATAATAAGATATGAAATCGGTTTGTAAACTGATTCTGCAAGTTAAACAGTTGGTTAATACAGTTTCAATTGTTAAAAGCAAGTGGAATATGAAACATTTCAATTGAAATAATAAGTTTAAGCACAAGATATTCTTGTACTTTTTCTTGTATTCCCCCCCCCCCCCCCTCTGAAAACATTGAAAACGGATAGGGGTATGAACTCACCGAACGAGGAATGTGTCGACTAGGATGCTAAACGTCGGATCGAGGCTTGAAAACGTGAGAGGTTCCTATGTAATATTAAATGATACAAAAATGTATCAAATTAGATTTTAAATCACTAATTAGTTGAGGATATACACTTCTAGTCGCGAAAACACTTCATTTCAAGTGTTTGGAGTGACCCGAGTGACATCTATGGACATATATGCTTTGGATATGGAGTTTACTCTTCAAGAGTAAACTCCCAAGAGAGTTCACAGCCCTAATGACCCACTCCCCATGAGTTTACGGCCGTAAACTCATGGCGGGGTGTTCTAGAGTGCTAAATGGCCTTATAACATTTGAGGGGTGATGCTAGTTTTGATTCTAGGGCATTAGAAGGTAGTTTGGACATTCTAAGGACCATTTGAGGAGTTTATGGCAGTAAACTAAGAGTTTACGGCCGTAAGCTTCCCCACACACCTTCATTTGATGTTTTGGTGGTCTTAAGTCAATCACATATGATTCAACTCATTTTTTACAAGCCAAGGGGGAATTTAGGGCACTATTTAACCCATTTATAGGAGTTTACGGCCCAGAAACCCATTTTTGGGGGGTTTACGGCCGTGAACTCCTAATGGAGTTGTTTTCATCAAGTTTTAGGCTTCTAATTCATTTGTAGTTGCTTCTAGTTATTAGTTCAAGGCTTAGGAGGTGTGTAAATGGCATTTTATCACCTAAAAAGGAGTTTACAACCCATGAAAGTGTGTTTACGGCCCAAGCATGTTCTTGGGTATTAAACTCATGTTTACTTCCTAAATGATGATTTTAAGGTGTTCTAAATCCAATCCAATAAGTCCTTTAGCGATATATAAGCTCCAATGGTGGTTTGGAAGGGTTTTAAGGCTCAAAAAACCCATTTGCATGTGTTCACGGCCTAAGGTTGTTCCAGGTCCATAAACACATGTTTATGGTCGCACCCGATTAAGTTGTCGTAACCCGATATGGTCGAAACTAAAAATTTTCTAATTACTAGTTTAGGGCGTTTTCATGTGTTTCTAACGTGTTTGGATACTTAAGATGTCAAAATCAAAGTCTTAACTTAAATGACCTAATCCGAAAATGAAATCGGAACAATTCGCTTAAGACGAGTTTTACGGACGGAACGGGTTGCGGCGATGGAACAACTTCGGGTTGTCACATCCTCATCATCACTACTATCAGTTTCACTATCTATGACACTCACATGGTCGAAATCATAAACTTTCAGAGTAGAGGGTTTGTCAGTGTTAATCTTAACCCTGGAACCATTATGTATTTCCTTGCCTTTAGACTTAGATGTAACATTAATGACAGACAACTGATACCAATCGATACTTTCCTCTTCCTCAATTTCACCGATTTCGCTAAACTATCAGAATTATCTTCGATATCAGCTAAATTAGATTGAGCGTTAGATTTCAAATTCTCAGTTCTTTTCAATATTTTTAATTGTTCACTTTTGGTCAATGTGTCATTCACAAGTTCATCAGCATCAAGATATTCATCTATTTTAACAATACCTGAAGCAACTCAATTATAAGGAACTCTGTCAAATTCAGATATGGTTTTTTCAAAGTCATAAGATACGCTATCAACCTTTTCACTTTCGAAATTTAGAAAAGGTAATAACTTCCTATGTTGTTCTTTGCTTATATCACACAAATGATGTAATGCAGTTAATTTTGCATATAGACTTTTAGCTGAATTACAACAGATGTTCCTTTGTGCTAATAACATCCTTACATCATTGTCCAAATTTTCCCTATCACAACTAAGATTTTTCAATTGAAGTTCTACATACTCAACCCTCCCTCTTTTCGAATCCAACATCATTTGAGTCTCTAGCAATTGTATACTATATTTCTTAGCCTCGTTACTAGCAGACACAACAAGAGTATCGAAATAAGCAACAATATCATCAAAATAAGTTATCTCATAATCATATGCGTGTAAAGGAATATTAAAAGATTGAAGAATAGAACGTACCTTGGTAGTCATTGGTGATTTATCTCCACTCTTGGTCACGAAACAACGACCGGTCACCACTTTATCATCTTTTTCCATGAACCTTGCATACATTTCACCATGCGTAGGGTTACGCATCTCCTCATCATCTAATCCAAATGACCAGATTTGATAGGTTCCAACATCTTCACCTTCACCTCTAGCAACCAAAGACATACCCTTTGCTTTTTCTCAAACTTCCTCCAGACGTTCTACATAGTATGCTTCGTCTTTCACCTTGCTCTTCTTTTCATCCTTCTTTCGAAGCATATAATCATTAGCCATGTGATTTGCATCGTGGCAATAATGACAATCGATTCCAGAGTCACCTTTGAGCTTCTTTTCATTTTTTGCATCATCAGCCTTCACATCATTCTTTTCAACATTTTTCTTATCATCGCTCACAACTTTGTTGACAAAACTCTTTACCATCATTTGGTTTTGACTTTGGATTAAAAGGTTTCTTGAAAAACTTCTTTACTTTGTTGTTAGAGTAAAATGCTACTGCCTCATCATCAGAATTCATCAAAAATCCTTCTTCATCAGAATTCTCTTTCTCAAGTGTCTCCTTCTCAACAACTTTTGAAAGCAAAGCTAATGGACCTCCCTGAATCATTTTTGTTTCCTCAACTATTTCATTAACTTCTCCTTCATGAGTCTTCAACAAGTTGTATAGATCATTCAAGGTTGAATTATCGAAACTCTGCTGAATTTTCACCATCATACTAACACTTCTCCATTCCTTGCGAAGTCCCATAATGAATGTGAGATTGAACTCCATAGTTGACCTTGTGATTCCATAATGATTGCATCTATAAATGATTTTGTTCAAGTGATCATAGTATCCTTTAATGGATTCACCATCTTTTTGTTTGAACTCTTTCAACTCAACCAAGCATTGCTTCATAGAATTAATCTTCATTTTCTCACTTCCTTGAAACTTCTCTTTGAGAGTATTCTAGATTTCTTTAGTAGTTTTACAACCACGCATGTAGTTATAAACAACAGGTGGAAATGCACCTCGTAGTTCCCTCATGCATCTTTTCTCATTATTCTTCAGCCTCATAGATTGATCACTAACTGCTTGAGTTGAACCAGATGAACCAATGTTCTGAACATTCAAAGGAGGATGAACATTTCCAGTAATGAAATTCCAAAGCTCCTCATCCAGTCCACTCAGATAATCCTCCATTCGATCAGCCCACTGATCATAATAATCTAGAATTAGCATAGGAATCTTCGTTGAAGATCCTAGCAGATGAGAAAAATAGGTCATCGTATTCATGTTAAAGTTCGCTATGTAAGTACGGACGTGATTTACAGAAAAACTTGATGAATTTCATAGATGAATGAATGAATGGATCAAGAATTCCAAATCAATCACTCGACTAAACAAATCAATTGCATAATCAAATCACAATTGAAGATCAGAGATGATTTTTAGAACCAAAAAGTGTGGAAACTTTTGAATCAAAATCGCGAGTCAAAAACTTATGATTCAGAATGAAAATCAGATCATTGCAGTATGATTTCTGCTCTGATACCAATTGCAGATATGAGTAAACAAGTGTATGAAAGAAATCAGAGTAAACAATGTAATTGGAACACCAGAAGTAAATAAGATCTTGATTCAGCTCAGTTACACTTTCAACATACAAAGTGAGTACTTAGATAGAATTACACCAAAAGTTCTATCTAACTCATAATTATTGACTAATATTAATTAACCAATATGATTTCTCTTTTAATATATTATTCTCATAATATATTAATAAATCATAATTAATCCTCTCTCTCCATAATTCATCCTATCAAGTTGCTTTGGTGAAAGCAACTCAAAAGGACCATGCACCATCGGGTCAAGTACATACCAAAATAGTTATAAACTTAGACACTAATCCAACATAATCTAGGGTTAGGGTTTCAAGAGAGGGTGTTGGAGAGGTGGAGGCTGAGAATGGAGTCGGTTTGGAGAATTTTAGGAGCTTAAATAGGACTCAAACCATGAAAATAGGGTTTGGGCACTGATCTTGTACTCCCAACGTACTCAATTTAATCCCAGCATACTCATGCATACTCAGCACACCCAGCGTACTCAATTTATGCCCAGCGTACGCGACTGACCCAAATATCGTCCTAACTTCAAACGGTCGTAACTTCTTCGTTACAACTCTGTTTTCGACGTTCTTTACTGTTGGAATAGTGTCTAAGGCTGCAACTATATTAAGCAAGTACTTGACCCGGTTGTGCATGGTCCTTTTGGGTTGCCTTCACCATAGCAACTTGATGGATGATTTGTTAAAAGAGAGTAAATATTATAAGGAATAATATATGGTTATTTGAGTAATATAAGTCATAAATTAATTGGAATTAATTTGGTGACTTAAAGAGATTAATTAAATAAGAGGGTATAAACTGTCAATTGTTTGATAGTTACACTTTAGACTATAAATCCTTATCCTAGATAGGATGGACGATTTCTAGGGCTTGGATAAGCCAAAATCGTCCATAGGGTTATCAAGGAAAGGATATGGATCAACTTAAAGTCTAAGTTATCCAATTAGGGTTAAAGCTGTAATCCTTAAGGAGTCTACAAGTATAAATAGACCCTAAGGGTGAGGGAATTCGACACATCATCTAAAGTAGAGATACTCTGGCCGAATTCCTCCCCTCTCCTTTCTCCTAAATCATCTTGCTTGCTTTTGGTGTTTGTAAGCCATTAGAGGAGTGACATTTGTGACTCTAGAAGCTCCAAGACAACAAGATCAACAAGGAATCCAAAGGTATGATTCTAGATCTATTTCAATGTTGTTATTTAACCTAATTAGCCATTAGAAGTCTTGGATTCAAAGCATGTTTAATTAGAAAGCCTAGATCCGAGCATTAGGGTTTTGCATGCGCACATAGGAAAGTTCTTATGGCTAAAACCCATCAGTGGTATCAGAGCCTAGCTTGGTTTTCTTTAAATTGTTGCTTGATTAACTGAAACAAACCTGCAAAATTCGATTTTTAGGTTTTTGGGTCACTGACTCGGCGAGTCCCAAGGTGGACTCGGTGAGTAGGCCTGACTCGGCGAGTCCCCTTGTGCACTCGGCGAGTCCAGGCGTCAGGAATGGCCAGATTCGGGACTTTTTCATAATTATCTTATGGAAACTTACCTTAATCATAATAGATCAATCTAAATCCGATTTTTTGATATATATGAATATTATCTTGATCTAATTAAAGATATTTATCATCTAGTAAAATATTTAATTTTCTTATATGATAATTGATTAATTATCTTGATAATTATCTTAAAAGAAATCTTGGATAAATCAAACAAAGATAATTAGGATATTAATTGTTAATTGGAATTATTTGTTATTTGATCCTCCATGTTTTAAATGTTTAAAACCTACCCTAAAGTTTTGAAATTTATATTTGTGATTAAAAGTTTTAATTTAGACAACTTAAATTTCAAACCCTAGATTTTAAAAAGTTTTAAAATACAACCCTATACTAATATGATATTACTAGAATAATATATATGTATAACTAAATGCTAGTCTTACCATTAGTAGGCCTCATTCACGAAGCCGATCTATAAGGTGGGTATAAGGTTGCGGCCTATAAAATGGCGCTTAATGGGTGTACACTCACACCCACCGCTTGCTTGATTGGTGGAGGGTCGTTAGCCGAACGGGTAGGATAGGGCAACCTCATCCTCTCATTAAAAGTATAATAAGAAATATAAAGTAACTACACACATTTTAAAAATTTCCCAATTCTAGTTACTTTAGGAAAAGTGAATTGATGCAATCCCATGAAATTACACTTTGCACCTTGCTAAGAAGTTAGTGGAGCGTGTGTGGTTTACCGGCACACTAATTGGTTCTAAGCGAAGGTGGCAAGGGGTGATTCATTGTTTATCATAGTTCGATGGAGCGTGTGTGGTTTACCGGCACATCGAATAGGTGATCGTTATAATGAAGGCACCATGTGAATTTGCATGGTAATTCACACCCACTTTGTGATCCTCGGCATCCCAGTCACAAACGAGAGGGGTATATCGAGATTTAAACATGCCATTGAATAGTTTCAATGAATCTCATCCGAACCTAGGAATTCTCAAAAATACTTAGGACTAATAGTTTAAGTTTTGTAATGGAGAATTAGTGAATCGTCATTCACTTACCTTCAATTTATTTGCATGTTAGATTACGGCATCCCTTTTCTAGTATGTAAATGTTATTGTTGGATCCTAGCCCTAATTTTTCTTATTGGGTGATAATTAGGGATTCTTATTCTAATCTATATTTGTCCTTTTTCTAATTGAAGATGTCGAACGCAAACAACGCTGCTGCTAGTTCTTTCACGTTGATGAGCCTTTGCCAAAAGGTCACCTTCGATGGAACGAACTTTAGCGAATGGATAAGATACATTCGCACCATTGCTCGCTATGAGGATAAGGAGTATGTCCTCGATGAGAAGCTCGAGAAAATCAACTCCGAAGTTGATACCCCCGCCGAAATCACCACCTTTGAAACTCATGAGCGAGATGCAACGAAGGTACATTGCATCATGATCGCCACCATGAACTCCGAATTCCAAAAGTCCTACGAGGACATGTATCCATACGAAATGCATCAAGACTTATTGGAGAGGTACCACCAAAACGCGAGACAAGAGCGTTATGAGATTTTCACTAACATGATCTCCGCTAAGATGGGTCATGGATAATCTCTTACCGTGCACCTGCAAAAGATGCAAAGGTATGTCGACCGCCTTCGCAAGTTAAATGTTGACTTCGGTGAAGACTTGGCGATCGATATGGTGCTTCACTCTTTGCCTCCGATGTACAACCAATTTAGGATGACCTACCACATGAACAAAGAAGAGGTCACCCTAAGCAAACTCCAAGGTCTCTTGAGGGTCGCTGAGAGCAACTTCAAGGACAAGTCTGTTGCACATACTCCCAATCTGTCCGCTGCTCCTGTCTTGGCTATTGGTCAAGGGAAGGGAAAGAAGAGGAAAGCTTCATCGAATAACTATCGCAAGGTGAAAGCCCGAGATGGTGCCTCTTCTAGTGGGACCAAAGTTGATCCCGCTAAGCCCTGCTCCAACCCAAAGAGTGCCACCACTGCCACAAGATAGGACATTGGAAGAGAAGCTACCCGGATTACCTGCAAGCGATCAAAGAAGGAAAGATCAAGCCATCTTTCGCAGGTATATACACAATCAAATCTAACGATTCTAATCATGCTATTTCTTGGGTTCTTGATACCGGTTGTGGTTATCACATTTGTTCTATTGTGCAGGGACTAAGAAGAAGTAGGGATGTAGAGCAAGGAAGGATCAATCTAATCATGGGGAACAGAAGATCGTCGCCTGTGACCAAGATTGGAGTGTATTCTTTAGTGCTTAGGAATAGTTTGGTTTTGGATTTGAACAATTGTTGCTATTCGCCAGAAATGGCTAGAAACATCATTTCATTTCATGGTTTATATAGACAAGGATTTAGATTTTCTTTTAATAATGAGAATGGTTCTATTTTGGCTTATCTAAATGGTGTCTTTTACTTTGAAGCTATACCATGTAATGGAATATATGAAACTGTTATGATTGTTGATAACTTAGGAAACGATGTTTTGAATATTGATTCTTCCACTAGTATGGATAAATCATCCTTGTGGCATTGCCGTCTTGGACATGTCAACAAGAAATGCATAGCCCAACTCCAAAAGGATGGAGTGTTGGAGTCATTCGACCTTAGGGAAGATGACACATGCGAGTCTTGTTTACTTGGAAAGATAACTAAGTCACCCTTCACGAGTACTTGTGAAAGGGGTGAGGGGCTATTGGACCTAATACATACCGATGTATGTGGACCCTTTAGATCAACCACGAAGGATGGGAACCGCTTCTATGTGACTTTTACCGATGATTATAGTAGATATGGGTATATCTATTTAATCAAGCAAAAGTCAGAAACCTTTGAAAAGTTCAAAGAGTTCAAGAATGAAGTGGAGAATCAATTGGGCAGGAAAATCAAGATGCTTCGATCCGATCGAGGAGGAGAGTACCTAAGTCTTGAATTCCACGATTATCTCAAGGAGTGTGGAATAGTTTCGCAATTGACGCCTCCTAGGACACCGCAGTTGAATGGTGTGGCAGAAAGGCGTAATCGAACCTTATTGGATATGGTTCGCTCTATGATGAGTCGTGCTTCACTACCTATCTTCTTTTGGGGTTATGCCTTAGAGACTGCCGCCCATATCCTTAACAGAGTCCCTACTAAGAAGGTTGCCAAAACACCTCACGAGATGTGGACAGGGAAAGCTCCCTCGTTGGAACATATCAAGGTTTGGGGTTGCGAGGCTTTCGTAAGACGAGATACTCACGACAAGCTTGAACCTCGAAGTGAGCGATGTATTTTCATCGGCTACCCGCAGACATCCTTTGGATATCTCTTCTATAGACAGAAGGACAATGTTGTCTTTGTTGCGAGGAGAGGAGTTTTCCGAGAGCGAGAACTCATAAGCCAAGGAGACAGTGAGAGGCAAATCAAACTTGAAGAGATTCAAGAGTCGATAGATGAAGGAACCTCTACCACTGGCATTCAACCCGAGGAGGAAACTCCGGTTGAACCGATTGACGAATCCTTACCTCTCAGACGTTCTGATAGAGTTAGAGTTCATCCCCAGTTTTATGGTTTTCATATTACTACCGAAGGGGACACGTATATTAGTGATGGTACACTAATAAACCTTGATGAACCTAATAGCTATAAGGAAGCCATGGCAGGCCCGGAGTCTGCGAAATGGAAAGAGGCAATGGATAGCGAGATCCAATCCATGTACGATAACCAAGTTTGGAATTTGGTTGATTATGTGTCCGGACGTAAGACCGTTGGGTACAAGTGGATCTTCAAAAAGAAGACCGATGTGGATGGGAACGTACACACATATAAAGCGCGATTGGTCGTGAAGGGCTTTACTCAAACTCCCGGAGTTGACTATGACGAGACCTTCTCACCAGTTGCGAATATTAAATCTATTAGAGTGATGCTAGCAATTGCCGCATTTCATGATTATGAGATGTAACAACCCGAAATTCATATCCTTAATGGTAACCCTTTTCGCGACTTGTTCCGATCATCCAATCGCCGTTTCCGATTTCGTTTCCGTTTCCGACATTTTATTAAGTCGTTAATGTAAATTTTATTTTATGACTTAATAAGTGTCTTAATACCCTTAGAACTCATTCTAACGTCTCATATTAATGATCGGAACATTTTTAGAACCAACCATATCGGGTTACGGCAAATTGGCCAGGTACGACCAAAAGCCGCGTTTAACGCCGGTATCGGGTAGAATTCTATCGTGTCCAAGTCCCGAACACTATATAAACATGTTTAAGATTCCTTTTGAAGCCTTTGGCCAATTTCTCACTAAACTCTTTCAACCTCTCTCCTCAAGCTAGAATTAAGGTCCAAATCTCAAGTTTAAGGCTTCAAATCTTTAAGGTAACCTCCCTAACATGTTATTCAACACCTTTAGCCTTCCAATTGATGAACTAATTGAGTTTTAGGACCAAGAACATGAGTTTACGGCCAAGGAGCAAGCTTGGGCCGTAAACTCCATTAAATGGGGTTTTAAGCCCTTAAACTCCTTCCTAAACTCAATTGGACTTTAGATATGGCTATGGGACTTCAAGATATGGACTCTAAACATGTAAAACATAATTTTTGTGATGTTTGAAGGAGTTTACGGCCAAGGATCATTCTTGGGCCGTAAACTCATATAATTAGGGTTTTCATGCCCTTAAACCCTTCCAAATCACTTCTATGGCTTAGATATGAATTATAGGACCTTGGTTTTAGCATTTGGACACTTGAAACATGAATTTTGGGGGATTTAGATGAGTTTACGGCCAAGGTGAGTGCTTGGGCCGTAAACTCCCCAAAACATGACATAAATCCAATTCTAAGGTGTTAGAAAGCCATCCAACACCACCAAAAGCCTTGGAATAAATCAAAGGACCAACCAAAAATACTTTAAGGGCCTAAAACACATCATTTGTGGGATTTCTAAGAGTTTACGGCCAAGGCTTGTTCTTGGGCCGTAAACTCCAAAATTCTTGGTGTTAGAATGCAAACTAAACACCCCTAAAGCCTTTAGATGAATTTTAGAAGCCCTTCTATGCAAGTTTTAGACCTAGAAACACTTTATATCACCCTATAGAAGAGTTTACGGCCATGAGGAGGGTCTCATGGGCCGTAAACTCCATAACACCCCTCAAATGTCCCATAAAACTCATGTAAGGTCTTGGAATAATCCTAGTAATCACATGTGATTTGTTTTAACAACATTTAACACCATTTTCATGAAGATTAAGGAGTTTATGGCCAGGAGCCTACATTAGGCCGTAAACTCCCATAAAATAATCATTTTGATGATTTAAATTCATTCCAAGTGTTCCAATGTATTTTAGATAATCCATTCTAGCAATCCCTATGTCCATTTGAGCCCTTAATCCATCAAAACCACACCCACATGAGTTTACGGCCGTAAACTCATATATGTGTGTGTTCAATAGTTGTAAACTCCTTAAAATGTTTACTCTTGGGGAGTAAACTCAAGTCCCAAGTCCCTAGTACCATTACACGTCCGAAGATGTCACCGGGGTCACTCCAAACGCTCGTTTTGAGGTGTTTAACCTCATTGGAGTGTAATGTTCCATATGATTAGTGAATGTATCTCTAATTGTATATATATGGATATTATTTCATTTTACATAGGGTCATCGCGAGTAATCAAACCCCAAACCAACGTCTAGCATTCAAAACCGACACGTTTCCGAGTCCGGTGAGTTCACACCCCTAACCTTTTTCAATGGTTTTTCAATGTTTTCAAGGGGGGAATACAAGCAAAAGTACAAGTATATCTTGTACTCAATCACATGATTTCAATTAAATGGTTTCATAATTGTACACTTTAAGAATTGAAAACCTTTTAAACAAACCGTTTTAGCTTGCAGAGTTGTTTGTTTTAACCCGATTTTCAATTCTTGTTATATTGTGTACTTAGTAATTGATTGTTCACATTTAAACTGATAGAATACATAAATCATTGTAATGTCCTTAATAAAACACCTAGGATCGAGTGTAAAGGACCATAATCATTAAATAACACCTAGGTTCGAGTGTAATGTCCTTAATAATACACCTAGGGTCGAGTGTAAAAGGACAGTCATCATTAAATAACACCTAGGCTCGAGTGTAATGTCCTTATTAAAACACCTAGGCTCGAGTGTAAAGGACAGGTACGTAGAATATAATCAGTTGTAAATACTACTTTCCTAGTCGAAAAGTAAAGAGTAATCTTAATGATTGGAGACACGTCCTTGTAACACTTCCATGGCACGAGATAGTGGAGGACTAACCCTATAACCAGAATCTCCGTTCGTAGGAGAGCGTGGCTTGAGTGTATAGATCTATACGGGACTGACAATCCCACACCTAGCTGCTAGCTACAGCCGAACCGAATGGTTCAAGGGTGACAAAAGTCATAAATAGGATACTGACCATGGTCCGAGTCATATCCAGTCTAAGTATGGTTAAGGACTCGCAATCTAGATTATTAACGTTTCAGATTTATTTACTAGCTTTATGTACGTAGTAAAGCTAATGTACATTTAAGGATTACAGATACACACACAGTCAGGGAAACATGGGGTTTTCCTGGGGAGAACATTGAACATAACCAGAACCAGTAAAGATACACACACACACAGTCAGGGAAACATGGGGTTTTCCTGGGGAGAACATTGAACATAACCAGAACCAGTAAAGATACACACACACACAGTCAGGGAAACATGGGGTTTTCCTGGGGAGAACATTGAACATAACCAGAACCAGTAAAGATACACAAACACAGTCAGGGAAACATGGGGTTTTCCTGGGGAGAACACTGAACATAACCAGAACTAGTAAAGATACACACACACAGTCAGGGAAACATGGGGTTTTCCTGGGGAGAACACTGAACATAACCAGAACCGGTAAAGACATATACACAGTCAGGGAAAACATGGGGTTTTCCTGGGAAGGACACCGAACATAGTCAGAAACTAGTAACAGTTCACACACATACAGTCAGGAGAACATGGGGTTCTTCCTGAGTAACAGTAGTACGAAATTAGAGAAGTGTAATAAGTTAAACAATTGAATTACATTTCACAAGAACAATCATGTTTTAATTAAACATTGTTTACTTTACTTTCGGATTTGGAAACTAACTTTACATAAGAAAATATGGGATTTTCTTGGATAACTACTTTTCAGGAAAACAAAGGAACTCGTACATTTTCAGAAAAACTAACCGCTTATGAACTCACCAGCTTTATGCTGATTTTCAAACCGCTTGTATTCTCAGGTCCGAGTTAGACAGGTACTCGAAGATCCTTTGTGTGAAGACGGAGTTCTCAGAAGACTCATTTTGTATTGTTCATATATACTATGTATCACTTGTATAACTTATGCTTTTGAAACAAATGTAAATCTTTCATATATGTAATGTAATGGTTGATTTACTTTACTTACTATGTACATTGGATTTGATACTCTACGTGGAGTCAACCCCGGAAATGTTTCCGCCTTCGGTTTTCGGGGTGTGAGAGATTGGTATTAGAGCCCTTGTTTATAGTGAATGAAGTATACCAAACCTTACATGGTATGAAACTATAAACATTAAAGGGCCTCAGTGCTTTGAATTAAAAGTATCTTCAAAACTATAAGTATTTTCAAAAGTATACAAGTATACCGACCCGTCGAAATCCGTAACTACAAGTAGAACAAAACATAAGTAAATGGATGTTGTACACTGCGATTAAACCTGGGCAGTTATCTAGTCGTGTCTAGGATCAATATGGCCTGGACAATTATATTCATTCGAGACACGACCAACATGTGCTTGGGAGTGACTGTAGTACGCAGCATGCCTAAAACTTACCTAATATCTCAAACAACTAATTGTCGCTGCAGTGAACCATGAAATACTATGGGAGTATTTCTCGAGCCAATCCTTTGTAGAAAATCCTCGTATATGCGATGTTACTTGAACATTCCTCTAGCGATAAAATGTTTTGTCTTGATAACTCTTTCCTACTTTATCGCTTAGTATGATGCTATATCTGTCTTGATGAGATATCCTCTGTTCCATATTCCTTGATTCAATTCAGAGGACTTATGATCCTCTCTTTCCTGATCTTTTTAGATCAAGATGCCTCCGAGAAAGAGACCCAGCTCGAAGAGCAACGACAATCCTCCTCCGCCATCACCTCCTCCTCAGTTTGACCTAGCATCACTCCAGATAGTCATGACAGCTGCAATGGTGGCAGCCATGTCACAAATGAACCCTAACGGTTCAGGAGGTGGTCCTCAATCCCAAAACCCAGAAGATAGCCAGGGACGCCGGAAAGACGGTTCCTATAAGGATTTCATGAACGCCAAACCCACGTCTTTTGATGGCACTGGAGGTGTCATTTCCCTTACCCGATGGTTCGAGAAGATCGAATCTATCTTTGAAATCTGCGCTTGTTCAGATTCAGACAAGGTGAAGTTTGCCGCCTGCACCTTTCTTGACAAAGCCTTGACTTGGTGGAATGGCTGAGTCAAATCCCTAACCTTACCTGTAGCCAACGCCATGGGTTGGGAAGCCATGAAGGAACTTCTGCTGGCTGAGTACTGCCATCGGGGAGAAATGCAGAAGTTAGAACATGAACTGTGGAACTTGAAGATGAAAGGTTCCGACATTGCTACTTATACTTCCAGGTTTGACGACTTGGCACTACTTTGTACGGGAATGGTTACCCCGGAAAGTAAGAAGATAGAGAGATTTATCTGGGGACTCACTCAGCCAACGAAAGGAAATGTCATAGCTGCGAGGCCGGATACGTACGACAGCGCCAAATGTTTAGCACAAATCCTAATCGATCACAGTGATGATCTTGAAGAGGCAGTTACCACTACTGAACCGACGGTAAGGAGTGGCGAGAAAAGAAAACTTGGGAAGAAAGAGAAAAGCCAAACATCACACGAGTCTTCAAAGAGACAGCAAACGGTGGCAATTCACGCTGTCACTTCCTCTGCAAATGTTTCTGTTGATGGGTCCTCAACCCGAAAATCTATTAATAGGTATGCTGGAACCCTTCCTAGTTGTGGCAAGTGCAACTATCATCATCTTTCGTCCGGTCCATGTATAGAGGTAAATTGCAACAAATGTGGCATAAAGGGTCACATGGCGAAGAACTGTAAGACGCCAACTCAATCAACGAGCCAAACTTCTGGAGCGGGCATCGATCGGGCCTGCTATGGTTGTGGAGAAGTGGGACATTTCAAGCGAAACTGTCCTAAAATTGTAAAACCTGGTAACATTGGAAGAGTCTTAGCGATAGGACAAGAAGAGACAGCCACTGATCCCACGCTTGCCACAGGTATATTTTCCCTCGTTAAATTTATATGCCTGTGATTCTTTTCGATTCTAGCACCGAAAGAAATTCGTTAACCATCCATTTGATCATTTTCTAAACCCCATCGTTTACGAGTAACTGAAAATGTATGTCTTCGAGATGGTTATCATATGAAAATGAGAACGCTTGCGTCATATTCGTAGATTGTTTTCTCAATCCGAGTGATTATTCTTTTCCCTTCGATCTATTGGTGAACTTTTATGAAATGCTTTGATGTCACCCTTAGCATGTAATGACCAAGCCTCATTCATGCTGTCTTTCCTAGATTCGAGAAAGCCATTTGTTCTAACCTTCCTCTGACTTGACTCCCATGATCTTCGTACATTTAAAGCTTAAAAAGTTTACCCGTGTATCTCTCGTCCAAGTGATCATCGAGACACGAGAAGTCTACGATATTTTCCCGATGCTATTTCTAAAGAATTCTTGAGAATTCTTTCCGAACGTGTAGTCTAGTCTCACATCGATCTAATCCCGAGAATTTCCTCGTAACCGAACCTCAGTAAGCACAATGTGTGCAAGTCGGCAATCAGGGCATGATACGATCACTACGAGGAGGTAGTGACGCCCTTCGGTCGAACCATTCTCTTGTTCATGTAGATAAGCAAAGCAGTCATACTCGTAGATCATTTCCAAAGCTAAGGCAATAAAGAACTTGTCGACACCGGGAGCACCCATGGAACCTGTTGATCTTTGGGTCCCGTCGGCTACGATCATAGACTCACGTAAAAGTTCCCCTTAGAACCATTGGACCTTTAGTTACTCTGACCTGTGAAAGTGTACCCACTTGTTGAAGGTTTTACCCTGGAAAGACATAGTACGTCTTGGGAAGTGCGGAAAAAAAAAAACTTAACTCGTGAAACCTTAGATCCTTCAAGATCTTCGTTAGGAATCGATTCTATAGCCCTCTCCGAGCTATCTTAAGGACTCAATAGCAACCACCTGGTATTCCGCATCTTTATTCGTAAGGCTTGCCGACCTGACGAAACCCTAAGTAAATTCCTTTGAGGATATAAAAATCCAAATTTTCATGAATGAATCAATTGAGATCGTAGATTGAGAGATTAATCATGTGTGACAAAGCCACAATCCTGACAATGAGGGTTCGCTAGAATGTTAAGCGGAGACCCGAATGCAGTAAATTCATCCCCATATATCTTTCCACTTCATGATCCGTGTTCGAATCTTTGAATTCCGGGATGAAATTCCCTTTAACGGGCGGGGGGGGGGGGGGGGGGGGATAATAAAACAACCCGAAATTCATATCCTTAATGGTAACCCTTTTCGCGACTTGTTCCGATCATCCAATCGCCGTTTCCGATTTCGTTTCCGTTTCCGAAATTTTATTAAGTCGTTAATGTAAATTTTATTTTATGACTTAATAAGTGTCTTAATACCCTTAGAACTCATTTTAACGTCTCATATTAATGATCGGAACATTTTTAGAACCAACCATATCGGGTTACGGCAAATTGGCCAGGTACGACCAAAAGCCACGTTTAACGCCGGTATCGGGTAGAATTCTATCGTGTCCAAGTCCCGAACACTATATAAACATGTTTAAGACTCCTTTTGAAGCCTTTAGCCAATTTCTCACTAAACTCTTTCAACCTCTCTCCTCAAGCTAGAATTAAGGTCCAAATCTCAAGTTTAAGGCTTCAAATCTTTAAGGCAACCTCCCTAACATGTTATTCAACACCTTTAGCCTTCAAATTGATGAACTAATTGAGTTTTAGGACCAAGAACATGATTTTACGGCCAAGGAGCAAGCTTGGGCCGTAAACTCCATTAAATGGGGTTTTAAGCCCTTAAACTCCTTCCTAAACTCAATTGGACTTTAGATATGGCTATGGGACTTCAAGATATGGACTCTAAACATGTAAAACATAATTTTTGTGATGTTTGAAGGAGTTTACGGCCAAGGATCATTCTTGGGCCGTAAACTCATATAATTAGGGTTTTCATGCCCTTAAACCCTTCCAAATCACTTCTATGGCTTAGATATGAATTATAGGACCTTGGTTTTAGCATTTGGACACTTGAAACATGAATTTTGGGGGATTTAGATGAGTTTACAGCCAAGGTGAGTGCTTGGGCCATAAACTCCCCAAAACATGACATAAATCCAATTCTAAGGTGTTAGAAAGCCATCCAACACCACCAAAAGCCTTGGAATAAATCAAAGGACCAACCAAAAATACTTTAAGGGCCTAAAACACATCATTTGTGGGATTTCTAAGAGTTTACGGCCAAGGCTTGTTCTTGGGCCGTAAACTCCAAAATTCTTGGTGTTAGAATGCAAACTAAACACCCCTAAAGCCTTTAGATGAATTTTAGAAGCCCTTCTATGCAAGTTTTAGACCTAGAAACACTTTATATCACCCTATAGAAGAGTTTACGGCCATGAGGAGGGTCTCATGGGCCGTAAATTCCATAACACCCCTCAAATGTCCCATAAAACTCATGTAAGGTCTTGGAATAATCCTAGTCATCACATGTGATTTGTTTTAACAACATTTAACACCATTTTCATGAAGATTAAGGATTTTACGGCCAGGAGCCTATGTTAGGCCGTAAACTCCCATAAAATAATCATTTTGATGATTTAAATTCATTCCAAGTGTTCCAATGTATTTTAGATAATCCATTCTAGCAATCCCTATGTCCATTTGAGCCCTTAATCCATCAAAACCACACCCACATGAGTTTACGGCCGTAAACTCATATATGTGTGTGTTCAATAGTTGTAAACTCAAGTCCCAAGTCCCTAGTACCATTACACGTCCGAAGATGTCACCGGGGTCACTCCAAACGCTCGTTTTGAGGTGTTTAACCTCATTGGAGTGTAATGTTCCATATGATTAGTGAATGTATCTCTAATTGTATATATATGGACATTATTTCATTTTACATAGGGTCATCGCGAGTAATCAAACCCCGAACCAACGTCTAGCATTCAAAACCGACACGTTTCCGAGTCCGGTGAGTTCATACCCCTAACCTTTTTCAATGGTTTTTCAATGTTTTCAAGGGGGGGAATACAAGCAAAAGTACAAGTATATCTTGTACTCAATCACATGATTTCAATTAAATGGTTTCATAATTGTACACTTTAAGAATTGAAAACCTTTTAAACAAACCGTTTTAGCTTGCAGAGTTGTTTGTTTTAACCCGATTTTCAATTCTTGTTATATTGTGTACTTGGTAATTGATTGTTCACATTTAAACTGATAGAATACATAAATCATTGTAATGTCCTTAATAAAACACCTAGGATCGAGTGTAAAGGACCATAATCATTAAATAACACCTAGGTTTGAGTGTAATGTCCTTAATAATACACCTAGGGTCGAGTGTAAAAGGACAGTCATCATTAAATAACACCTAGGCTTGAGTGTAATGTCCTTATTAAAACACCTAGGCTCGAGTGTAAAGGATAGGTACGTAGAATATAATCAGTTGTAAATACTACTTTCCTAGTCGAAAAGTAAAAAGTAATCTTAATGATTGGAGACACGTCCTTGTAACACTTCCATGGCACGAGATAGTGGAGGACTAACCCTATAACCAGAATCTCCGTTCGTAGGAGAGCGTGGCTTGAGTGTATAGATCTATACGGGACTGACAATCCCACACTTGGCTGCTAGCTACAGCCGAACCGAATGGTTCAAGGGTGACAAAAGTCATAAATAGGATACTGACCATGGTCCGAGTCATATCCAGTCTAAGTATGGTTAAGGACTCGCAATCTAGATTATTAACGTTTCAGATTTATTTACTAGCTTTATGTACGTAGTAAAGCTAATGTACATTTAAGGATTACAGATACACACACAGTCAGGGAAACATGGGGTTTTCCTGGGGAGAACATTGAACATAACCAGAACCAGTAAAGATACACACACACACAGTCAGGGAAACATGGGGTTTTCCTGGGGAGAACATTGAACATAACCAGAACCAGTAAAGATACACACACACATAGTCAGGGAAACATGGGGTTTTCCTGGGGAGAACATTGAACATAACCAGAACCAGTAAAGATACACACACACAGTCAGGGAAACATGGGGTTTTCCTGGGGAGAACACTGAACATAACCAGAACTAGTAAAGATACACACACACAGTCAGGGAAACATGGGGTTTTCCTGGGGAGAACACTGAACATAACCAGAACCGGTAAAGACATATACACAGTCAGGGAAAACATGGGGTTTTCCTGGGAAGGACACCGAACATAGTCAGAAACTAGTAACATTTCACACACATATAGTCAGGAGAACATGGGGTTCTTCCTGAGTAACAGTAGTACAAAACTAGAGAAGTGTAATAAGTTAAACAATTGAATTACATTTCACAAGAACAATCATGTTTTAATTAAACATTGTTTAATTTACTTTCGGATTTGGAAACTAACTTTACATAAGAAAATATGGGATTTTCTTGGATAACTACTTTTCAGGAAAACAAAGGAACTCGTACATTTTCAGAAAAACTAACCGCTTATGAACTCACCAGCTTTATGCTGATTTTCAAACCGCTTGTATTCTCAGGTCCGAGTTAGATAGGTACTCGAAGATCCTTTGTGTGAAGACGGAGTTCTCAGAAGACTCATTTTGTATTGTTCATATATACTATGTATCACTTGTATAACTTATGATTTTGAAACAAATGTAAATCTTTCATATATGTAATGTAATGGTTGATTTACTTTACTTACTATGTACATTGGATTTGATACTCTACGTGGAGTCAACCCCGGAAATGTTTCCGCCTTCGGTTTTCGGGGTGTGACATGAGATTTGGCAAATGGATGTCAAGACCGCTTTCCTTAACGGAAAGTTGGCTGAGGATGTTTACATGGCTCAGCCAGAGGGGTTTGTGGATCCGAAGCATCCGAATAGAGTGTGTAAGCTTGAGAAGTCCATTTATGGACTTAAGCAAGCGTCTCGCAGACGGAATCTTTGCTTCGATGAGAAAGTCAAAGAGTTTGGATTTGTACGAAGCGAAGACGAATCTTGTGTATATGTCAAAGCCAGTGGGAGTATAGTAAGCTTCCTCGTTCTATATGTCGATGACATATTACTCATAGGAAACGACGTCCCGACTCTGCAGGAAGTCAAGTCCTGGCTCGGGAAGTGTTTCGCTATGAAGGACCTCGGAGAGGCTTCTTACATTTTGGGAATAAGGATAGTAAGAGAAAGAAGTAAGAGACTAATTGGACTTAGTCAGAATACTTACTTAGAGAAGGTACTAAAACATTTTAGTATGGAAAACTCAAAGAAGGGAGAACTACCGATACAAGGAAATGCCAAGTTGAGTAAGACTCAAAGTCCGAGTACCGAAGCTGAGATAGCAGAAATGAGTCGAGTACCATACGCTTCCGCAGTTGGCTCAATCATGTACGCTATGACTTGTACTCGCCCTGATGTAGCCTTCGCTTTGAGCATGGTTAGCAGATATCAAGGGAATCCTGGCAAAGCACATTGGATTGCGGTGAAAAACATCCTTAAGTACCTTCGGAGGACGAAGGAATGGTTCTTAGTCCTCGGAGGGAGTGATGACTTGAAGGTGCAAGGGTATAGTGCCGCCAGCTTTCAGACCGACAGGGACAACTACCGTTTGCAGTCGGGCTGGGTCTTTACCCTAAATGGAGGAGCAATGACATGGAAGAGTTCCAGGCAGGAAACCGTAGCTGATTCAACGTGCGAATCAGAGTACATTGCAGCGAGCGAAGCGTCGAAGGAGGCAATATGGCTAAATAACTTCATTGGTGATCTTGGAGTTGTGCCGGCCATAAAGGAGCCCATGGAGATTTTCTGTGATAACGAAGGTGCGGTTGCCTTGACCAAGGAACCAAGGGATCGTGGTAGATCTCGACATATCGACAGAAAATATCACTTCATTAGACATCGTGTAGAAGGACAACTCGTAGTGAAGAGGATATCATCATAAGATAACCCAGCAGATCCGCTTACGAAGTGACTGAGTAGGGTTAAGCACTTGCAGCATGCTAGGAGTATTGGGCTGAAGGATGATATTAGTATAGATTAGATAGTATTAGAAACATATAATAGATAAATGTAACTAACATTTGATGATTAAATAAAGGAGTTTTATTTATAAGTAAATTTACTGTCATATGTTAATTGTTTAACTATTGTTTCACTTTGCATGTTTTGACTTCCAGAATAATTAAGGTTATTAAGAATAATAGAAATTGTTCAAATGGTCCACAATCGTTCATATGTTAGGAGTATATATGAATAAAGATTGTCATGAATTGGTGTGTAGAATGTCTAAATGGTGTTAGACATAGCAAGGGTTGCTGCAACGTTCATGAGTGCTTATGAACTAGTTTTGAGCATTGGAATAAACCCGCGCTTGCTGGAATCACCTTATGGAATACGATATAAAAGGTGATCGCAAGACGATAATATCATATAGTCTTAAAATCTAGATATATGATTTATTATTTGTTAATTGATTGTACATTGATAATACGAAAACGCATCAGTAACTTGGTGTTATAAAACGTATTGTTGTGTATAGTTGGCTAATGAATAAGTAAATGCATATAAGTCGAAGTTTATCTATAACTGTTATCTAAGAAGGTAAAAGCGATATCTCGGCCGCTCGATGATTTGATTTGACTTATGTGCCGGGCCCGGTCAGAACTGAATTGATGTGTTTGATTAAGTTCTATGTCGAATAAATCGGAGATCGAGAAATCAAATGCTTGACTAACCATTCCATAGGATTGTCAGCATGATATCTAACAGAGGACTGTACGATCCCTTATCTAAAGGACAAGATTGATTAGATCAGAGTTTGATAGCGTCTTTGAGAGCTACGATTGTAAACCGAATTGTACTTGTATAGTTACTAGACTTATCCAAGTGGGAGACTGTTGGAATAGTGTCTAAGGCTGCAACTATATTAAGCAAGTACTTGATCCGGTTGTGCATGGTCCTTTTGGGTTGCCTTCACCATAGCAACTTGATGGATGATTTGTTAAAAGAGAGTAAATATTATAAGGAATAATATATGGTTATTTGATTAATATAAGTCATAAATTAATTGGAATTAATTTGGTGACTTAAAGAGATTAATTAAATAAGAGGGTATAAACTGTCAATTGTTTGATAGTTACACTTTAGACTATAAATCCTTATCCTAGATAGGATGGACGATTTCTAGGGCTTGGATAAGCCAAAATCATCCATAGGGTTATCAAGGAAAGGATATGGATCAACTTAAAGTCTAAGTTATCCAATTAGGGTTAAAGCTGTAATCCTTAAGGAGTCTACAAGTATAAATAGACCCTAGGGGTGAGGGAATTCGACACATCATCTAAAGTAGAGATACTCTGGCCGAATTCCTCCCCTCTCCTTTCTCCTAAATCATCTTGCTTGCTTTTGGTGTTTGTAAGCCATTAGAGGAGTGACATTTGTGACTCTAGAAGCTCCAAGACAACAAGATCAACAAGGAATCCAAAGGTATGATTCTAGATCTATTTCAATGTTGTTATTTAACCTAATTAGCCATTAGAAGTCTTGGATTCAAAGCATGTTTAATTAGAAAGCCTAGATCCGAGCATTAGGGTTTTGCATGCGCACATAGGAAAGTTCTTATGGCTAAAACCCATCATTTACATCCACAGAAAGGTATTGAAGAGATCTACAATAATATCTAAATATCTTGTATTAAAAACTTCTTCAACAAAAATCCGTATTTCATGCAAGAAGATGGCCTATGACTTTTCCCTTTCTACCCTTCAGCCCAAAACACAATTCAACGGTTAAATATCTTAACCAAAATTACCTCATTCCACAAGGACCAAAATTTGCCTCATTCAGGCCCAAAACCTTACACAGTCCACTTCTAGCTCACGGCCCAAAATGGCATGAAAAAGGATGTTAAGATATATATATATATATATACACACACACACACACACACACACATACATCACACTATCTTTTTATATACCACTCTCGGGTATATATCATCAAATGATATCCGTATATATATATATATATATATATATATATATATATATATATATATATATATATATATACACACACACACACATACATACATCACACTATCATTTTATATACCACCCCCGGGTATATATCATCAAATGATTTTCGTATATATTATATATATATATATATATATATATATATATATATATATATGTGTGTGTGTGTGTGTGTAGGTTTTATTGTATATATATGTAATTAATAACTATATTTATGATCTCATACTTATCTTGTATATGTAAATCATCATACATATACCCTTATTATGGTTTTTTAACAGGATATTTAGGCAGCATAACAACTAAGTATAGTACATATCATAAATCTTGTTTAGCATAACTCCTAGGTACGAAGGTTTCCTAGGGATTTTGTCATTATAACATCTAGGTAATACCTACTCGTAGATTATCGGGCATCATATCCTTCACACACAGATCATAGCTTAAATCTAGACATAGTATCTACAGTTATACTATTTTAAGGCATCTAGCATATTATAAAATGGATTAATTTTTATAAAGTAAATATTTTTGTAAAATCATTTGTTAAGCATGTATTCCCCCTGAAAACATTTTAAAATAGTAAAATAGGGGTCGTGAACTCACTCTAGGGTTTGAAACCGCTGATGCAGGGTAGAGATGAGCTCCGAACTCCTGGGAAAGCTCCACGAGGTAACACACAAACCAAAGAGAAAGAGAGGAATGTATTGTAGGTGTGTTGGACTGAATGGCACAACCCTCTATTTATAGTCGAGTTTTGAGGTGCGCGTTGCACCTTTCCTATGTGTGGCATGCATTCAAACATTGTGGCTCCATAAGAAGTAACCATGCGTCCCCACCATACTCAACAACGTCACTCGCAATCTATTCGAAACCGATGACATATGTGCGGCGCGCGGTGGCGCGTATGTGACGTGTAAGTAAATATTTTTCAAAAATCATTACTTCCTCGTGTGTGCTTTAATCGAGACCATTTCTATATCCATGTGACGATCTCGACGGGTACTACAACTTTTTTTTCGTTGTTTTGGCCGGTTTTGACTTTCATTTTCGAGCCCAACTGGGGTAAGAGTTAATGATTTTATAAAAATTATAACTTACTCATATGGATCCTGCTTTCGACAAAATTTTTCCTAAATTTTATATCCCGAAGAGTACTACGAAACTCCATTTTTCACTTTTAGTCAAAACTCAACCAATCTCTAAGTACCGTTTCGACATAATTAATTCTAACTATACGGTTGATTTCTGTTTTTATAAAATCCATAACTCTCTCCTTCGGAGTCGGATTTTTACGAATTTTATATCCTTGAGATCAGCTTAACAAGTACTATCCAACTATGTTAACTGAATCAGAAAATGTCACAACTTTTTGATCCCTAATTTTTAGAGCCTAATTGATGATTTTTAGCAAATAAATGTAACAGCATATATGATTCTTATTATCTTAAAAATCGAATATTACAATGATTTCTATTACATTTATTTTCCTATTATTTCCTAATGGTGACTAGTGATGAAATTTCTCAGGGTTGTCACACGGTTGGATTGCCCTGCATATAATGTATTTCGTCCACATCCTCCCGATTGGATTACCATGGACCACAACCTCCTGGTTAGATTGCCCTGCATATAACGTATTGGGTCCATAACCTCCCGGTTGGATTACCCTGACCAGCAACCTCCTGATTGGATTGCGCTAGTCTGTTGAATGACAACACAAAGCAGTTGTCTCAATCCCAACGTAACATGTCGACATATAACAGATAATATACACATTCATCAGACAGATAATTATACAGCCAGTAATCACAGGTAGTCCTACAGATCTATCAGTCTAACGTATTTCAGTAACTATCAAATAATCAAACATGTCTATCACATGCTCAACATATCATAACTCGGTATGTAATAGGATATCAATCCATTGGATCGGCCTTGGTGCCTTCGACTCGTAAGAACAATGAGGAAAACCCACATCTAATAGAAGATAGCTGAATCAACACTCGATCTACTGCGAACATTGCTCCTTACACTAAACATAATCCAGAAACGACTCCAATCAATAATTAAGGTTTTATCCCATAACAATGGTCCACTCATCCTTCGTCATATTAAGGGCAAAAGACCATTTTTTTCCCTTTTCCTACAAGACCCAACTAATCCAAGCCCAAATCCTAAATGGCCCAAGTCTCAAAATCAATATAATATGCTTCTAAGATAATGCTTGGCGTCTACACAGTGAAGTCTGGCATCCGAACGCCCATCGTTCTTGTAACATCCCGACTCTCAGGCATAAAAATTAATTAATTTATATTCATTTTGATAGGGAAACTCGACGAGTTGGAGGCCCCAACTCGTTGAGTATAAATTTAGATAGTTGTCCGGGTTTTATAGGACCTTAAGCCCTCTATTTTGCCTCCCTTATCACCTTAGCACCCTGAGACAAACCCTAATCGAGCTATTATCATCTGTGTGTGAGATAGAGAGAGAGAGAGAGAGAGGTTAAGAGTGTGTGTTTTGGTGCATTCGTTGAAGGATCTTAAGGAATAAAAGTGTTGGAACAAGGAGTCTTTGGATCCAACATTCTTTCAGTGTTGGCGGCCATTTGGAGGTAAAAAAAATCACTATCTTGATCAATTGAGTGTTAGATCTCTCCATTAGAGAGTTTCTGGCCATTTTAGCATTTCCTTGAGTCCTTATTGATTTTGAGCAAGTTTTAAAGATCAGACTTCAGATCTGGACAATACTAGTCCCCTTAAGCCAAAAAGTTCAAGCTTTATTAAGCTTTCGCCAACTTCCATGCCTTAAACCCTTTGTTGAGCTTTGTGTTGACAAACTTAGCCCTAGATGCCATGCATGGACGTAAATCTTGCAGCTTTACATGGTATTTCAGCCTTATAAGGCTAGATCTAGAATTTGGGGAATTAGTCTCGCTTAAAAGTGTCTGAATAAGTGATTAAGCTGAAGGAACTTCACGATTTGGTGAGCCAACTCGACGAGTTGGTTAGGGTTTTCCCTGATAGTTTGGACACGTTACAAACTCGGTGAGTTGGTGAGACAACTCGGTGATTTAAGTTGGATTTTCCCGATATTTCAGAGAAACGAAAGAACTCGACGAGTCACATAGATACACTTGATGATTTGGATCAACATGGATTGTTGACTTGAAGGTTGACTTCCATTGACTTTTATGGTTTGGTCAAGTTATGGACTTAGGAGACCATGGAGGGGTAAAATGGTCTTTCACCCTTTTCGAGAGTTAGTAAAGGAATAGTTTAACATCCTTGGATTTGTCATTATAAATTGTTAGTTAGACATGATTATTATATATGTATGTGGATTCTAGACCTACCGTTAAGTACGAGACATACATGCTTACTTATGAGGTGAGTCTTCTCACTATACTTACCCGAGTGGTAATACTTTGTGACCGGAGGGTCTTATGTGCTTATACTGAGCTATGTGATATCATGCATTTTGTCTTTGTGATTTATGTTGTATACTATTCTGAGCCTTATTGATTTAATACAGGCGATCCAAACCATGTTGTGAGATCGGAGGGTCCTCACTGAGATACTGGACTGGAGGGTCCAACCCGAGTTGTGAGACCGGAGGGTCTTCACTGAGATACATGACCGGAGGGTCCGTATCGAGATATAGCCATGAGAGGCTAATTATTTGTGTGTGGTATTTTGGGGAACTCACTAAGCTTTGTGGTTATAGTCTTGTGTGAAATGTGTTTCAAGTAAATCTCAGGATTGCGGGAAGGCGTCGGCATGATTGTACACACCAACTAGAGATTATGTTTTGAGGATTCTGGGATATTGTTAGACATTTTGTTCTTGTGTTTTAAAAAACTTATAAATTTGGGTTGGAGAAATGTGAAACTGTGTTTCGTTTGGTTTTGAAAATGAAAAATTTTATTTGAAAATTTAGAGTGTTACAAGTTGGTATCAAACCCTTGGTTTGAGGGATTCAGGTCTACCCTCGAGTATGTCTAGACTCTAATTGAGGATTTGAGGAATTTTCTAAAGAGAAATGATTTTCAAAATGGTTAAAAGTTTTTAAGAGGAAACGAGATGAAGCAGTGTGTACAATCATCCAAAGCCTGAACGGTGATTTTCCTAAAATACCCTTATTTTTTAATATTATGAGATGAGATATTTATGAGATATTAGAGTTGCATACTAGATGATTGGCTACGTATTTCAGGAATTTAGGGCTAGAGTTGCCTGATTCATGATGCCTTAGCCTAGGGGATTGCTATTAGATGATATTATCTACTATTCGTTATGTGTGTGTACTGTGTAAGGGTACATAGTAGGCACCCTTTAGAGGGAGATTTGAGTCGAGGAGTAATCTAGGAGAGATACCTAGATATGCATTGAGGTATCTACTGAGAGAGGAGTTTGATATCTGTGAGGGATAGAGTACTTGTGAATTAGGATCCTAGGAGGATGACTTGGGGCGACCATGGGTTGGTGTGGAAGGTAGTATTGGGCCCGTACTACTAAAAGCACCGAATCTGTATCCAAGTAAGAACCTTAAGATGCTAAGGAGCATGTATGGGTGGATAATTGAGTGTGTTCTTGAGCTAGTCCCTGATGATTTTTGTGTTTGTGTTTCAGAGAGACTATGGTGATTACCCGCAACAACCCCAGGGGTGGTGGTACCAATGACGAGGAGATCTTCAGGATCATTGCTGAGGAGGTGGCCGTAGCTATTAGGGAGGCCATTCCAGAGATGTTCGGGTCTATTAAAACCGTGCTGACTGAGACTTTTGATGAGCGATATGATGTTGTCACCGAGTCTGCTACTGATGCAGCTACCACATCCCTGGAAGATGCGAGGCTACATGGGTTGATGCGTTGTTGTTTCATGAGTTCAGCAACACGAAGCCACCAGAGTTTGATAGGACCTAGGATCCGATTTCTACAATGATATGGATCTCCAACATTGAGGGGTGTTTCTATACGTGTTCATGCCCGGAGCACTTGAGAGTTCGGTTTGCAATGAACCAGCTTCACTTGGGAGCGAAGGACTGGTGGAAGTTCGTGATGACTGATTTTACTCCTGCAAATCATGTTGCAGTTACTTGGGAGAGGTTTACCTAGTTGTTCAGAGACGATTATGTTCTCCAGGTAGAGAGAACAATTAGCCTAGGAGTTTGTCTCTCAAACAGAAGATAGAAAAAGTGACAAAGATTGCGAGGATGTTTCATGAGAGGGCGTTGTTTTTCCCTGATGACATGTCTACTGAGCAGGCACGTGTGAGCCAATACTTGAGCATTTTGAGGATGGATATTTGGGAGTTCATGGAGAGCTCATCATATCGGACATTGGATGAGTGATAGACCAATGCCAGGAGGAGGGAGATTAAGTTGGAGATTGAGACCGAAGAGGAGGGAGAGTCTCAGGGGAGGGACAGGAGACCAGTACATTTACAGCCAACGACGAAGTGGGCTAAGCCCACTGATACAAGAGCAAGATGCCAAAAGGGCCGCACTTGTGGCATGTACGGCAAGAGCCATGAGGGATCTTGTCGAGCAGAGATTTGCTACAAATATGGCAAGGAGGGGCATATGGTGAAGGACTGCCCCAAGGGATTTTCAGTTTGCTTTCATTGCAACCAGACTAGCCACCAGAAGGTCGAGTATCCTCAGCTCACTCAGGGATCAGCCCAAGCTTCTGCTCTTGCTTCTTTGCGCATTACTAATGGTCGTTCAGGAAAGGCCGAGGCTCTAAGAGCTCATGGGAGAGCTTTCCATCTGACTGCAGAGGAGGTCCACGCAGCACCTGACATTGTTGCTGGTACGTATCTCCTAATTCTTGTTATTTTGAGATTTGTTATGCTTATACTGTCTTTCATATAGGTACTTTTCTTGTGAATTTTTTTCCTGCCTTTGTGTTATTTAACTCGGGTGCGAGTCGATCTTTCATGTTTTTATCCTTTAGTATCCACATTAGTGTTAGACGCGAGGCATTGAGTATGAGCATGCGGTTTTGCCACTTATGTATACCAAGGATGCGTTTTAGAGATTTTCGGTGTTGAGTTTCTGATAGATCTATTGGGTTTGGAGCACTAGAACACTCCTATGGTGCACATGCAAACCTAAATGCTTTGGATCTAAGTTTTCTCTAATTATATATGCATATTTTCATTTTCCAAAGCATATATCCTAACTAGCATACAAATTGTCAAATGAACAATACAGCTAGTTAGATGACTTACCTCTTGGAAAGACTTGTAGTTCTTGACCATTGAAATCTTGAGCACCTCAAGTTTGATGCCTCTAATGGTTCACAAACACCATTATGCAAGAGGAGGCTTGAGAGAATAAGTTATTTAGCAGAAAATCAATACACACTCTCCAAGAATATTGTGGCAACCGGTTTTCGCTCTAAGGGGGTTTATTTATAGTGCAACAAATGTTAGGGTTACACCTTGTAAACCCTAATGACCTTTAATATTACTTTGGCTCCATGGGTTAACCTCCATGGACTATCCATGGATTATCTCATTGGTTTAGCCCATCCTAAATAACCATGGATCATTAGTCCACACTATAAGAATCATTGATTTACATAATCGATCCTCATATATTTAATTAGTCTCTTTTGATCACAAAATTAATTCTAAATTAATTCTTGATCAATACTAATTAAATAATATGATTTCATAGTAATATATTATACTTGTAATATATTAATAAATCATAAATAACCTTATTCTCAAAAGTACATCCTATCAAATTGCATTGGCGAAGGAAACCTAAAAGGACCATGCTACAACCGAGTCAAGTACATCTTAGTTATAGTTATGGGCTTAGACACTAAATCCAACAGTCTCCCACTTGGATAAGTCTAATAACTATAGCTGCCAATGCTACTTCAGGATCCGACTTAGCAATCATAAGCTTTCAAAAGTCGTTGTCGAACTCTGACCTAGTCAGTGACACGTCCTTCAGATAAGGGATCATATGTTCCTCTGCTCTCAAGATATCTATGCGGACAAATGCATGGAACATAGTCATACTTATTGTCCTGCAATTTGTTTCCCGATTTCCGATTCTTCTTACATAGAACATAACTAAACACATCAATTTAGTTTTGACTAGGCCCAACACATAGTCAAAAAAGAATCATCGAGGAGCCCAAGATATCGCTTTTAATCCTCTTAGGATAAAGGAACAAATAAACTTCGGCATTATATTCTTGTACTAACTACTCATTAAGTCATGCACAACGATACGTTTTATAACATCAAGTTATTGATTCATTTTTGTATCATCAATACACAACCAACTCGTAGTCAACAACTCATATATCTTAGTTTGAAGATTATATGATATTATCGTCTCACAATCACTCGTGATAAATTCCATGAAGTGATTCAGGTGAGCGCGGGTTGAATCCAATACTCAAATCTTATTTCAGGAGCACTCATGAATGGTGTAGCAAACTTTTGCAATGTCTAACGCCTTATACAATCTACAAGCCATCTCATGAAAGTCTAGCCTCATTACTTACTTCCAAAGTATGATCGATTGTGGATGGTTTGAATAATCTTATTATTCGGGAAGTCAAAACTTGCAAAGTCAAACACAAGAATAATACTAATCCCATGTGGCCCCAAAACGTTTGAGTGTAAATAAAACATGTTTTATTTAATCACCATATTGATTACACATTATCCATTGTATATTGTTTTACTTTATCATCTAATACTTGAATTAAAACAATAGATATCCCATGCTCCAAGCATTCACATTATGTTTACCTACGGTCCTTACTTTGTGAAATAGATCAATTGTAATCATTTCCAATGATACTCATTTCATAATTCCAAATCCTTATAATAAGCGTAATAATACCAAGTTCTTGCCACTTACTGTAATTTGTTAGATTCTAAACTTATATGTAGTGATCCTTTGGTAATGACTATGTACACAAACATAGAGACATTTTCAATTACAAAACTTTCCACTGGAGATTGTTACAAGACAATTCCATATATTCGAAGTCCCATATTTAAAGCACATTCCTTTGAACATCCTTCTTGCATAAAAGTTTCTAACTTCCTCATATATTCTTGACATCCAACTCCCATTATGGAAACATTTCCATATTTTCCATATGACAACTCAATTTTAATAGAATCCTGTCTATTCATAATAATGTCAATATGGTTCATCCATTTTATACCTCCAACTATCCATAAGCAACCAATCTTTGGCGAACCTTGGATTGTTCTTAGCAATTGTTTAATATCTTTATTCATATCCAGTTCTAGTTCTTTTTCCCTCTTATTGCCCTAGGCATTTGGAAAAATAGAACACATGAACATTATAGCTTATGCAATCGATCCTATACCCAAAGCATATGGGATACGATTCATAATGTCTTACATAAAGACATGATATTTGACCAGTCTTTTGCTATAATATTTCCATATATATAATTTCCAATGTTAAAGCATTTCAATTTGCTATTCATATAAATTCTTGAATAAATTTAATTAAAATCTCAATCTAAACTTTTAGAATTGAAATGAAGTATAAGTTCCTCTCCCTTAATTATAGCAAAACAACTTTTCAACTCTGTAACTTTGTGAATTAAAAACTTTGTTTTCTATAATTAACATTGCTCACTTGCAACATTTACCATAATAATTATGCTCCCACTAGCATAACAATTATTTTGTTATTTGCATAACATTTATGCTCCCACTAGCTGTGACATAAATCCAGAAATCAGCTGGACTTCTAGAAATCAAGATTTTATTGACTTTCTTACCAAAGTTCAGATTTCTGACATGAGATGCTTCGATAAGCCTTTATCTAAGCTCGCACACCTTTTATTAGAAAGTTCATATATGTGTCTAAACAGTTTTAGAACTTACAGCAATAAGTCTCAAATGTTTAGACCTTTTTCCATTTATCACAATTTGAACTATGAATAGGGATGCCATAGTCATAATCGAATTTGAGAAGGCAAATATCACAATTGCTAACTCTTTAAAATCTACTTAGTGAAAGCGTTTCCTCGTAATCGTTTTCATGAATTGGATAGAAACCTTATGACACTTAGATTTTTATGGTGTATGTATTCCTATCCATGTGAATTTGTCAAAACCATAATCACAAGATAAGGTTAGTGACAAATCCAAACTCATATGGACTGCACTTGTTCAATCTTAATTCCATGCCACCCGGCAGCACAAGGGCCTACCATTGCTTCCAGGTTGTAATGCAAACAATTGAGAACTCATAGAACTCACATGCATAGTCAACCAACTGGAATGGGCACAAAAATAAAAATATGTCAACACGATAGGTTACAAACCAACAGGAATGGGCATAAAAATAAGAATCGTCTGCTCACTCTGTCCGTCAGTCTGCGGGTGGTATGCGGTACTAAAATGCAACATCGTACCCAACTCCTCATGGAATTTCTTCCAAAATTTGGAAGTGAAACGCACATCTCGATCTGAGACAATTGAGATTGGCACCCCATGTCGTGATACCACCTCTCTCACGTACAATTCTGCCAGCCTCTCAGCAGAAGAGCTCTCACTGATGGCAAGGAAGTGAGCGCTCTTCGTCAACATGTCCACAATCACCCAAATTGCATCGACACCCCTAGCAGTCCTCGGCAACTTGGTGATAAAATCCATGGTGATCTGTTCCCACTTCCACTCGGGAACCTCCAATAGCTGCAACTTGCCATGTGGACGCTGGTGCTCAGCCTTAACCTTGCGACAGGTTAGGCACCTCTCAACGAACCACGCGACATCCCTCTTCATACAAGGCCACCAATATTCCCTCTTCAGATCCAAGTACATCTTAGTGGCACCGGGATGGATTGAGAACTTCGTTTTATGCGCCTCCTCCATCAAAACGGTACGCGTTCCGCCCACAAACGGTACCCAAATCTGTCCCTGAAAAGTCATAAGCCCTCGGTTATCGGTAACAAACTCCGATACCTGACCGATAACTCGCTCCCTCTTCTGGTTTTCCGGTCTCACGGACTCGGCCTGGGCTCCTCGGATAGTGTCCAACACCGGAGTCATCACTGTCAATCTCATACAAACGTCTTGCATCGGAACGCTCTCCACCCTACGACTTAGGGCATCGGCTACTACGTTAGCCTTACCCGGGTGATACAGGATCTCGCAATCATAATCCTTTACCACATCCAGCCATCTCCTCTGGTGCATATTCAGGTTGGGCTGATCCATCAAGTACTTCAGGCTCTTATGGTCCGTGTAAATGGTACATCGGACTCCATACAGATAGTGACGCCAGATCTTGAGGGTGAACACTACTGCCCCAACCTCCAAATCATGGGTAGGATACCTCGCCTCATGAGGCTTTAGCTGCCTCGATGCATACGCTATCACATACCCCTCTGCATAAGCACTGCTCCTAACCCTGATATCGACACGTCACAATATACCATAAAATCCTCCATTCCCTCCAGAAGGGCTAACACCGGGGCTTCGCATAGCCTCTGGCGATGTGTCTCAAAGGAGACCTGCTACCCTGGACCCCAAGCAAAAACTACACCCTTCCGGGTCAATTTAGTGAGTGGCATAGCGATCTTGGAGAAATCCATGATAAACCTCTGATAATAAACTGCCAGTCCTAGGAAACTCCTAATCTCCGTTGGTGACCTCAGCACCTCCCAACTCATCACTGCCGCAATCTTGGCCGGGTCGACTAATATCCCCTTCTGGTAAACGAGATGTCCCAGGAACTGGACTTCTCGCAACCAGAAATCACACTTGGAGAACTTGGCATAAAGCCTCTCCGCTCTCAAAACCCGGAGGACCTCCCTCAAATGCTCCTCATGCTGCTCTCTAGATCTCGAATACACCAAAATGTCGTCAATGAAAACGATCACCGAGCAATCCAACATCAGTCTGCACACCCTGTTCATTAGATCCATGAACACCGCTGGTGCATTGGTGAGCCCGCAAGGCGATAGGGCGCCTTGGCGATAGGCGCGGCCCCCGGGATCAGATCGATACTAAACTCTACCTGCCTCGCGGGAGGCACACCCGGCAACTCCTCCGGAAATACGTCCGGGAACTCATGCACTATCGATACCTCTTCCACTGACCTCGGTCTCTCTGAATCAACCCTCGCATCCATTAAATACGCTATAAATCCCTTACATCCCTGCTGAAGACTCTGTCTCGCCCTGGCAGCTGAACAAAACGCCGACCCAGAACGTGTACCCTCGCCGTACACTGTGAGAACTCCCCCACTAGGGTCTTGCATAGTCACCAGTTGTCGCTCGCAGTCAATGATCGCTCCAAATCTGCTCAACCAGTCCATGCCCACGATGACACAGACATCCCCCATCGTAATGGGGACCAAATCGATTGGAAACTCAACCTCGAAAATCTCAAGCACACAACCTCGAATCACCTCGGTGGCATAGACCGCTCTCTCATCCGCTATGGAAACCCTCAGAGGTCGACTCAACGGCTCTCTACTCATACTGATGTGTCGGCTAAATGCCAACGATACAAAAGATCGACTCGCACCCGAGTCGAATAACACTAGAGCAGGTACAGAATTCACAAGAAAAGTACCTACGCATAACATAATATAAGCACAATATCGCAACATAAAATGAATACATGATAGAGTACATACCAGCGACGACGTCAGGTGCTGCACGGACCTCCTCCGTTGTCAGCTGAAATGCTCTCCCTCGCGCCTTTGGCGCATCGGCTTTCACAGGCCAACTCTCACTAGGTCTTGCAACAATAGGGGCAGATCCCTGCGTCGTCCCTCGCAACTGTGGACATTCCGCCTTCTGGTGCCCTGTTTGGTTGTAGTGAAAATAGACCATGAATCCCTTGGGGCAATCCTTGGCGATATGCCCCTCCTTGCCACACTTGTAGCAAGCACCAACCCTACGAACTCCGTCATGACCCTTGCCGCACTTTCCGCAAGTACGGCCCTTCTGACCCCCAGTCCTCGAATCAGCGGGCTTGGCCCGCTTGGCTGCCGGTTAAGACTGTACCGGCCGCCGATCCATCCTCTGAGACTCGGCCTCCTCCTTGGCCTGCGTCTCCAATTCGATCTCCCTCTTCCAGGCATTTGCCTGAAGCTCAGCAAATGTCCGGTATGATGAGTTTGCCACAAACTCACGAATGCCTTTCCTCAAAATGCTCAGATATCGACTCATACATGCCTGCTCGGTCGACACGTGCTCAGGGCATAACATCGCCTTCTCGTAAAACCTCCGTGTAATCTCTGTAACCGACTCAGTACCCTGCTTAAGGGTTAGAAACTCCTGTGCCAATCGCTCCCTCTCCGCCTGGGGAACGTACTCATCTCGGAACATAGCAATGAACATCTCCCATGTTACTGCAACAAGCTCAGCAGGGGTGTAGTGTGCCGTCACAAACTTCCACCAGTCCTTCGCTCCCAAGGGAAGCTGGTTCAGCGCGAATCAAACTCTCAGATGCTCCGGACAGGAACATGTGTAGAAGCACCCCTCTATGTCAGAAACCCACCTTATCGCGGCTATCGGATCTTGAGTTCTGTCAAATTCTGGTGGTTGCGTGTTGCTGAACTCCCGATACAACAACGAGTCACCCCCTTGCTGCCTGGCAGCAGCAACGGCCGATGTGGCTGCAGCAACAGCAGCATCAGAAAGAGCAGCATACCGCTCATCAAAAGTCTCAATCAAGGTAGTCTTAATAGACCCGAACATCTCTGGAATCTCAGCCCTGATGGCCGCAGCCACCTCCTCGTTGATGATCCTACGGATCTCCTCATCACTCGTCCCGTTGACCTCTGGTGTATCACGTGTCCCAACCATGATCTCCCTCTGAAAATACAACATAAGAATATTAAGGACCCACTCGAGTATAATCACACTTGATAACTCCACCCCACTGGTTCCTTAGTGCCCTAAGGATTCTTACTTGGACTGCCCACCAACCCGGTATCTTCAGTAGTACGGGCCCAATAATACCGTCCATACCGCATCGGCATTCATCCCAAGTCCTCCTCCTTGAGCCCCAAATCCCAAGTGCTCTACTCTTACTATCATGTGCTACTCGCCAACAATTCTCTCATAAGCACCTCGCTGCCACCTAAACACTCTTAAGCATTTCTAGCAGCAAAACGCCTAGGCTAAGGCATCATATATCAGGCCACTCTAGTCCTAATAAGAATACCTAGTCTACTCTAGCATGCACATCGTAATTCATCACATAGCATAACATAGCATGTCTGATAACACATATTATGAGAGTATTTTGGGAAATCACCGTTCGGGCGCTGGCTGATCGTACACACGGCTCTGCTCAGTTTGTCTCAAAACCTTTTTTCTCTTTTTCAAAAATTTTACTTTATTATTAAAAAGTTCCTCAAATCCCCAGTTTGAGTTCAGATGCGCCCAAAGATATATCCGAATCCCTCAAACCAAGGCTCTGATACCAACTTGTAACACCGTAAAAATTTGAACAATTTTTCACTTTTGAAAAACCATGAAATATAGTTTGCATCCATAAATAAAACATTGTATCAGTACAAAACCCCAAGATCAAAATATTTAAACTCTAGTGTGCGTGTGTACGAGTCATGCCGGCGCCTTCCCGCGATCATCGCTAGTACCTGAAACACATAACACATAACACTGTAAGCATAAATACTTAATGAGTTCCCTAAAATACCACATATATCACATATGCCTTTCCAGGCCATAGGACCTTCCGATCCAAGTGTCTCAGGGGATTTCCATCCCAGACTCGGTTGACCTTCCGGCCCACATCATGCTCATATCACATATAACTTACATCGCATATACATCATACACATAAGACCCTTTGGTCACATACAATTACCCCATCGGGTAAGGCATAGTGAGAAGACTCACCTCAGACGCCTCGTAAATCTCTGACTCGATAGAAGTATTTCCTAGCCTCCGCCTATTCACACAAAGTAAATACCCTCATAAACATAACACTCGAGGCTAGACTCGGCCCTCTATTGTCATCCTCAGAAGGGTAAAAGGCTATTTTACCCCTCTCTTAACTCAAGGACCCCATTGTTGACCAAACCCTAAAAGTCAACGGTCAACTTTGACCCAACTCGCCGAGTGCACTCTGGTGACTCGGCGAGTACACACATGTCCACTAACTCTCTGTCCCGCTTGGTACGTCGAGTCCCACCCTATGCTCAACGAGTCACACCTGGCATGAATCGTGGGGCTACCCCGACTCAACTCGCCGAGTCTCAAGAACAACTCGGCGAGTACCGCCTTGAACTCCAGTCTTTTAACCCCCTTCTGACTCACTGAGTTATCTCCCAACTCAGTAAGTCTACTCACCGAGTGATCTGCGTGGACCTTAACCCTACTCGCCGAGTCCCAAGAACAACTCGGCGAGTTCATGCCATGCACAAACTCTATTGATCTCCTGTGATCAGATATGTGCCCCTAATCCATAGATATGGCCTTCCCAAGCATAAATGTCACGTAAAGTCTGAATCTTGATGCTTATAACTCAACCAATAAGCATCAAATGATGATTTTGTCCCAAATACCTTAACCCAAGGTCATGACCTCCATTTCTCTTCATAAAGCTTGAAGAATAAGGCTCTCTGGACCTCTATGGTTCCAGGT
Source organism: Lactuca saligna (assembly GCF_052625555.1). Lineage (NCBI taxonomy): Eukaryota > Viridiplantae > Streptophyta > Magnoliopsida > Asterales > Asteraceae > Lactuca > Lactuca saligna. Next base: position 178,193,240 of record NC_136417.1, on the reverse strand, counting down.
ACAAAGCCTTATCTCTAGAAAGGACTATTTGGACCTCAAATCAACTTAGTCAAGGGTACAAGAAACCCTAAAACCACATATCCTTCCCGAAACAGAAGAAGAGTCGAAATAATACCTCAAATGAATGATCTTAGCTTTTAGTCCTTAGAATAGCAACCTCCTTTGCTTTCCCTTGGCTAGAACCTCCTTCTTCTTACTAAATGACACCACAAAGATCAACAATGGTCACTCCTTGCTTCTCAAACGATCTGAGACTCTCTCTGGGGGTAGTAGCCACAATGGACGGCCATAAGGGCCTTAAATAGGTTCCAAGCCCTGGAAATTAGGGCTTCACTAAACAGCGTGAACTCGCCGAGTCCACGAATGGACTCGCCGAGTCCGGTCATGAAATAGAATGAACATTCGCGTCCCTACTCGGCGAGTCTTGGCGCCAACTCGCCGAGTTCCTTCACAAACTCCAAAAATTAAATGAATAATAATATACATGGGAATCCGGATGTTATATGAGGGCTATATGGGATGGAGGCCTGAGATAAGAAACGTTTTGAGACTGTAATGGCCTTTAAATAGGGTGCAAACCCAAAAATTAGGGTTTGTCCTTTGTGTGCGAATGTGTGGCATCCATAAACTTACGCCTAGCATTCCATTCCCAACGCTTGGAGTTTGGGACCAAAATGCAAAATTAATCACAAAGCAAGGCTAACAATGCAAATATTTGGAAATTGGCGTTACAAGTGGTTTTTTTCACCACACAATTTTGGATTAGTTGCAACCATTTCCCTTTTTTGGCTGTTGAATATAAGGAGATATTGACTTCACCAAACCATCGAGGAAGTTCTGGTAAATTGAGGTATTTTTCTTCATTAATCTGATTTAGGTACATTAAGAGCTAGTTGAATCTATGCTTATGTGAATTTGGTAGTCAATTGTTGTTGTTATGACCTAATTTGACTCAAAAACTGTTTCTTGAGATCCTTTAGTTTCGAAAAGTACATTCATACCTTCTTTGACTGGTTTTTATATAGTATACTAGGGTTGTGTTCTTACGAATTACAACTTATCTATTTGTAGCTTTGAGATTTAGTCTCATTCAACCATTCTGATATTGATTTTGAAGTGAAATTGGGCAATAGAATTGGGCAGATGATTATTAAGAAGATAATCACACCTGAAGTCGTTGGGATTGATAACATTGATTCAACTGTACAAGGTGCAGGTGGGGTTGGATCAACCAGCGTTTAATTTCTTATTTTTGACATTAATCGGAGCCACCAGCAAATTCTAGTTCTTCTTCCTTGGAGATGGTACAAGTTTCTTTTTGTGTTCTCAGAAAGAACACTCCCTGATTCTAAAACAAAATTAAAAGCTTCATCTGCTCACATGGTTTTGTTCTTATCGGGATGAAAAAAACAACCATTTTCTTATAGTGTTTCTTGAGTGACGATTTGTCTTTGTGTGTGTGTGTATGTGTGAGAGAGAGAGAGAGAAATGTAGACCCCTTTTATTTTTTAATTATTAAAATAAATAAAATAAGTATTAAATTTTAAAAAAAAATGAAAGAAAATTAGAAAATAAATATCCTAATGATTTTCAAATCATTTCATTTTACTGAATAACCAAGTCTACAACAAAAGTAACCTAAAAATACCACAAAGCCAAAAAAAAAAACTAACATTTCAACTACACCTCGAAAAAAATACATACCACAAAAACCATTTTTGCAATTTTGTCCTAAAATTAACTAGCAAAGCATCGTCATTAAATTATATTTTAAAATGTAAAACTAACTAGGACAATATCTTCGTTAAATTATTGTTTCATAATTTACAACTCTGATTCTGATATTCATTTGATCAAAGTTTAGATTTTACAAAGCTATTTATAAAATTAATAAAATTATACATTCGATTTTATGATAGAAACCACATATTATTGATACATAATTCTCGGTTTCTCACCTCCTTAACTCTATAAATCACACCTACATATCATCAGTCCCACACAAATAGAGTCCAACTTTTGTCTTCAAAGATTCAAACTTTAACAATTCACTACTTTTAACTACACATCAACATACTAAACTTGCCCAACCGAAACAAAAACAAGAAAAACAACTTATCCCATATCATGTCGTGCTTTCACACCCGTCCCACACACGAACTTTCAATATAAATGACGGGAACAATCTTCAAATATAACAATATGTTTCCTATCTTTTATACTCTCCCACAATACAACCTTATTTTCCAAATTACAAATGCCTAGTCATCTGATTATATCAGATAACTAGAGCATGAGTCGTCCAACATAATATGACCGGAGCATGAGTCTCCAGTCATATTTTAGTCATCTGGTATGATATCTTATATATCATATCAGATGATTGGTCTCCAGTTATACTTTAGTCATCTGATATGATATATTAGATCATATCAGATGACTAGATAACTGGTCAGGGAACTCAGAGGGTGAGGACGAAAGGTGGGGCATCCCTTCGAGGTCCCGCCACGGTTCGGTAGACATAAACCTTATGAGCCTGACTATCCTCACTATCTTCATCTTTCATAACTTCAACATTTAACCTCGGCATCTCTTTAGCCAAAACCCTACACGCATTCATAGTCAAATTACAAGCCGACATCCAAAGAGACCTCATTGATTCATACTTAGTCAAACCCGAAAGCAACGCCGCGTTTCCAAACGGGCAATCTCGGATCTCAAGCTTCCTCAGTTTCGGGCAGCCGCCCAAAACATACTTCAACCCTAAATCACTACTACCCGCGAAAGCAACCGAAAGAGTTTCCAAGTTTTTTGCATATTTCCCAATGTATTCAAACGTAAGGTCGGTCAACCGCCCGGAAACCGCCAGGCGTTGGAGGTTCGGGCAGGTTTTGACAACCGCACCGAAAGCCTCGTCCATGGGTTCGTTGGTCAAGTAATCGGGCTGCCCAGGGTTCATGATACAGAGACGAAAGTGGGTGAAGCCCGGGCAGTTTCGGGCAATGGTGGCTACGGCGGCGTTTGTCATTTGGTGGCAGAAGTAAAGAACGTAATGAAGTTTGGGGCAGCCACGGGAAACCGAGACGAAACCGGATTCGGTCACCCCGGCGACTTCTTGGTCAAAGGGGTCAGCCGGGAAGACTCTCAGTTCTTCAAGTAACGGGCAGCATGATCCAACCGCTTCTAAACCACTATCCCCAACAGTATCAAGAACCTATACGGAAACAAAAAAATATTAAATGTTTCTTTTAGCGGTATACATAATGTAATTTATTTACTCGTGTTTTTTACCCATAATAGCAAACCTACTTACATTTTTTTTACCCATAATTTATTTACTCGTATTTTTTACCCATAATTAAAATAGGATGCTATAATAAATAGATGAGTAAATTACTGAAATCATCCCTATGGTTTGGTCAAAATTGCACGTTTGGTCCCTAACTTTTTTTTGCACTCAGATCGTCCCTATGGTTTGATTTTGTTGCGTTTTTCATCCTTGTGGTCTGGTCAAAATTGCACGTTTGGTCCCTAACTTTATGTATGTAAGGGACGAAAAACGCAAAAAAATCAAACCACAAGGACGATCCGAGTGCAAAAAAAAAAAAGTTAGGGACCAAACGTGCAATTTTGATCAAACCATAGGGACAATTTCAGTAATTTACTCTAAATAGATTAATGAAAGTATTTTTACTATTTCTAACACTTACCCAAAGGCGTTTCAGACTTTTACAATGAGTAAGAAGATCTGCTAATTCCACACTCCTTAAAGTTGCATAACTCAAATTCAAAAAAGTAAGTCGAGCACACGCAGGGTAGATAACTGGTAAGAAAAGTGAAGTAGTGTCCCATAAACCAGAGAGAGTAAGTAGATTTTTACAATTTCCAAAACTACCCTCGAGCTCAGATACTGAACGGGTGACAAGATCTTGCATAAAGGTTCCTGTGCCAAGTTCAGTTAGTTGTGGGGCCCGTAATAGAAGTCTTTGCAATTGATCTAAACTTATGTTTCGGTTAACTTTCAAAACCCTTAATGATTTACACCTAGTAACAAGCTTCTCGAGGGCATTATAGTCAACTTCACTGTTTAAGCTTGCGAAATTTAGTACTTCTAATGAGGTTAGGGTTTCTGGGAAGCAACTTAACCAATCCCCACCAAGATCATCAATTCCATTCTCTTGTATGTCTAGCTCAGTTAAATTCCTGTAAGAAATAGCAACTGTTTTAAGGGCATTATAGTCAATTAGGTAGATTTTTCAAAGTATGTTGCTTTAGTAAGAGGAAATGAAAGTAGGATGATAAAGTAAACAAATGAATTTCTTTTATGCAATGATATATGCAAAGAATAATCAATAAATATTTTTTAGCAAACTATCAAAAATTAATATAGTTTAAATTAAATTCAAGTTTCATGGCTCAATTATGAGATATGAAGATATTTATGCAGAAGATGACATCAAGAACATGGAAGCCATTAATGTTCAAAGACAGGTCATGTGTCACATCAAGAAAGCAACTAAAAAGGCAAAGAAATATAAAATCATAAAGTAGCTTTCCACTAAAAGTTATGCTCCAATGTTCCCAAAACTAAATAAAGGTAAAAACAATTGGATTAATTCAAGGAAATAGAAAAAGAAAATGCCCTCAATGTATTTTTAGACACAAAGGGTATCCATACAGAATGTTTTTCAACCCAAATCATATAAAATCTTGCTTTTTTAGTTTTCCATTTGACCTCTGTTCATCAAACAACATATTCTACTGTTTATACTGATTGATGACAATGAGATACTGTTCTTTGACCTACACATTTCCAATTAACGGCTTATTTATAAGATTGACTTCGAAGAAGAAAAGGGGAAATTTGAAATGAATAAAAACATAGTGGGACTTGATTCTTTTTTAATTTTGATTGGTCTCCCAAAACCGAAAGAAAACGATCGTGCTTTTCAAAATTGACAATTTTACCTAATCTTGACCAAAACACATGTAACATGTTACATTTATGAAATTGATTTTCAAAGTAATTTTGGCAAGTTAGAACCATTTATGCAACGGTTTAAAGTAAAGATACCAAATTAGGATATAGAACAAGAGTTTGTTTGTTGTTATCTTTTGCAATTAGGATTTACTAAAACTGTAATCCAGATCTTCAAAATTTTCAAACAATAACAACAAAATTAATGTGATCTGATAACATTGAGATCAAACACAAGAGTAAAGTGATCAGATTTATGTCTCTTACAGCAAACGAAACCTTAGTTGACAAATTCAGATGAATTGGGACGACAGATGTTGAACAGATAAACTGATTGATGCACCTTGGAGAACACATTTAGCTCTAACATCGAGAAGAAAAGTAGAAATTTTACCTGCAATGAGTAGCAATAGCTTTCAACCCATCAGTACTAAATCCATCACAACTCAATAGAGACAGAGCTTTAAACTCTGGAAAGTTCGTCGCCAGAAACTCCAAACTCTCGTCGCTAACTGCCATTCTCTTCAGTCTCAGCTCCTCCAGGAATGGATACGCTTTGGCGAGAACACTCAACCATGGATGAACATCAGCTCCCCAATCCTCCGGTACTAAATTGAAATCCGAAAACCTCGGTTTCCCCTTCAAGGTCACGCTCCGAATCTGAGGAAACCTCCCGGCTACAATCTCTGGCGACACCGAGTAGCAATTTCCGATAAACACATGACGTCTGCTCCACCGCTCAGCGTTGTACCAGTCTTTACATACTAGAGACACGGAACTGCGGTCCTTGTGAGAGTTTATCAGCGAGAGCACCGGTTCTAGAACCTCGTCAGGAAACGGATACACTGGAGTTGATTCCGGCGACACCGCAACAGGATCAACCGGATCGACTCGGTCAACCGTTTTGGTTCGCTTCTGATTTAGATCCATACTTCGCTGCAAAATTTCAATTAATGATTCAGCTCATTTCAATAAGATTCAAAGCTAAAATCTTTATACTTCAGAACTAGAATTCAATGAAATTCACTGCCGAAATTTCTCCAAAAACTTCAATCAATCGTGGAACTGATTTCGGTTCAAGACTAACAGACAAAACCTTCATTTACTATAAATTCAAACCAAACCGAGAGAAACCTTACTACTCCTAATTTGAAAGTGAAAAACAAAATAAGAGAAATCTGGAACAAATTTACGAAGATTTGCAGTAGAAGAACTCTAGATTGGGTGAAATAATTGGGGAAAAAAGAGAATCAAAGTGAGTAAACGTACATACGGGAGGTTGAGGAGATTGGATTTACATGATGAAAGAACCCAATAATGGAACTCTGAGTTTCTCTCTCTCTCTCTCTCTCTCTCTCTCTCACCAGAGCCAGGAAGCCAACAGGTAGCTTTACTGACGTGACGGAGAAATATGAAACAAGTTACATAATAGCACCTTAATTACGTCATAGTACACACTTTGTAGCCTCAAACGTTTTATTTTCTACATAAAGTACCAAGGATTACATGTGCTTTAGATTAAACTACAAATTTGTCTAATTTTAATAGTTTTTTCCAATGTTCTTAAAGGGGCAGCGTAGCTTCGCCGTTACGAAAAGCTTCAATAACGTTGTTGTTAGGCGTGGCAAGGCGTGATATGGCGCGTCATGGGGTGTTATGGCGCGTGTTTTTTCGTTTGAGACATAGTTTTTTGCTTTTTATGTCTTTTCAAATCGGAGATACAAGTATTGTGGTTTTTGTTAACTTTTTGTTATTAGTTATTGATCTAATACTTTTAAAAAGTAGTTATATTTAATATAAATTTATATTTATGTAATAATATAATTTTAAATTAATACAAAATCGCCGCCTTACATCACGCCTTGAAAAACGCCATGGCTCGCCATGGCTCGTTAAGCTTGATGCTTGGACTTGCCGCCACGCCACGCCTCACACCATTTAGAACCTTGGTTTTTTCACAATATTTAAACAAACAATTAGGAATTTGTAACAATAGTCATGAAATTCGTTGGTGGCACCTACAAAATGTTGTTCCACGTAGAGATGCACACATATTATTATATATGATATCTAATCCGATCCGATTTTGGTGACGTAAGCAATAATGTGATACACATTAAATTTGATTTGATTTGGATCCGGTTCCAACCGGTTTTCCCTCAAACAACTCTAAACCGGTTTAATCTGATCCAAAATTTGAATTTTTTTCAAATAAAGTTTATAAACACTCAAATAGAACATAAAATGCATCGGTTCATGAAAATATTTAAAACATGCATCAAATCGTCGAATGAAAGAGTTTTGGATGCTAAGTTTAAACTATTAATAATAATAAAGTGTTGTTAAAACAATTTGTCATATAGTCTTCATTTTGTGATCTTTACTTCTAGTTTGCCTTCGTGTTCTTCCGCCTTTCTGATAGGGTTAGGGGTATCATCAATATCATCATCCTTATCGTCGTTTTTGATGAAGATGTGTGAAGAACTAATTCTTTTTGTGATATGTGATGAGTTGCTAGTTGTCAAGTCTGAAGGTATGCAGATATTGGAGTGAAAGAGGTTGTGCGAAGAGTTAAAGTTGTATTTTGTCTTGGAGTGTTGTGAAGAAAAGTACTAATGACATATTTATCTGATGAAGAGTGTTTGGTGGTTTTTTTCAGAACAAACATGGCAATCATAGTCGCTTGTTTTCTATACATTTTCTATTTTTAGTCAATAGCTAGTACTTTGTTTAGCTATAAATATATGGTTTTAGTTATCTCAAAAGTGCCTTTGATCTTCATATCTTTAAGGTTAAGGTTTTTGAGGTTTTAGAGTGATAGAGGTTGATAATGGATCCTAAGTTTGAGTTTATGAGGTTTAAATACGAAGGAAACTCTAAAATATCATGGGCTTGGGTTGTACCCCTTGTCATGTTTATACGTCACATCGTGACTCGCCTCCTGATACGCATTCCTCATTTGTCTGGTCACATCATGACCTCCTCAAGGTCTCGTCGTGACACATGATTTTTACCAAAAAATCATGCCTTTGATTCCTTTATTTCCTACTCCGATCCAATCTGGAAAGTAGGTGTTACATATCTAACAGTGTTGGAGGTTATAATTTATCTCCAATACTTATTGAAAGTGAATATCATCGTTGATCTTAACATATAGAGAGATATTTAAAAAGATTTGAAAATAAAGTTTAGAGATTTATTGAAGAAGAACCCCATGTACCTCTCCTCCCAACTATCATTGATTAAACCATAAACCAACCTAAAATATTAAGACTTTATTGGAGATTTCCCTATTTTAAAGCTACCCTAATTTTTATTTTTAGTTTTTATTTTTTTTAAATACATTATGACCATGCTGATTAGCACGTCAACTAAGGTGAAGTGAGTTTATTTTGTTTTCACTAAACTCATCCATGTTTAGCAAAAAAGAAATATCTAATTTGAAAATAATAGTTTATTATTATTATTACTATCTTGTTAGAAGGTGATAGGCTTTTGATTAAAAAAATAAAAATAAAATAATTCATCAAAATGCATGTTTTGTATTTTTTTTTTTTTTTGGTTCATTTTATATCAATGTCAGATCTAGAAAGAAGAGTTAGGGTTTTCATAAATTTTTTAACGGTTTCTATTAGAAAACACTCATTTCTTAAAGAAGTTTTCAGCACAATTGTTAATAACCTACGAATTTACAATAAATTCATAATTATCAAACTTTATGATGGATTTGTAAGACATAATTGGTATTTAACAGATCAACAAAAGAGCTTCTTATTATAACTCAAGAAAATAACTCAAAACTTGGGTTACAAAATAGTGCTATGGGAGCTCTCTTAATCAACCTGTGAAGACAATACATAGCCTAGATCCTAATCCTTGCTCACCAAGAAAACTTGATTCAAAGAAACTTGATCCTTACCATAATTCCAAGTATCCTACTCAAACTAGGATTCCTAATTGTCTTTTAGTGCATAAAGGTAAATCAGGAAATTACATAATAGGATTGCCAATAAATTCATGACGGTTTGTAATGGATTCCCAATGGTGTAGCACCTGGTTTCCGGTATGTGAATTTTATTTGAGCATTGCCCTATTTTAGCCTTGGACTCGGCGAGTCATAAGGTCCGACTCGCCGAGTAGGGACGAGACTCAGGACACGTTTAAGTGGGCGACTCGGCGAGTCCATATCCTGGACTCGGCGAGTCACCGCTGCTGGATGAAACCCTAAGTTTCAAGGGTTTGCACCCTATTTAAACCCTCATTCCGCCCCCAACTCGTCCCCATTCACCCCCAGAACTCCCCAACATCGTTTTTCCCTTATTTCCTTGAGAGATTGAAGTGCTCTTGGTGTGTTCTTGAAGGTTTTGAGGAGAAAGAGGTGTAGATCAAGAAGAGGAGAAGGAGATCAGGCATCTTTGTGTCATTTCAACATTTTCCTTGAGGTATAGCTCGTTTCCCCTCTGTTTTCAAGCTTGTAATCCCTTTTTGCTTCATAGGAGTCCTTCTTGGGCTCTTCCCCAAGCTTGTTTGTGCTTTGTGAGTGATAATAAGTGGTTAGCCTTTAGATCTAGGCATGATTTAGTCCCTGGAGTTTGGATCTAATGCCTTTATGAGGTCATATTGCATGAAAGCCCTAGATCTACCTCTTTTGGTGCACTTTGAGCCTTAAAATCCATATTGGTGAATATCTACACGTAAAGCTGGAAACTTTACGTGTGATTTGTGTCCTAGAAGCCTAAATCTGTGAATGGAATGGACTGGAATCGAGCAAATCGGTGTATTTGTTGGATGCATGGCTGCGACTCGGTGAGTCGTATATGTGACTCGACGAGTCTGGTCGCGAGTCACTGAACTGGTCCCTTTTGATGTATCGAGTTGAGCCGTGAGTCACAGGGGGTGACTCGGTGAGTTGAAAGCTGAACTCACTCATAATAGGACTCGGCGAGTCAATGCCCTGACTCGGCGAGTCCAAGGCAATCTTCATAGATCAAGAATAAACTCAGCGAGTTGTTCATACAACTCGGCGAGTCTTAGCATATGTGTTCTTCGGATGAAGATGAACTCGACGAGTTGTTCATACAACTCGGCGAGTAGGATGAAGGAGTGGAATGACAGTTTAAAAGATGAACTCGTCGAGTCATAGCCCAACTCGACGAGTAGAATCAGGGACCCAGGACAATAGTTTGCTAGGGACTCGGCGAGTGGGGATCCACTCGGCGAGTTGGGTCAACTAAAAGTTGGCTTCGATTTGACTAGGGCTAGACCAGGGGTAAAATGGTCTTTTTACCCAAAGGACAGTTAGCAGTGTATGATTAAGTATATTGTGGGAATTACAGCCGGGGAGTTTCCGGAGCAGCAGCAGCAGTAGTAGGTGATCAATTCCCACACAGACCAGCAGCTATTTCGAGGTGAGTTTCCTTCCAGTAGTAACGGGTCTAAGGCACCAAGGCCGGCCCGTATAGATGAGACGTTAGTATTATAGTGTGGGCCGAGCCCATATCTATTAGTTGAGTTGATTATGATATATGCCAGTATGATAGAATCATTTATACTTGTTGTCTGTGCGATACTTGTATGACATGAGTTGGCGGTTGAGTGTGGGCGAGGCCCGTATCTCTCCGAGAATGGAGTGTGGGCTAGGCCCGTATCTCCCAGATAGCGAAGTGTGGGCGGGGCCCGTATCTTCACGAGTGTGGGCGGGGCCCGTATCTCTCAGAAAGTGAGGTGTGGGCGGGGCCCGTATCTTCACGAGTGTGGGCGGGGCCCGTATCTCTCAGAAAGTGAGGTATGGGCGGGGCCCGTATCTTCACGAGTGTGGGCGGGGCCCGTATCTCCTAATTGCATGTTATTTGTTAAACACTTGTATGGTATGGGATATTATGGGGGAGCTCACTAAGCTTTGTGCTTACGGTTTCAGTTTTGGTTTCAGGTACCTCCTCAGCTAGGGGAAAGGAGCCGGCGTGGTAGCAGCATGTCACACACACACACACACTCTTCGGTTTCCGCATTTACGAGATTCACTGGGATTGTACTCTGATATTTGATGGGATGTATGGGTTGACATTTAAAGCATGGTTTGCGATGTGTTATGTTGTGATCAAACAATGTTTTTATTTATTAATGTTTTCTAAAGTAATATTTTAAAATGAAATTTTTGGATATGAAAATTGGGTCGTTACAAGTTGGTATCAGAGCCCTGGTTTGAGGGATTCGGACACGCCTTCGGGAGTGTCTGAACTCAAATCGAGGGATTGAAAGATTTTCCAAAAGAAAATGTTCTCTAAAACTCGGAAAGAGTCATAAGAAAGAGCGAAGTGTGTGACGTGCGCGACCGGCCGAGCTCAAGTAAGTATTCCCCATAGTACCCATACAAGTTTATGTTATGTTTATCAGCTTACGTAGAACCGCATGCTAGAATAGGGCTAAGGATCTTGGAGTGATGCCTTATGTGCCCGCTTATGTGTTACAGCTTTATGAGTGTTGCATGCTAGAATTGAGTAGACAGTAGTAGGATAGCCTGTTTAGGTTATGCCTGATAGTATGAGCTTAGCATCCTATGCTAGTGCCGTTTCTTGTTATAAGAATAGTTTTGGCTTGAGTCTGTTTCCCCTTATCCGAATGCTGCTTGCTTCGTGCTTGGTGGGGTTCTGAGTAATGGGAGTTAGCCACTAGGTGAACACGTCACACCACATGTAATCAGGTTTGAATAATCCCAAAGTACTGGAACTGGCCCTATTGCGCAGCTCTTGTTTGAGTCCAACCGTTGTAGGGACGGATCTTTTACTTGAAGGATTATCTAATCCTCATCACATGTGATGGTGTTTAGGTGGTGGCTAACTGGCATTATGAGGAGGCCTACAGCAGCTGAGGACCAGTCGTGTTGAACCTGAGTTTTCCCTAGGGCAAGCCTAGGATGAGAATAGCAGAGAGTAGCAGTAGTAAAGGGGATCTGGTGAAGTCGAGGAATTCCTCGGAGAAGATACGGATAGATGTGGAAGGTAGTATGGGCCCGTACTACTGAAAGCAGAGGATCCGTACCCGAGCCGAGGAAGTCCAAGATGAGACCAAGGAACCTGTAAGTAGTTGAGATCCCTCAGAAAGTAGCAGTATCACTAATGATTATTATGATGTTTTGCAGAATGGTGGTACTTCGACCGAGACCGACAGATGGCGGTTCAGGAGAGGGGTCAGGTTCGGGATCAGGCACCGAGCCGATTGATAAGAGGTTACGTGAGTTCATCACGTCGGAGATCACCAGGGGCATCCTTGAGTCGACCCCCATCCTCTTTGGGTCGATCAAGGAAGGGATCCTGGAGTTGATGGAGGATCGCCTACGGGCATTCAGGAGCGATTTAGCTTCTAGCCAGTCAGGATCTCGCACATTGTCCTTCAAGGACTTCAGGGGCAGTGGTGCGCCGGATTTCCATGGGGTGAAGGACCCCATTGTCGCCAGGCGGTGGATTGCGGATATCGAGTCTGCCCAGTTGACTAGCTTATGCCCCGAGGGGTCGAAGGTGAGGTACGCAGCAGGGTGTTTACGGGACCGAGCCCGGGATTGGTGGGAGTCAGTGGGTGACTCGTTGGGAGCCTCGGCTATCGAGGCAATGACCTGGTCGGACTTTGTGACTAGGTTCAGGGCAGAGTTTGCACCAGCGGTCGAGCTTCAGCAGTTGGCCAGGGAGTTTCTAGACATGAGGCAGACGACGGAGACTGTGGCGGAGATCACCGCCAAGTTCCGGGAGAGGGCTTTATTGGTGCCCCAGTATGCCGGTGACGAGGATATGAGGAGGACTCGTTACCATGATATGCTACGAGCTGACATCCGGGAGCATGTTAGCTTTTCGGCTTGCCCTACCCTGGACTCTATGATTGCCAGGGCTAGGGAGAGGGAGATAGATTTGGAGCACATCCGGAAACGGAAACTAGAGGATGGTCAGGCAGGAGGGGCTTCGGGGAAGAAGCCCAAGGGATCAGACGGTAGACCGAAAGGTCATTCAGGATCGAGCCGCTGCGGGAAATGCGGCAGGACGCACGTGGGGATATGTAGGATGGGATCAGGAGGCTGCTACAAGTGCGGCAAGACAGGGCACTTTAGCAGGGATTGTACTGCTCCAGTTTCAGCTATTCAGACATCCGAGTTGTTGTGTTTCCACTGCAACCAAAGGGGCCACAAGAAGGCCAATTGCCCCCAGTTGTCAGTTGCAGCGCCAGTGAAGGCGCCGGCTCCAGCGACCCTGCGGATCACGGATGGTCGGCAGGGCAAAGCAGAGGCTCCAGTGGTGAGGAGTCGGGCATTTCAGTTGACTGCCGAGGAGGCACGCGCCGCGCCCGATGTGGTGACGGGTATGATTCTTTCCTTCTATCTTTTGTTTTATGATGTTATGGTATTGATAAGTGCTCCGTGTGTATACATGTGTATTAGGATCGTTCCATGTGAACGGCATCCCGGTTCAGGTATTGTTCGACTCGGGTGCATCCCGATCGTTCGTTTCTCTTGCTCTTAGCAAGAGATTTCGTGAGACTTCAAGCGAGTTAGATTGCCCGTTAGAGGTAGAGATTGCTGACGATCGATCGGTGCGAGCATCGATGGTGTTTCGAGATTGTGTTCTGCGACTGTTTGAGGAGCGTTACCTGGTAGACTTGGTTCCCATCCCGTTGCGTGGGAACAAGGTGATTATTGGTATGGATTGGTTGTGCCCTAATGGGGCAGTGATAGATTGCGCACAGCAGCTGGTGCGAGTCAGGACCCCAAGCGGGGGAGAGTTAGTGATTCATGGCGAACGGCCGCAGTGTGGACCCACTGTATGTTCAGCAGCGAGGGCTAGGCGCTACCTTTAGCAGGGATGTGCGGGATATGTCGCGTATGTGATGGATATCCGGGAGGCGGGTAAGGCGACCATGAGCGAGGTCCCGGTGGTTCGAGATTTTGCAGATGTTTTCTCGGAGGAACTACCTGGGATACCTTCGGAGCGACAGGTGGAGTTCAGGATTGACCTCATTCCCGGTGCGGCTCCAATAGCCAAAGCACCGTATCGGTTGGCTCCTCCCGAGATGCAGGAGTTGTCTACGCAGCTGCAGGAGCTGCTAGACAAAGGATTTATTCGACCGAGCAGTTCAACCTGGGGAGCCCCGATTCTGTTTGTAAGGAAGAAGGACGGGTCGCATCGGATGTGTATAGATTATCGGGAGCTGAACAAGGTAACGGTGAAGAACCGATACCCGCTTCCGAGGATTGATGACCTATTTGACCAGCTTCAGGGAGCATCTTGGTTCTCCAAGATTGACTTGCGTTCGGGCTATCATCAGATGAGGGTCAGGGAGGAGGATATGCAGAAGACCGCGTTTCGGACGCGCTATGGTCATTACGAGTTCGTGGTGATGCCGTTTGGACTCACCAATGCTCCTGCTGCGTTCATGGACCTCATGAACCGCGTGTGTAGACCGATGCTGGATCGGTCTGTGATAGTCTTTATCGATGATATCTTGGTCTATTCCAAGACTTGGGAGGAACACGAGGAGCATCTGAGGGAGGTATTGGAGACCCTGAGGAGGGAGAGCTTGTATGCCAAGTTCTCCAAGTGTGAGTTTTGGTTGCGCGAGGTGCAATTTCTTGGACACCTCGTCAACCAGAACGGGATTCTGGTTAATCCGGCCAAGGTCGAGGCCGTGATGAGATGGGAGGTCCCAAAGTCTCCATCCGAGATTCGGAGCTTCCTGGGATTGGCGGGCTACTATCGGAGATTTATCCAAGATTTCTCCAAGATAGTCGTACCCCTGACATGACTGACGAAGAAAGCCGTGGTCTTTCGGTGGGGACCCGAGCAGCAGGCTGCGTTTGAGATGCTGAGACAGAAATTGTGTAAGGCACCGATCCTAGCCCTGCCTGAGGGCGTAGAGGATTTTGTGTTTTACTGCGATGCGTCCATTTCAGGGCTGGGCGCAGTTCTGATGCAGAGGGGGCATGTCATTGCCTACGCTTCACGGCAGCTCAAGCCTCACGAGGCGAACTACCCGACGCACGATTTGGAGTTGGGGGCGGTGGTCTTTGCCCTCAAGATTTGGCGACATTACCTCTACGGGGTTCGGTGTACCATCTACACGGACCACAAGAGTTTGAGGTACCTCATGGACCAGCCGAATCTGAATATGAGGCACCGGCGGTGGTGGACGTGGTGAAGGATTATGATTGCGAGATCCTTTACCACCCGGGGAAGGCCAATGTGGTGGCCGATGCGCTTAGCCGCAAGACGGTGCCGATCAGGGACGTTTGCTTGAGGATGACCGTGGTGACTCCCCTATTGGAGCGGATTCGGGAGGCTCAACAGGAGGCTATCAAGGAGGAGCATCGGAAGAGCGAGCGGGTGGTGGGTCAGGTTTCCTCCTTCGATTATGATGGCGGAGGACTTTTGACACTACACCGTAGGGTGTAGGTGCCGTATCACGGAGGCGTGCGTCAGATTTTGATGGAGGAGGCGCACAAGTCCCGATTCTCTATTCATCCCGGGGCGACGAAGATGTATAGGGATCTTCGTCCGGATTACTGGTGGCCCTGCATGAAGCGGGATGTGGCATGGTACGTCGAGCGGTGTTTGACCTGCAGGAAGGTCAAGGCCGAACATCAGAGACCGCATGGCAAGATGCAGCCGTTGGACATTCCACTGTGGAAATGGGAAGATATCACGATGGATTTTATCACAAAGCTTCCCAGGACCGCACGTGGAGTGGATTCGATTTGGGTCATCGTGGATAGATTGACCAAGAGTGCTCACTTTATTCCAATCCAGGAGAGCATATCGGCCGAAAAATTGGCCGACATCTATATCAGGGAGATTGTGGCACGGCATGGAGTGCCAGTATCGGTAATCTCGGACAGGGATGTGCGTTTTACTTCCAGATTTTGGAAGAAATTCCATGACGAGTTGGGCACTCGTCTGCATTTCAGCACCGCCTTTCACCCGCAGATAGATGGTCAGAGTGAGCGGACCATCCAGACTTTGGAGGACATGTTGCGGGCGTGTGTGTTGGATTTCGGTGGTAGCTGGGATACCTATCTTCCCTTGGCTGAGTTCTCCTACAACAACAGCTATCACGCGAGTATTGACCGACCACCGTTCGAGATGTTGTACGGGCGGAAGTGCAGAACCCCGATATGTTGGGGTGAAGTTGGCCAGAGAGTCATGGGAAGCACCGAGGTGGTGCTAGAGACGACCGAGAGGATCCAGCAGGTTCGGAGTAGACTTCAGACTGCACAGAGTCGGCAGAAAAGCTACGCTGATAGGCGTCGATCCGACTTGGAGTTCCAAGTCGGGGATATGGTTCTCCTGAAAGTGTCGCCTTGGAAAGGTGTCATTCGATTCAGGAAGCGGGGCAAGTTGGGCCCAAGATTCATCGGGCCGTTCAGGGTTGCAGCCCGGGTGGGCAAGGTGGCGTATAGGTTGGACCTGCCAGCCGAGCTCAGTCAGATCCACAGCACCTTTCATGTTTCGCAGCTGCGGAAGTGCCTGGTGGACGATTCAGCAGTAGTACCATTGGAGGATATTCAGGTTGATGACAGCTTGAATTACATTGAGCGCCCAGTCGCAATACTCGACAGAAAGACAAAGGCTTTGAGAAACAAGAGGGTAGAACTAGTAAAGGTGCAATGGCAGCACCGCAAGGGTTCGGAATGGACTTGGGAACCGATGGACGAGATGATGGAGCATTACCCCGAGCTGTTTCAGGACCGGGCAGCAGACTTCGAGGACGAAGTCTAAAATAAGTGGGGGAGATTTGTAGCAACTGGTTTCCGGTATGTGAATTTTATTTGAGCATTGCCCTATTTTAGCCTTGGACTCGGCGAGTCATAAGGTCCGACTCGCCGAGTAGGGACGAGACTCAGGACACGTTTAAGTGGGCGACTCGGCGAGTCCATATCCTGGACTCGGCGAGTCACCGCTGCTGGATGAAACCCTAAGTTTCAAGGGTTTGCACCCTATTTAAACCCTCATTCCGCCCCAACTCGTCCCCATTCACCCCCAGAACTCCCCAACATCGTTTTTCCCTTATTTCCTTGAGAGATTGAAGTGCTCTTGGTGTGTTCTTGAAGGTTTTGAGGAGAAAGAGGTGTAGATCAAGAAGAGGAGAAGGAGATCAGGCATCTTTGTGTCATTTCAACATTTTCCTTGAGGTATAGCTCGTTTCCCCTCTGTTTTCAAGCTTGTGATCCCTTTTTGCTTCATAGGAGTCCTTCTTGGGCTCTTCCCCAAGCTTGTTTGTGCTTTGTGGGTGATAATAAGTGGTTAGCCTTTAGATCTAGGCATGATTTAGTCCCTGGAGTTTGGATCTAATGCCTTTATGAGGTCATATTGCATGAAAGCACTAGATCTACCTCTTTTGGTGCACTTTGAGCCTTAAAATCCATATTGGTGAATATCTACACGTAAAGCTGGAAACTTTACGTGTGATTTGTGTCCTAGAAGCCCAAATCTGTGAATGGACTGGACTGGAATCGAGCAAATCGGTGTATTTGTTGGATGCATGGCTGCGACTCGGCGAGTCGTATATGTGACTCGACGAGTCTGGTCGCGAGTCACTGAACTGGTCCCTTTTGATGTATCGAGTTGAGCCGTGAGTCACAGGGGGTGACTCGGTGAGTTGAAAGCTGAACTCACTCATGATAGGACTCGGCGAGTCAATGCCCTGACTCGGCGAGTCCAAGGCAATCTTCATAGATCAAGAATAAACTCGGCGAGTTGTTCATACAACTCGGCGAGTCTTAGCATATGTGTTCTTCGGATGAAGATGAACTCGACGAGTTGTTCATACAACTCGGCGAGTAGGATGAAGGAGTGGAATGACAGTTTAAAAGATGAACTCGTCGAGTCATAGCCCAACTCGACGAGTAGAATCAGGGACCCAGGACAACAGTTTGCTAGGGACTCGGCGAGTGGGGATCCACTCGGCGAGTTGGGTCAACTAAAAGTTGACTTCGATTTGACTAGGGCTAGACCAGGGGTAAAATGGTCTTTTTACCCAAAGGACAGTTAGCAGTGTATGATTAAGTATATTGTGGGAATTACAGCCGGGGAGTTTCCGGAGCAGCAGCAGCAGTAGTAGGTGATCAATTCCCACACAGACCAGCAGCTATTTCGAGGTGAGTTTCCTTCCAGTAGTAACGGGTCTAAGGCACCAAGGCCGGCCCGTATAGATGAGACGTTAGTATTATAGTGTGAGCCGAGCCCGTATCTATTAGTTGAGTTGATTATGATATATGCCAGTATGATAGAATCATTTATACTTGTTGTCTGTGCGATACTTGTATGACATGAGTTGGCGGTTGAGTGTGGGTGAGGCCCGTATCTCTCCGAGAATGGAGTGTGGGCTAGGCCCGTATCTCCCAGATAGCGAAGTGTGGACGGGGCCCGTATCTTCACGAGTGTGGGCGGGGCCTGTATCTCTCAGAAAGTGAGGTGTGGGCGGGGCCCGTATCTTCACGAGTGTGGGCGGGGCCCGTATCTCTCAGAAAGTGAGGTGTGGGCGGGGCTCGTATCTTCACGAGTGTGGGCGGGGCCCGTATCTCCTAATTGCATGTTATTTGTTAAACGCTTGTATGGTATGGGATATTATGGGGGAGCTCACTAAGCTTTGTGCTTACGGTTTCAGTTTTGGTTTCAGGTACCTCCTCAGCTAAGGGAAAGGAGCCGGCGCGGTAGCAGCATGTCACACACACACACACTCTTCGGTTTCCTCATTTACGAGATTCACTGGGATTGTACTCTGATATTTGATGGGATGTATGGGTTGACTTTTAAAGCATGGTTTGCAATGTGTTATGTTGTGATCAAACAATGTTTTTATTTATTAATGTTTTCTAAAGTAATATTTTAAAATGAAATTTTTGGATATGAAAATTGGGTCGTTACAAATGGATTTATGACGAATTTTTACTAAATTTATATTTGACGGAAAAAATTGAAAAATAGTTTGTGTTGCCCTTGCAGCATAATAAATATGTCCATGTTTTATATTTTATACTTGTTTTAGAAATGAGTTATTGGTTCTATAACAATTTTTCTAATTTCACAATTTTGATCTATAATTATATGTTTTCAGCTTTTCTTTTTTGTTTATAATATATTTTTTATAATTTAAAGGAGGATATTTGTTGTTTAGATAATTTGATATTAACAAATTCAATCACATCGTTCAGATATTTCATTTTTCCATCGTAGTTGAAGATGATCTGTGTATGCAGAAACTTACCAAACTTCGCACCTCATAATCAAACGAATTCACAAAAAAAATTGCAAGCATCATATATATATTTCATCCTTCAAATTGCAAGCATCATATGTTGAAGGGTATGGTACTCATACTAAAAACTATATCCAAGGGCATCTACAATACATTAAACTTATTAGATTTTAATTGATTGACACATCATTATTTTATTTACTATACAACTTTATATTAATTTTTCTACAATACATTCAACTCAATAGAGTTCAATGGAATATATATTTAATAATTAATAGGTTTCTTTTTGTCACACCCCCGAACCAGACGGCGGAAACATCCGAGGGCTATTGTGACTCAATTGAATACCATCACAATGATTATACATGAATCATAACATCATTCATCACCAAGCATTGAAATAGTACAACTGTTATTGTTTACATTCAGTACATTGTTTTAAACATTACATTTCCATAACTTAAACCGTTCGATACTAAATTAAACAAAACACTGTGACATCACTAGATACATATTCTTCAATTTACCTGTTACCTGAGAATACAAGTATTTTGGAAAACGTCAACATATGAAATGTTGGTGAGTTCATAAGTTATGTTTGAAAAATAATGATTTTTGTGTAGTTTGAAAAACCCAGAAAATCCGATATTTTCTAGAAAAGAGTATTGTTTATAAAAAGTGTGGAGATCCGTAGTATGCTTGTTGATTTTTGTAAACATGTATAATTGTTAAACCTTGTATACATCACATAGATAAAAAGTGTTGAACTTCCCGGGAAAACCCGATGTTTTCCTCGTACATAGGATTTCGTGTCTTGTTTATTGTTATACCGATTCGATGATTATTTCCAATAATTCCAGGTGACAATGGATTAATTATGGGTTGTGAGTCGTTATAATCACGTATTAACGAACATGACTAGTTTATAACTACTAATTACAAACGATCCTTTTGGCTTCGTCCCTAAGACTCACTTAATCCAACCACGCTGACTTCTCATAGCCCCACAACCGAGGAGAAAAGAGGGTACGAAGCCCTCGTTATTTCCATAAGTCGTTCAAGGCTATCGTGAATGCGAAAGGCACTAGGCCCGAATCGCATTTGACTTCTCGACTTTGCTAGCAGTACCAATGGGCCCTTGGGGTCCAACAGCACAATAAAGCTATTGAAAGTCCTTTTACATTAGGTCATTGAAGGCCCAGCGTATTCCCTTCGGGCCCAAAGATCATGTTATTGGGCTAGCCAGGCCCAACAAGCACGATTTGAAACTTTCAAGCCCAAAGATTGAATATTGATTTCTCGTGAATTTCGCGTGTTTATTGAAGTACTTATTGTTTATTGATTTTTGATTCGTTATTGATTCGAGACCGAATCAATTCGTTTGATAACGATATTGGTGTTAAAATCGTATTTGTTATTACGTTTCGCCGGTAGTCGAGGTACTCGTATTTTATCTTAAGGGATTTGTTTTTTTTAAAAAAAAAAAAAAAAAGATAGGAGTTTACTTTTTTTATGACCCTTCTTGGATAAAATTTACACTTTTAACCCTTTATATAAGAGAATTTCCATTTTAGTCCTTAAACCATTTTTCTTGACACTTTAGTATCAAAACTTATTAAAAAGACATTTCCAGCCTAGATTTACTTGATAAACAGCTTAAGTCCTTCAAAAATGAAATTTTTCTTGGTTGAAACCCCCATTTTCGCAACTTTTACAATTTTGGCCCAAAATGGAAAATTTTTGCATTTTTGGTCCCTTTTTAATTTGAAAAGCATTTTTGGCCCTTGAAATGTTATTAGTATACTTGTAATCCCTTGTTTTACATAAATGTGCATTTTCAGCCCCTCAATTTCAAAAATCTCGCAAATTGGGGCTTTATTAGGCCGAAATGCCCATTTTAGCCCATTATGTTCAAAATCACATTTTTAACTCTTCAAAAGTGTTGATATTCAGAAAATATATACTAGAAACTGTTTAGACTCATTTCAACCTTTAGAAATTATCTTTTGTTGTTTTGGGCCCCTTAGTTTTGTATTTTTGACATTTTGAGTCCAAAAATAGGTTTTAAGTCCAAAAATGTTCATTTTAACCAACTAAACTATTTTTCTAGACTTGATTAGTGTGAAATGGTATAAGTTATACTTATTTCATTCCTCATATTGTAGTTCTCGATTTTTAGGTTCTTTTGGCTAACATAAACATCACAAATCACATAAGATCATACATATAAGCATAAAAATCACACAAGTCATACATTTACTCATAGATCTACACATTTGCTTGTATTATCCCCCACAAAAACTTATAAAAACCAAAAAATAAGGGGTATGAAGCTCACCTTGGGTGTGGTTTTGGTTTTGGAAGAAAAATGAGAAGAAAATTCGGCCTTAGCAACCCTCCTTGGAAGATCTCGAACTTAGATGCTTCTAAGGTGCTTAGATGATGATTTTTGTGTGAGAATCCGCTTGAATACTTCTTAGATCTCGAAAATATGGAGGAGATATGAGAGAGTTTTCTTGAGAGAATGGAGAGTGAAATGTGGGTGTGTGTGCTTGGATTCGGCCGAGAGAAGAAAGAGAAGGGAGAAGAGAGAGAATTGATAAGATGGCTGCATGGATGTATGAGTGTTGCATGGAGATCCTTGATGTAAAAGTGAGGTGGCACCCAACAAAGTCAACTCATCCTCTTTGTGGGCTTGGGCCAAGAATGGAGAGGGGAAAGAGGAGATTTTTGGGCATTTTGCCACTAAGCCCATATTATAGTTAAGTTAGATGATGTTTGACTCAATTAAATCAAAGTATAATTTTTATGATCTATTAGGGATAAATTAGGTTAATTATGGCCCAAAATGGTTCATATAATTAATTTATTTCATTCTAGGCCCAATATGGCCCAAAATATTGAAATAATTGGAAGTGGGTCCAATTAGAGCCCATTTAAGAGTTCTAAGCTCAAGATGGTCAAATTGGAAGCTTATTGGTCCATTGGGCCCAATAAGGAAGTCCTAGTCCAAAATGGACTTAAACAAGGACTTCTAGGGTTTCCAATTGCTTATTGACTACTTGAAATGCTTGCATGGGGTGTTTGTTTATAATTTTATTGTCATAGAGTATGCATCATACATGCTCTTGTGTCTTTGATTCATAATTTGGCTTAATTGTTGGAATCTACAAGGCACAAAAATTTCTAGTTGTGACATCATCCCCCCGTTAGAGGGAATTTTGTCCCGAAATTCTTTTGAAAGCTAGATTTGAGAATGCTAGAATAGGTGAAGGTACTTTTGCTTCATTTGGTCTTCGCGTTCTCACGTGAATTCTGGCCCACACTTTGCGTTCCACCGTACTTTCACGATCGGGATGCGACTTTGCTTAGTACGCTTCACCTCCCTGTCCATGATTTCGACTGGTTCTTCGACGAACTGGAGATTCTCGTTGATTTCAATTTCGTCAAGGGGAATGACGAGAGTTTCATCTGATGGGCACTTCTTTAGGTTGGAAACATGGAGCACGGGGTGTACACTGCTTAGCTCAGCGGGTAGTTGCAGTTTGTACGCCACTAGACATATTCGGGCAACGATCTCGAAAGGTCCAACGTATCGTGGGTTCAGTTTTCCCCGTTTTCTGAAACGAACGACCCCCTTCCAAGGCGAAACTTTTAACAGCACTCGATCCCCGACCTGAAACTCTAAGGGCTTTCATCGTTTATCGGCATAGCTCCTTTGTCGGTCGCGCGATGCTTATAGTCGAGCTCTAATTTGAACTATCTTTTCCATGTTTTCACGTATGATATCCGATCCCGTTAACGCCTTGTCCGATTCCAGTTTCTTTGCTAGCTGGGCGTCGCCCAACACAACGGTGATCTACACTTACACCCATATAGTGCTTCGAAAGGAGCGACCTTGATGCTCGAATGGTAACTGTTGTTATACGAGAATTCGACTAAGGGTAAGTGGGTATCCTAAGACTTCCCAAAGTCTATCACACATGCGCAAAGCATGTCTTCGAGCGTCTGGATGGTTCGTTCGGTTTGACCGTCCGTTTGTGGGTGATAAGCGGTGCCCATGTCGAGATGGTTTCCAAGTGTTTTCTGAAGTGATTGCCAAAAACGTGAAGTGAATCTACTGTCTCTATCCGAGATAATAGACACTGGTACTCCATGAAGTCTCACGATTTCTCGAATGTATAATCGTGTCAGTCTCTCCATCTTGTAGGATTCTTTTATTGGCAGGAAATGAGCGGATTTCGCCAGTCGGTCAACTATTACCCATAGGGTGTCTAATCCATCTGACGTCTTGGGTAGCTTGGTCACAAAATCCATAGAAATCCCTTCCCATTTCCACTCGGGAATCACCGGTTGTTGTAATAACCCCGAGGGCTTCTGGTACTCCACCTTTACTTTGGCACAAGTAAGGCATTTGCTGACATAGATGGCAATTTCTGCCTTCATGTTAGGCCACCAATAATGTTGTTTAATATCCAAGTACATCTTGTCCGAACCAGGATGGATGGAGTATCGCGTTTTGTGAGCTTCATTCATGACTACCTCTCTGAACCCTCCAAGTTTAAGGACCCAAATACGGTTCATGAAACAGTATACTCCGTTCTCTTTTTCCTCTAGATTCTTCTCCATTCCATGTAATGCTTCACTTGCTCTATTTTCTGTCTTCATGGCCTCTGATTGGGCTACTCCAATCTGAGTGGTTAGGTGAGATTGGATGGTTATTGAGAGAGTTTTCGCACGACGATTAGAGTACTCCTTCCGGCTCAATGCATCAGCTACCACGTTGGCCTTGACCGGGTGGTACTTGATTTGACACTCGTAATCGTTTAATAATTCAACCCATCTTCGTTGCCTCATATTCAGCTCTTTCTGGTTCAAGATATGCTGGAGACTTTTGTGGTCCGTGAAGATGGTGCACTTCGTACCATAAAGGCAATGCCTCCAAATCTTCAGAGCAAAGACCACCGCTCCCAATTCCAGCTCATGGGTTGTATGATTCACTTCGTGTGTCTTTAGTTGGCGGGATGCGTAAGCTATCACTCTTCCACGCTGCATGAGAATGCAACCTAAACCCTAATTCGACGCGTCACAGTAGACCACGAAATCTTCCGTTCCCTCTGGTAGAGATAGTACCGGGGCACTACAGAGGGCTTGCTTCAGGGTTCGGAATGCAACTTCTTGTTTGTCCGTCCATTTGAATGGTACGCCCTTTTGTGTAAGCAAGGTAAGTGGCTTGGCGATCTTAGAGAAGTTTTGAATGAACCTCCTATAGTAGCCTGCTAGGCCTAAGAATTGGCGGATTTCTGTGGGTGTTGTCGGGACTGCCCATCCTTCGACGGCTTTGACCTTAGAAGGATCCACATGAATTCCTTCCCGACTAACAACATGACCTAAGAAGTTCACACTATAGAGCCAGAACTCACACTTAGAAAGTTTTGCGTATAGCTTTTCCGTTCGCAGGGTTTCTAGGATTTGTCGGAGATGTTGGCCATGCTCTTCTTCGCTTCGGGAATAGACGAGAATGTCGTCAATGAAGACGATTACAAAGTTGTTGAGGAATGGTCGACAGATTCGGTTCATCAGATCCATAAATGTGGCGGGGGCATTTGTTAGACCGAAGGGCATTACGACAAATCCATAATGTCCGTAACGAGTTCGGAAAGCGGTTTTAGGAATATCCTCTTCCGGACCTTGAGCTGATGGTACCCGGACCGTAGATCTATCTTAGAGAAGTAACTAGCTCCTTGGAGCTGGTCAAATAGATCGTCGATTCGTGGGAGTGGATAGCGATTTTTGACGGTGAGCTTATTTAACTCCCTGTAATCGATGCACATTCTAAAAGATCCGTCCTTCTTTTTGACAAAGAGGATTGGAGCTCCCCATGACGAGTAGCTGGGTCGGATGAATCCCTTGCCTAGGAGTTCGCTGAGTTGGCTGGACAATTCCTGCATTTCAACAGGAGCTATCCGGTAAGGCGATTTAGCGAGAGGAGTTGCTCCTGGAACGAGGTCAATTCGGAACTCAACTTGTCTCTCTGGGGGGTACTCCAGGAAGATCTTCAGTAAATACGTATGGGAATTCACGTGCTACTGGAATGTATTGAATGTTAACCTCCTCCTTGGTTTTATCCACTATGTGAGCCAAGAACGTTAAATCTTTCTTTCGTAGGTGCTTCTGTGCCTGGACGCACGAGATGAGACGAAGGTTCGTGCTAGGTTTGTCTCCGTAAATAACTAGGGTTTCGTGATTGGGAAGGTGAAGGCGAACGACCTTCTCATGACACATAATTTCAGCATGGTGGGGGCTTAACCAGTCCATGCCAATAATCACATCGAAACTCCTAATGGAAACAGGCATTAAGTCTATTCGAAAGATGTGTTGATTTAAGGTTAGGGTACATCCGGTGTAGATTTCCCCAGTGGATTCGGTTTTCCCATTGGCCATTTCCACCGTAAAGGTTTCATTGAGCTTCTGGGGTTGTTGTTTTAAATAGTGCTTAAACTTATTGCTCACAAAGCTTCTCTCTGCTCCGGTGTCAAATAGGATGCATGCGTAAGTATGGTTTAGGGGAAACGTACCAGTAACAACAGCGGGATCCTGAATTGCCTCCCCCTGACCCATGGCTAGCACCCTTCTCGTCCCTCCATTTCTGGAACTGTTGTTGTTAGGGCAATCGCGACGAAAATGCCCACTCCTTCCACACCCATAGCAGGTGTGGCTAGGTCCGGCATTGTTGCCGCCAGCGTTGGTGTTGTTGTTGTTGTGGTTGTTGTTGTTGTTGCTTCCCTATTGTTGATTCTGAGGAGGGTAAGTCCTGCAGTACCTTGTCGCTTTCCCTTTCCGATTGCAACTGGTGCACTGCATCTCTTGCATTCTCCATTGTGATGGAAACCACACTTGTTGCACTTGGGAAGATTACCGGAATAAGGTCTAGGAGCATTTGGAGCAGCTGAGGCTGGAGCATGTGGTGTGGCTGGAACTTGTGCGGTGGCAACATTAACCGCCACTGTCTGCTGCTTCTTGGAAGTCTCGGAGCCTTGACGCCCCTTTCTCTTATTGTTCTTCCCCTTCTTGCCATTACTCTCCTTCTTGGCTTCCGCCTCCGCTGGCTTCTCACCCTTCTTGTTGTTATGGTCATACAGCTTCTTGACCAATCTCTTAGCACTGTTGAAAGTTTCGGGATTTGCAGCTATCACATTTCCTTGGATCGGAGAGGTTAGTCCCCAGATGAATCGCTCGATCTTCTTTCCTTCCGAGGTGATCATGCCAGGACATAGCAAAGATAGTTCGCTAAACCTTGATACGTAGGCATCTATATCAACATTCCGGACAGCGAGGTTCAACAGCTCTTGTTCCATTTTCTGAATTTCACCACGAGGACAATATTCGGCCATCAGCATTTCTTTCATTTCTATCCATGGCATGGAATTGGCTACGAGGAGTGTCATGGCTTCCACGTGTCCGTTCCACCAAGTGAGTGCTTGGTCAACAAAGGTGCATGCAGCAAACTTCACCTTCATCTCTTCAGGGCAATCGCATATCTCGAACACCGATTCCACATTTTCGATCCATCGTTTCAGGGTGATCACTCCTCCAGTGCCGTTAAAGGTTCGTGGTTTGGCATTTGTGAAGTCTTTGTAAGTACATGTTTTGGTGAGTCCTTGATTCATTCCGCTGTTCGAACTCCCGGCCCCTAGTCTGTTGCCTCCTTCGTTGTTCCCTTGGTGAATTTGCTCCATTGTTGCGGCGATTGCAGCAGATACGGCTGCCTGGAATGCAGTGGAGTCAACTTCGGGTGGGGTTGGTCCAGGGTTTCCACGAGTAGGTCGTGGAGGCATCTTTCTGTCATGAAACGGAAAGATGTTGAGTGTATGTGGTTTCTGTGAGGTTGTGATCCTACCGACTAGGCGCATGGCACAACTTAAGTACTTCTACAATTTAGCATACAATCATGGATACGTAACACATAGCAGATTATAACGTCATAAATAAACATATAAGATCTTTCATTACTATTATAACGTCATAAATAAACATAGCAGATTATAACGTTATAAATAAACATAGCAGATTACAACCCTAAACATTACAAACATTTGAAAAAAAAAAAAAAAAAAAATCCTTTTAACAACTTTTCTTAACAAAAACCCACCGTTAAAAAAAATACTAAACATTTGTTATTGTAGTCAAATTAGATAAAAAATAGTTATAGAATTTGGATGACGGTGATAATCTGTTAAATCGGCAATAAAGGTTATAGTGGTCAGCAATGATTTTTTTTCTTCAAAATATGATGTTTTATTAATTAGTAAAAATATAAAATATAATATTTTAATCGGAAAAATAAATGAAATATGATAAGTTGTATGTAGTTTGCAATAAAAACTTTTTTCTTATATTATTGAATTTTTTTTTTATCAATTTCTAAGGCGAGTAAACCAGCGACACATATATTTTCATAGTATTTCTTTAGTAATCACCCATTGTTCGAAAAAACTTTATTTTTTTGAGAATTATATAAATAAAATAATATATTGATAATTATTTAAATATAACTTTTAATAGTATATTAAAACAACGAAAACAAAATAGTGAAATACCCGTTCATTCAACAGCTTATATACTCTTAATAAGAATACGGAGGCCAATAGAACTCATCATATTTGTCGACGTAATCATCCATGATAAACAATACATATATTTATGTCTAAAATACTCAATTATAATATATATAAGTAATACATTTGATGTCGAATAAAACAATTCAATATAAACATAAAGCTAATGATCATCTTAAAACATATATATTGTGAGACTAACATATTCTATGAACACGAATTAAGCATCATCAAGATTAAACTTTTTTTTCTATCTCACTCTCTCTTCCAAGATAAAGAGATAAATATGGCTCCATTTCTCTTTCTACAATCCAAGTGTCTTCCATAAGATCTAAAAAATAAGTTTGTGCTTCGGCCTTATTGTTATCAATTGATGTCGTGCATTCATCAACATTCAAATAATGTTCTTCCGTTTTACCTATAAGATCGTGTTTTCACAAAGAAACAACCATCAATCATGTTTATTTGATGTTTTTTCAATTTAATGCAATTATCGACTTAATAGAGAAAATCTAAGTGATCATTTATTAATGTAATATGTTTGAATGCCAAACATATCGGTTACCTTTGTCTTTAATGTTCGTTTTAGGTTTCTTGATGTTTTCAGGGTTATCATTGCTTGTTAGTATCATTTTGTTGACAATGTTTGCCATGTTGATGACTTTTTCCTTAAACTCATATACCGAACTTTTCATTTGTTCTTCATAGTTTGAGAGACATATGATATTCTTCTCTTGCTCTTGTTCTATAGCTTTCAATTGGTCCTTAAACATTTCTACTTGTGTTAAAGAAAACTTTATAGTTGAGCGAGTCAATAGTGGATTTTTGCCTCTTCTCTTGATATTCACTAACAAATCGTATCTTCCTCCTTTAAACCATTCATTCGCATATTCATGACGTTCCCAACTGATCTTTCTGAAACCCTTTGAAACAAACGAAAAGAATAGTTAGAAAACAATCCATTGTAATTGTAGTGCAAGAAACATTATCAAAATGGAAGTAAAGTTACAAATAAATGCACTCAAGCTTTTCCAGTTGCAAAATGTCACTAATTCGTCAAAGATTTTATATGCTCTCTTATGACTTATGACATCAAAATAACTTTTCATCTTCAAAATCTGATACGTATAAATGTCATTTCATGGGGAATTTGAGAAACACACTTAAGTTTATTTATAAAAAAAAAGTGCAATATATGGCTAGGATAAGAATATGTTGGTGTTTATGAAAACATTGTTATATAATTTGTATTCCAACATGGGTAAATTTGATTTTAAAAGTAAAAAAGTATAGATTTCTAATTTGAGACTTACATATATGTTAAGTTGTGAATTGAAGCTACTAAAATTTGCATGACTGAAATACATCGGAAGAACTTGAGCAGCAAACTCATTAATATCTCGGATGATGAAACTATCACGATTAGGTAGGTTCCATGAAACAAGATTATCGGTTTCTTCTTTCTGTGCCATGTCATACAGTTTTTGTAAAAACTGAGGTATACGTTGTCGATCATCACCAACCACACTACCTCTATTATTATCATTGTGTTTTTTAGTAATTTTTTCAGTCAAATCACTCAAGGTCATAAAACCATCGATATGAGCCATCGATGCCTCACATTGACCATACATTAGTTCAAAATCTTTCTCGATATCAACAAAATCAGTTCCAAGGTTAAAATCAACAAGTTTTCTTTTACGGCCTTCGAAAAATGTTGATATCAGTTTATGAGAGTTGTCTTCAATAATACTTTTGACCTCGGAGAAAGTTTTTGCTATATCATCTTTAAGCCAATGTATTTTCATTTTGATTTGTTTTTGAGAATGTCTAACTTTTGCAAATAAGGCTTCAAGCTCGTTTGTGGCAACACTAAGTGTTGATATGTTGTTGGTGGCCATATGTGGTTTGTTTCTTTTCTTGATGTGTTTTAGCAAGAGTTGATTCCCTTCTTGGAAATACTCGTGCTCGAACTCCAATAAGTGACCCCTTTCCTTCTTCTTGAAACCCTTTTCAAATTGAATTTAAACAGTTAGTTTCAACTACATGACTATTCAAATCGATTCAAAATGTTTACAAGGATGGTCTCACACTAGACAATGGGTATCTTTTTTATTTGTCCTCACGAAGAAAGAAAAAAATAAAAATAAATGTTAAGTTTGATCAAATCTACTCAATCTATCTAAGAAAACCAGCATAGGTAACTTTCTTTTTGGGTTTTCTTGTTATCTGTCTCCACTATTGAGTTTTTTTCTTTTTATTCTGTTACACTTGAAAAGATTATGCATCTATGTATATGTATGTCATTGTAGTAAGGAAAGAAATACTAACATAGTTATTAAGTTGATAAGTGAAGTTATCAAGATGATTAATTTGGAAATAGCAAGGGAGAATCTCTGATATAAATCGTCCTTCATCGGAGATGATGAAGGTGTTAGAAGATGAGCCCCATGATATGATGGAGTTGGTAGCTTTATTATCGACCATTTTGTATAGTTTGCTCAAGAAGTTGGTATGTGATAGTTTCAATGTTTTTCGTCCCTTGCCACCACCACCACCATGGTTGTTTGTTACGTTGTTGAAAGCACTACCACCATGGCTGCCGCCAGAGACCTCCTCCTCTATTGTTCCCATAGGTAGAACCACAATGAGAAATATCATCACATAGACAGAGTTTATATATAGAGAAAGAGAGAGAGAGAGATGTACGATAAGACATCCCATCACAGCAACTGAAGTGTGACTAATGTGTACAACATTCGATTCCACATGCCACAAGTAATGGTTTGCATGGGTTGATAGAATAAAAAAGTAACTAAATGGGACGAGCAATTGAACCATATAATTTTTTAATTTAATTCGTATATCAATTATAAGTTATAACTAATCATTTTTCCTTAAAGCATAAAAAGCTAATATATAACAAAACCTTATTAGATTATACTACAAGTTTTTTGTATTCAACCTTTTCAGAAATAGTAAAATATTAAGTATTACTTAAAAATCACATAAATAAAAATAAATTTTAATACAACTTTTTAACTAAGAAATAATAGTTACCAAAATCAACTAATATTCTTTCTACATTTTTTTTACTTGGGCTCTTATATTAATTAAACTATTTATTAGTTATGTTTTGAATTTGATGAAAATTAATCTTTTACATGAGGATTGAGAAGGTACAGGCAAACCAGTTATGGCCGAATATTATTACGCCACATGATAAAACATGCAATCTTCACTCCACTTTGACTTGGTCAAAACATTACAAGTCAATAAACAACAAGTACAAGCGACAATAGCATGTAAGCATAACAAAGGTAGTTATTTGTATAATTGTATTTGGAATAAAACATCTCAGGTAAAAAGAAAATAAGTGTATGCCAGGAAAACATTGTTTCCATTATTTAACCAAAAAAAAAGCAAAAAGGTAACAATAGATGAAGAAGAATTATGATTTTCTGTAAACAAAAAAAATAATAATAATAAATCGGCGTACAAAATTGGAAGAACTCTACGATGTGTTTGGTATGGTATTATATTTGACTTGAGTCTCGGCCGAATATGAAGCGTCTCATCCAATCGGACACCACTAGCGACCTTGTACGCCAACTCACTTGCTTGCTGTTCAATTTCAAATTTCAAATACAAAATAAAATTAAAATAACATAAATAATTCCTAGTAATCAATTAATTATAATACTAACCTTGCATAGACAGAATACCAGAGCCACTGAGTGCTGTGGCCAATGGAAACCCAATCCCCAGGGAGTTGCGCTGCTGTTTGTTCTCCTCCTAATGGAGCAAATTGGCCAAGGTGCTTGTATCTACACAAACAACCAATAAATTCACATCATATTATATTTCTGCTAAAACAATATGTATATGTATATGTATATATTTTTTTAAAATTAAAATTGAATTTGTGCCTGAACGGACGAAACCGATGGCGTCCCGACTCTCGGAAACGGAGAGGACCTTCCGGATGTTTCTCGCACTCGTCCATGCGGTTAAAGCAATCCGCAAGGTATGACCCTTGCTGAGCTGCAACCTGCAAACCAATTATCATTAAGTGTTGTCTCTGGATAAATGATGTTTATAAAATATTTGAGAAAACAACAAATAGATAAACACTTAAGGTTGCGTTTAGTGAAACATTTGGTGAGAGCATTAAAGTCATTTGATGTCATTTTACATTTTCCATCTGATAACTGATAAGTTAGTTGGTACCTGGTAAGTTAAGATAATGGTTTTACCTGGGCGGTTGCGGGAAGATTCTTCATTTGAGAATCAACTTGAGATAGAGCGGATTTAAATTCTTCAACATTGAGTGCAATTGATTCTTTTGCAACATCGCCCTTGGATTCCTTTAGTAAATCAACAAGATTGCTCATTTTCTTGTTCTTTAGATAAAGTTGCACTTGAGGATACCTGATAGATAGTATTGTAAAACGTTATTCATTACTTAAATCGAAAACGTATGTATTTTTGTAAAATACTTGATTACATTTTAACTACATATACCTGTCACAGATGTCATCAAGGGCTTCTTGAAATTCTTTAACTGTAAGGGTTCCAGAGTTGTCCTTGTCAGCCTTTTTAAATATAGACGAAATATCCTCCTGCAAAATCAAATGTAATTCTGATGTTTATGGGATCCTATTGAATTTATTTTGTTTTATAAAAAAGGTACCATGACTTTGCGTTGGTTGATTGTGGCACAATCGCCTAGAGCATATATGCTGTTGGTTCCTTCAACTCTAAGCCATTCATCAGTTGCTAATACACGTCGATTTGCCTAAACAACAAAAAAAAAAAAAAAAGCATCTTATTAAAAATGTGAAGCAATGGACAATAGTCAATACAACCTAATTTTGTCAAAGAGAAAAATACAAACCTGACCGATTTGCTTCATGAAATCCATGACAACAGGGCGAGTTGCAATACCTGTTGACCAGACAGCCATCCCGTAGGGTATGGAAGAGATTTTTCCAGTTTTGATTTCTTTTGTTGAAATTTCTTTATCTGTCACCTTCACCACCATTGATCCTGTTCTCAAATCGATACCATCTCTATGAAACTTTTCTTCTGCGAAAGCTGTAATTCTTTTGTCAAACCTACAACCAAAAAAGTGGAATAATTAATGTTACGTATCTCTGGTTTGTAGCATATAACAAGTGTAGAAAAGGTTTAGTTACATGTTGAGAATATGGTCGGTTGCTTCAAGAAGCGATATTTTGACGAAATCTTTAACAGCTGGATACAATCTCACCAAATCCTCGGACACAAAATCATGAAGCTCAGCTGCAAACTCAACACCGGTGGGCCCACCACCAACAACAACAAACTGAAGCATCCTTTTTCTCTCATCTTCACTTACGTTTGGTAGGCTTGCTTTTTCAAAGCAATCGATTACACTCCTCCGGATCTTCAGAGCATCTTCAACTTCCTGAAGTAACACAAAGTAATTATAATAATAATAATAATAATAATAAATGAATTTGATTAGTTGTAAATATGAAAAATAAAAGATCTACCTAACAATAAGATATTAAGATGAGCAAGAAAGAGTTACCTTTAAGTAGAGGCAGTTTTCTTCTACACCAGGAGTGTTGAAGGTATTAACACGTGCTCCCATGGCAACAACAAGGTAATCATAATCAACAATGAATTCTTCTTTCTCATCTTGAGTTGAACGACAATATACTTTCTTGTTTTTTGCATCAATCTTGTAACATTCAGCTTCCAAGAAATTAACATTTACATTCTTCTGTTACGTATTAAAACAGTCATTAATCAGTTCCCAATAAGTCGCAAATATTATATATATTAATCAATGGAACAAAATTTCAAATTTTAAATTTTCTTAACCCCACCCAAAAAGATAGAACATAAACGTTCTCTTGAAATCTCACATAAATTCCCTTTCTCATCCTCATCATCAAAAAGACGAAAATAGCCCTAGAAATTTTCATATTGATGTCAATGGGACAAAATTTTCAATTTTCTTTATTCCTCCAAAAAAGATGGAACATAAACTTGCTCTTGAAACTAGTTTGTGAAAAAAGACATAAATGCCCATTCTCATCCTCGTCATCAAAAAGACGAAAATAGCCCTAGAAATTTTCATATTGATGTCAATGTGACAAAATTTTCAATTTTTCTTTATTCCTCCAAAAAAAGGTGGAACATAAACTAGCTCTTGAAACTCGTTTGTGAAAAAAGATATAAATGCCCATTCTTATCCTCGTCATCAAAAAGACGAAAATAGCCCTGGAAATTTTCATATGGATGTCAATGGTACAAAATTTTCAATTTTCTTTATCCCACCCAAATACATAGAACATAAACTTGCTCTTGAAAACTGGTCTGTGAAAAAAGACATAAATGCCCATTTTCATCCATGTCATCAAAAAGACGAAAATAGCCCTAGAAACTTTTTGTCCAACCGCAACACAATAGGAATGGACTCGACTGGAAGGAAGTGGAAAAACTTTCTAGGGCTATTTTAGATGATGATGATGAGAGGGGTATTTACGTCTTTTGCAAAAACCACATACAACAAATTCAATTACCTTTTTGACAATGTTGCGAATGGGTTCCACAACGCTTCTAGCTTCCACAGTGCCAACTGTGACACTTGGTAGTAAGGGTGTGAAAGCAAAGTAATTTCTAGGTGAAACCACTTGGACATCGTATGAAGAATTCTTCAAATTTTTCAAGAAACTTGTTCCAGCCCAACCAGTTCCAAGTACCACTACCCTCTTTTTCTTGTTACCTGCCTCGGGTAATTCATCAATCTTTGGACTACTACTTAATATGTTTCCCTCTGAATAAGCCACAAGACCTCCACCACTACAAAGTTACATATATGAAAAGCTATAAGTTTGTGTACATAATAAACAAATCAAAGAAAGTAGAGTTTTATAGATAAAGAAAAAAATGGATGTTCATTGTTGTAACAGAAAGAAATGAGAATAGGATGTTATAAATTATAATGAATGATTAACTGAAAGTATGTTCCTAAAGAAAACAAGAGAAAACAGGGGAGATGAGTGAACAAAAGTGGGTTTTTGCTGCTGTAGAAAACAAGCAAAAGGTAATCATCTAGCAAATTTATCACATACTCCTTAAATCAAGGAAAGGGAGGGGATGTTATCCCTTGAAGAAAAAAGTCAGATCTGGAAAGAGAAGAATGGCCAAAATGATTTTTTTTTTTTTTTAAACTTTTCTGACTTTTATAGGTTTAATCATCACAAAAGCTGTTAACTAACTAAATTATATAGTAGATTGTGGTCTGTTTCTTGGGAGTTGTTAATTAAGAAATTTTCCTTCAAGAACACCATAATGTACATTAGAGAACCCTTCCATTATATTATCGGCATCAATTCCTCAAGTTTGACTCTTTCTTACATAATGGTTTCGTATCAAACTTGAATCCTAAATCAGTATTATCATCAAGTAAGTTTTTTTTACTTTGATGATTCAATCTTATATGATGCCAGTACTTGATAATTGCTTCCTTGAATCCTGTTAGATGTTTAATTTGTTCCACATATATTTTGCCTCGTGTTCCTTTACAAAACAATCAGAACTAACAGGAGCCATCAATCTTAAACACATTAAACAGAATTAACCATTCAAAGGAGCCATCAACCTAAACTAACCACCTGCAAGATCAAATCAACCTCTACAGAAATTGATAAAAACCACCACATGATTCTGAAGATTTGCTGTAATCGATAATACATCTCAAAACTCGGTTAAAATTTCCAAAACGTTACATCTTATGAAGTATGAACATCACATATACTTCAAACCGAATCCAGATCTAATCGACTTCAAATCAACGTTTAACCAAATAAAGCAGCATTCACAACAATCAGATTGAAGTTCGTTCATTTAAAAAAAAAAAAAAAACAAACAAACAAGCATTGGTGTTACCTGACGGCGAAAACCACGAGAAATCTCGAGAGAGAAGGATGTTGACGAAACGTTTGAGAAAACCTCTCGTAGATATTCGAACTCTTCATTTTTGCTCCAAATATAGCAAAAACTCAGAATTCAGATCTGCAAAACAACATCAATAACAGCAATATGGATCAAACATCGATGATAGTTGATAAGTCATTCGTCATATTCATCATATACATAATCAAACATCAACGAAGTTCTTACTTTTTAGAGAGAGAAAAGATGTAAGATAGTTGCCAAAAATATGGGAGGGGAATGAAAAATGGTGAGGGTTTTAGGGAGTTTTTACTTTTTGGCGTTGGGAGAACGCGAATGTTCTAGATGACTTGGAAAGCAAGATTTTGGCTGTCACCAGGATTTCCGGAGGAGCAATGTTTCGGCCGTCAGTTAGGTGTCGGGACGTGGCACGTGTTCAGCACTTTTTTCGTTGAAAATTGAAAATTATTATTTAACTTTGATTTGACTAACCCTTTGTCAAAGGTGAAAAGTTATACAAATATCACCGGGTCTACTTTATATTCTCGGAAGAGACGTCTCAAATTTAATAATCAATTTTATTATAATTTTTAGAAATCTTCAGAAAAAAGTTAGGGCTAGGTTAAAAAGATGTATAATAAAGTGTTTCTAATAAGAATTTTAACGAGCTCAATCTCAAAAATATATTAATTTGGTATTTATAAAAGAAATCTGCGTAGAAAAATTCTAATACTTTCAGTTCAATTTATAAAAAATCTCAAAACTAAATTTTGTTAATAGAAGAACACAAAATACCGGTTAAAAATTCGGAAAAAAAACATTTTTTGGCTGTTTTTATAGATTTAACCGATATTTTGTTATTTTTCGTTATTTTTGTCAAAATATTGAGATTTTTTTAAAAAATTATCTAATAACCAAAATATTTAGATTTTTTTTTAAGATTACCATTAAATTAATAGATATTGTTATTAACAAATTATTTATAAACATAACAAATATTTTTTTTATTATAAACTAAGAAAATAAATTTGTTGCTAATTTTTAAAAATAGAATGATGGACTAAGATTTCTTCTATTGTTTGTTTACCACTTCAAACTCTTTACGTTTCTCATATGAATCGCTGTGGGTATCATTGTGAGATATACTATGTATGTTTCTCCAATTAAATATAAATTACTTAATAAATAATCAATAAATATCTACTTACTATAAAATGTGATGCTATAGGATCACATGCGACATGTTATTAAAAATATCATTACATGATAATTCTTGAACATATAGATCTTTCATTATGTTCTTTAACCTAACTATTATCCAACCTCCATGTATTACTTGGTAAGAACCATCGAAATACACATATCTATCAGGAGTAAAAAGTAAACTATGAATGAAAATTAAATAGATAAGCATCATTCACTTGTTTCCATATAAACTATCATTCATGGTTCACTTTTCACATTCGATATATGTGTTAGTCGATTGTTGTTACCAGGTGATCTATGGATATTGAGTCGTAGTTAGGTTAAAAAACATAAAATGAACACCAACATCAGAGGAACATTCACAAAATACATCTTATTATGACACCCACAACGATACATAGGAGGAACTTTGAGAGTTTGAAGTGGTCAACAAACAATAGAGGCGTACTTAGTTCATCATTATATTCCTAAAAACTAACAACAAATGTCATCTCTTTGTTTAACTATAATAAAGACATTTGTAACTACGTGAATCTCCGCATGTTGCACATAATAGCAATTATGTTATTAAAATATGTTACAATTTAAGATTTACATATGTTTTTATGTCATTTTTCATATCGTTATCAAAGACTTTTATAAACACGTCTTTGTCAACGAAAGAGATTAAACAATAGTATAATTAATTTTTGATGATATGATATTTTGTGTAATATATCTGATCATAAAACACAACGGATGTGTTATATTAATGTTATGGTGAGATTAAAAAAATGATATATTTTATCGAGATTACATGCTTAAAAGTTACATTATAATAAAGTAAAAAATGACATTCAAATACAATTTTTTTATTAATATGTCGTTTGTTTATGTTCGATTGCAATAAAATGTTGTATTTGAAGATTGATAAAACTTAAATGGTATTAAAGATATAAACGATATATATATATATATATATATATATATATATATATATATATATATATATATATATATATATATATATATATATATATATATATATATATATATATATATATATATATATATATATATATATATAAAGTTTAAATGAGAACAAAAAAAAATTAAGAACCTAAGAACCATTATTTTTAATTTACAATTAAAAGTATAATCTCACAACTTTCTGGTCGGTTTTCTCTTAGATTAAGAAACGTAACTTCTATTTTCTCTTTCAAAGTAAAGAACTTTGCAACCTTTTATGCCTCTTTTCTCCGGCGTCTCCGTCGTCGCCGGCTCTACCACCGCCACTATAGTGTCCTCCTTTATGGAGGATATGGTCCAATTTTGTTGCTCTCCCACCTCCTGTAAAACACTGCTGTCAGACACCACTAGATCACCATTGTTGCTTCAGATTTGCTCCAACGAAGATCCACAAATACTTTTACATTCACTCGGATTTGGTCCGTCACCACTCTCCGCCATTAGATTTGAAGACTAAACTATCTCCTCCACATCTATCGTGAACCACCATCACTAGGACTGCTGCTTCCATCGTGAAAAACAATCATCGATCTGATGTTTTGTGGTCAGATCTGATAAGATGTGATGAAAATCACCTTGTACTGGTGGTTGGTGGAACCTGATCTATAGTCGTTCGACACACCAGAGGTCGGATCTACAACTTCTAACGACTGATGAGACTAGATTTACAAGCTTCGGCGAACAACAAGGCTAGATCTACTCATCTACCAGCTTTGGTGAGCGACGAGGATCTACCACAACTGTCTCCATCCTGATCTGCTTCGTCTCCGACCACCTCCAGCCACATTCTTCATCTCCGACCACCACCACGTTGTTGTTCTACCACATGTTGTAACATCCCGAAATAGCAAGAGTTGAGTTGAAGGGGCTACAAGTGTAATTTGGGAAGAGTGACTCGGTGAGTCCATGGATGGAATCGGCGAGTAGAGTCGCGACTTGGTCGCGTGTTAAATAGCCGACTCGGGGAGTCATTAGATGGACTCGGCGTGTAGGCGCTGAGTGGAGAAAACCCTAATTCTCGGGGTTGAGCCCTATATAAAGAGCATTATGTTTCCTCCCCAGCCTCTTTATCCCCCCTTTGAGTCCCTGAAACCCTAAAATCGTGGAGAAGCACCATTGTTGAGTGGATTGGAGCTTGGGGAAGTAATTATTGAAGAAAGTTTGGGAATTTGAAGGTGTGGAGCAAGGGGCTTTGCTTGGATTCGAGTTCCTTGCAGATTGGGGCGTTCGTTTGAGGTAATATCTCGTTCTTAGGCTGTTGTTATCTTGTCTCTTCATTTTGGGGTTTGAGGGAAGCTTATCTTGGGTGATATTGGAATCTAGAGGTTAGATCTGAGGTTGCTACCTCAGATCTGGAATGGAGGAGAGTTGGAATGCAGGAAAGTCCCTGTGTTGAGTGTTGGATGAAGCTATCTTGTCCCAAACCTTAGCCCTAAAGTGCAATATGCATAGATCTCTTTAGATTCACGTAAAGTTTGCCACTTTACGTGATGAATGAGTGGTAGGAGGCTAGATCTATGTTTTGGATCAATTGCATGGTCTGGAACGCTTCTGTATGGATTCAGACCGGTGGTACTTGGCGAGTCACATGGGTGGACTCGACGAGTTGCTTGAAGATGAGTTGAGACTCGACGAGTTGGAAGAACAACTCGGCGAGTTGGATGAAGATGGCCTGAAACTCGGCGAGTTGTATGAACAACTCGACGGGTAGGTTGATGATAGCCTTAGACTCGGCGAGTCTGTTTTTGGACTCGGCGAGTCTTGTCGAAGAAGTCCAAATATTTTATGGTTGAGTCGAGAACCGGCGAGTCAAGTGATGACTCGGGTGAGTTGTGCGCGAGTGGACTCAGAGTTGTTGGACTCGGCGAGTCTCGGGGTGACTCGGCGAGTTAGGTCGCGGGTTGAGTGAAGTTTTGAGTATGGGAACTCGGCGAGTCATAGGGTTGACTCGGCGAGTAAGGTCAGTCAGGGGTTGACCTTGACCTAGTATTTGACCAAGGGTTAACCAGTGGTTTCCAGGGGTACTTTGGTAATTGTTGATTATGGTTTTGAGTTCAGTGCATTGGTGGCTATCCAGTGGTGGAGATCGTATCAGTGATCGGAGCAGCTTGAGTTATCTGTTCAGTCGGCAGTTTCAAGGTGAGTTATCCTCACTATATCTATCGGGTTTAAGGCACCAAGGCCGACCCTTTTATCGTATGGAAATCCAGGTAATTGTCTGTTGTATGATATTGCGGGATATGGGCCGGAAGGCGTTACGTTATGGGCCGGAAGGCATTACATGTTGCGGGTCGGAAGGCAATGCGATGTGGACCGGAAGGTCATGGCCTGGAAAGGCGTATGTGCATAATTATTATGTTGGCTGAGTCGTAGGGTGATGTTATGCTAGTGATCGGCTAGGCTGGTATCTTGGTTAGGGTAATGATATGTTATGTGATCTGTTGATCGATTTGCTAACTGTGAAATGTTATATGATTACATGTTATGTGTATGGTTGTCTGGTCTGGAGTGTAACCCGGTATGCATGGTTGTTCTATGTTCTGTCATGATATATATGCTTTTATGTTGCGGGCCGGAAGGCGATATGTTATGGGCCGGAAGGCATTACGCTATGGGCCGGAAGGCGATATGTTTTGGACCGGAAGGTTGTGGCCTGGAAGGGCGCATACGTGGTTGGTATTTTGGGGGTATCTCACTAAGCTTTCGGGCTTACAGTTGTGGTTTTTATGTTTTCAGGTTCTCAGGAGTCTGTAGCAAGGCAAAGGCGTGATCGTACCCTTCCTCGCGTTGGTGTTTTATGAAATGGACTTGGGGAAAACTTTATGTTTGCAGCGGGGGATTAGTCGGTGCGGGAAAGCTGGCCCGGACACCCTCGTTAGGGAAGTTCCCTTTCCAAAAAAATGGACTTGGGGAATACTCTGTTAAATAATGTATTGAAAACCTTTTTGTAACAACGTTATTAAAACGGGTTGTTTTTGAAAAGTTTTAATTATTTTGAAATTTTGGTCATTACACATGTGCTCTACCCACCTTACAGTACCAAAGACATTTGTCTTCGTTCAGATCTAGGCAATCATCATGTTAAGAGAACTTTTTGAATGATCGTTTATTTAAAGTAGATTTGACAAATCTGATGTGAACTATTTGATGATTTTCTTCAATAAGAAAATATAAGTTTTAAACTATGAATGTATAATTTTATGAGTTAAAAAAACACTAGTCTCCATATCTTTTTATATTTAACTATAAATTTATTTTATTAAAATGTGTGAGAATTCTGAAATATTATATTAAACAGTGAATGCAGTCCCAAAAAACTTTTCCAATGGAAAAAATTAAACTATGTATGTTTCAAAAAGAAACATCAAATAAAAATAAAAATAAACTATCGAAAATATTTATTACTTTATTATTCATATAAGTTTAATACATAATTATTAAATAAAAATTACTCGATTTTTACTACCATAAAGAACTAAAGTGGTTTTCGACGTGTAATTGAAATTTGGCAAACAAATTATCTTCAAACACAAATAATTCAACCAAAATTTTAGACCTAATGTTTTAATTAGAAAAAAATAATAATAATTAAAAAAAAAAAAAAAAAAAAAAAAAAAAAAAAAAAAAACGAAATAAATGAATAGCCCTAGGTACGGCGCTAGCAAACAAAAAATTTAAAAGAATAATGAGGAGATGTTAGGTAGGCAATAGAGCTGAGAACTAAGACTATACAATACTACAATTTATCTGTCTTATTATTAATAATCCTTTAAATGATATGTTTTTACTTAGTCATTTTTTTGTATTTTAAACATTATGTAATATATCTAAATAACTATAATAATAGTTTTTATGTTAAACATTACACTAATTTATTAAGTTGTTTTAATTTTTTAAATTTGTTGTAATTTTCATTTTGACATTAAAATTGTGTATTCATATATCTATCTTTTTCAAGATATTTCAATGCCTAATAGGAAAATTGCTTTTACGTAAATGAAACGAACATAATCAAAGTAAGATAATTTATATTTTTTTTCTAATCGTATGTTAAAAAATATGTCCGCACATTAATGATAGTAAAACTTCTATTAAGTTGGACTAGGATAGTAAAAATCAATTATGGTAGTAAAAATCGAACAAATATCTTTCTATTATTTTTATTACTTTTTTATTATATAAATTAGTTTATAACCTGTGACAATCACGGTTAAAAAAATTAATTAAACTTTCTAAGTAAAAACTCAAAACTATTAATTAATAATTTTAAATAACTTATTAATTAAAAGATATTTTTTTAGTTATATATAAAATTATAATCATTGATTCAAATAAATACGTAAAATATATCATCTTATGATTTGTATAAATTTTATTTTATTATAATTTGTATAAATTTATTTTATTTTTATTCTAATATTATTAATTTAATGTAATTAAAATGTGATTTAAATTTTGAAATTTGAAATTTGAAATTTAAAATGGAGAATTAATAGATTGATAAGTGTAATAATATTAATTACAAGTATCATGATATTTATTACAATATCTAATATGGTGACACATGGCAAAAGATTACTTTTTTATTAGTATAGAAAGATATTATTTGTTACAAGTAAATCACTACAATGACATGACAATATTACAATTTATCTGCCTTATTATTAATAATCCTTTAAACGATTTGTTTTTACTTGTCATTTTTTTATATTTTAAATATTATTTAATGTATCTAAATAGCTATAATAATAGTTTTTATGTTAAACATCAGTGGCGGACCTATGTGAAGAATTGGGGGTCCTGGGTCATTGCTCAATTTCCAGCTCGTAGTGTAATTTTTTTTTTTTCTATTAGATGCAAGCGCTTGAAGTATGATGGACACCCCTACTAAAATAGTATGCGCCCGCCACTGATAAACACTAAGTTGTTTTTAATTTTTTAAATTTGATGTAATTTTCATTTTGACATTAAAATTGTGTATTCACATATCTATGTTTTTCAAGATATTTCAATGCCAAATAGGAAAATTGCTTTTACGTAAATGAAACGAACATAATCAAAGTAAGATAATTTTTATTTTTTTCTAATCGTATGTTAAAAAATCTGTCCGCACAATAATGATAGTAAAACTTCTATTAAGTTGGACTAGGATAGTAAAAATCAATTATGGTAGTAAAAATCGAACATAGTCTCGTTAAAAAATATATCATATTAACTTGTTTACCAATTAATAAAATATAAAATTCTATCATATTAACTTGTATAAGTTATAATAATGTGAATGCTGCATTTTAAACTGTGAATTAAAATTTTGAAATCTATGTGGAAGTTATGTTTTCTATTTGTTTTTTCTTATATCTATTGTAGATCTTATGATACATTTTTGATATAGTTTTTTATGGTATTTCTTTCGTGAATTTAATATTTAATATCTTATTTATCGTTTATTTCTGTTAATCTTAATTTTAACTGATGTTAAGTTGTGGATATATATGCTTGGACATGCCTCACCCTTCTTCTTTTTCTGTTCATTTTGTTCGCCATCTTTCACGTCGTCGGTATCACACAATGACCGCCAAGGAATTACACTGTCCGTCGTTATGGCTCGCTGTCGTCATCGCCGCCTTGCAGTTGGTTCGTTTTGTCAAGGTTCTCCGGCCGCCGCCTGCTGCCTCGAGGGCGGCTGTGTTCGGTATGTGTTTCAGTGGATTCACGAAGGTTTGTGTGATGTTGTTAGTCGGGATGTGTGTATATGTTTTCTGTTGGCCGAAATTCGTGAGAAACCACCATGGCCGCCAACCATGGAAATAGAGTGATGGAAATACACCCCTTAGTTTTATATTATTATTATTATTATTATTATTATTATGCCTTCTGTTACAACTAATTAAAAGGGTGTGACTAAAATTGACTTTATTCCATTTGACTTGATAAAAAATTTATTTTATTCAAGTTTTAACATGTGAGTCTAGTGGGCATGTTGTGTCCAGTCCTATTACCAAAGAGACAAAGATTGAGCTCGTTTTTGTTTTTTTAACTAATTTTTATAATTTTACAAATCCAAGAGAGGTCAACTCAAACCAAAAGACCCGTCCATCATCCGTTATTACTTTTTCTTGCAAATAATTCGTTAAATCTTAGAGTAAA
Organism: Lactuca saligna; assembly: GCF_052625555.1. Classification (NCBI taxonomy): domain Eukaryota; kingdom Viridiplantae; phylum Streptophyta; class Magnoliopsida; order Asterales; family Asteraceae; genus Lactuca; species Lactuca saligna. Next base: position 178,149,098 of record NC_136417.1, on the reverse strand, counting down.
AAATACATCTCATCAATATATACCAACTAGGATTTAATATTAAGCTAAAAAACCATTACCATCTCATACATACATACATACATACATACATACATACGGATCATCAATGTAAAAACTACATCTCATCAATCATCATATTCATATCAATATCATAACCAAGTAATAATTAAGAGTTAGAGTTAACTAATAGTATTAAGAATCCTCCTCCTCAGGATTTAGTTGAGGTGTGGGGTAGAGTAGCGAGGAGATATATCCATGGTTTCATGGGTGGGAGTGGACGTATGGTGGTATGAGTTTTTTTGAGAAAAGACGGAAATACCCATACCCATGGGGGCGGATGATGCTCTGTGCTCATACCCACTGTAACTACGGCGGTGATTCAGATCATCTCTAGGTACAAATCTGTTGTTGCTTCCCCTATTAGGCAATGCAGTTTGAGATGGATACGAATAAGATCCTCCTGAAAATTGATTTATGAAATTTATTTCACTGAATAAAATGCAAAACAACCAAGGGTATTTACGGAATTAACAAAATACAATCTTTCCACATAAGAAAAGCAAAAAAAAAGTTGAAAGTAGAAAGCTGTAATTGCAAATGAGAGGAAGATAATCAACCTTGATTACGACTTTGAAGAGGATTTTGATGTGTTGAGAGTCGGTGAGGCTGCATGACATGCTCCTGTGGGTAGCTGCTTACAGGATTGCTGCTTTTATGAGAAGAATAAGGAGAGATGGTAGTGGTGGATTGTAGTTTTGCTTTCATTTCATCTAAGCATCTGTTTGATTCCATCATGTTGAGTTCTATGTATATGACCTGTAATATGAAAAGAGTAAGCTTTATTATTTTCAATATTTCATTTTAAATAAACAAACTCATTAATTAGAACTAAATAGAAAAAAAAAAAAAAAAAAACACCTGATCAAAATACTCATCAGTTCCATGCATATCCTTGGTCTTAGGCAAAACAAAATTGGCTGCAAGTAGCACAAAACAGAAAGCAATCAGCTTGTGGTATAATTAATTATGAATTTATGATCAATAATAGTAGTGATGATAATAATAATAAAAAAAAAATTAATAAAAATAATACCTAGCATTTGATTAACAGCTTCAACAGGAACTTCCTTTCCCAATTCTCTAAAACTTTTCTCACTGCGAGCTTTAAGTTCTTCCATCCTTGGAAAAACCACAACTGCAATCTAAATTCATCCCATTTTATAATTAAGATCAAAAGTTATAGAAACAAAACGCTTCCAAAAAGAGCATATATGATACATAAATTAAGGCTAAATGCAAGAATTAGCAATGTACTTTTGTTTATTTGTGTATTATATTTATAGCATCTTATTTTCATTGAACTTTCAACTTTTTTTTTCTATATTAAGCATTGCACTTCAAAAAATCTTACCCAATTTGCATAGATTTTTCTAAGTACAATATTGTTATGAAAAACTAAAAGTAACGTATTATGATAAGTAAATCATTAATATTTCTTATATTTAACCTTTATTTGGGATATGATTAGAAGACATAACAATGTACTTTCATTTATTTTTATACTTTAAAAAAAATAAAACCAATTAGAGTAGTTACAAAAATTGTTTATATTTGGTGACATTGCTATTATTGAGTAGAATTTTTTAAAGAAACGAAAGTAGGATGCTAGAATAAACAAACAAACAAAACTACATTCTTTAATTTAACCCTAGAAATCATGAACATATGATGCATGCATACCTTTTGAAAATTAGCAAAAGGCTTCAATTTGCGCTTTCGAGCACTTTTGTAGACATTTGTTTGATCTATAATGAAATTTCTTGGTGTTTTGGAAGCCCTTGTTAACAAGGTATTAAATATATCAGTTGCATGCTCCATTAAGTGATCAAACCTCTTCCCATAGTTTTGCTTCCGAAGTAAACCAGGAACCTTAAAGTTATCAAAAAAGTTAAAAGGTCATATAAGATAAAGAAAACATTTATTGATATTTGAGCAAAATATACTTATGCAAGAAATAGCAATGCAATTTCATTGATTTGATTCTTAAAATATCTCACTTTCGTTTCTTCTTATTACAACATTGTATTTTGAAAAATCTACCTGATTATAGCAATGTCAATGAGTAGCTAATTTCAAGGAAAACCAAGAATTTAAATAAACATAAAGGGTAATTTGGTAATTTAACTTCCAAGTGAAATGGTATTCACTTTTGGCAAAATGTACTCTTTTATTAGAGTAGAAAGAAGAAAGAAAAGATTTCCATTGCTATAAATTGGGAAGATTTTTCAACGTATTAATTAAAAAAAAAAAGAATTAAAACCATAATTTTGTAATAAAAAGAAATGAAAGTAGGATGCTATAACATACAAACAAACAAAAGTACATTGCTATTTCAAACATAAAATAAGCACCTTCATTTGATCAAGAGCCAAATTTGTTCCAAGAAGAATATAACTTTTATCAGGGTGATCATTTGCCCATTTTTCAGCCCAAGTTGTCTTCCCAGAAGAAGGCAACCCAACCATCATAATCAATTCACAATCACACACATTAGAAAACGTGGGTCCCACCAATCCATTTCCATCTTCAAAAGCACATGCCCATGGTCTATACCCATGTAATGGAATCAAACCATCATCATAACCAAACTGCATCTCAACCACAACGTTTTTCAACAACACATGTGGAAAGTACGATTCTACCCCTCCTCCATTAAAATACCCTGCGATCCCTAACCACTTTCCATTCTTGGCAAATCCAATACTACACATCGGTTTACTTTCCATATCTACTGCACAAAGAATTGTGTCTCCAATATTGAATCTTTCTCCATAAGATGAAAACTTTCCAAAATTAGAAAACTTTCCTGTTCCACCAAACCCGAAACTGTGCTCGGTTTCCCCTAAGTTTCCTACTTTGTTGTTTGCATTAGAGATGCCTACACGACAGAGGTGTTTTTGGTCAAGGGTAGTTTCGTCAATTTCAACGGGTTGGTTTGAGACTATTTTGCAACTAAAGCAATACTTTCCTCTGGTTATGCCTATGGTGGCGCGGGCCCCGGACCAGCAATAAGCGAATCCGTTCTCATAAAGTGCTGAGCCTTTAAGACCATTTCCTTCAATATTGAAATCTGGTAGAATTACATCAAGAAATTGAGGTAAGATGATCAGATGATGGAATTGATGATATGGTTGGAAACATTAGTTGTGTTAAAGAACAAGTAATCTGTGAGTGAATCAAGCTTGCTTAATTGAACACAATTCTTATAGGCATTTTGAGTTGTTTGAGCTTTTGATGGATATTTTCAAGCTATCTGTAACTTCAATTAAGTTCAGGGGATCTTCTTGTAAAATGCGTATCGATTTTATGTATGAATTTCAGTTGGGTTTATGCTCAAGAAAATAGAACCTAGAACTATGTTAAACAGATATATAACATAAATATGTTTCAGTGAGGTGATAATGCGACATTCTTACGTATTGATTTGGAACAAAGCTAATTCGTGAGCAATGGCTTAACCTTACTGGTTTATTTAACTAAATCCGACACCAGATCAAGAGAATCGGAAAGCCTACCACAAAATTAGTTCAACCAAACACGCACACGCAGGAGAAATCATATTCGAGGAAAAACAATGGAAATCGGTTGTCCTATGATAAAGTTTTCAACCTAAGATTTTAAATTAAGAGAAAAGCGGGAGATGATAGTGTAAATTGATGAGATATTATTATATACCTAGATCACAATCTGCAGGGTTAAGAACGACTCGATGCTTGGTGATCGGGTGTAGCGAAGATCCGACTAGCGAATGATCACCGTAATTGACTCTTGATTTCTTCCCCGACGAAGGGTTTTTGTCTGCTAAAGAGCGTTCCCGCTTCACCGACGACGCCATGAATAGTGTGAAACGAGAAGCCCCTTTTTCAAGATTAATGTCGTTGTAGGCTAATTTCAAAGTAAACTACAATTTTGGTCCCACGATCGTTGTTATTTATTTTAGGGTTTAGTGGGTCGTTTGATCAGTTTGATCCAATTAAACGAATTTAAATTGTTTTTATAAATCGGTTTTTCATTAGTAAATCAAATTCTGTAAATTCATTAGTAAATCAAATTCGAAAAAGTATGGATATAAATAGTTGCTCAATAAAGATAGTATTTTTTTTATAACCAAGCACATTATACCATTAAACATAGTAAACATCTTACCACATCAATCTAGACCTAAACATATTCCATACATCAACCTAGACAAATAAGTTGCACTCATAAACCTAGATAAATAATGAAACAATTTACTGAAAATGCAAAAATATAAGTTTTAATATGGGGTTTTATGTAGAAAAGTCAGTATTATTTTTAAAAAAAATTGTTATAAAATTCTAAACGTCTTTTTTAACAAAAAAGTCTCGAATATTTAATATTTTATCCAAATTAACAAAAAAAATTATTTTTTATTTAAAAGATTATATGATTTTCCCAAAATATTGAGATTTTTTATGTTAAAAAAATATTTTTGATTTTATCAAAAAATTTCTCAAAATATTAGGATTTTTCTACATAAAAACCCTTTTAATTTGCAACAAAAAAACATACCAAGTAACATGACTATTAGTAACAATGATTAAAAAAACTATATATTAGCAAAATAGGGCTTCAACAATTGACAAGCACAACTTCATTACCTTAATCATCTTCTTCCTCACAAATCCAAAATACTTAGATTGCCTGTTATAACAGGTAAACATTCATATAAGAAAGTTGCTAATTATGCAAGGTTAATGGATGCATGGGAAACTAATAATTCTACTATTATCATTTCAGTTAATAATTCTATAGTTCAATATTGACACTTAATTGACAAAACAAATATTTAAAGTTCTAAAAACATATTATGAAAAAAAATATATAAAAACAAAGAAAAAAGGAAGTTGTAACTGAAAAACATGAAAATAAAGAAAAAAAAATACTTGTATAAATAGATTGTGAAAAAAAAATGCAAAAACACTATAAAATTAAAGTTGTAAAAAATAATTGTAACATCCCAGTTTCACCTTTTAGTAGGATTTAATATAAACCGTCGTTTATAAAATTTGAAGTATAAATATAACACTTTTCAGTATAAACCGTCATTTATAAAATTCGAAGTATAGATATAACATCATTTAGTCCAGGTAATCGCCGTACAGTAATCGTCATAAACATGTACGAAACGTTCATACCATTTTCGTAGATATATAGAATGCTTAAATCTGACGTGAAATAAAGAAGTTATACTTCTTCGAAGTTTCGCGATTAAACCGATATGGCTCTGTGTTTCGTAAAAAGTGAATTTTAGTTAGGTTGCTTATTAGCCTAAGCAATCTAAAAGAAAGTCGTAGTAGTCGTAAAACCAAGAGCATGCATATAAAGGACGTCCAAATCTGACTGTGTATTAGGAAGTTATGATTTTTAGAAGTTTAGTACAGTAGTGTGCGACAAAGAAACTAAAATTAAGATCGGTCGATTGTTAAAAAAACAATGTAACACCCGGTTCCTAGTACGTATTTTAATAATAATTATTCATTTTGCAAAGGGACTCGATGAGTTGGAGGCCCCAAACTCGTCGAGTTGAAACAGATTTTTGGGACGCGGGACTTGAAGTCTACTCGACGAGTAGGGCTGCCAGAGTGAAACCCTAATTTTCAGGGTTTGCACCGTATTTAAGGACCTTAACGCTTCATTGTGGCCTCCCTCATCGCCTCCCTCAGTCCAGCAAAACCCTAATTCGTGATCTTGAGCCTTTTAAGTGTGTGTGAGTGAAAAGAGAGTGATTCTTTGGTATTTTCTTGAAGGAGTGGAAACTATAAGTGCTTGGTTGAAGGAAGGAGCCTTAAATCCAAAGATTTCGTTGTCAAAGCAGCCTTATTGAGGTATAAAGTCTATACTTTGACTATTCATTTACTAGATCTCTTCATGGAGTAGTTTAGGGCTTTAAGGAGCCTATTGTGGAACCATTCATGGATGCAAGCATGTTTTGGAGTCATGACTTCAGATCTAGAGCCCTTGAGGGACTCCATGACATAAAGATGCCAGCTTTATGCCCATGGGAATCCCATGAAACCAGTGAACTACTTTTTAGGGCCTTTTGAGCTAAATAACCTATGCATGGACGTAATGTTAGAAACTTTACGTGGTATATCGACCCTAGGGAACCAGATCTATGATTTGAATTTAGTAAGTCCGACTAGAAACGATTGTATGGATTTAGGCTATGGGGGACTCGACGAGTTGTCCGTACAACTCGGCGAGTTGGGTCATGGTCCCCCAACCTTTTCTGTTACTAAGTAAACTCGTTGAGTGTAGGAGATGACTCAGTGAGTTGGCCATGGTTTTGGGTTATGAAGATTGAGGAACTTGACGAGTTCAAGGAAGGACTCAGCGAGTTGTGAGTGAAAGGTCCCGACTATATTACGAAGATTGAGGAACTCGACGACTTCAAGGAGGAACTTGGCGAGTTGTGAGCGAAATGTCCCGACTACATATGAGGAGGAACTCGACGAGTTTATGAAAGAACTCGACGATTATGAAACGACCCAAAAATTTTCGTTTTTCAATATAATCTAAACCGTAATATAAGTATCATAACATAAAACATACGCGATGTATCCCCAAAACATGATAAAATATTGTGCGGAAAGCTGTATCATACAACATCAATCCAAAACATCAAAAGACATCCCCAGGATAAAAGCTATGCTGTGGTGTGTGCGATGCTGTCACCCCGAGCTCTTCCCTTTGCTTGCGGAAGTACCTGAAACCAAACTGAAACTGTAAGCACGAAGCTTAGTGAGCTCCCCCAAACTACCACATACCATACAATAACATATAAACACATATTGGGCCTTGCCCACTGCATCGGGCCGAAGCCCGGAAACTGCATCGGACCGAAGTCCGGAACTGACTGGGACCTTGTCCCCTGCATCGGACCGAAGTCCGGAACTAACTGCATCGGACCGAAGTTCGGAACTGACTGGGACCTTGTCCCCTGCATCGGACCGAAGTTCGGAACTAACTGCATCGGACCGAAGTCCGGAACTGACTGGGACCTTGTCCCCTGCATCGGACCGAAGTCCGGAACTAACTGCATCGGACCGAAGTCCGGAACTGACTGGGACCTTGTCCCCTGCATCGGACCAAAGTCCGGAACTAACTGCATCGGACCGAAGTCCGGAACTGTCTGACTGAACATGGCATCGCATAACACATCAACTAGCATAACACATATACGACATGCTACATCGGGCCGTGGCCCGGAACACATAGTACTTAACACATAAAACATAGCACACAAATCCTGTTCGAACCACGAAGGCATCGAACATACCAACTACTGCATCGGACCTAAATCCGGAAACTACTGCTAACTGAACGGGCCGGCATTGTGGCCTTAGACCCGTTCCTACTGGAAGGAAACTCACCTCGTAAGCTGGCTGCTGAGTGTGTGGCTCGGGAAGCTAACGGCGGCTGCTCCTGAATCTCCTCGGCTACAAGTCCGTAAACACACTCAATCAAATACTAAACACTGCGCTTGGGGTAAAATGACTCTTTTACCCTCGGCCAAAGTCAATTATCTTTTGGGCTGACTCGCCGAGTTGGGCCACCCAACTCGCCGAGTCCCACTCTTACTTTTTACTCTTACTCACTGCTACTCGTCGAGTCTGGCATCGACTCGACGAGTACCCTCTTGATCCAAGAACTCAGACAATCTTCATCCGACTCGCCGAGTCGGATGAACAGACTCGACGAGTTGTTCTTGTTCCCAAGAAGATTGCCTTGGACTCGCCGAGTTGTATGAACAAACTCGTCGAGTCCCTCCATCACTGAGTCTATTCTCAACTTGCTGAGTCCACTTCCTGACTCACCTCGTCCACTCGACACTGATAAAACTGAAGGACTCGGGACTCGCGACCCGACTCGTCGAGTCGCCGCCATGCAACTGATTTTTACTTGATTTTGTTTGAATCCAATGCATACAATTGATAGATCTGAGTCCAATAAGCTGTTTTACCACGTAAAGTTTCCAACTTTACGTGCACAACCTCATGAATAAGGGAAATAAGGCTAAAAGATGCATAAAATGGGTAGATCTATGGTTATCATGCAATATAACTCCAAAAAGACAGTAGATCTGGGCTCTACAACACCCCAACATTCAGATCCATAGATATATCGACTTAATAAGACGTTCATGCAAGTGTAAGGCTTGAAACAAGCACCAACTAGCTCTTAGGAGAGCTCTAATGGAAGTTTAAAGCATAAAATAAGATGGAACTCCGAAAATACCTCAATAAACTCTGATTTGGCCTTGGATCTTTGCACTACAACCCTTCTCCTTGCTTCTTTCTTCTTCTCCTTCTTCACACCTTCACAAAGAGGGCACCAAAACACATATAAGCTCTTCAATGGAGGTTTGGGGCTCTATCACTGCGTTCTCAGGGTGAGGGAGGCAAGAATGGGGGCTATAAGGTGGTATAAATAGTGGGCAACCCGGGGATTTTAGGGTTTCACCCAGACAGATGGACTCGCCGAGTCGGGGATATGGACTCGTCGAGTCCCCGGCTCACGCGTGCCCTCAGACGCGACCATACTCGGCGAGTCAGGCAAGAACTCGCCGAGTCCCTCTTGAAAAACTCACTATAATTACCAATAAATCAACATACCGGGAACGGGTCGTTACAATTCTCCCCGACTTGTCTCAGACTTCGTCCTCGAAGTCTGCTACGGCTGGATCTGCAAATAACTCCGGGTAGTGCGCTCTCATCTCCTCCTCAGCCTCCCACGTCCATTCAGACCCCTTCCGGTGCTGCCACTGCACCTTTACTAGCTGAATTACCTTGTTCCTCAAGGTCTTGGTCTTCCGTTCCAGAATCGCGACCGGCTTCTCGATATAATTTAGGCTGCTATCAACCTGAATGTCCTCTAAGGGAACGACTGCTGTCTCATCCACCAAACACCTCCTCAACTGCGACACGTGGAAGGTGTTGTGTATCAGACTAAGCTCCTCAGGAAGATCTAACCGATAAGCAACCCGACCCACCCGGGCCAAAACCCTGAAGGGACCAATAAATCTGGGGCCCAATTTGCCCCTCTTCCGGAACCTGATGACACCTTTCCAAGGTGAGACTTTCAGAAGAACCATATCTCCTACCTGGAACTCCAAGTCCGAACGCCTCCTGTCGGCGTAGCTCTTCTGCCGACTCTGCGCAGTCTGCAGCCTACTACGGACCTGCTGGATCAATTCCATCGTCTTGAGCACCACTTCGGTGCTCCCTATGACTCGCTGACCGACCTCGCCCCAACAAATCGGGGTCCTGCACTTCCTGCCGTATAACATCTCAAAAGGAGGTCGATCAATGCTCGCATGATAACTGTTGTTATACGAGAATTCCGCTAACGGAAGATACGTATCCCAACTGCCCCCAAAATCTAGAACACATGCCCTAAGCATGTCCTCGAGAGTCTGAATCGTCCTCTCGCTCTGCCCGTCAGTCTGAGGATGAAAAGCGGTGCTGAAATGGAGACGAGTACCCATCTCGTCGTGGAATCGCTTCCAGAATCTGGACGTGAAACGAACATCTCGGTCCGACACCACCGATACCGGCACTCCATGACGTGCCACAATCTCTCGCACATAGATATTGGCTAACTTTTCCGCCGATATACTCTCCTGAATCGGAATAAAATGGGCACTCTTCGTCAACCGATCCACTACTACCCATATCGAGTCCACCCCGCGTGCGGTCCTAGGGAGTTTGGTGACAAAATCCATGGTGATGTCCTCCCATTTCCACACGGGAATGTCTAACGGCTGCATCTTGCCGTGAGGTCTCTGGTGCTCCGCCTTGACCTTCCGACAGGTCAAACATCTCTCCACATACCAAGCGACATCTCGCTTCATGTAGGGCCACCAATAATCAGATCGAAGATCTCGATACATCTTCGTCGCTCCTGGGTGGATAGAAAACCGAGACTTATGAGCCTCGTCCATTAATACTTTCCGTACCCCACCCCAGTACGGTACCCATATCCTACCATGAAGTGTCGACAAACCCCGAATGTCGTAATCAAATGAAGCTACTCGGCCCACTATCCTCTCACACTTCTGCCTCTCCTCCTTGAGGCCCTCCATCTGAGCCTCCTTGATCCGCTCCAACAACGGAGTGATCACTGTCATCCTCATACACAGATCTCTGATAGGGGCCGTCGACACCTTGTGGCTCAGGGCGTCGGCCACCACATTGGCCTTCCCTGGATGATAAAGGATCTCACAGTCATAGTCCTTCAGCACGTCTAACCATCTCCTTTGTCTCATGTTCAAACTCGGCTGATCCATAAGATATCGCAAACTCTTGTGATCCGTGTAAATAGTACAACGGACCCCATAAAGGTAATGTCTCCAAATCTTGAGGGCAAACACAACCGCCCCCAGCTCCAAATCGTGGGTAGGATAATTAGCCTCGTGAGGCTTCAACTGTCTCGAGGCATAAGCTACTACATGGCCTCGCTGCATCAATACTGCTCCCATACCTGTGATCGAAGCATCACAATAGACTACGAAATCCTCTACTCCCTCTGGCAAGGTAAGGATCGGAGCCTCGCACAATCTCTGCCTGAGAGTCTCGAACGCCGCCTGCTGCTCAGGCCCCCAACGAAAAACCACCGACTTCTTGGTTAGTCGGGTGAGCGGCACTGCTATCTTGGAGAAGTCCTGAATAAATCTCCGATAATACCCTGCCAACCCCAGGAAGCTCCGAATCTCAGATGGAGACCTCGGGACCACCCACTGCATCACGGCCTCAATCTTGGCCGGATCTACCAAAATACCCTTCTGGTTGACGAGATGACCAAGAAACTGCACCTCGCGCAACCAGAACTCACACTTGGAGAACTTTGCGAAAAGTCTCTCCCTCCTCAAAGTCTCCAACACCTCCCGCAGGTGCTCCTCGTGCTGCCCCTGTGTCTTGGAATACACCAAGATGTGATCTATAAACACTATCACCGACCGATCCAGCATCGGTCTGCACACGCGGTTCATGAGATCCATGAATGCGGCTGGGGCATTGGTGAGCCCAAATGGCATCACCACGAACTCATAATGACCATACCGGGTCCTGAAAGCAGTCTTCTGTACATCCTCATCTCTAACCCTCATCTGATGATAACCGGAGCGTAGATCGATCTTGGAGAACCAAGATGCTCCCTGAAGCTGATCAAACAAGTCATCTATCCTCGGAAGTGGGTAACGGTTCTTCACCGTTACTTTGTTCAACTCCTGATAATCAATGCACATACGATGCGACCCATCCTTCTTCCTCACAAATAAGATCGGCGCTCCCCAAGGCGAACTGCTCGGCCGAATGAAACCCTTGTCTAACAGCTCCTGAAGCTGTGTAGACAACTCCTGCATCTCAGGGGGAGCAAGTCGATACGGTGCTTTGGCTATCGAAGCTGCACCAGGAACTAGGTCGATCCTGAACTCAACCTGCCTCTTTGGAGGTATCCCCGGCAAATCCTCGGGAAACACATCCGGGTAGTCACGAACAATAGGAACATCATCAATCGCCGTCTTGCCCTTCTCCCGGGCATCCAAGACGTAAGCTACAAAACTGGCGCAACCCTGCTGAACATAGCGCCTCGCCCTCGCGGCGGAACAAAAGATCGGTCCTCGCTGGGGCCTCTCGCCCTGAATCACTATCTCTCCCCCACTGGGAGTGCGAACCCTCACTAGCTGTAGCTCACAATCAATCACCGCCCCATTGGGGCTCAGCCAATCCATGCCCACAATGACTTTATTCCCACGCAGGGGAATAGGAACCAGGTCCACTGAAAGCTGCTCATCAAATATCTGAAGGGAACACCCTCTATGTACTCTGCCGACCCTCACGGTCTTATCATCTGCTATCTCAACCTCTAGTGGACAATCCAGCCCCCCTGGAGCTCTGCTAAATCTCTTGCTAAGCGCAAGCGATACAAATGATCGGGTAGCACCCGAATCGAACAATACCAAAGCAGGGATGCCGTTCACCGAGAACGACCCCGTCACCACATCAGGAGTCGCTCGCGCCTCCTCTGCTGTCATCTGAAATGCCCTGCTCTTCGCCACCGGCGCATCAGCTCGGCCCTGCCGGCCATCCGTAATCCTCAGGGTGGCAGGGGCAGGTGCAACCACCTTCCCTGCTGCAGCTAAACTGGGACACTGGGACCTTTTATGTCCCCTCTGATTGCACTGAAAGCAAATCAGATCTGATGCTGTAACCGTAGTAGCAGGGGCCGTACAATCCTTACTCAAATGCCCAGTCCGACCGCACTTGTAGCAGCCGGAACTCCCTGCCTTGCATGCCCCCTCGTGCAACCTCCCACACTTGCCACACCGACCGTGGCTCTGCTGACCCCTGGAACTGTGATCTGAAACCTTGGGCTTTTTGCCCACACTGCCTAAACCCGAAACCGCCTCCGGTTTCCTCTTCTTCTCCATCTCGAGATCAATCTCCCTCTCTCTGGCTCTAGCAATCATGTCGTCCAGCGTTTTACAACTGGACCAGCTCACAAACATGCGAATGTCACTCCGCAGCATCTCATGATAACGGGGCTTCTTCATCTCCTCATCGGCTGCATACTGAGGAACAAGAAGGGCCCTCTCCCTGAACTTGGCGGTGATCTCCGCCACTGTCTCGGTAGTCTGGGTAAGATCCTGGAACTCCCTAGCTAACTGTTGCACCTCGATGACCGGTGCAAACTCCGCTCTGAACCTGGTAGAGAAATCAGCCCAGGTCATGGCATCCAGTGCCGCATCATCCCCGATGGCATGTCCGACCTCCTCCCACCAGTCTCATGCCCTGTCCTTCAGAAGACAGGACGCCAATCTGACCTTGTCCCCCTCGGGACATCTGCTAGTGCGGAATGCGTTGGCTACATCCGCCAACCACCTGGTACTCGCTATGGGGTCCCGTGCCCCATGATAGTCAGGAGCCCCGCATGCCCTGAACTCCCTGAACGTAAGTGTGCGCGACCCCATCACGGCCGCCATCTCGGCACGGAAAGTACTCAATCTCTCATCCATCAGCTCTAAAATACCCTCCTTGATCGAACCGAAGATCACAGGAGTCTACTCTAGTATGATGCGGGTAACCTCAGAAGAAAGGAACTCCCTAGTCTGCTCATCCATCTGCCCGGCCTCCAGGCCTGATCCCGATCCTGATCCCCCTCCGGCATCTGAACTGCCGGCTGCTGGCCTCGGATGCAAAACTACCATTCTGAAACATATCATAACAACATCAGAACACTGAAATATCTCAAGGGATCATGATACTACTACTAGCTTCCTGGTCTTGTCTTGGCCTTCCTTAATTCGAGTACGGATCCTCTGCTTTCAGTAGTATGGGCCCCTACTACCTTCCACATCTATCCGTACTCTCCTCAAGAACTGCCTTGACTCCACCAAGTCACTTCTACTACTGCCATTCTCTGCTACTCTCATCCTAGGCTTGCCCTAGGGAAACTTCAAGCTCAACGCGACTGGTCCTCAGCTGCTGTAGGTCTCCTCATAATGCCAGTTAGCCACCACCTAAACACCATCACATGTGATGAGGATCAGATAATCCTTCAAGTAAAAGATCCGTCCCTACAACGGTTGGACTCAAACAAGAGCTGCGCAGTAGAGCCAGTTCCAGCACTCTGGGATTATTCAAACCTGATCACATGTGGTGTGACGTGTTCACCTAATGGCTAACTCTTACTACTCAGAACCCCACTAAGCACGAAGCAAGCAGCATTCGGACACGGGAAATAGACTCAGGCAAAACTATCAGGATGCTAAGCTCATACTATCAGGCATAACCTAAACAGGCTATCCTACTGCTGTCTACTCAATTCTAGCATGCAATACTCATAAAGCTGTAACACATAAGCAGGCACATAAGGCATTCTCCTAGATCCTTAGCCCTATACTAGCATGCTGCTCTACTGAAACTGAAACTGAACAAATAACTTGTATGAGTAATTTGGGAGTACTTACTTGAGCTCGGCTGACCGCATGCACACACCTCTATCTTGTTAAAAACAATTCTTTCTTTCCAAGTGCTTTCAAAATTCTTTTTGTAAAACATTTTTATTTTACTAAAATCTTTTATTTACCTTAGTTTGAGTTCAGATACACCCGGAAGTGTATCCGAATCCCTCAAACCATGGCTCTGATACCAACTTGAAACGACCCAAAAACACGACCCAAAAATTTTCGTTTTTCAATATAATCTAAACCGTAATATAAGTATCATAACATAAAACATACGCGATGTATCCCCAAAACATGATAAAATACTGTTTGGAAAGCTGTATCATACAACATCAATCCAAAACATCAAAAGACATCCCCAGGATAAAAGCTATGCTGTGGTGTGTGCGATGCTGTCACCCCGAGCTCTTCCCTTTGCTTGCGGAAGTACCTGAAACCAAACTGAAACTGTAAGCACGAAGCTTAGTGAGCTCCCCCAAACTACCACATACCATACAATAACATATAAACACATATTGGGCCTTGCCCACTGCATCGGGCCGAAGCCCGGAAACTGCATCGGACCGAAGTCCGGAACTGACTGGGACCTTGTCCCCTGCATCGGACCGAAGTCCAGAACTAACTGCATCGGACCGAAGTCCGGAACTGACTGGGACCTTGTCCCCTGCATCGGACCAAAGTCCGGAACTAACTGCATCGGACCGAAGTCCGGAACTGACTGGGACCTTGTCCCCTGCATTGGACCGAAGTCCGGAACTAACTGCATCGGACCGAAGTCCGGAACTGTCTGACTGAACATGGCATCGCATAACACATCAACTAGCATAACACATATACGACATGCTACATCGGGCCGTGGCCCGGAACACATAGTACTTAACACATAAAACATAGCACACAAATCCTGTTCGAACCACGAAGGCATCGAACATACCAACTACTGCATCAGACCTAAATCCGGAAACTACTGCTAACTGAACGGGCCGGCATTGTGGCCTTAGACCCGTTCCTACTGGAAGGAAACTCACCTCGTAAGCTGGCTGCTGAGTGTGTGGCTCGGGAAGCTAACGGCGGCTGCTCCTGAATCTCCTCGGCTACAAGTCCGTAAACACACTCAATCAAATACTAAACACTGCGCTTGGGGTAAAATGACTCTTTTACCCTCGGCCAAAGTCAATTATCTTTTGGGCTGACTCGCCGAGTTGGGCCACCCAACTCGCCGAGTCCCACTCTTACTTTTTACTCTTACTCACTGCTACTCGTCGAGTCTGGCATCGACTCGACGAGTACCCTCTTGATCCAAGAACTCAGACAATCTTCATCCGACTCGCCGAGTCGGATGAACAGACTCGACGAGTTGTTCTTGTTCCCAAGAAGATTGCCTTGGACTCGCCGAGTTGTATGAACAAACTCGTCAAGTCCCTCCATCACTGAGTCTATTCTCAACTCGCTGAGTCCACTTCCTGACTCACCTCGTCCACTCGACACTGATAAAACTGAAGGACTCGGGACTCGCGACCCGACTCGTCGAGTCGTTCTTCCGACTCGCCGAGTCGCCGCCATGCAACTGATTTTTACTTGATTTTGTTTGAATCCAATGCATACAATTGATAGATCTGAGTCCAATAAGCTGTTTTACCACGTAAAGTTTCCAACTTTACGTGCACAACCTCATGAATAAGGGAAATAAGGCTAAAAGATGCATAAAATGGGTAGATCTATGGTTATCATGCAATATAACTCCAAAAAGACAGTAGATCTGGGCTCTACAACACCCCAACATTCAGATCCATAGATATATCGACTTAATAAGACGTTCATGCAAGTGTAAGGCTTGAAACAAGCACCAACTAGCTCTTAGGAGAGCTCTAATGGAAGTTTAAATCATAAAATAAGATGGAACTCCGAAAATACCTCAATAAACTCTGATTTGGCCTTGGATCTTTGCACTACAACCCTTCTCCTTGCTTCTTTCTTCTTCTCCTTCTTCACACCTTCACAAAGAGGGCACCAAAACACATATAAGCTCTTCAATGGAGGTTTGGGGCTCTATCACTGCGTTCTCAGGGTGAGGGAGGCGAGAATGGGGGCTATAAGGTGGTATAAATAGTGGGCAACCCGGGGATTTTAGGGTTTCACCCAGACAGATGGACTCGCCGAGTCGGGGATATGGACTCGTCGAGTCCCCGGCTCACGCGTGCCCTCAGACGCGACCATACTCGGCGAGTCAGGCTAGAACTCGCCGAGTCCCTCTTGAAAAACTCACTATAATTACCAATAAATCAACATACCGGGAACGGGTCGTTACAGATTAGGATCGAGATTTCTAGAGTTTCATGGATCAAGGAACTTGGCAAGTTGATGGACCAACTCGGCGAGTTGAGTCAACCAGGATGTTGACTTTGACTTTGACCTTTAATCAGATTTGACCCTTAAAGGGGTTATGAGTATGAAAGAGTAATTAAAAGGGATTTTTATACGTAGGAGTTTGAGGAGAGTTGATCCCAGAGTCGAGGACAGTTCAGTTACTTCACAACATTGAGGTGAGTTACCTTCCAGTAGAAGTGGGTCGAAGGCACCAATGTCGGCCCATTAGTAATGGCTATATTAGAGATGATTGTCTTTGTGATAATTATCTGGTATGTCACTATTGTTGGGTTTTGAGCAATCTAACACTTCCTAAGTGTGCATGCAACCCTAATAAACCTTGGATCTATGTTTGTCTAAATACATGAAAAATAATAATTTTCCAAGGTTTATAACCTATCTAACATGGCATGAGGAACATTTCAACATAAAAGAGTTAGAAGAGATTACATACCTTTTGGTGAGTTGGGTTCTTAGGAGTTTGAGGGCCAAGCACCAATAGTGTGAATGCCTTAAATGGAATCACAAACACCACAAACTCTTGGAAAACTTTGATGAGAGTATACACCTTGTATAAATCGGCCACACACATGCACACACACACACTAGTTCACTAGTTTTCTCTTAGGCTCCATAAGCATGCTTATATAGTGTGCATGGTTAGGGTGAAACCCTAATAACCCATGTCTTTTCCTTTTCCAAGGATCCATGGGTTAAAAGCTCCATGGATCATCCATGGACTTCCACATAAGCCTAGCCCATTAACAAATGAGTATTAGCCCACACTATATAAAACAAATAGCCCATAATCTAATTAGTATTCCTTTTAATCTCTAAATTAATTCATAATTAATTTGAGACTAAAACTAATTAAATAACGTAATTTCATATTAATATATTATAACCCATAATATATTAATAAACATATGTGTATAACTCTCATAAAATTATCCATAATAGTTTGGATGAGATGCAACCCAAATGGACCATGCCGGTCGGGTCAAGTATATACCAAATAAGTTATGGACTTAGACACCTTATCCAACAGACTCCCACTTGGATAAGTCTAATAACTATATTTGCCTATAACTTCAGGAACCAACCAGCAATTGTAGCTCTCGAAAACTCCCTCGAACAATGAAGACTCTGTCGAACTATGAAGCGCCATTTTAGATAAGTGATCATATAATCCTCTGTTCTCATGATATCAGCCGGACAAACACATGGAACTATGTCTTGCTTATTGTCTAGCAGTTGTTTCTCGATTTTCCGATTTGTTTGACGAAGAACTTCACTGAACACATCGGTTTAGTTCTGACCAGGCCTGGTACATGGGTCAACACAAAATCATCGATGGGCCCAGATATCGCTTCTATTTCTAGAAGGAACAGATAAACTTCGACTGATATGCTTGTTCTACTACTTATTGAATTGTACACAAAGGCACGTTTTATAACATCAAGTTACTGATGCGTTTACGTGCAATCAATGCACAACCAACTCATAGGTAACAACTCATATCTCTAGGTTTAAAGATTTATATGATGTTATCGTCTCACGATCACTCGAGATAAATTCCATGAAGTGATACAAGTGAGCGTGGGTTTATACCAATACTCATAACTTATGAGTACTCATGAATGTTGCAGCAACCATTGCCATGTCTAAACACCTTTAGCCATCTACAAACCCAATTCATGACAATCTTGATTCATACCTACTTCCGACGTATGATCGATTGTGGAGGTTTGAATAAATTAATTATTCTGGAAGTCAAAACATGCAAAACTGAAACAATAGTAAATAATTGACAATGATAGTAACACTTTACTCATAAATAAATCACAAATTTTATTCATCATCAAACGTCGATTACATTTTACAAGTTTCAGGAAAACTATCTAATCTGTAAAACTAATATCGTCTCTCAGCCCGATGCGTCTCGCATGCTGAAAATGCTTAACCCTCGTCAGTCCCTTCGTAAGGGGATCTGCAGGATTCTCATCCGACGATATCCTCCTTGTCACAAGGAGTCCTTCTTCAATCTTGTGTCTTATGAAGTGATATTTTCTGTCAATGTGTCGAGATCTACCATGATCTCTTGGTTCCTTGGCTGAGGTAACCGCACTATTGTTGTCACAGAAAATCTCTATAGGTTCCTTAATAGCTGGTACAACTCCAAGGTCTCCGATGAAGTTCTTTAGCCATATCGCCTCCTTCGCTGCTTCACTCGCTGCTATATACTCTGATTCACAAGTCGAATCAGCCACCGTCTCCTGCTTGGAACTCTTCCAAGAAATTGCCCCTCCATTTAAGGTAAAGATCCAGCCCGACTGAGAGCGGAAATTATCCCTATCAGTCTGAAAACCAGCATCACTATACCCTAATACTTTCAAGTCATCATTGCCACCAAGGGTAAGGACCCAATCCTTAGTCCTCCGCAGGTACTTGAGAATGTTCTTTACCG
Organism: Lactuca saligna; assembly: GCF_052625555.1. NCBI lineage: Eukaryota > Viridiplantae > Streptophyta > Magnoliopsida > Asterales > Asteraceae > Lactuca > Lactuca saligna. Next base: position 178,130,214 of record NC_136417.1, on the reverse strand, counting down.
CGGTCCAATGAGCCTTGCCAGGGTTCCCCTGAAACCTGTTGACCATGCTCAAAGCAAATGCCACATCAGGACGGGTACAAGTCATAACATACATGATCGAGCCAACTGCGGAAGCATACGGTAATTGGCTCATCTCAGCTATCTCTGACTCTGTACTCGGACTCTGAGTCTTACTCAGTTTGGTATTGCTTTGGATCGGTAAATCTCCTTTCTTGGAATTCTCCATGTTGAACCTTTTCAACACCTTATCCAAGTAGATACTCTGACTAAGTCCAATTAGTCTTCTACTCCTTTCTCTTAATATCCTTATCCCTAGGATATAGGTAGCCTCCCCTAGGTCCTTCATAGCAAAGCACTTCCCAAGCCAGGACTTAACCTCCTGCAAGGTTGGGATGTCATTTCCTATGAGTAGTATGTCATCCACATACAGTACCAAGAAGCTAACTATACTCCCACTAGCTCTGACATACACGTAAGACTCATCTTCGCTTCTCGAGAAGCCAAACTCTTTTACCTTCTCATCAAAACAAAGATTCCAGCTACGAGATGCTTGTTTTAATCTATAAATGGATTTCTCAAGCTTGCATACTCTATTAGGGTACTCTGCACTGACAAAACCCTCTGGCTGATTCATGTACACATCCTCAGCCAACTTTCCGTTAAGGAAAGCGGTTTTGACATCCATTTGCCATATTTCATAATCATGAAATGCTGCAATGGCTAACATAACCCTAATAGACTTAATCTTGGCTACCGGCGAGAAGGTTTCATCATAATCAATACCTTGAGTTTGAGTAAAACCCTTCGCAACCAGTTGAGCCTTATAAGTATGCACTTTTCCTTCCATGTTTGTCTTCTTCTTGAAGATCCATTTGCACCCGACTGTTTTACGGCCTGGTACATGGTCAACCAAGTTCCAAACTTGATTGTCATACATGGACTGTATCTCGTTGTCCATAGCCTCCTTCCATTTAGCAGACTCCGAGCCTGCCATGGCTTCCTTAACACTGCTGGGTTCATCCAAATTTACTAGTGTACTATCACTAATAAACGTATCACCTTCCGTAGTAATATGAAAACCATAATAAAACGAAGGTGTGTTCCTAACCCGTGTGGAGCGCCTCGGAGGTACAGACTCGTCAGCTGGATCAACAGGAGTTTCCTCCTCAGGTTGATTGCTAGTGTCTGAGGTTCCTTCACCAATTGATTCTTGAATTTCTTCAAGATCAATCTGCCTCCCACTGTCTCCTTGGCTTATAAATTCTTTCTCGCGAAAGATCCCTCTCCGTGCTACAAAGACCACATTCTCATTGGGTCTGTAGAAGAGGTAACCGAAGGATTTCTGTGGGTAGCCGATGAAAATACACCTTTCACTTTGGGGTTCAACCTTATCATGAGTTTCACGCCTCACGAAAGCTTCGCAACCCCAAATTTTGATGTGGTCCAAATTGGGAACCTTCCCAATCCACATCTCATGAGGTGTTTTGGTAACCTTCTTTGTAGGGACTAGATTAAGGATATGGGCGGCAGTCTCTAAGGCATACCCCCAAAAAGAGATTGGTAACGAAACTCGACTCATCATAGAGCGAACCATGTCCAACAAAGTTCGATTACGCCTCTCAGCTACACCATTCAGCTGTGGTGTCCTGGGAGGAGTCAATTGTGAGACAATCCCACACTCCTTAAGATAGTCAAGGAACTCGGTACTAAGATACTCACCACCTCGATCGGATCGAAGCATCTTAATGTTCCTGCCCAATTGATTTTCTACTTCCTGCTTGAATTCCTTAAACCTTTCAAAGGTTTCAGACTTATGTTTGATTAAGTAGACATACCCATATCTACTGAAATCATCAATAAAAGTCACATAATACCGATTAGCATCCCTTGTGGCGGTTTTGAATGGGCCACACACATCAGTATGTATTAGGTCCAACAAACCTTCACCCCTCTCACAAGTTCCAGTGAAGGGTGATTTTGTCATTTTTCCAAGTAGACAAGATTCACAACTATCATCCGATTTAAGGTCAAATGATTCCAAGACTCCACTCTTTTGGAGTTGGCCTATGCGTTTCTTGTTTACATGTCCAAGACGACAATGCCACAATGATGCTTTATCTAGGCTAGTAGAAGAATCAATATACAACACATTATTTCCTAAGTTGTCTACAATCGACACAGTTTCATACACACCATCACAAGGTAACGCTTTAAAATAAAACACATTTTTATAGAAAGCATTAATACCACCACATTCATTATCAAACGAAAAGGTAAAACCTTGTTTGTACAATGCATGAAAAGAAATAATATTCCTCGCCATCTCAGACGAGTACACACATTTATTCAAATCTAATTTTAACCCATTATTAAGCAACAAAGTATAAACTCCAATCTTGGAAACAGGTGAAGCCTTCCTATTCCCCATGATTAAGTTTATCTTCCCGTGCTCCACATCCTCACTTCTTCTTAGGCCCTGCAAATCAGAACATATGTGAATACCACATCCTGTATCAAGCACCCAAGAGTTAGTGTATGTTGAGTAATTAGACAATATAGTGTAAATACCTGCATAGGTGGGTTTCACTTTCCCATCCTTTAGATCCTGCAAGTACTTAGGGCAGTTTCGCTTCCAGTGTGCCTTTTCATGGCAATAAAAGCATTCAGCATCCTTGGGAATGGTAGAAGGAGTGGCAGAACCGTTCTTGGTCTTTGATGAGGAGCCTTCAAGAGACTTTCCCTTGGTACCCTTCGAAGGGTGCTTCCTCTTTTTCCCTTTGCCTTGCCCAATAGCTAAAACAGGGGTAGATGTTGGAGTAGGAGTAGTAGAGGTAACAACCGCTTTACCCTTAAGACCGGTTTCAGCGGTCTTCAAGAGTCCTTGAAGCTTGCTGAGGGTAACTTCCTCCTTGTTCATATGATATGTCATTCGAAAATGATCATAAAAAGAAGGCAAGGAGTGCAAAATGATGTCAATTGCCAACTCCTCAGGGATGTTAACATTCAGCTTCAGCAAACGGTCCACATACCTTTGCATCTTTTGCATGTGGCCCGTGACGGATTCACCGTCCTTCATGCGGGTAGTTATTATGGAGGAGATTATTTCATACCGCTCCTGACGAGCACTCTGATGGTACCTTTCCATCAGGTCTTGGTGCATCTCAAAAGGGTAGAAATCTTCATACGACTTTTGGAGCTCGGCTGTCATCGTGGCCATCATGATACATGCCACCTTAGTAGCATCTCTCTCACGAGTCCTGAATTCAGCGATCTCCTCAGGAGTAGCAGTAGACTCATGAAGTTCTTTTAACTCCTTATCGAGGACATATTCCTTGTCCTCGTAACGAGTAACCATCCTGATGTTCCTAATCCAATCCATGAAGTTGGAACCATCAAAGATGACCCTCCCACAAAGATTCATGAGAGAGAAAGAACCAGTTGGGTTAGAGCCTGAAGCATTAGTGTTGGAAGACATCTGAAAGAAGAAAGTAAGTTTAGATTAGATATATAGGATCCTTAATAAGACACCCAAATGTAATATTAAGGCTAGGACCCAATCACAATATATTACACTTAGAAGAGGGATGCCGTAATCTAAGTAATAATATATTTGAAAGGTAGGTGAATGACGATTCACCAATTTCCACCATGAAAACGAAATGATTTATTAGGTTTAATTGGATTTGAAATTCCTAGATTCTTTTGAGATTCATTGAACTTTTCAATGGCATGTTTCAATCTCGATTGTGCCCTTCAAGTTTTGTGACTAGGATGCCTAGGATCACAAACCAAGGTGTGAATAACCATGCTAATTCACTTGGTACTCTTAATATTATCACCTAATCAATGTGCCGGTTAACCACACACGCTCCATTGATCTATGACAAACATTAAGTCACCCTTCGTGATCCTTACTAGTTCTAGTTAGTGTGCCGGTTAACCACACACGCTCCACCAACGACTTGGTAAGGTACAAAGTGTGAATTCCATGGATTAGCACCATGTTCACATTTTCCTAAAATAACTAAGATTGGGAATTAAAAAAAGGTTTAGTTATTTTATAATATTCATTATACTTTTAATGAGGATTTAAAGTCATTGTTCTACCCGTTCGGCTAACGACCCTCCACCGATCAAGCAAGCGGTGGGTGAGAGTATACACCCATTAAGTCGCCATTTTATAGGCAACAACCTTATACCCACCTTATAGACCGGCTTCGTGAATGAGGCCTACTAACGGTAAAACGACTTGTTCTTATACATATATATAATAATTAACCATTAATGTTATAAATAGTATAAGGGTTGAATTTTAACTATTAAAACTCTAAGGTTTGGAATTAAAGTTTATTAAAGTGTGTGAAACTTTACAAATTCCAAAACTTGAGGGCAAGTTTTGTAACTTTGCAAAACTCTTCATTTCATAACTTATGAATTAAAGGTTCATAAAAATGAAGACTCTTCATTTTCATGTAACTTATGTGTTTTAAGTGTGTGTTAAATGAAAGTGACCTTTGGTAATCCATAACTTGAGGACAAATTATGGACTCCATTAAAACACATAAATGATAAAGAATTAATCCTAAACAATTCAGCAAATAATTCCTATCATTTTCTAAATTCATAATAACATGAACATGATCATCAAAATTCAAGAATTATATGAACACATAAAATCATGGAGTTTTGATATATGCTATTGTAAATGGATTAGAACAACCATTACACCAACTAAAATAAGTTTTATAACACCAAAACAATTTAGGGTAATGTTTCTAGTCCATTTCCAGCAGCAAAAGTCGAGATTCTGCATTCTTTCGATCCTACTCGTCGAGTGCATGAACTGACTCGTCGAGTAGGTTGAATTTTGCCTTGGACTCGTCGAGTCCCCCCAATGGACTCGGCGAGTCCACCATGCTGACAGCAACGATTTTGACTTTTTTCACTATTTTGCATCAAGTATCAAACAAGCAAGCCTAGGCTCTGATACCACTGTTGGGTTTTGAGCAATCTAACACTTCCTAAGTGTGCATGCAACCCTAATAAACCTTGGATCTATGTTTGTCTAAATACATGCAAAATAATAATTTTCCAAGGTTTATAACCTATCTAACATGGCATGGGGAACATTTCAACATAAAAGAGTTAGAAGAGATTACATACCTTTCGGTGAGTTGGGTTCTTAGGAGTTTGAGGGCCAAGCACCAATAGTGTGAATGCCTCAAATGGAATCACAAACACCACAAACTCTTGGAAAACTTTGATGAGAGTATACACCTTGTATAAATCGGCCACACACATGCACACACACACTAGTTCACTAGTTTTCTCTTAGGCTCCATTTCATGCTCCATAAGCATGCTTATATAGTGTGCATGGTTAGGGTGAAACCCTAATAACCCATGTATTTTCCTTTTCCAAGGATCCATGGGTTAAAAGCTCCATGGATCATCCATGGACTTCCACATAAGCCTAGCCCATTAACAAATGAGTATTAGCCCACACTATATAAAACAAATAGCCCATAATCTAATTAGTATTCCTTTTAATCTCTAAATTAATTCATAATTAATTTGAGACTAAAACTAATTAAATAACGTAATTTCATATTAATATATTATAACCCATAATATATTAATAAACATATGTGTATAACTCTCATAAAATTATCCATAATAGTTTGGATGAGATGCAACCCAAATGGACCATGTCGGTCGGGTCAAGTATATACCAAATAAGTTATGGACTTAGACACCTTATCCAACAACTATCTGCTATGCTTATGTGCTAGTATGTTATGATGTTATGTGATAGTGGTAGGAGGGGTAGGATAGACCCCAATACCGGTCGATAGGGCCGAAGGGGTATGCCAACACCCGGATAGGCTAGGCAATATATGACTTATATGTTTTATGCATTAGGATGCTATATGGTAGAAGTAGCGGGTGAAATATGTTGGATTAGGTGTCTAAGTTCATAACTATAATTGGTATGTACTTGACCGAGAGTAGCATGGTCCATTTGGGTTGCATATCACCAGGACAATTTGATAGTGTTGGGAATAAAACCCTAATTGTGATTTGATGAACAAGATGCGGAAAATAAGAACAAACACAAATATGAAGATATGTTGAATGATCACTTAATTTATTCAATTATGAGGAACAAATTACACTTTAAGAATAAGAATTTAACTCTACAAGAAACCTCACAACGTGGCGGCTACATTTTGCCTCACTCTTAACCCTAATTATGAATAATACATGACTATTTATAAGGAAAAGACAAGTCTTGGGCTTTTAACCTACACTTCACCAAGGGGGCTCATTGCCATCATCCATGGAGTACTTTGAAACCCTACAATCTCCCCCTCAAAGTATGGAATGGATGACAATGCTTTAACTTCCAGAACAAGCATCTAGCAAATAAGAAAAGATCTTGCAGCGAGGAATATTTGAAGCAATCCACGAATCTTGATTCTTCAATAGTCTTCAACCACGGGTTCTAGGATATATATATATATATATATATATATATATATATATATATACATGTGTGTATATATATATATATAAACCAAGCACTGAAGTAATGTTTTTAAACTTCATTTTCTGATGTAATCCTAAAGATCTTCAATAAAGCCAAACCCGCCATAAAAAGCCATTTCAGAACAAAGAAACCAAATCACTTCTTGTCTTTGAAGAGCTCTCCGTCCAAGTCACAATGATCTTCAAATAAGCTAATGATATAAGCCACCAAAAATTATCATGTAACAACCCAAATTTTAAGATTCGTAACGCCACTTGATCGAGAAAATACTAGAAGTCGAAGATATAAAAATTTCTTAGAAGAGCTCGATGAAGAACTGCTACTGTAAAAGATACTTTCCGCAAAAGATTTAGAAGAACTCGATGAAGAACTGCTACTGTAAAAGCTACCTTCATAATTCTACCACAAGCTTTATCAAAAATCTTCAAATTTGAAAAGTCACAAATCCAATTTCGAATGGCCATACCAAATTCTCCCCCGATTTATAATAAAAAAACGTAATTATAGAGCCTTCAAATGATCATGAGAATGATCTTGAATGGATAAATAATTACCGTTCTCCCCCGTGACAAAATGATATACACAATGAAGTATAAAATCCGAAAAAGTTGTGAAAATTTGACGTTATTACGAAAAACAACTTTCCAAACCGCCAAGACTTGATGGAATCCATAATTTTCTGTTCACGAAAAAATATGTGCGTTAAAAAATCCAAAACTGTTCACCAGCCCTTACATGTAACATCCCAAGTTCAGAAGCAAGAGTTCAGAGGTGTAAAGTGTAAATTGAAAAGTAGACTCGGCGAGTTAAAGCTTTAACTCGTCGAGTCGGAACGTGTGTTGGGCACGTGATACGTGACCTGACTCGCCGAGTTGGCGGTTGGACTCGACGAGTCAGTTCTGGGAAGAGAAAACCATAAATCTTAGGGTTTGCACCCTATTTAAAGGACCTTAAGTCCTCCCCTCAGCTTCCTTATTACCCTTAAGAGTCAGTAAACCCTAAAATCGTGTGAGCTTCTGTAACGCCCGTAGATTAGGGCTAGTCAATTTAAAGACGATAAGTGTCAAAAATGACTTTTGATAGAAGATTATTTAGGATGAATAATCTTTACTAAGTTTTAGTATATGTTACAAGGATTCCGTACATATAAAGAACGCCGAAATCCGAGTTATAACGAAGAAGTTATGACCTGTTGAAGTTTCGCGACAGAACCGTCACAACACAACGCGATGTAAATAGTGAATTTATGTTAGCGTGATATTTAGCCTTAGAGATCTAAATGAAAGTCGTAGATTTCGTTAAACCATGAGCGTGCATAAAAAGAACGTCCAAATCTGACTTCGTATGAGGAAGTTATGATTTTTCTAAGTTTCGACTTAGTGGTATGCAACCCGAATACTCGATTTGAGATCGAGCGGTTTTTCGCCGAAACAATCTAAACGAGAATCGAAGATCTCGTTAATTGTAGTGAAACGATGAAAAGATAGGCGAAAACGGATGTCGGATAAAGAAGTTATGATTTTATAACGGAGTTTTTCTGTCCCGGCCTACTAAAAATAAATAATAAAAATAAAGTCGAAATTAGCCGACGGAGTCTAAAGGAAAGTTGTAGAGCGTAGTCTCACCTACGCGTGGATATAAAGAATGTCGAAAACGGAGTTGGTATCAGGGAGATATGAATTTTCAAAGTTTATTAAATAATTAATATTTAAATTTAATTATTAAACCCGGTATTATCCGAAGGGGAGTCACCGGACTCATCCGAAGTACGCCCAACGTACAACGAAGCATGACACGCCTCGCACTCGAGTTCTTCGGATGACGCATGCAGTGATGATTTTGGAAGCCTACGCCCCGCATACGGCTGTACGCCCAGCGTACTGCGAGGCCTCAGCCTCCTATAAATAGGATGCGAGGGTTCCGAGCTTATTTGCTAATTTCTTCTCCTTTTTGTGCCGAAGCTGTGCGTGTAAACCCCCGAAGCCATCCCGATGCCCCGGATCTCATATCCAAGTTAAGAAGGAAGTTTTACGCTCCCGAGATCCCGAGAAGTGCGATTCCCGAGCCGAAGCTCTGCCCACGAGAAGTTCGATTTTTGTGGAGATCTTCCAGATCTACCGAAGAATACTACTATTGCAACTCGTAGTGCTGTTCGATCATCTTCTAATCAAGTGAGTATATAGTTACTTTCTTATAATACATAAATATTAAGTATTTGCTAAGAAATACGTGATATGTGTTTATATATTGTTGTTTGTATGTGTGAGTGTGTGGTTACTATCTTCTAACGCATAATTATGAAGTATTTTATACGAAGTATGTGTTATGTGTATAATTTTGTTGTTATGTGTGTGAATGAATATTCACTTTCTTCTATCTCATAGATCTGATTTATTCTCTATGAAATACGTGTTATGTGGGTGTGCCTCATCTGTTATGTGGAATAGGTATTGAATGAGAACGCTATACAAGTTTTAAACTATGTATAAAAATATATATTTTTATCTACAAATATGTTGGGTAGGATATGGGTAGATGAGATCCGTGAGTATGGATCAGATCAACAGGTTAGTTTTAGATCCGTGAGTATGGATCAAATCAAGAGGTTAGTTTTAGATCCGTGAGTAGGGATTAGATCAAGAGGTTAGTTTTAGATCCGTGAGTAGGGATCAGATCTAGAGGTTAGTTTTAGATCCGTGAGTATGGATCAGATCAAGAGGTTAGTTTTAGATCCGTGAGTAGGGATCATATCAAGAGGTTAGTTTTAGATCCGGGGGTATGGATCAGGTAAAGATAAAACTTGTTATTAGTCCGGGAGTATGGATTAAGACTAAGTTGATTGTCCCTAGTCCGGGAGTATGGATTGGACACAGTTATTGATCAGGGAGTATGGATCAGATCAGGATTAAGGTATAGTTAATTGTCCCTAGTCCGGGAGTATGGATTAGGCACAGTTATTGATCCGGGAGTATGGATCAGATCAAGATTAAGGTATAGTTAATTGTCCCTAGTCCGGGAGTATGGATTAGGCACAATTATTGATCCGAAAGAATGGATTAGATCAGGATTAAGGTATAGTTAATTGTTCCTAGTCCGGGAGTATGGATTAGGCATAGTTATTGATCCGGGAGTATGGATCAGATTAGCATTAAGGTATAGTTAATTGTCCCTAGTCCGGGAGTATGGATTGGGCACAGTTATTGATCCGGGAGTATGGATCATATCAGGATTTAGGTGTAGTTAATTGTCCCTATTCCGGGAGTATGGATTGGGTACAATTATTGATCCGGGAGTATGGATCAGATCAGAAGGTTAGTTTTAGATCCGTGAGTATGGATCAGGGGAAAAGGTTAGTTTTAGATCCGTGAGTATGGATCAGGTGAAAAGGTTAGTTTTAGATCCGTGAGTATGGATCGGGTGAAGGTAATAGTTTTAGAGCCGTGAGTAGGGATCGGGTAAAGAGGAAAATTTTAGATATGAGAGTTTAGATCGTGTCGTTGTGAGGATCGATGGGGGTGGGATAAGAGTTGCCTTTATATGGTGAAATTGTACAAGTTTGAATGTTCTATATTTATAAATATATGATATAACATTGTGGGATGAAAACCCTATATGCTCACCAGGCTCCTAAGCCTGACTCACTCAGTTTTCTTTGTATCACAGGTATTAATACGAAGACATATTTCACACAGAGATTTAAAGGAGATATAAATCAATTGTGTAATTAAATGTAAGTTCTGTTTATGCTTATATGTTTGTATCGGAACATGACATCCCGAGGTTTTATTATTAAATGAAAATACATTCTCTTCGAGAAATGTTTTGATAAGTTATTATCATATCTTGTTTTGGGAACAAATTCCGCAACTGTTTTCTTTAAAAGAGTACTCTGATTTTAAAAACAAGCATAAACAAATCGGTCTTTTCTGGCCGTGAAATTGGGGATGTCACAGTTGGTATCAGAGCATTAGTTTAAGCGAACTAGGAATTTGTAGGAAATTTCTAGACTTAAACTTAGAATGCTAAGTAATGATTGTGAGGAGTGTGTCTAAAATATGTTAGGTAGTACACCTAAATTGACACAAGCATTAGTTTATTTTAGGAATGATGCCTAAAATGCTTTTATGTGCTAAATGTTTTGTGTGATAGCTATATTGATGCTATTATTTGTTCGGATCTATGGTCTGTTGCCGACCGGATCTGGAGACCTTATGTGTTTAGGATTCTAAGCGTACGACTACGATATTAGAACTAGCATGTAAACGTTCGGAGTAATAAGGATGATTTAATTATCTATCGTGATTGAGGATCTGAATTCACCTTATTTGGTGTGTAGATCAAAAATGGTAAGAACCAGAAGTGGAGTTGGAAATGTGAACGAAGACAGGAATCAACCACTTGTGGCTGAGGAAGCACCTGTTGTAGCAGTAGCACCAGAGCCAATGACGATGGCTGGGGTGCAAGCGATGATACAGATGATGTTGGATTGCCAAATGGAGGAGACAAGGCGATTACTCCAACAGAATCGTGAGGAAGTGTCACTTCAAGTGGTAGAGCCTGAAGTGAATGGAGGGCATTCGGAAGGAGGTAACTACAGTGGGAATGTTGGATGAGCAGAACCCCCAGTGGTAGAAAGGAATGACCCGAAAAGGGAAATAAACAGGGATGGGCGTATGTATAAAAATTTCTTGGGCGCTAAGCCGCCAAGTCTTTCTGGAAGCCCAAAGCCTGTTGAGATTATGGACTAGATCTCCGAAATGGAGATGGTGTTTGAGAGTTGCGACTGTAGTAACAAATAGAAGACTGTCTTTGCAGTTAGACAACTGAAGACCAGAGTCTTGAGCTGGTGGAAGTTACTGGCAGATATGATGCCTTGAGGGGAAGCCCTGAAGATGTCTTGGGAATCATTCCTAAAGCAGTTAAAGATGCAGTACTGCTCAGAGATAGATCTAATTGATCTGAACAATGAATTCCAGAACCTGAAGAAAGGTAAATTGAGCATTGATGATTATGCTACTGCATTTACCGAAAAGATGAAGTTATTTCCATACTTAGTGCCAACAGAACTCTCAAAAATTGAGAGGTTCGCAAATGGACTGCCTGCCGACTTTGGCCCAATGGTCAAGATGGCAACTACTTTGAAGACAACAGTCCGAGCAGCTAAAAATGTGGAGACCCAGTTAAAGGTAAGGGGTCTGGAGAGAAACGAGGTGGGAAAGAAAAGAAAGAGGAGAAGGATCTTCAAGGTCCGATGAGAAGAGAAAATTTTCAAAGTCTGATTCGAAGAAGCTCAAGGAAGGAGCACAGTGGTGTGACAAGTGCAAAAGGAAGCACATTGGGGAATGCTCTAAAGAAATGACCTGCTTTAAATGCGGGAAGACTGGTCATTACGCCAGCAAATGCCCAACCAAAAGAGAAGTCTGCTTTAAGTGTGGCAAAGAAGGGCACTTCAAGCAAAACTGCCCAAGAAGAGAAAAGGCTATAAGGCCAAATGCACCACTAAAGCCAAGAGCATTCCACATGATCCTCGACGAAGCAGAAAACAATGCGAGGATTCAAGGATGAAGACTTCATTTCAATATATATAAAGTCTGTATTAGGAAGTGTAGCCTACTAGAGGCGTAGTATAAGGTGAACTTGAACCTTTGTGTAATCGTTTCAAGAAATAATATAAACCCTAGTTTTGCTATCTGATGTGTTAAATGATTATGTGATTTTCTTGTATGGTGACTTGGTCGACTGCGGGACAATACTTGGGACGAGTATGAGTAGGTGTGAAAGGTAGTAGATGCAGATACTACTGGAAGCACAGGACTCGCACTTGGATCAGGGAAAGTCACAAGGTTACCAAGAAGCTGGTGTAACACCGTAAATTTCAAAACAATTTTTTTTCAATTTTTTTTTTATAAAACATAATTCCATCAATATTCATCAACAACCATTTTAATTATCCAAATAAGTCAATACAAAATCCCAAGATCATAATGTCAAAACTCCGAGCGTGTGTGTGTACGGATCAAGCCGGCGCCTTCCCGCGATCGTCACTAGTACCTGAAACAATAACATCAAACACTGTAAGCACAAGGCTTAGTGAGTTCCCCAAAATACCACATATAACACATATTAGCCACTCGAGGCTATAACTCTGTGGGTCCGTGCACCCAAACTCTGTGAACCCTCAGGTTCTAGCTCTGATAAACATGCACCACATAAATCACATAGAAATAATGCAGTACAACATGTAACATACATAGCATACAAATACTCTATCACATAACTCTGGTTACCTACTCAAGGTAAAGTATAGTGAGAAGACTCACCTCGCGTGTCTTGGTAAGTCGTAAATCTGAAATCGCTAATCACTCGATCTGACGAGCAATAGTCCTCCTATAGCACAATACATCTCTAATTAACACTTTCCCAACTAAGGTTGACCACACTATAACAAGTCAACTTAGGTCAATGCTGGTCAACGGTCAATGGTCAACTTTGACCGGACTCGGCGAGTGCGCTATGGCGACTCGGCGAGTCTGAGCGTATACACCAATTTCCCTGGAATCCTCCCTTGACACGTCGAGCATTCTCCTAACTCGACGAGTTCCAACTGGCATGAGTTGTGGGGCCACCACGACTCAACTCACCGAGTCTCAAGAACAACTCGGCGAGTCCAGCTTGACTCAGTCCACCTGTCCACTCTGACTCCCCCCTGACTCACTGAGTCAACCCTCCCCAACTCGGCAAGACCACTCACTGTGCGGTTCGGGCAACATTCATACTACTCGCCGAGTCTGTTCTTCGGACTCGGCGAGTCCGTGCCATGCAACGACTCAAAGTTGCTCATAAGGTCAGATCCAGTCCATTAACCCATAGATCCAGTCCTTCCAAGTTCATTTAGCACGTAAAGTTACAATCTTGATGCACATACAACCTCTATATGACCATATATGATGTTTTTGACTCAAATACTACAACACAAGGTCATAAACTCCATTTCCATACATAAAGCTTGATGAGTGAGGCTCTCTGGACCTCTATGGATCCAGATCCAAAACCTCAACACAAGGAGGGAACCATTGGGCATCAAATCATCCCATAAATGTCCATAAGAAACCGTAAATCGCATAATACATCACCAAACAGAATATAAACCGAAATCATACCTCTAGATTGATGATCTAAGCTCCAAATCCACGAAATAGCAACCTCCTTTGCTCCCTCTTGCCTAGAATCTTCTCCTTCTTTGCTAAATGACACACACAAGGTCAAGAAATGCACCTTTCTCTCTCAAAACGTTCAAGCACTCAAGGGTTTCTCTCTAAGGGTTGGGTGAGCACAAATGACGGCCATAAGGCCCTTTAAATAGGTCTCAAACCCGAGAATTTAGGGTTTCATTACACAGCACAGACTCGCCGAGTCCATATCCTGGACTCGCCGAGTCCAGGCGCGATCCTTCGCCCAAACCCGCGTCCCTACTCGGCGAGTCTGAGCTCCCACTCGCCGAGCCCCCCCTCACAAATCAACAAAATAAATTACATGATACTTGATAAAAGTCCGGATGTTACAACTCTCCCCCACTAGAACTAGACTTCGCCCTCGAAGTCTCGCTCTAAAAACAGCTTCGGGTGCTACTCCTGCATCATACGCTCTGGCTCCCAGGTCATCTCTGATCCCCTCCGATGTTGCCACTAAACCAATACCAGAGGTACCTCCTTGTTTCTCAAAACCTTGATCTTCCGATCCCTAATGGCCACTGGTCTCTCAGCATAATTCAGGCTTGCATCTACCTGAATATCCTCTAATGGAACCACTGCCGACTCATCGGCTATACACTTCCTCAACTGCGATACATGAAAAGTGTTGTGAATCTGCCCCAACTCTGCTGGTAACTCCAACCGATAGGCTACCCGGCCTACCCTTGCAATCACACGAAATGGACCTATAAACCGGGGCCCCAATTTGCCCCTCTTCCTGAACCGGATCACTCCTTTCCAAGGAGAAACCTTCAGGAGAACGAAGTCGCCGACCTGAAATTCCAGCTCGGACCGACGTCTATCCGCATAACTCTTTTGTCGGCTCTGGGCGGTCAATAACCTTTGTCTGACCTGCTGTATCTGCTCTGTCATCTGGATCACGATCTCTGTACTGCCCATTACCCTCTGCCCAACCTCTCCCCAACAAATGGGAGTCCGACACCTCCTACCATACAACAGCTCAAAGGGCGGCATACCGATGCTCGAATGATGGCTGTTATTGTAGGAAAACTCTGCCAAGGGAAAATACGTATCCCAACTACCCCCAAAATCCAATACACATGCTCGAAGCATATCCTTAAGTGTCTGAATCGTCCGCTCACTCTGGCCGTCTGTCTGGGGTTGATATGCGGTACTAAAATGCAGCTTAGTACCCAACTCCTCATGAAATTTCTTCCAGAATCGGGAAGTGAAACATACATCGCGGTCTGAAACAATCGAGATCGGCACCCCTTGCCGAGATACAACTTCCCTCACATAAATCTCCGCCAACTTCTCCGCCGAAGAACTCTCACTAATGGCAAGAAAGTGAGTGCTCTTTATTAACCTATCCACCATCACCCAAATTGCATTGACTCCTCTGGCAGTCCTCGACAATTTGGTGATGAAATCCATAGTGATCTGTTCCCACTTCCACTCAGGAACCTCCAATGGCTGCAACTTGCCATGCGGTCTCTAGTGTTCGGCCTTTACCCTTCGACAGGTCAAACACCTCTCGACAAACCATGCGACATCCCTCTTCATACAAGGCCACCAATACTCTTTCCTCAAGTCCAAATACATCTTTGTAGCCCCGGGATGGATCGAAAATTTCGATCTATGAGCTTCCTCCATCAATGTAGTACGCGTACCGCCCACAAACGGTACCCAGATCCGGCCTTGATAAGTCATAAGCCCTCGACTATCCGATACAAACTCAGAAACCAACCCAACGACCCGTTCTCTCTTCTGTATCTCTGGATACACAGCCTCGGCCTGTGCCCCACGAATGGCGTCCAGAACTGGAGCTATCACGGTCAATCTCAAACATACATTTTGCAGTGGAGTACTCTCCGCCCTACGACTCAACGCGTCGGCTACCACATTAGCCTTGCCCGGGTGGTACAAGATCTCGCAATCATAATCCTTGACCACATCTAACCACCTCCTTTGCCGCATATTTAGGTTAGGCTGATCCATCAAGTACTTCAAGCTCTTATGGTCCGTGTATATCGTACAACGAACCCCATACAAGTAGTGCCGCCAAATCTTGAGGGCAAACACCACTGCCCCCAACTCCAAATCATGTGTGGGGTACCTCGTCTCATGAGGCTTCAACTGCCTCGATGCATATGCTATCACATGCCCCTTCTGCATCAGCACCGCTCCCAACCCTAAAATCGATGCATCACAGAATACCACAAAATCTTCCATCCCTTCCGGAAGAGCTAATACCGGAGCTTCACACAACCTTCGGCGAAGCGTCTCAAAGGAGGTCTGCTGCTCGGGACCCCATAAGAATGTAACACCCTTCCGGGTCAATCTGGTGAGTAGCACTGCAATCTTGGAGAAATCCTTGATGAACCTCCGATAGTACCCTGCCAACCCAAGGAAGCTCCTGATATCAGAAGGTGACTTTGGCACCTCCCACCTCATCACTGCGTCAACCTTGGCCGGATCGACCAATATCCCATTCTGATTAACGAGGTGCCCCAGAAACTGGACCTCCCACAACCAGAAATCGCACTTAGAAAACTTTGCATAAAGTTTCTCCGATCTCAAAACTCCAAGAACCTCCCTCAAATGCTCCTCGTGTTGCTCTCTAGATCTCGAATATACCAAAATATCATCAATGAACACAATCACCGACCGATCCAACATCGGCCTACATACCCTGTTCATGAGGTCCATGAACATGGACGGGGCATTGGTGAGCCCAAAAGGCATCACCACAAACTCATAATGCCCATAACGCGTCCTGAATGCTGTCTTCTGGACGTCCTCGTCCCGCACTCTCACCTGATGATAGCCCGACCTCAAATCGATCTTGGAGAACCAAGATGCTCCATGTAACTGATCGAATAAATCGTCGATCCTCGGCAACGGGTAACGGTTCTTGACCGTCAGCTTATTCAATTCTCGGTAATCAATACACATGCGATGCGAGCCGTCTTTCTTCTTCACAAACAGAATGGGTGCTCCCCACGGCGAGCTACTCGGCCGAATAAACCCCTTCCCCAGCAACTCCTGAAGCTGCGAGGATAACTCTTGCATCTATGGAGGCGCAAGGCGATAAGGCACCTTAGCGATAGGCGCGGCTCCCGGAACCAAATCGATACCGAACTCCACTTGCCTCACGGGAGGCACACCTGGTAACTCTTCGGGAAAAACATCTGGAAACTCACGCACCACCAGAACTTCATCCATTGAACTCGGTCTCTCGGAGATCACTCGCGTATCTATCACGTACGCCACGAAACCCTTACAGCCCTGCTGTAAACACTGCCTCGCCCTAGCGGCCGAACAAAAGGCTGATCCAGAACGTGTACCCTCGCCGTAAACCGAAAGAACTCCCCCACTAGGATTTCGTATGGTCACCAGCTGACGCTCGCAATCGATAACTGCGCCGAAATGGCTCAACTAGTCCATGCCCACTATAACACAGACATCACCCATCGCAATAGGAATCAGGTCGATCGGGAACTCAACCCCAAAAATCTATAACACGCATCCCCGGAAGACCTCCGTGGCACAAATCACTTTGTCGGCGGCTATGGAAACCCGCAGAGGCGAACTCAATGCCTCACGACTAACACTGATATGCTGACTAAAGGCCAAAGATACAAAAGACCGACTCGCACCCGAGTCAAATAACACTAAAGCAGGCACAAAGTTCACAAGGAAGGTACCTATGCATAGCATAATATAAGCATAATATCTCAACACCAAAATAAATATATAAAAGGAAACGTACCAGCCACAACATCGGGTGCCGCGCGGACCTCTTCCGCAGTCAGCTGAAAGGCTCTCCCTCGAGCTCTCGGTGCCTTGGCCTTCACGGGCCGACTCTCTGTAGCTCTGATGGCGGCGGGAGCAGATCCCTGAGACGCTCCACGCAGCAGCGGACACTCCGCCTTCCGGTGTTCGGTCTGGTTGCAGTGGAAGCACACTGCAAACCCCATGGGTAAGTCCTTGGCCATATGCCCCTCCTTGCCATATTTGTAGCAAGACCCTGCTCGACAGACTCCATCGTGACCCTTGCCGCACTTCCCACAAGTGCGGCCCTTCTGGCTCCCGGGTTTGGGATCAGCGGGCTTGGCCCGCTTGGCTGCCGGCTGAAACTGTGCCGGCCGCCGATCCCTCCCTAGAGACTCCGCCTCCTCCCTGGCCTGAGTCTCAAGCTCAATCTCCCTCTTCCAGGCATTTGCCTGAAGCTCAGCAAATGTCCGATACGAGGAGTTCGCAGCGAACTCCCGAATATCCCGTCTCAGAATGCTCAGGTAACGGCTCATACGTACCTGCTCGGTGGACACGTGCTCAGGGCAGAACATCGCCCTCTCATGAAACATCCTCGTGATCGCTGTAACTGACTCGGTACCCTGCTTGAGGAGTCAGAAACTCCTGTGCCAGACGCTCCCTCTCCACCTGAGGAACGTACTCATCTCAGAACATGGTAGTGAACCTCTCCCAGGTCACTGCCGAAAGCTCAGTAGGCGTGAAGTGCGCCGTCACAAACTTCCACCAGTCCTTCGCTCCCAAGCGAAGCTGGTTCAGCGCGAACCGAACCTTCAAATGCTCAGGGGACGAGAAAGTGAAGAAGCACCCCTCCATGTCAGATATCCACCTCATAGCTGCCACCGGATCCTGTGTACCATCAAACTCTGGTGGTTTGGTGTTGCTGAACTCCCTAAACAGTGACGCATCACCTCCCTGGGGCCTCGCCGCAGCGATCGCTGCGGTAGCCGCTGCAACAGCAGCCTCAGAAAGAGCGGCATAGCGCTCGTCAAATGTCTCAATCAACGCGGTCTTACTAGACCTGAACATCTCTGGTATCTCAGCTCTGATGACCGCAGCCACCTCCTCATGAATGATCTGTCGAATCTCCTCATCACTAGCTCCGGCATCCTCCGGCATGTGACGTGTCCTCACCATGATCAACCTCTAAAATACAACATGCGATAAATTAGAATTCACTCGAACACTCTTACATTCGACAATCCACCCCTCCTTAATTCTTGGTATCCCAAGATTCTTATTTGGACTGTGTACCGCACCGGTACTTTCAGTAGTACGGGCCCAATACTACTGTCCGCACCGTCTCAGTACACACCCCAAATCTTCCTCTTCGGATCCCAATCCCCAAGTACTCTATTATGCGTAAATCACTTCCTAACAGATCTCTCACAAACCCCTAGCTGCCACCTACTCACTCTCAGCATCTCATAGCAGCTCACCCCTCCCTAGGCTAAGGCATCACAAATCAGGCCACTCTAGTCCTATTAGCAATACCTAGCCTACTCTAGCATGCAAACACATCATATTAATATTAATTATCACATAATATAAAGGTATTTTGGGAATTCACCGTTCGGGCGCTGACTGATCGTACACACGTTTCTTCCTGGAATTTGTTTCCTTTTCAAGAAAATCTTTTACTCTTAGAAAATTTTGGTTTTATTTTGAAAATACCTTTCCAATTCCTCAGTTTGAGTTCAAATACCCCCGAAGGTGTACCCGAATCCCTCAAACCAAGGCTCTGATACCAATTTCTAACACCGTAAATTTCAAAACAAATTTTTTTCAATTTTTTTTTTATAAAACATAATTCCATCAATATTCATCAACAACCATTTTAATTATCCAAATAAGTCAATACAAAATCCCAAGATCATAATGTCAAAACTCCGAGCGTGTGTGTGTACGGATCAAGCCGGCGCCTTCCCGCGATCGTCACTAGTACCTGAAACAATAACATCAAACACTGTAAGCACAAGGCTTAGTGAGTTCCCCAAAATACCACATATAACACATATTAGCCACTCGAGGCTATAACTCTATGGGTCCGTGCACCCAAACTCTGTGAACCCTTAGGTTCTAGCTTTGATAAACATGCACCACATAAATCACATTGAAATAATGCAGTACAACATGTAACATACATAGCATACAAATACTCTATCACATAACTCTGGTTACCTACTCAAGGTAAAGTATAGTGAGAAGACTCACCTCGCGTGTCTCGGTAAGTCGTAAATCTGAAATCGCTAATCACTCGATCTGCCGAGCTATAGTCCTCCTATAGCACAATACATCTCTAATTAACACTTTCCCAACTAAGGTTGACCACACTATAACAAGTCAACTTAGGTCAACGCTGGTCAACAGTCAATGGTCAACTTTGACCGGACTCGGCGAGTGCGCTATGGTGACTCGGCGAGTCTGAGCGTATACACCAATTTCCCTGGAATCCTCCCTTGACACGTCGAGCATTCTCCTAACTCGACGAGTTCCAACTGGCATGAGTTGTGGGGCCACCACGACTCAACTCGCCGAGTCTCAAGAACAACTCGGCGAGTCCAGCTTGACTCAGTCCACCTGTCCAATCTGACTCCCCCCTGACTCACTGAGTCAACCCTCCCCAACTCAGCAAGACCACTCACTGCGCGGTCGGGCAACATTCATACTACTCGCCGAGTCTGTTCTTCGGACTCGGCGAGTCCGTGCCATGCAACGACTCAAACTTGCTCATAAGGTCAGATCCAGTCCATTAACCCATAGATCCAGTCCTTCCAAGTTCATTTAGCACGTAAAGTTACAATCTTGATGCACATACAACCTCTATATGACCATATATGATGTTTTTGACTCAAATACTACAACACAAGGTCATAAACTCCATTGCCATACATAAAGCTTGATGGGTGAGGCTCTCTGGACCTCTATGGATCCAGATCCAAAACCTCAACACAAGGTGGGAACCATTGGGCATCAAATCATCCCATAAATGTCCATAAGAAACCCTAAATCGCATAATACATCACCAAACAGAATATAAACCGAAATCATACCTCTAGATTGATGATCTAAGCTCCAAATCCACGAAATAGCAACCTCCTTTGCTCCCTCTTGCCTAGAATCTTCTCCTTCTTTGCTAAATGACACACACAAGGTCAAGAAATGCTCCTTTCTCTCTCAAAACGTTCAAGCACTCAAGGGTTTCTCTCTAAGGGTTGGGTGAGCACAAATGACGGCCATAAGGCCCTTTAAATAGGTCTCAAACCCGAGAATTTAGGGTTTCATTACACAGCGCAGACTCGCCGAGTCCATATCCTGAACTCGCCGAGTCCAGGCGCGATCCTTCGCCCAAACCCGCGTCCCTACTCGGCGAGTCTGAGCTCCCACTCGCCGAGTCCCCCCTCACAAATCAACAAAATAAATTACATGATACCTGATAAAAGTCCGGATGTTACAGCTGGTGATTGATTCCATTTTATTCTGGTATGTCATTACCATTATTTCGATAATGACTAGTAATATGGTTCTTGGTCCGACCCTAGTGGTCATATTTAAATTTGAGTTCGACTACGAGGAGTATGTTACGTGGTCTAGAGGACCAAGTTAGATGTAACATTTGACTTAAGTCAGAAGGTTGAAGTTAATGCGATTGATAGTGTCGCGCTCGTTGTTAAAAGAAGTTTGCAGGTAGAAATGCTACATGCTAAAATGTGATTATATCTGTCACACCCCGAAAACCGAAGGCGGAAACGTCTCCGGGGTGGACTACCAAGTTGAGTATCAAATCCAATGTACATAGTAAGCAAAGTAAACAACCATTACATTACATATCAAAGTTTACATTTGTTCAAAAGTAAAGTTGTACATTCGTAATACATAGTATATATGAACAAAAGTAGAGACGAGTCTTCTGTACGCTCCGTCTTCTCCAAAAGATTTGCTAGGTACCTGTCTAATGTGAACCTGAGAATACAAGCAGTTTGAAAATCAACATAAAGCTGGTGAGTTCATAAGATGTTTGTTTTGTGAAAATGTACGAGTTTCCTTTTGTTTATCGAAAAGTTGTTATCCAAGAAAATCCCATATTTTCTTAAGAGAGAAGGTTAATTGATTATTAGGTTACACGATTCTGGTTATGTTTAACTATGAACCCAGGAAAGTCCCATACTTTCCTAATTGTACATTACTAGTTGTGAAATATGTAATGTTATTCGGTTTGCTACTCTTTCTAGTTATGTAAGTGTTACCCAGGAAATCCCCATGCTTTCCTGCATGTTGGTTTCTAATGTGAAAGATGTTAAAGATGTAAAAGATATACAAGTGATTAGGTAATGTTTTGTTTTCTCCAGGAAAACCCCATGTTTTCCTGACTGTGTGTGTGTGTCCTTACTGGTTACGGATGTTCAGTATTCTTATTCTTAAACATATTCGCGTACTTATTCGTCCTAGTATTCGTATCCGTTAATGTATTCTTTTCTCTATTTCTACTTTTATTACTAATCGTATTCATATTCGTATTCGTATTCGCAGTCGTATTCGTATTCGCAGTCGCATTCCTATTCCTAATCCTACTCCTAATACTATTCGCAGTCGTATTCGTATTCGTATTCATATTCGCAGTCGTATTCGTATTCGTAGTCGTATTCCTATCCCTAATCCTACTCCTAATACTATTCGCAGTCGTATTCGTATTCGTATTCGTATTCGTATTCGCAGTCGTATTCGCATTCGTATTCGCATTCGTATTCGTGCTGTTCCTAATTATTATTTCGTTATCCATTCTGTTCCTAGTTATAGATGTGTTATCCGTTCTGTTTCTAGTTATTGATTCTTTATTCGTTCTATTCCTAGTTATAGCTTCGTATTCGTTTTCGTTTTCGTAATTAGTTATCATTGTAAATTAGTAAGTTATTCGCAGATTATGAAACATAGTTTAGATTAGAACATTTCATCGAGATATCTATGATTCGTTTGAAAGCTAAATTCGTAATTCGAACTATTTGATAAACACAGTTATTGATATTAGAACATTCAGAATGAAAATGATTATACTGAAAACAATGAGTTTGAGTACAAGATTTCCTTTTACTTTTGCTTGTATTCCCCCCTGAAAACAGTGAAAACAGTTGAAAAAGGGTAGGGGTATGAACTCACCGGACGAGAAACGTGGCGAATTCGGATGCTAAGTGTTGGTCCGGGACTTGTAAACACGCGAGGTTCCTAATTATGATGTAAAGATACCCATTTGTATCTAATTATGACTTAGATTGATTGTTGGATAGGGACAATTGCTTCAAATCACGAAAACACTCCGATACAAGTGTTTGGAGGGACCCGGGTGGCGTTTAAGGACATGTAATGATGCGAGGTACTTGGGACTTGAGTTTACTCCCCATGAATAAACTTATACAAGAGTTTTTGGTCCAAAACACCCATTCCCCATGAGTTTACGGCCGTAAACTCATGGGGGGTGGTTTATGGTGCAAATTTAGGTCATAAATGGGTATGGACACTTGGAAATGCTTGGATTAATTTTTCTTAAGGCTTGGATTGAATTAAAAACATCATTTACAATACATAGGGGAGTTTATAGCCTAGGCATGGGGTCTTTGGCCGTAAACTCTCAAATCTCCAAGATTTAGTGTTTTTAAGGTGTTAAAATCAATCACATGTGATTCTAAAAATTCCCACAAGCCTAGAAATGAGTTTAAGGCATCATTTGACACCTTATTATGAGTTTACGGCCATGAGACATGTTCTATGGCCGTAAACTCTAAAATGTGGGGTTTTGTTGTTTGTGAAGCCTTAAAACTATTTTTGGTTGGTCCTTTGATTTATTCCAAGGCTTTTGGTGGTGTTGGATGGCTTTCAAACACCCTAGATTTGGATTTGCACCATGTTTCATGGAGTTTACGGCCCAAGCACAAGCCTTGGCCGTAAACTCATGTTAGTCCCCCAAAAATTGTGTTTCAAGTGTCCAAATGCAAAGATCTATGTTCTATAATTCATAACTAAGGCATATGAGTGATTTGGAAGGGTTTAAGGGCATGAAAACCCTAGATATATGAGTTTACGGCCCAAGAATGATCCTTGGCCGTAAACTCCTTCAAATGACTAAAAATCCAAGTTTAAAATGTTATAAGTCCAGTTCATAAAGCCATCTAGCCATATCTAAGGTCCAATTGTGCTTAGGAAGGGTTTTTGAGCTCCAAAACCCATGATATATGAGTTTACGGCCTAGGATGGTTCCATGGCCGTAAACTCATGATTATGGTCATATTTCATGCTTTGAACTCGAATTTGAAGGCTAGGAATGTTATATAGCAAGCTAAAGAAAGTACCTTAAAGAGTTGGAGCTTAAAATTGATGATTTGGACCTTTAAACTTGGATTTAGGAGATTGGTTAGAGAGAGAGAGTAGAGAGAGAGGGAAAAAGCTTCAAATGAAAGGTTTAACACGTTTATATAGTTCCCAAAACTTGGACGCGGTGGAATTCTACCCGATACCGGCATTAAACGGGGCTTTAGGTCGCACCCGATTAAGTTACCGTCACCCGGCGGGAATGTTTCTATCTTTTTGAAATAAATACTCTTGGGTTAATTTCATGAGTTCCTAAGGGATTTGAACACTCATTAAATTATAATAACATAATTTATTTAAATAAATTAACCCGAAGCAAGAACGAAACGAATCGATTGACGGCGAAGTCTCACGGGTAGAACAAGTTTTTTTTTTGACAATGGAAAACTTCGAGTTGTTACATTATCCCCCTGTTAGAGGGAATTTCGTCCCGAAATTCAAAGATTTGGACTCAAATTGCAAGTTGGAAAGGGAATCGAGGACGAGTTTACTGCTTCGGATCTTCACGCTTCCACGTGGAATCGAGTCTTCACTAGACGTTCCAGTGAACCCTCACTATTGGGAAGCGTCTAGGTTTCGTTGGGTAGATATTTCTAAAAGACCGAGACGTGACGTACCATAGGAATGTTTCTAAGTTTCGAGGTTAACCGAAGTTTGTAGGTTACGGAATCAATCCTAATGAGGATTTCGAAAAGTTCTACGTTTATGGAGAAATTCGAATGAATAGATAACAATTTATCTTTCTAGGTTAGAGTTGAAAAAGAACTGCAAGTAAAATGATCGTCGAAAAAGGAATATACCTGGGGCAACTGTGGGATCGGTGGATGTATCACCTTGTCCTATAGCTAGGACTCTTCCAGAGTTTCCAGCTGTTGTTGCATCGGGGCAGTTTTTCTTATAATGCCCGACCTTTCCGCAACCATAACAGACATGATTAATGCCCGCTCCGGGAGCTTGATTTGTTGGTGTTCTACAATTACGTGCAAGGTGACCCTCTTGGCCACAATTTTTGCAAAGTTTTATATGATAGGGACCGGGGATATAGTGGTGGTAACTGCACTGGTTACACCACAGGAGAACACCGGCATATCCGGTAACAGGTGCTCGAGCTGAGGAACCGATGATGGGTACAACAGCAGGGTTAGTGGCAGCGTGGACTGTCACCATTTGTTGTCTCTTCGAGTACTCCTGGGAAGGCTGATACCTATCCCCTGCCTCCCAGTACTTTCTTTTCTCACCACTTCTTTCTGTCGGCTCAGGAGTGGTGGCTGCTTCCTCTACGTCCTCACTATGGTCAATCAAGATTTGCGCTAGGCATTTGGCGCTGTCGTATGTATCCGGCCTCGCAGCTAAGACGTTCCCTTTGGTTGGCTGGGTTAATCCCCAGATAAACCTCTCAATCTTTTTACTTTCAGGGGTAACCATCCCTGGACAAAGAAGTGCTAAGTCATCAAATTTGGACGTGTAGGCAGCGATATCGGAACCTTTCATCTTCAGATTCCAAAGTTCATGCTCCAACTTCTGGATTTCACCCCGAGGGCAATACTCAGCGTGTAGAAGTTCCTTCATAACTTCCCAACCCATAGCATTGGCTACAGGTAAAGTTAGAGATTTGACTCGGCTGTTCCAGCAAGTAAGGGCTTTGTTGGTGAGAGTGCAAGCGGCAAACTTCACTTTGTCGGATTCTGAACAAGCACAGATCTCGAAGATGGATTCGATTCTTTCTAACCATCGAGTTAGAGCAATGACACCTCCTGTACCATCGAAGAATGTAGGTTTCGCACGCATAAAGTCTTTATAGGAACACTCCTTTCGGTGTCCCTAGCTATTTTCCTGGTTTTGATGTTGGGGACCACCTCCCGAACTATCGGGGTTCGTTTGCGACATGGCTGCTGAAAATGCTGCAGTTAAAACTAACTGAAGGGTTGCCAGGTCGATTTGAAGAGAAGGTGGTGTTTGAGGAGGGTTGTTGTTGTTCTGCGAGCTGGGTCTCTTTCTTGGAGGCATCTTGATCTAATAAGATCAGGAAGAGAGGATGACAAGCCCTCTAAGTTGAATCAAGAGATATGATACAAAGGATATCTCTTTATGGCATACATAGAATTTTATTAAGCGATAAAGCAGGAAGGATTTATCAAACAGATAAATTATCGCTAAAGAAATGATTAAGGAGCAACGCTGGGATGAGAAATTCTATAACAGATTTAGCTCGAGAAATACTCCCATAGTATTTCATGATTCGCTGCAGCGACGGCTCATTGTTTGGGTATTGGGTAAGTCTTAGGCATGCTGCGCACCACATTCACTCCCAAACACATGTTGGCCGTGTCTTGCATGAATATAGTTGGCCATGCTATATTGATACTAGACACGACTACATAACTGCCCAGGTTTAACCGCAGTGTACAACACCCATTTACTTATGTTTTGTTCTACTTGTAGTTACGGATTTTTGACTATCGGGTATACTTGTATACTTTTGAAAATACTTATATTTGAGGTATACTTTTAGTTCAGAGCATTTAGGCCCTTTAGTGTTTATAGTTTTATACCATGTAAGGTTTGGTATAATCCATTCACTATAAACAAGGGCTCTGATACCAATCTGTCACACCCCAAAAACTGAAGGCGGAAACGTCTCCAGGGTGGACTACCAAGTTGAGTATCAAATCCAATGTACATAGTAAGCAAAGTAAACAACCATTACATTACATATCAAAGTTTACATTTGTTCAAAAGTAAAGTTGTACATTCGTAATACATAGTATATATGAACAAAAGTAGAGACGAGTCTTCTGTACGCTCCGTCTTCTCCAAAAGATTTGCTAGGTACCTGTCTAATGTGAACCTGAGAATACAAGCAATTTGAAAAACAGCATAAAGCTGGTGAGTTCATAAGATGTTTGTTTTGTGAAAATGTACGAGTTTCCTTTTGTTTATCGAAAAGTTGTTATCCAAGAAAATCCCATATTTTCTTAAGAGAGAAGGTTAATTGATTATTAGGTTACACGATTCTGGTTATGTTTAACTATGAACCCAGGAAAGTCCCATACTTTCCTAATTGTACATTACTAGTTGTGAAATATGTAATGTTATTCGGTTTGCTACTCTTTCTAGTTATGTAAGTGTTACCCAGGAAATCCCCATGCTTTCCTGCATGTTGGTTTCTAATGTGAAAGATGTTAAAGATGTAAAAGATATACAAGTGATTAGGTAATGTTTTGTTTTCTCCAGGAAAACCCCATGTTTTCCTGACTGTGTGTGTGTGTGTCCTTACTGGTTACGGATGTTTAGTATTCTTATTCTTAAACATATTCGTGTACTTATTCGTCCTAGTATTCGTATTCGTTACTGTATTCGTTTCTCTATTTCTACTCTTATTACTTTTCGTATTCGTATTCGTATTCGTATTCGCAGCCGTATTCGTATTCGTATTCGCAGTCGCATTCCTATTCCTAATCCTACTCCTAATACTATTCGCAGTCGTATTCGTATTCGTATTCATATACGCAGTCGTATTCGTATTCGTAGTCGTATTCCTATCCCTAATCCTACTCCTAATACTATTCGCAGTCGTATTCGTATTCGTATTCGTATTCGTATTCGTATTCGCAGTCGTATTCGCATTCGTATTCGCATTCGTATTCGTTCTGTTCCTAATTATTATTTCGTTATCCATTCTGTTCCTAGTTTTAGATGTGTTATCTGTTCTGTTTCTAGTTATTGATTCTTTATTCGTTCTATTCCTAGTTATAGCTTCGTATTCGTTTTCGTTTTCGTAATTAGTTATCATTGTAAATTAGTAAGTTATTCGTGGATTATGAAACATAGTTTAGATTAGAACATTTCATCGAGATATCTATGATTCGTTTGAAAGCTAAATTCGTAATTCGAACTATTTGATAAACACAGTTATTGATATTAGAACATTCAGAATGAAAACGATTATACTGAAAACAATGAGTTTGAGTACAAGATTTCCTTGTACTTTTGCTTGTATTCCCCCCTGAAAACAGTGAAAACAGTTGAAAAGGGGTAGGGGTATGAACTCACCGGACGAGAAACGTGGCGAATTCGGATGCTAAGTGTTGGTCCGGGACTTGTAAACACGCGAGGTTCCTAATTATGATGTAAAGATACACATTTGTATCTAATTAGGACTTAGATTGATTGTTGGATAGGGACAATTGCTTCAAGTCACGAAAACACTCCGATACAAGTGTTTGGAGGGACCCGGGTGGCGTTTAAGGACATGTAATGATGCGTGGTACTTGGGACTTGAGTTTACTCCCCATGAATAAACTTATACAAGAGTTTTTGGTCCAAAACACTCATTCTCCATGAGTTTACGGCCGTAAACTCATGGGGGGTGGTTTATGGTGCAAATTTAGATCATAAATGGGTATGGACACTTGGAAATGCTTGGATTAATTTTTCTTAAGGATTGGATTGAATTAAAAACATCATTTACAATACATAGGGGAGTTTACGGCCTAGGCATGGGGTCTTTGGCCGTAAACTCTCAAATCTCCAAGATTTAGTGTTTTTAAGGTGTTAAAATCAATCACATGTGATTCTAAAAATTCCCACAAGCCTAGAAATGAGTTTAAGGCATCATTTGACACCTTATTATGAGTTTAAGGCCATGAGACATGTTCTATGGCCGTAAACTCTAAAATGTGGGGTTTTGTTGTTTGTGAAGCCTTAAAACTATTTTTGGTTGGTCCTTTGATTTATTCCAAGGCTTTTGGTGGTGTTGGATGGCTTTCAAACACCCTAGATTTGGATTTGCACCATGTTTCATGGAGTTTACGGCCCAAGCACAAGCCTTGGCCGTAAACTCATGTTAGTCCCACAAAAATTGTGGTTCAAGTGTCCAAATGCAAAGATCTATGTTCTATAATTCATAACTAAGGCATATGAGTGATTTGGAAGGGTTTAAGGGCATGAAAACCCTAGATATATGAGTTTACGGCCCAAGAATGATCCTTGGCCGTAAACTCCTTCAAATGACTAAAAATCCAAGTTTAAAATGTTATAAGTCCAGTTCATAAAGCTATCTAGCCATATCTAAGGTCCAATTGTGCTTAGGAAGGGTTTTTGAGCTCCAAAACCCATGATATATGAGTTTACGGCCTAGGATGGTTCCATGGCCGTAAACTCATGATTATGGTCATATTTCATGCTTTGAACTCGAATTTGAAGGCTAGGAATGTTATATAGCAAGCTAAAGAAAGTACCTCAAAGATTTGGAGCTTAAAATTGATGATTTGGACCTTTAAACTTGGATTTAGGAGAGTGGTTAGAGAGAGAGTAGAGAGAGAGGGAAAAAGCTTCAAATGAAAGGTTAACACGTTTATATAGTTCCCAAAACTTGGACGCGGTGGAATTCTACCCGATACCGGCATTAAACGGGGCTTTAGGTCGCACCCGATTAAGTTACCGTCACTCGGCGGGAATGTTTCTATCTTTTTGAAATAAATACTCTTGGGTTAATTTCATGAGTTCCTAAGGGATTTGAACACTCATTAAATTATAATAACATAATTTATTTAAATAAATTAACCCGAAGCAAGAAGGAAACGAATCGATTGACGGCGAAGTCTCACGGGTAGAACAAGTTTTTTTTTGACAATGGAAAACTTCGAGTTGTTACAATATCACATTAGAATATGAAGGAAGGTATATTCCATTCTGGAATTTAACTTCATTAAAGATCGAGTCTAAGCGTTGCATCGTGCGATGAGAGGTCAATAGAGCACGACCCATCGGTTTGTTACAATAGATAAATGAAAGTAATTATCCTGAGAAGAAGAAGGAGTCCACAATAAGGACTTATTTGGTAACTTGAAGGTTACGATTGAAAGTACAACATAGTACGATAAGCAGATGCAAGATTGGGCATCTTCTGCGATCAAGAAAGCCATAGAGTTAAATACTCTTTCGAGGAAACATAGAAGTTACGGTTATTACCTAGGATGAATAAATAACATGTGGAATCATTATGCAAGTCCTATTTCGTTGATGATTCCGGGACGTAATCATCCTAAGGGGGAGATAATTGTAACGCCCATAGATCAGGGCTAGTCAATTTAGAGACGATAAGTGACAAAAATGACTTTTTGATAGAAGATTATTTAGGATGAATAATCTTTACTAAGTTGTAGTATATGTTACAAGGATTCCGTACATATAAAGAACGCCGAAATCCGAGTTATAACGAAGAAGTTATGACCTATCGAAGTTTCGCGATAGAACCGACACGACACAGTGCGACGTAAATAGTGAATTTATGTTAGAGCGATATTTAGCCTTAGAGATCCAAACGAAAGTCGTATATTTTGTTAAACCATGAGAGTGCATAAAAAGAACGTCCAAATCTGACTTCGTATGAGGAAGTTATGATTTTTCTAAGTTTCGACTTAGCGGTATGCAGCCCGAATACTTGATTTGAGATCGAGCAGTTTTTCGCCGAAACAATCTAAATGAGAATCGAAGATCTCGTTGATTGTAGTGAAATGATGAAATGATAGGCGAAAACGGACGTCGGATAAAGAAGTTATGATTTTATAACGGAGTTTTTCTGTCCCGGCCTACTAAAAATAAATAATAAAAATAAATTCGAAATTAGCCGATGGAGTCTAAAGGAAAGTTGTAGAGCGTAGTCTCACCTACACGTGGATATAAAGAACGTCGAAAATGGAGTTGGTATCAGGGAGATATGAATTTTCAAAATTTATTAAATAATTAATATTTAAATTTAATTATTAAACCCGGTATTATCCGAAGGGGAGTCACCGGACTCATCCGAAGTTTGCCCAGCGTACTGGCGTACACCCAACGTACAGCGAAGCATGACACACCTAGCACTCGAGTTCTTCGGATGACGCATGCAGTGACGATTTCGGAGGCATACGCCCCGCGTACGGCTGTACGCCCAACGTACTGCGAGGCCTCAGCCTCCTATAAATAGGATGCGAGGTTTCCGGGCTTATTTGCTCATTTCTTCTCTTTTTTGTGCCGAAGCTCTGCGTGTAAACCCCCGAAGCTATCCCGATGCCCCAGATCTCATATCCAAGTTAAGAAGGAAGTTTTATGCTCCCGAGATCCTGAGAAGTGCGATTCCCGAGCCGAAGCTCTGCCTGCGAGAAGTTCGATTTTTGTGGAGATCTTCCAGATCTACCAAAGAATACTACTACTGCAAGTCGTAGTGCTATCCGATCATCTTCTAATCAAGTGAGTGTATAGTTACTTTCTTCTAACACATAAATATTAAGTATTTGCTAAGAAATACGTGATATGTGTTTATATATTGTTGTTTATATGTGTGAGTGTGTGGTTACTTTCTTCTAACACATAATTATAAATTATTTTATACGAAGTACGTGTTATGTGTATAATTTTGTTGTTATGTGTGTGAATGAATATTCACTTTCTTCTATCTCACATATCTGATTTATTCTCTATGAAATACGTGTTATGTGGATGTGCCTCATCTGTTGTGTGGAATAGGTATTGAATGATAACGCTATACAGGTTTTAAAATATGTATAAAAATATATATTTTTATCTCCAAATATGTTGGGTAGGACATGGGTAGATGAGATCCGTGAGTATGGATCAGATCTAGAGGTTAGTTTTAGATCCGTGAGTAGAGATCAGATTGTCACACCCCGCTAAAGTGGAAACGCAAGATATGACAGCGATAACGGCTTCATTGCAAAAGATAAAGATACCTCACCATAACAGTATCTAAAAGTTTACAACCCATAGCTTAAAAAGAAACAAAGTACAAGTTTTCCAAAATAACCTTGTTCATAATATAACTTCATAATAGCTTCAACACGATGTAACATGCTCTATGATGATGAATCTTTATATCCACTTACTAATTATTTCCTGAAAAAGCATGTAAAACGAGCGTCATCTATGAAAATATTTGGTGAGTTCACAAGTTTATAAAATCGAGCTTGAAATAAGGCTTTTCGTAAATACAAGTACATTACTTTAATGAGAAACAAAGTTGATTGCTATAATTGATAAACGAGTTCATTGCCATAATAAATAGCAAGTTTATTGCTATAATGAGTAACAAGTTTCGTTGCTAAAATAAGTATTCAAGTTTCATTGCTAAAATAAGTATACAAGTGTCGTTGCTAACATGGGAATACAAGTTTCGTATGTGCATAAAGAATAGTATGTGCATCAAGTTTCCATTCATGAGTTCACAACCCAAGCCTAATGACCGAATCGTGCCCTATTGACTACTATGTGTATCACAAACATAGTGTAGAAAATGGTAAAATGCACTCAAGCGAATCGTGCGAGTGAGGAGTTTTCTACCTCCTGATAGCGCTATCCATAATAACCATAGGCTCAAAAGAGTTAATGAGTTGTGTCTAGAGATTCCAGGGACTTAACCGCGATACAGTCCTCATGAATTAAAGTAACATACACATACATACGAAATATAGCAACCAAGTTTCATACAAGTCAAAATAAATACAACAAACATAAAAATAGTTTAGGACATGCTTTTCCACCCCAAAACATTTAAACCCCGAAAATAGGGGAGTGCGTGAATACTCACAATATGAAAAAATATAGCAACCAAGTTTATACGAGTCCAATAAATACAACGAACATAAAAAGTTTAGGACATGCTTTTCCACCCCAAAACATTTAAAAACCGAAAATAGGGGATTGGTGAATACTCACAATGTTTCGAGTAGATACAATTAGTGCCTCGGAATGCACCAACGTCTTACTACCGGGACCCTACAACATCAAACACACACTAGTGAGTTTCCATGTTGAAATCTAATGCTAATATACTAAACTCTACATATAGTGAAATGCCAATTTATGTTTTAGTATTGGATTTTATATTAATTGGTTACACTTTTTCTTAAATAATGAAATTCTACAAGTCATGCGATTAATTACAACTTTGGAATATTAATTTTCCAGATTTAGTAATATAAATTAAAGGTATTTCTACACATTTAAAAGTGTTTTATATTCCTAAAAATGTAAAATATTATCAAACAGTTTCCAAAAATTGTCAAACCTTGTATTTTAATTGTAAATACAATAGAGGTTTTCCAGAAAATTTTCCTTGAATTTTTAATATGGTTAACTATTTTTCAAATTTTTAAGTCTTCTTAACAACATAAATTCACGAAAAATAGCATTCAAAGGATAAAAATTCTCAAGCTTTTTATTTTACTGTTGCTACACAATACTAAGCTGGGAAAAATATAAAAGATATTTTTCAGTGGGTATTTCTATTTTTCCTTGTTTTATTCCTTTAAATAATCATTAATTGAAGAATAAATATTAAACAGTTAAAATAAATTACCAAAAATTTTTGTAACATCATTTACAGTGTAATTAATCTGGGAAAAATACCAAAAGTGGTTTTCATATTGTATAATCCGGTTTTGGGTATTTATGTGTATTTAGGTGTATTTAAGTGTATTTAACTTTAGAAAATAGGCGAAAAATAGTTTACAGTAGATAAAAATCATCAAAATTTTTATGTAACCTCCTAATGTAAAACCTGATGTTCTGGTAAATTTTCATGAATTTTGGATAATCAGAACTATTTTTCCTATTTTAAGGCCATTATAATTAGCAAAAATCGGGAAAAATAGTAAGTCATGATGAAAAATTCTGAAATTATTTTTCTGAGTTACCCACCATAGGTAAGGACTGCGAAAATTGTTAGATACAATTTTCACACTCTCTAATGTGTTTTTGTGATTTATTATACCCAAACAAAAAGAAAATCGGAAATCATACCAAACAACAACAAAAATTGAAGAAATTTAATGAGGGGTCATTATTCACCATAAGGGTCATCCATGAATTTATTCCGGATTTATAGACCTCTAGAAGTATTTTATGTGATTTATGCCCTTGGTTTCTTGCAATAATTTTAATAAATCAAAGAAATAATAAAAGCTCTTGGTATTTTACAGATTATCACATGCATGTGAGGGCTTTCAAAAGGAAAAATGTTCAGAATTTATTCAGAAGGGAAATAGGGGTATTGAACCCAAACAAGTTAAGAAATGTTGCACATTATAGTGCATGAGATGTAAATGTGGCTGAAGTTCATGAATTTGAGTAGCACATTCTGTGGGGTTTTAAGCCACGAAATTTCAGCAATCATTCACTGGATATGTTAAGTTTCTAAATTATTTTTCCCCAGATTTATGGTTGGTTTTAAGGCAATTGATCACGCAAAGAAAAAATGGTGATCACAGAAAAAGAGCTGTTTGCGCAACCATTTTGTAAAAATTGCAAAATATCCGATATTTAATATTTTACAGTGAGACTAGTTGGGTTTGAAAGTTAACTCGTGGAACTATCCAATACAAAAAGAATATCAGGATTTGGTTATGAAATGACCGAGTTATGGCCGTTCAAAGGTGAACACTGTAATCTGGCAGATTGCATGTTTGCTTTGAGTGCATTCTTAGGGCATTTTGACAAGAACAACATGCATACTTCTATTAAGGTCCGATTTCTAGCACATGCATGGAGTGAATGAGCATCCAAGATGTACTAGAAATGGTTTAAATGCTTTTGGTCATGCAAGAACACAAAAGAAATGGAGAAGAAGATGTAATACTTGGTTTTGAAGTCACATGAACACATGTGCATCTTTTTCACTCCTTGCATGGGTTTGATCTCGAATTTTCACCATCTCAAACACATACATTGTGTTATGGTGAGAATCTACAAACCACAAGGGAAAAGTAAGGATTTCTAGCCATGGAAGGGCATAGAATCCGAAGAGTAGAGAAAACCATGAAGAAGAGGAAGTAAAATCATGAAACTATGAGGGAGGATTGTGTTGTTTACCTTGGTTTTGATCTTGAGAGAAGCAAGAACACTTCAAGGCCTCCTTAATCTCGAAATTATGGCAGATAATGGAGGATTTTCTGATGTGTAGGAGTGGTCTTGGAAGTGGGAGAGTTTTCTTGGAGAAGGAGTGTGAGATGGAGTGTGTAGGTGGTTCAAATGAGGTGTAATGATGGGTTTTAAGGCATGGGGGAGAGGGAAAAGCCTAATGGACGAAAATTTAAGAGGGATATGGTATTTTTATTGGCATTTGATCAAATAATAATAGCCTCCCTTGAATTTTTATAAATCTAGATTTTAAATTTTATAAAACTCAAACATTTTCATAATCTCCTAAGCTTTTAATTATTGGGTTTTGTTGAGGTATTTACACTTGGTAATGACTTCCAAAAATTATATTTGTTGAACTAATTTATATAATGATAACCTATCATTTAATTTTTTTTTATAAAAGAATCAATTTATCATAATTCAACAATTTTAACAAGGATTCATAATATGTGCTTGTAAGAATTTGATATTCATGGATTTTACTTTTGGTTCACATTTCGAATCATGAAGTGCATGAATTTGCCATCAACTTTATAGTTGATTCATATTATGATCTAATTTTTGTTCATATTAGCTTGTGATACTTAACCTTGTTAAGCATCAATTTGTTCCAATATGGAATTTTTAGGGTTTTTGGAATATTGTTTGATATTCACCATCACATTGAAGCATAATTAGAATACATTAATTTATTTTTAGGGTTTTATACCCTTTTTCAATTGTAACAAAGTTTGAAGTTTCATTCTAATTATAGCATTGGCATTTCCTATTGTAGTTAAGCAACTTACTAGAATCGTAAGTGTCAAGTATATTAGTCCTAGATCTTAGTTGGTGACTAGTTTATGCAAGGTTTTGACTTAATTTATACTACTAGGCCATGGCATGTTGTGCATGAATGGTTTTTATAAAGATGCATGAGTCCGAGAATGACCTGAATTGACAGTTGTCACACAGATCAAGAGGTTAGTTTTAGATCCGTGAGTAGGGATCAAATTAAGAGGTTAGTTTTAGATCCGTGAGTATGGATCAGATCAAGAGGTTAGTTTTAGATCCGTGAGTAGGAATCAAATTAAGAGGTTAGTTTTAGATTCAGGAGTATGGATCAGGTAAAGATATAAAACTTGTTATTAGTCTGGGAGTATGGATTAAGACTAAGTTAATTGTCCCTAGTCTGGGAGTATGGATTGGGCACAGTTATTGATCCGGGAGTATGGATCAGATCAGGATTAAGGTATAGTTAATTGTCCCTAGTCCGGGAGTATGGATTAGGCACAGTTATTGATCCGGGAGTATGGATCAGATTAGGATTAAGGTATAGTTAATTATCCCTAGTCCGGGAGTATGGATTGGGCACAACTATTGATCCGAGAGTATGGATCAGATCAGGATTAAGGTATAGTTAATTATCCCTAGTCCGGGAGTGTGGATTAGGCACAGTTATTGATCCGGGAGTATGGATCAGATCATGATTAATGTATAGTAAATTGTCCCTAGTCCGGGAGTATGGATTGGGCACAGTTATTGATCCGAGAGTATGGATCAGATCAAGATTAAGGTATAGTTAATTGTCCCTATTCCAGGAGTATGGATTGGGTACAATTATTGATCTGGGAGTATGGATCAGATTAGGAGGTTAGTTTTAGATCCGTGAGTATGGATCAGGGGAAAAGGTTAGTTTTAGATCCGTGAGTATGGATCAGGTGAAAAGGTTAGTTTTAGATCCGTGAGTATGGATCGGGTGAAGATAATAGTTTTAGATCCGTGAGTAGGGATCAGGTAAAGAGGAAAATTTTAGATACGAGAGTTTAGATCGTGTCGTTGTGAGGATCGATGGGGGTGGGATAAGAGTTGCCTTTATATGGTGAAATTGTACAAGTTTGAATGTTCTATATTTATAAATATATGATATAACATTGTGGGATGATAACCCTTTATGCTTACCAGGCTCCCAAGCCTGACTCACTCAGTTTTCTTTGTATCACAGGTATTAATACGAAGACATATTTCACAGAGAGATTTAAAGGAGATATAAATCAATTGTGTAATTAAATGCAAGTTCTGTTTATGCTTATATGTCTGTATCGGAACATGACATCCCGAGGTTTTATTATTAAATGAAAATATATTCTCTTCGAGAAATGTTTTGATAAGTTATTATCATATCTTGTTTTGGGAACAAATTCCGCAACTGTTTTCTTTAAAAGAGTACTCTGATTTTAAAAACAAGCATAAACAAATCGGTCTTTTCTGGCCGTGAAATTGGGGATGTCACAGCTTCCATTGTTGAATAGATTTGAGCTTTGGAGGAGGAATATAGAGAAGGAAGCTTGTAGATCAAGAGGCTAGCATCAAGGAATTCGTGTAGATCCAGAATCTAATTCATCTTGGGCACATTCTGGAGGTAACAAGTCGTTTCTTTGAGCTCTTTCCTTCTAGATCTATTCTTGGATGATGATTTGGTGCTATTTAGCATGTTTGAGATCCATCTTGTGTTTTGAGACTAGATCTGGGGTTGCAACATCAGATCCAGACTTATCTTAGTCCATGGAGGCATAAAGTATCAACCTTTGTGCATGTAAAAGAGCATTCTTGTCTTGAACCTTCATTTTAGCTTGTGTTGAGCCTATATTGCCTTGCATGCACGTAAAGTTGGAAACTTTATGTGTGAAACTACCCCTAGGAGTCCAGATCTATGAGCTGGAAGTAGTGAGATGGTCTGAAATCATCTGAATATGGATGGCTTAAGTAGACTCAACGAGTCTGTTCTTGGACTCGACGAGTTGGGTCGCAAACCCTAACCCAGCTGGTTATGATGCAAAATAGTGAGTTGAGTGGTGACTCAGTGAGTTGGACAAGCTAGGACTCGGATTGAAGGACTCGACGAGTCATGGGGTGACTCGGCGAGTCCAGTCGTGAATTGTGGGGTTCTAAATTCATGAACTCAACGAGTAAGGTCAACTAGGAAGGTTGAATTTGACCAAGAGTTGACCAGTTTGACTTCAAAAGGATATTTTGGTAATTTGGGCTCTGATGTTTATGGTTTCAATGAAGTTTTAGGCGGTGGTGTTTGCGGCGGTGATCGGGAGTTTTTATCTCATCTCTTTAGTTCGACATTTGCAAGGTGAGTTATCCTCACTATACTCAAGGGTCTAAGGCACCAAGGCCGGCCCTTTGATTTGTATTTGAGATAGTTACGTTTATGACATGATAGATTAGTATCCTGGTAGATTGGATGTGGTTATGCTTAGTGATCTATAGTTAGGTCTAACTATCTGTATGCTGGAAGGAGATTACCTGTTATATGTGCACATGTTTGTTAGTATGCGGGCATTCCAACCCGATGGTTGAGGGCCTGGGGTATTCCATCCTGATAGATGATTGGACCCATAGTAGCTGTCTCTATAAATTGTTATATGGCTATCCGATAGGTGCACATGTTTGTTAGTATGTGGGCATTCCAACCCGATGGTTGTGGGCCAGGAGTATTCCATCCCGGTAGGATGATTGGACTCATAGTATGTGGGCATTCCAACCCGATGGTTGAGGGCCTGGGGTATTCCATCCTGATTGATGATTGGACCCATAGTAGTTATTGTATGTGTAGGAGTATGGGTATTCCAACCCGATGGTTGTAGGCCGAGAGTATTCCATCCCGAGGATGATTGGACTCGTAGTATATTGGCATTCCAACCCGATGGTTGAG
Organism: Lactuca saligna; assembly: GCF_052625555.1. Taxonomy (NCBI): domain Eukaryota; kingdom Viridiplantae; phylum Streptophyta; class Magnoliopsida; order Asterales; family Asteraceae; genus Lactuca; species Lactuca saligna. Next base: position 178,091,655 of record NC_136417.1, on the reverse strand, counting down.
GGCCAGGGGTATTCCAACCCGATGGTTGACTGAACCCATAGTATGTTGTTCATTGCTGAATGTATATGGTTGTATGTGTATGGGTATTTGGGGGTAACTTACTAAGATTTCGGGATTACAGTTTTCAGTTATTGTTTCAGGTACATCAGGAGATCGTGGCAAGGCAAATGCGCGATCGTACTGCTCCTCATTTTTATGATGTTGTTTCTGGGATACTCTGATAATATAATATTTGGGAACCTTTTTGTAATAACTAATGGAACATGGATTGTTTATGAAAAGTTTAAATTGGTTGGAAATTTTTTTTGGATGTTACAAGCCCTTATATTTGCAAACTTTTCGAAAAAACGGGTTGAAACTGTCACACTGCTGAAAGTCAGGGACTGAAAATGTAAATCTGCATCAATTTCTCTTTGATTTGTAACGGTTTTTTGGAAATGGACCAAAACTGCCAAGCTGTGAAAACAACATGGACCAAAAGTGTCAATTCACTGAAGTTGCAAGGACCAATAATGTAACTTAATATCTTCTTCCCTATTTAGACACAGATGAATGAATGCGACTAGAACGGACAACAACTCACGATTAAAATACGAATCCAGGAAATTACCAATCCCCGAATTAACCTTCGTTCCAAGCACAAAGTTTCATACCGATACCAAAGCGAATATGTGACAACCCGAAATTTCCATTCTGAACAAACCATATCAAGTCAATAGAAGTTAGAACAGTTACAGTGAATTTCCAGACTTTTGGGTATAAGTTTTAGAATTTCAGGGTTTAAACTTAAGGAGATATAAGGAGAGTGGATGCACTAGGGGTTTTGTGCAACTCTGTTATTCAAAAACTCTATGATATTAGATTTCAATTCTTGAATAAAATATTATCTGCCAAAAATCCCAGGATTATATATAGGATTCTGAACCATATTTATTCATTAGTTACATTTCCAACTATAGAAAAGCCGAATTTTCTCTCACGGATCTTCGGGTTTTCATCCCAAATCATGAGTACTTCTATCTAGTTGTATTATATAGCTTAGATAATGCCTAATAACATCTAAATCATAACAAAACAGCAAGATTTGAGAGTTTATCGCCCAAGAACACTTGGAGAGTAAACTCTTTTATAAAGGCCAAATGGTGCCTAGCCCCTTCCTTAAGCAATGAAACTAGTTTGGACTTGTACAATAATGAGTTTAAGGCTAGAAAACAACCTCAAAACACCAAGTAAATGGTGTTCACGGCCCAAGATCTTCTTGGACCGTGAACACTAAATTTAGGGCCAAAGAGTGCCCAATGTCCCTCCAAACTTTGGAACTAAACCTAGAGACTAACCATGGCTTGTTTAGACATCAAAAACATTAAGAATCAAGGGCTAAAAGTGAGTTCATGGCCAAGGATGTTCTTGGGCCGTGAACTCCATTTTAAGTTGCCAAAATGCCCTAAATGCCTTCATTAAGCCAAGAGACTTGCATAGCACATTACCTTGATGTGTGTAGGACCCAAAACAATCAAAATACTAACACCCATGAGTGTTTACGGCCGCAAACACATGACCAAATGGTCCATGTGCCGTAAACTCAAGTTAGGGGTGTTTTGATGCCACAAACACTTCCTAAGGCTTAGGCTTGAAGTTAGAATGCTTCCTTATGACCTTTAGGACCCTCATAAACATAAATGGCCATGAGTTTACGGTAGTAAACTCATTAGGTCCGTGAACTCCTCAAAAACTGCAAGGAAAGTGGTCTTTTTCATCCTAGGTTAGAGCTAATGTCCCTAAATCATTCCCTAGCCTTCAAACTTGCATTCCCACATGAGTATCCATGAGTTTATGGCCTTAAACTCCCTTGGGCCGTGAACTCATGGTAGTAAACTCATGTGAGTGCCTTTATACCTTCCTATGTTGAATCACATGTGATTCCAACACTTGGTCAAGGTGTTTCCTAGTCCCGGAAGGTGTTTCCATTCATATAGATGTAATAAACACTATATTCATGTCAATATGTGTCCTTATATGTCATTTAAGACTTATTGTGTCTCGGGACTTCATTCGTGGAACTTCTCATCCCTACACGTATACCCGTTAGAGCCACTCACAACAGGTGATTGCATACCCCTTAATCAATGTTTTAAATGATTTTAAATGCTTTAATGGGGGGGGGGGATACAAGTAGAAAACAGTAAGTTATTAAATCACTCATATGTATTTTATAACTGTGTTTTCATCCAACAGATTTCACATACTTCAAAATGTGATGCATGAAATGGTTTTCTATCTTAAAATACCTTGTTATCAAATGTATTAGTTTATGAAATGTTTATTAAAATGACATCAAGTCATTGTTAATTGTTGTTCAAAACTCTTAGATGTCTTACAAAACCATTTTTTTACCTTCTTGAACAAAACTATATCTATACACTTATGTTCTTATATATGTATTGATGTTATAGTTTTCATCCTTCATTCAGTTCCCACACTCTTGTGTAGCAAGGGTGTATAAACCTGCTTGGACAACCAATTACCTTCCAGTTAACTATTATAAGGATAGTTAGAAGATACAAAACATTATTCCTATCACAAGGAATTACATCAGAGTCAGTTCATTCATGAGTCTATAATATACATTACATGTTACATGAATACACTTACATGAGTACACTTACATGGATACACTTACATGAGTACCTTACTTGAATACATTACCTGAGTACCTTTACCTTGATACATTTACCTGTATACACTTACATGAATACTTGTATCTTGATTCACTAGGATGATTTATTAGTACCTTCTGTGTGAATTGTCCTGCCTATCCCAGTTCAATGGGATATCTAGACAGGACTAACCATTCCGAATCCCAGTTGTTAGCACCAGTGGTTGATGAACATCTACGGATGCCTACGGTTATTACTTATACTAGGAATACCTTTACGGGACTAACCATTCCTTGGGACTACTGTTCGCTACAGAGGTTGATGAACATCTACGGATGCAGACAATTAATACTTATACTAGGAGTACCTTTACGGGACTAACCCTTCCTCCCACCTGCTGTAGCTACAGAGGAAAATTGAACAATCTACGGATGTTCAAAGGTTATACATGTCGCTATTTGCGATGTCGTGTTAATCCTAGTACAAAAGGATAACACTTACATAGTTATATTTTTCCTATTACCTTATTTTGTGATACATTTGTTGGATAAGGTGTCTAAGTCCATAACTTATTTGGTATATACTTGACCCGACCGGCATGGTCCATTTGGGTTGCATCTCATCCAAACTATTATGGATAATTTTATGAGAGTTATACACATATGTTTATTAATATATTATGAGTTATAATATATTAATATGAAGTTACGTTATTTAATTAGTTTTAGTCTTAAATTAATTATGGATTAATTTAGAGATTAAAAGGAATACTAATTAAATTATGGGCTATTTGTTTTATATAGTGTGGGCTAATACTCATTTGTTAATGGGCTAGGCTTATGTGGAAGTCCATGGATGATCCATGGAGCTTTTAACCCATGGATCCTTGGAAAAGGAAAAGACATGGGTTATTAGGGTTTCACCCTAACCATGCATACTATATAAGCATGCTTATGGAGCATGAAATGAAGCCTAAGAGAAAACTAGTGATCTAGTGTGTGTGTGCATGTGTGTGGCCGAAAATACAAGAGTGTGTATACTCTCTCAAAGTTTTCCAAGAGTTTGTGGTGTTTGTGATTCCATTTGAGGCATTCACACTATTGGTGCTTGGCCCTCAAACTCCTTAGAACCAAACTCACCAAAAGGTATGTAATCTCTTCTAACTCTTTTATGTTGAAATGTTCCCCATGCCATGTTAGATAGGTTATAATCCTTGGAAAATTATTATTTTGCATGTATTTAGAAAAACATAGATCCAAGGTTTATTAGGGTTGCATGCACACTTAGGAAGTGTTAGATTGCTCAAAACCCAACAGTGGTATCAGAGCCTGGTTTTGCTTGTTTGATACTTGATGCAAAATAGTGAAAAAAGTCGAAATCGTTGCTGTCTGCATGGTGGACTCGCCGAGTCCATTGGGGGGACTCGACGAGTCCAAGGCAAACTTCAACCTACTCGACGAGTCAGTTCGTGCACTCGACGAGTAGGATCGAAAGAATACAGAATCTCGACTTTTGCTGCTGGAAATGGACTAGAAACATTACCCTAAACTGTTTTGGTGTTATAAAACTTATTTTAGTTGGTGTAATGGTTGTTCTAATCCATTTACAATAGCATATATCAAAATCCCATGATTTTATGTGTTCATATAATTCTTGAATTTTTGATGATCATGTTCATGTTCTTATGAATTTAGAAAATGATAGGAATTATTTGCTGAATTGTTTAGAATTAATTCTTGATCATTTATGTGTTTTAATGGAGTCCATAATTTGTCCTCAAGTTATGGATTACCAAAGGTCACTTTCATTTAACACACACTTAAAACACATAAGTTACATGAAAATGAAGAGTCTTCATTTTTATGAACCTTTAATTCATAAGTTATGAAATGAAGAGTTTTGCAAAGTTACAAAACTTGCCCTCAAGTTTTGGAATTTGTAAAGTTTCACACACTTTAATAAACTTTAATTCCAAACCTTAGAGTTTTAATAGTTAAAATTCAACCCTTATACTATTTATAACATTAATGGTTAATTATTATATATATGTATAAGAATAAGTCGTTTTACCGTTAGTAGGCCTCATTCACGAAGCCGGTCTATAAGGTGGGTATAAGGTTGTTGCCTATAAAATGGCGACTTAATGGGTGTATACTCTCACCCACCGCTTGCTTGATCGGTGGAGGGTTGTTAGCCGAACGGGTAGAACAATGACTTTAAATCCTCATTAAAAGTATAATGAATATTATAAAATAACTAAACTCTTTTAATTCCCAATCTTAGTTATTTTAGGAAAAATGTGAACATGGTGCTAGTCCATGGAATTCACACTTTGTACCTTACCAAGTCGTTGGTGGAGCGTGTGTGGTTAACCGGCACACTAACTAGGACTAGTAAGGATCACGAAGGGTGACTTAATGTTTGTCATAGATCAATGGAGCGTGTGTGGTTAACCGGCACATTGATTAGGTGATAATATTAAGAGTACCAAGTGAATTAGCATGGTTATTCACACCTTGTTTTGTGATCCTCGGCATCCCAGTCACAAAACTTGAAGGGCACAATCGAGATTGAAACATGCCATTGAAAAGTTCAATGAATCTCAAAAGAATCTAGGAATTTCAAATCCAATTAAACCTAATAAATCATTTCGTTTTCATGGTGGAAATTGGTGAATCGTCATTCACCTACCTTTCAAATATATTATTACTTAGATTACGGCATCCCTCTTCTAAGTGTAATATATTGTGATTGGATCCTAGCCTTAATATTACATTTGGGTGTCTTATTAAGGATCCTAAATATCTAATCTAAGCTTACTTTCTTCTTTCAGATGTCTTCCAACACTAATGCTTCAGGCTCTAACCCAACTGGTTCTTTCTCTCTCATGAATCTTTGTGGGAGGGTCATCTTTGATGGTTCCAACTTCATGGATTAGGAACATCAGGATGGTTACTCGTTACGAGGACAAGGAATATGTCCTCGATAAGGAGCTAAAAGAACTTGATGAGTCTACTGCTACTCCTGAGGAGATCGCTGAATTCAGGACTCATGAGAGAGATGCTACTAAGGTGGCATGTATCATGATGGCCACGATGACAGCCGAGCTCCAAAAGTCGTATGAAGATTTCTACCCTTTTGAGATGCACCAAGACCTGATGGTACCATCAGAGTGCTCGTCAGGAGCGGTATGAAATAATCTCCTCCATAATAACTACCCGCATGAAGGACGGTGAATCCGTCACGGGCCACATGCAAAAGATGCAAAGGTATGTGGACCGTTTGCTGAAGCTGAATGTTAACATCCCCGAGGAGTTGGCAATTGACATCATTTTGCACTCCTTGCCTTCTTGTTATGATCATTTTCGAATGACATATCATATGAACAAGGAGGAAGTTACCCTCAGCAAGCTTCAAGGACTCTTGAAGACCGCTGAAACCGGTCTTAAGGGTAAAGCGGTTGTTACCTCTACTACTCCTACTCCAACTTCTACCCCTGTTTTAGCTATTGGGCAAGGCAAAGGGAAAAAGAGGAAGCACCCTTCGAAGGGTACCAAGGGAAAGTCTCTTGAAGGCTCCTCATCAAAGACTAAGAACGGTTCTGTCACTCCTTCTACCATTCCAAAGGATGCTGAATGCTTTTATTTCCATGAAAAGGCACACTGGAAGCGAAACTGCCCTAAGTACTTGCAGGATCTAAAGGATGGGAAAGTGAAACCCACCTATGCAGGGCCTAAGAAGAAGTGAGGATGTGGAGCACGGGAAGATAAACTTAATCATGGGGAATAGGAAGGCTTCACCTGTTTCCAAGATTGGGGTTTATACTTTGTTGCTTAATAATGGGTTAAAATTAGATTTGAATAAATGTGTTTACTCGTCTGAAATGATGAGGAATATTATTTCTTTTCATGCTTTTTACAAACAAGGTTTTACCTTTTCGTTTGATAATGAATGTGGTGGTATTAATGCTTTCTTTAATAATGTGTTTTATTTTAAAGCATTACCTTGTGATGGCGTGTATGAAACTGTGTCGATTGTAGACAACTTAGGAAATAATGTGTTCTATATTGATTCTTCTACTAGCCTAGATAAAGCATCATTGTGGCATTGTCGTCTTGGACATGTAAACAAGAAACGCATAGGACAACTCCAAAAGAGTGGAGTCTTGGAATCATTTGACCTTAAATCAGATGATAGTTGTGAATCTTGTCTACTTGGAAAAATGACAAAATCACCCTTCACTGGAACTTGTGAGAGGGGTGAGGGTTTGTTGGAACTAATACATACTGATGTATGTGGGCCATTCAAAACCACCACAAGGGATGCTAATCGGTATTATGTGACTTTTATTGATGACTTTAGTAGATATGGGTATGTCTACTTAATCAAACACAAGTCCGATACCTTTGAAAGGTTTAAGGAATTCAAGCAGGAAGTAGTAAATCAATTGGGCAGGAACATTAAGATGCTTCGATCCGATCGAGGTGGTGAGTATCTTAGTACCGAGTTCCTTGACTATCTTAAGGAGTGTGGGATTGTCTCACAATTGACTCCTCCCAGGACACCACAGCTGAATGGTGTAGCTGAGAGGCGTAATCGTACCTTGTTGGACATGGTTCGCTCTATGATGAGTCGAGTTTCGTTACCAATCTCTTTTTGGGGGTATGCCTTAGAGACTGCCGCCCATATCCTTAATCTAGTCCCTACAAAGAAGGTTACCAAAACACCTCATGAGATGTGGACTGGGAAGGTTCCCAATTTGGACCACATCAAAATTTGGGGTTGCGAAGCCTTCGTGAGGCGTGAAACTCATGATAAGCTTGAACCCCGAAGTGAAAGGTGTATTTTCATCGGCTACCCACAGAAATCCTTCGGTTACCTTTTCTACAGACCCAGTGAGAATGTGGTCTTTGTAGCACGAAGAGGGATCTTTCGCGAGAAATAATTTATAAGCCAAGGAGACAGTGGGAGGCAAATTGATCTTGAAGAAATTCAAGAATCAATTGACGAAGGAACCTCAGACACTGGCAATCAACCTGAGGAGGAAACTCCTGTTGATCCAGCTGACGAGTCTGTACCTCCGAGACGTTCCACACGGGTTAGGAACACACCTTCGTTTTATTATGGTTTTCATATTACTACGGAAGGTGATACGTTTATTAGTGATAGTACACTAGTAAATTTGGATGAACCTAGCAGTGTTAAGGAAGCCATGGCAGGCCTGGAGTCTGCTAAATGGAAGGAGGCTATGGACAGCGAGATACTGTCCATGTATGACAATCAAGTTTGGAACTTGGTTGACAATGTACCGGGCCGTAAAACAGTCGGGTGCAAATGGATCTTCAAGAAGAAGACAAACATGGAAGGAAAAGTGCATACTTATAAGGCTCGACTGGTTGCGAAGGGTTTTACTCAAACTCAAGGTGTTGATTATGATGAAACCTTCTCGCCGGTAGCAAAGATTAAGTCTATTAGGGTTATGTTAGCCATTGCAGCATTTCATGATTATGAAATATGGCAAATGGATGTCAAAACCGCTTTCCTTAATGGAAAGTTGGCTGAGGATGTGTACATGAATCAGCCAGAGGGTTTTGTCAATGCAGAGTACCCTAATAGAGTATGCAAGCTTGAGAAATCCATTTATGGATTAAAACAAGCATCTCGTAGCTGGAATCTTTGTTTTGATGAGAAGGTAAAAGAGTTTGGCTTCTTGAGAAGCGAAGATGAGTCTTGCGTGTATGTCAGAGCTAGTGGGAGTATAGTTAACTTCTTGGTACTGTATGTGGATGACATACTACTCATAGGAAATGACATCCCAACCTTGCAGGAGGTTAAGTCCTGGCTTGGGAAGTGCTTTGCTATGAAGGACCTAGGGGAGGCTACCTATATCCTAGGGATAAGGATATTAAGAGAAAGGAGTAGAAGACTAATTGGACTTAGTCAGAGTATCTACTTGGATAAGGTGTTGAAAAGGTTCAACATGGAGAATTCCAAGAAAGGAGATTTACCGATCCAAAGCAATACCAAACTGAGTAAGACTCAGAGTCCGAGTACAGAGGCAGAGATAGCTGAGATGAGCCAATTACCATATGCTTCCGCAGTTGGCTCGATCATGTATGCTATGACTTGTACCCGTCCTGATGTGGCATTTGCTTTGAGCATGGTCAGCAGGTATCAGGGGAACCCTGGCAAGGCTCATTGGACCGCGGTAAAGAACATTCTCAAGTACCTGCGGAGGACTAAGGATTGGATCCTTACCCTTGGTGGCAGTGATGACTTGAGAATATTAGGGTATAGTGATGCTGGTTTTCAGACTGATAGGGATAATTTCCGCTCTCAGTCGGGCTGGATCTTTACCTTGAATGGAGGGGCAATTTCTTGGAGGAGTTCCAAACAGGAGACGGTGGCTGATTCGACTTGTGAATCAGAGTATATAGCAGCGAGTGAAGCAGCGAAAGAGGCGATATGGCTAAAGAACTTCATCGGAGACCTTGGAGTTGTACCAGCTATTAAGGAACCTATAGAGATTTTCTGTGACAACAATGGTGCGGTTATCTTAGCCAAGGAACCAAGAGATCATGGCAGATCCCGACACATTGACAGAAAATATCACTTCATAAGACACAAGATTGAAGAAGGACTCCTTGTGACAAGGAGGATATCGTCGGATGAGAATCCTGCAGATCCCCTTACGAAGGGACTGACGAGGGTTAAGCATTTTCAGCATGCGAGACGCATCGGGCTGAGGGACGATATTAGTTTTTCAGATTAGATAGTTTTCTTGAAACTTGTAAAATGTAATCGACGTTTGATGATGAATAAAATTTGTGATTTATTTATGAGTAAAGTGTTACTATCATTGTCAATTATTTACTATTGTTTCAGTTTTGCATGTTTTGACTTCCAGAATAATTAATTTATTCAAACCTCCACAATCGATCATACGTCGGAAGTAGGTATGAATCAAGATTGTCATGAATTGGGTTTGTAGATGACTTAAAGGTGTTTAGACATGGCAATGGTTGCTGCAACATTCATGAGTACTCATAAGTTATGAGTATTGGTATAAACCCACGCTCACTTGTATCACTTCATGGAATTTATCTCGAGTGATCGTGAGACGATAACATCATATAAATCTTTAAACCTAGAGATATGAGTTGTTACCTATGAGTTGGTTGTGCATTGATTGCACGTAAACGCATCAGTAACTTGATGTTATAAAACGTGCCTTTGTGTACAATTCAATAAGTAGTAGAACAAGCATATCAGTCGAAGTTTATCTGTTCCTTCTAGAAATAGAAGCGATATCTGGGCCCCTCGATGATTTTGTGGTGACCCATGTACCAGGCCTGGTCAGAACTAAACCGATGTGTTCAGTGAAGTTCTTCGTCAAACAAATCGGAAAATCGAGAAACAACTGCTAGACAATAAGCAAGACATAGTTCCATGTGTTTTTCCGGCTGATATCATGAGAACAGAGGATTATGTGATCACTTATCTAAAATGGCGCTTCATAGTTCGACAGAGTCTTCATTGTTCGAGGGAGTTTTCGAGAGCTACGATTGTTGGTTGGTTCCTGAAGTTATAGGCAAATATAGTTATTAGACTTATCCAAGTGGGAGTCTGTTGGATAAGGTGTCTAAGTCCATAACTTATTTGGTATATACTTGACCCGACCGGCATGGTCCATTTGGGTTGCATCTCATCCAAACTATTATGGATAATTTTATGAGAGTTATACACATATGTTTATTAATATATTATGAGTTATAATATATTAATATGAAGTTACGTTATTTAATTAGTTTTAGTCTTAAATTAATTATGGATTAATTTAGAGATTAAAAGGAATACTAATTAAATTATGGGCTATTTGTTTTATATAGTGTGGGCTAATACTCATTTGTTAATGGGCTAGGCTTATGTGGAAGTCCATGGATGATCCATGGAGCTTTTAACCCATGGATCCTTGGAAAAGGAAAAGACATGGGTTATTAGGGTTTCACCCTAACCATGCATACTATATAAGCATGCTTATGGAGCATGAAATGAAGCCTAAGAGAAAACTAGTGATCTAGTGTGTGTGTGCATGTGTGTGGCCGAAAATACAAGAGTGTGTATACTCTCTCAAAGTTTTCCAAGAGTTTGTGGTGTTTGTGATTCCATTTGAGGCATTCACACTATTGGTGCTTGGCCCTCAAACTCCTTAGAACCAAACTCACCAAAAGGTATGTAATCTCTTCTAACTCTTTTATGTTGAAATGTTCCCCATGCCATGTTAGATAGGTTATAATCCTTGGAAAATTATTATTTTGCATGTATTTAGACAAACATAGATCCAAGGTTTATTAGGGTTGCATGCACACTTAGGAAGTGTTAGATTGCTCAAAACCCAACAACATTCACATAAACGATGAGTTAGACTAGGTACTGTTAGTAATAGTCAAAAAGAAGGAAAAACCATCTTTGTTATAGCAAAACACACGAGTCTTGGTAGAAGACTACTTACAAAACACACGAGTCGTGGTTGAAGACTACTTATATAACACACGAGTCTTGGTAGAAGGCTACCTACATAATATTTAAGTCTTGATAGAACGCTACTCATTATACTAATAGAAATCATAGGGATTTGCTAGAGTATTCAATCATTTTCGACTGTTTTCAAACAATCCACACTTATACAGTCTTTTTTCCAAAGGTTTCCAAGTCATTACCTTACAGTTTTTACAAATCAAAGACACATTAATACTTATGAATTCACCATCTTTAGGCTGATACTCACTTTCAAAATAAATTGTATTCTCAGGTCACCAGTAGACAGATACGATGGCCAGGTTTTGAGAAGACGGAGCACAGACAAGACTTGTCTTTTATTTTGGTTGTATATTTTGGTGTCTTATTACATTTAAAGAACACACATGTATTAAAACTTTACTTTTAATGAAATGGATGATGTTGCTGCTTGTTTACTACTTTACATTGTTGTGATACTGTACATGACGTCCTCCACCCGGAATGTTTTCGCCGTTCTTGGTTTTGGGGTGTGACAGGTTGGTATCAGAGCACTGTTTATAGTGAATTAATTATATCAACCCATAAAAGATATACTAACTATAAATACATTGGGATTAAAACACTCTGTCTAAGAGTCTATACTTTTAAATAATAAAATATTTAACAAAGTATACGTGCCTGCATTCATACTAAAATCTGTGTCACAATGGCAAGAATAAAAGTATTACGGTTGTTGAATATCACAAGTAAGCCTGGGGATGTATGGTCAGTCTTGGGAGTAGCTGTAACATTCGGATTTTACCAGGTATCTTGTAAATTTATTTTTGTTGTATTGTGAGGGGGACTCGGCGAGTTGGAGCTCAGACTCGCCGAGTAGGGACGCGGATTTGGACAATGGAGCGCGCCTGGACTCGACGAGTCTGCGCTGTGTAATGAAACCCTAAATTTCCGGATTTGAGGCCTATTTAAAGGGCCTTATGGCCGTCATTTGTGCTCACCCAACCCTCAGTGAGAGACCCTTGTGTTCTTGAGTGATTTGTGAAGAGAAAGGAGCATTTCTTGACCTTGTATGTGCTATTTAGCAAGAAGAAGGAGACTCTAGGCAAGAGGAAGCAAAGAAGGTTGCTATTTCGTGGATTTGGAGCTTAGATCATCAATCTAGAGGTATGATCTCGGACTATTTTCTGTTTGGTGAAGCATTATGCGATTTAGGGCTTATGATGGTCATTTATGCGATGATTTGATGCCCATTGGTTCCCTCCTTGAGTTGAGGTTATGGATCTGGACCCATAGAGGTCCAGAGAGCCTCACTCATCAAGCTTTATGTATGACAATGGAGTCCATGACCTTGTGTTGTAGTAAATGAGTCAAAAACATCATATATGGTCATATAGAGGTTGTATGTGCATCAAGATTGTAACTTTACGTGCTAAATGAGCTTGGAGGGACTGGATCTATGGATTGATGGACTGGATCTGACCTTAAGAGCAAGATTGAGTCAGTGCATGGCACAGACTCGCCGAGTCCGAAGAACAGACTCGGCGAGTAGCATGAACGTTGCCCGACCACACAGTGAGTGGTCTTACCGAGTTGGGGAGGGTGGACTCAGTGAGTCAAGAGGGAGTCAGAATGGACAGGTGGACTGAGTCAAACTGGACTCGCCGAGTTGTTCTTGAGACTCGGCGAGTTGAGTCGTGGTGGCCCCACAACTCATGCCAGGTGGAACTCGTCGAGTTGAGCGAATGATCGGTGTGTCAGGGGAGGATTCCATGGAAATTGGGGTATACGCTCAGACTCGCCGAGTCGCTATAGCGCTCTCGCCGAGTCCGGTCAAAGTTGACCGTTGACCGTTGACCAGCGTTGACCTAGATTGACTTGTTATAGTGTGGTCAACCATAGTTGGGAAAGTGTTAATTAGAGATGTATTGTGCTATAGGGGGACTACAGCTCGGCAGATTGAGTGATTAGCGATTTCAGGTTTACGATTTACCGAGACACACGAGGTGAGTCTTCTCACTATACTTTACCTTGAGTAGGTAACCAGAGTCATGTGATAGAGTATTTGTATGCTATGTATGTTATATGTTGTACTGCATGATTTCTATGTGATTTATGTGGTGCATGTTTATCAGAGCTAGAACCTGAGGGTTCACAGAGTTTGGGTGCACGGACCTACAGAGTTATAGCCTAGAGTTGCTAATATGTGTTATATGTGGTATTTTGGGGAACTCACTAAGCCTTGTGCTTACAGTGTTGATGTTATTGTTTCAGGTACTAGTGACGACCGCGGGAAGGCGCCGACTTGATCTGTATACACACACGTTCGGAGCTTGATATTATGATCTTGGGATTTTGTACTGTCTTGTTGGATAATTAAAATGGTTGTTTTATGAATATCGATGGAATTATGTTTTATAAAAATTGAAAAATTTGTTTTGAAATTTTCGGTGTTACAAATTGGTATCAGAGCCTTGGTTTGAGGGATTCGGGTACACCTTCGGGGGTATTTGAACTCAAACTGAGGAATTGAAGAGATATTTTCAAAATAAAACCAAAATTTTCTAAGAGTAAAAGATTTTCCAGGAAGAAACGTGTGTACGATCAGCCAGCGCCCGAACGGTGAATTCCCAAAATACCTTTATATTACGTGATAATTATTATTAATGTGATGTGTTTGCATGCTAGAGTAGGCTAGGTATTGCTGATAGGACTAGAATGGCCTGTTTTGTGATGCCTTAGCCTAAGGAAGGGTGAGCTGCTATGAGATGCTGAGAGTAATTAGTTAGTAGCTAGGGCTTTGTGTGAGACCTGTTACAAAGTGATTTAAGTATAATAGAGTACTTGGGGATTGGGATCCGAATAGGAAGATTTGGGGTGTGTACCGAGACGATGCGGACAGTAGTATTGGGCCCGTACTACTGAAAGCACCGGTGCGGTACACAGTCCAAATAAGAATCTTGGGATACCAAGAATCAAGGAGGGGTGGATTGTCGAATGTAAGAGTGTTCGAGTGAATTCTAATTATCGCATGTTGTATTTCAGAGGTTGATCATGGTGAGGACACGTCATATGCCAGAGGATGCCGAAGCTAGTGATGAGGAGATTCGACAGATCATTCATGAGGAGGTGGCTGCGGTCACTAGAGCTGAGATACCAGAGATGTTCGGGTCTATTAAGACCGCGTTGATTGAGACATTTGACGAGCGCTATGCCGCTCTTTCTGAGGCTGCGGTTGCAGCGTCTACCGCGGCGATTGCTGCGGCAAGGCCCCAGGGAGGTGATGCGTCGTTGTTTAGGGAGTTCAGCAACACCAAGCCACCAGAGTTTGATGGTACGCAGGATCCGGTGGCAGCTATGAGGTGGATATCTGATATGGAGGGATGCTTCTTCACTTGCTCGTCCCCTGAGCATTTGAAGGTTCGGTTCGCGCTGAACCAGTTTCGCTTGGGAGCGAAGGACTGGTGGAAGTTTGTGACGGCGCACTTCACACCGACTGAGCTTTAGGCAGTGACCTGGGAGAGGTTCACTACCATGTTCCGAGATGAGTACGTTCCTCAGGTGGAGAGGGAGCGTCTGGCATAGGAGTTCCTGACCCTCAAGCAGGGTACCGAGTCAGTTACAGCGATTACGAGGATGTTTCATGAGAGGGCGATGTTCTGCCCTGAGCACGTGTCTACCGAGCAGGCACGTATGAGCCGTTACCTGAGCATTCTGAGACGGGATATTCGGGAGTTCGCTGCGAACTCCTCGTATCGAACATTTGCTGAGCTTCAGGAAAATGCTTGGAAGAGGGAGATTGCGCTTGAGACTCAGGCCAGGGAGGAGGCGGAGTCTCTGGGGAGGGATCGGCGGCCGGCACAGTCCCAGCCGGCAGCCAAGCGGGCCAAGCCCGCTGATCCCAGACCCGGGAGCCAGAAGGGCCGCACTTGTGGGAAGTGCGGCAAGGGTCACGATGGAGTCTGTCGAGCAGGGTCTTGCTACAAATGTGGCAAGGAGGGGCATTTGGCCAAGGACTGCCCCAAGGGGTTTGCAGTGTGCTTCCACTGCAACCAGACCGGACACCGGAAGGCAGAGTGTCCGCTGCTGCGCGGAGCATCTCAGGGGTCTGCTCCCGCCGCCATCAGAGCTACAGAGAGTCGGCCCGTGAAGGCCGAGGCATCGAGGGCTCGAGGGAGAGCCTTTCACCTGACTGCGGAAGAGGTCCGCGCTGCACCCGACGTTGTGGCTGGTACGTTTCCTTTTTATTATTTATTTATGGTATTGAGATATTATGCTTATATTATGCTATGCATAGGTACCTTCCTTGTGAACTCTGTACCTGCTTTAGTGTTATTTGACTCGGGTGCGAGTCGATCTTTTGTATCTTTGTCATTTAGTCAGCATATCAGTGTTAGTCGTGGGGCACCGAGTCGGCCCCTGCGGGTTTCCATAGCCGCCGACAGAGTGATTTGTGCCACAGAGGTCCTCCGGGGATGTGTATTGGAGATTTTTGGGGTTGAGTTCCCGATCGACCTGATTCCTATTGCGATGGGTGATGTCTGTGTTATAGTGGGCATGGACTGGTTGAGCCGTTTCGGCGCAGTTATCGATTGCGAGCGTCAGCTGGTGACTATATGAGATCCTAGTGGGGGAGTTCTTTCGGTTTATGGCGAGGGTACACGTTCTGGATCAGCCTTTTGTTCGGCTGCTAGGGCGAGGCAGTGTTTACAGCAGGGCTGTAAATGTTTTGTGGCATATGTGATGGATACGCGGGTGATCTCTGAGAGACCGAGTTCAGTGGATGAAGTTCCGGTGGTGCGTGAGTTTCCAGATGTCTTTCCCAAAGAGTTACTAGGTGTGCCTCCCGTGAGGCAAGTGGAGTTCGGTATCGATTTGGTTCCAGGAGCCGCGCCTATCGCTAAGGTGCCGTATCGCCTTGCGCCTCCAGAGATGCAAGAGTTATCCTTGCAACTTCAGGAGTTGCTGGGGAAGGGGTTTATTCGGCCGAGTAGCTCACCGTGGGGAGCACCCATCCTGTTTGTGAAGAAGAAAGATGGCTCGCATCGCATGTGTATTGATTATCGGGAATTGAATAAGCTGACGGTCAAGAACCGTTACCCGTTGCCGAGGATCGACGATTTATTCGATTAGTTACAGGGAGCATCTTGGTTCTCCAAGATTGATTTGAGGTCGGGCTATCATCAGGTGAGAGTGCGGGACGAGGACGTCCAGAAGACAGCATTCAGGACGCGTTATGGGCATTATGAGTTTGTGGTGATGCCTTTTGGGCTCACCAATGCCCCGGCTGTGTTCATGGACCTCATGAACAGGGTATGTCGGCCGATGTTGGATCGGTCGGTGATTGTGTTCATTGATGATATTCTGGTATATTCAAGATCTAGAGAGCAGCACGAGGAGCATTTAAGGGAGGTTCTTGGAGTTTTGAGATCGGAGAAACTTTATGCAAAGTTTTCCAAGTGCGATTTCTGGTTGCGGGAGGTCCAGTTTCTGGGACATCTCGTTAACCAGAAAGGGATATTGGTCGATCCGGCCAAGGTTGATGCAGTGATGAGGTGGGAGGTACCAAGGTCACCTTCTGAGATCCGGAGTTTCCTTGGGTTGGCAGGGTATTATCGGAGGTTTATTAAGGATTTCTCCAAGATTGCGGTTCCACTCACCAGATTGACCCGGAAGGGTGTTACATTTTTATGGGGTCCCGAGCAGCAGACCTCCTTTGAGACGCTTCGCCAGAGGTTGTGTGAAGCTCCGGTATTAGCTCTTCCGGAAGGGATGGAAGGTTTTGTGGTATTCTGTGATGCATCGATTTTAGGACTGGGGGCGGTACTGATGCAGAAGGGGCATGTGATAACATATGCATCGAGGCAGTTGAAGCCTCACGAGACGAGGTATCCCACACATGATTTGGAGTTGGGGGCAGTGGTATTTGCCCTCAAGATTTGGCGGCACTACTTGTATGGGGTTTGTTGTACGATTTACACGGACCATAAGAGCTTGAAGTACTTGATGGACCAGCCTAACCTAAATATGCGGCAAAGAAGGTGGTTAGATGTGGTCAAGGATTATGATTGCGAGATCTTGTACCACCCGGGCAAGGCTAATGTGGTAGCCGACGCATTGAGTCGCAGGGCGGAGAGTACTCCACTGCGAAATGTATGTTTGAGATTGACCGTGATAGCTCCAGTTCTGGACGCCATTCGTGGGGCACAGGTCCGGCTGTGCGTCCGGAGATGCAGAAGAGAGAGCGGGTCGTTGGGTTGGTTTCTGAGTTTATATCGGATAGTCGAGGCCTTATGACTTATCAGGGCCGGATCTGGGTACCGTTTGTGGGCGGTACGCGTACTACATTGATGGAGGAGGCTCATAGATCGAAATTTTCGATCCATCCCGGGGCTACAAAGATGTATTTGGACTTAAGGAAGGAGTATTGGTGGCCTTGTATGAAGAGGGATGTCGCATTGTTTGTCGAGAGGTGTTTGACCTGTCGAAGGGTAAAAGCCGAACACCAGAGACCGCATGGCAAGTTGCAGCCATTGGAGGTTCCCGAGTGGAAGTGGGAACAGATCACTATGGATTTCATCACCAAATTGCCGAGGACTGCCAGAGGAGTCGATGCAATTTGGGTGATTGTGGATAGGTTGACAAAGAGCGCTCACTTTCTTGCCATCAGTGAGAGTTCTTCGACGGAGAAGTTGGCGGAGATTTATGTGAGGGAGGTTGTATCTCGGCATGGGGTGCCGATCTCGATTGTTTCAGACCGCGATGTGCGTTTCACTTCCCGCTTCTGGAAGAAATTTCATGAGGAGTTGGGTACTAAGCTGCATTTTAGTACCGCATACCACCCCCAGACCGACGGCCAGAGTGAGCGGACGATCCAGACACTTGAGGACATGCTTCGAGCATGTGTATTGGACTTTGGGGGTAGTTGGGGCACGTATTTGCCCTTGGCGGAGTTTTCCTACAATAACAGCCATCATTCGAGCATCGGTATGCCGCCCTTTGAGCTGTTGTATGGTAGGAGGTGTCGGACTCCCATTTGTTGGGGAGAGGTTGGGCAAAGGGTAATGGGCAGTACAGAGATCGTGAATCAGACGACAGAGCAGATACAGCTGGTCATACAGAGGTTATTGACCGCTCAGAGCCGACAAAAGAGTTATGCGGATAGACGCCGGTCCGAGCAGGAATTTCAGGTCGGCGACTTCGTTCTCCTGAAGGTTTCTCCTTGGAAAGGAGTGATCCGGTTCAGGAAGAGGGGCAAATTGGGGCCCCGGTTTATAGGTCCATTTCGTGTGGTTGCAAGGGTAGGCCGGGTAGCCTATCGGCTGGAGTTACCAGCAGAGTTGGGGCAGATTCACAACACTTTTCATGTATCGCAGCTGAGGAAATGTATAGCCGATGAGTCGGCAGTGGTTCCATTAGAGGATATTCAGGTAGATGCAAGCCTGAATTATGCTGAGAGACCAGTGGCCATTAGGGATCGGAAGATCAAGATTTTGAGGAACAAGGAGGTACCACTGGTATTGGTTCAGTGGCAGCATCGGAAGGGATCAGAAATGACCTGGGAGCCGGAGGGTATGATGCGGGAACAGCATCCGGAGCTGTTTTAGAGCGAGACTTCGAGGGCGAAGTCTAGTTCTAGTGGGGGAGAGTTGTAACATCCGGATTTTACCAGGTATCTTGTAAATTTATTTTTGTTGTATTGTGAGGGGGACTCAGCGAGTTGGAGCTCAGACTCGCCGAGTAGGGACGCGGATTTGGACAATGGAGCGCGCCTGGACTCGGCGAGTCCAGGATATGGACTCGGCGAGTCTGCACTGTGTAATGAAACCCTAAATTTCCGGGTTTGAGGCCTATTTAAAGGGCCTTATGGCCGTCATTTGTGCTCACCCAACCCTCAGTGAGAGACCCTTGTGTTCTTGAGCGATTTGTGAAGAGAAAGGAGCATTTCTTGACCTTGTATGTGCTATTTAGCAAGAAGAAGGAGACTCTAGGCAAGAGGAAGCAAAGGAGGTTGCTATTTCGTGGATTTGGAGCTTAGATCATCAATCTAGAGGTATGATCTCGGACTATTTTCTGTTTGGTGAAGCATTATGCGATTTAGGGCTTATGATGGTCATTTATGGGATGATTTGATGCCCATTGGTTCCCTCCTTGAGTTGAGGTTATGGATCTGGACCCATAGAGGTCCAGAGAGCCTCACTCATCAAGCTTTATGTATGACAATGGAGTCCATGACCTTGTGTTGTAGTAAATGAGTCAAAAACATCATATATGGTCATATAGAGGTTGTATGTGCATCAAGATTGTAACTTTACGTGCTAAATGAGCTTGGAGGGACTGGATCTATGGATTGATGGACTGGATCTGACCTTAAGAGCAAGATTGAGTCAGTGCATGGCACGGAATCGCCGAGTCCGAAGAACAGACTCGGCGAGTAGCATGAACGTTGCCCGACCACACAGTGAGTGGTCTTACCGAGTTGGGGAGGGTGGACTCAGTGAGTCAAGAGGGAGTCAGAATGGACAGGTGGACTGAGTCAAACTGGACTCTCCGAGTTGTTCTTGAGACTCGGCGAGTTGAGTCGTCGTGGCCCCACAACTCATGCCAGGTGGAACTCGTCGAGTTGAGCGAATGCTCGGCGTGTCAGGGGAGGATTCCAGGGAAATTGGGGTATACGCTCAGACTCGCCGAGTCGCTATAGCGCACTCGCCGAGTCCGGTCAAAGTTGACCGTTGACCGTTGACCAGCGTTGACCTAGATTGACTTGTTATAGTGTGGTCAACCATAGTTGGGAAAGTGTTAATTAGAGATGTATTGTGCTATAGGGGGACTACAGCTCGGCAGATCGAGTGATTAGCGATTTCAGGTTTACGATTTACCGAGACACACGAGGTGAGTCTTCTCACTATACTTTACCTTGAGTAGGTAACCAGAGTTATGTGATAGAGTATTTGTATGCTATGTATGTTATATGTTGTACTGCATGATTTCTATGTGATTTATGTGGTGCATGTTTATCAGAGCTAGAACCTGAGGGTTCACAGAGTTTGGGTGCACGGACCCACAGAGTTATAGCCTAGAGTGGCTAATATGTGTTATATGTGGTATTTTGGGGAACTCACTAAGCCTTGTGCTTACAGTGTTGATGTTATTGTTTCAGGTACTAGTGACGACCGCGGGAAGGCGCCGGCTTGATCCGTATACACACACGTTCGGAGCTTGATATTATGATCTTGGGATTTTGTACTGTCTTGTTGGATAATTAAAATGGTTGTTTTATGAATATCGATGGAATTATGTTTTATAAAAATTGAAAAATTTGTTTTGAAATTTTCGGTGTTACAGTAGCATAGCCTGATCAACTCTGCTGGTCCGAGGAGTGATTAGCATATGCCCAAGAATGGTTGTGATATGGCAACAAGTAAAAAAAAAACTTACCAACATTACCACAAAGAGAACATTAGAACAGAACCTAAGTTTAAAATACCATAGGGGTGTTTTGTGTTACCATAATTACTTACTTGAGAACTAAAATGGGATCTTCATTACTAAGTTGATAGTTGCTAAGTGGATACACGAAAGTTATATGTAACTAGGATGTCATAGACTTAGAATCGGCGAAATTTTTGCTTTACCCCTATTCCTTGTGAATCTGGAGTTGAGGTCACTTATTCGAAGGCCTATCCTGTGTTGATTACATATAACTGGTATGCACTTTACAAATAGCGATATAACTAATGAATATTTCTAATAATTATCTAGATAGTTCGTCTAATAATTATTTCCTTACCCAAATTCTCTTGTAGATAACTGTTGGATAAGGTGTCTAAGTCCATAACTTATTTGGTATATACTTGACCCGACCGGCATGGTCCATTTGGGTTGCATCTCATCCAAACTATTATGGATAATTTTATGAGAGTTATACACATATGTTTATTAATATATTATGAGTTATAATATATTAATATGAAGTTACGTTATTTAATTAGTTTTAGTCTTAAATTAATTATGAATTAATTTAGAGATTAAAAGGAATACTAATTAAATTATGGGCTATTTGTTTTATATAGTGTGGGCTAATACTCATTTGTTAATGGGCTAGGCTTATGTGGAAGTCCATGGATGATCCATGGAGCTTTTAACCTATGGATCCTTGGAAAAGGAAAAGACATGGGTTATTAGGGTTTCACCCTAACCATGCACACTATATAAGCATGCTTATGGAGCATGAAATGTAGCCTAAGGGAAAGCTAGTGATCTAGTGTATGTGTGCATGTGTGTGGCCGAATTATACAAGGTGTATATACTCTCTCAAAGTTTTCCAAGAGTTTGTGGTGTTTGTGATTCCATTTGAGGCATTCACACTATTGGTGCTTGGCCCTCAAACTCCTAAGAACCCAACACACCAAAAGGTATGTAATCTCTTCTAACTCTTTTTATGTTGAAATGTTCCCCATGCCATGTTAGATAGACAAACATAGATCCAAGGTTTATTAGGGTTGCATGCACACTTAGGAAGTGTTAGATTGCTCAAAACCCAACAGTGGTATCAGAGCCTAGGCTTGCTTGTTTGATACTTGATGCAAAATAGTGAAAAAAGTCGAAATCGTTGCTGTCTGCATGGTCGACTCGCCGAGTCGATTGAGGGGACTCGCCGAGTCCAAGGCAAACTTCAACCTACTCGACGAGTCCGTTCGTGCACTCGGCGAGTAGGATCGAAAGAATGCAGAATCTTGACTTTTGCTGCTGGAAATGGACTAGAAACATTACCCTAAACTGTTTTGGTGTTATAAAACTTATTTTAGTTGGTGTAATGGTTGTTCTAATCCATTTACAATAGCATATATCAAAAATCCATGATTTTATGTGTTCATATAATTCTTGA
The DNA here is from genome assembly GCF_052625555.1 of Lactuca saligna. NCBI lineage: Eukaryota > Viridiplantae > Streptophyta > Magnoliopsida > Asterales > Asteraceae > Lactuca > Lactuca saligna. The sequence continues at coordinate 178,069,593 of NC_136417.1, read as the reverse complement.
ATTTTTGATGATCATGTTCATGTTCTTATGAATTTAGAAAATGATAGGAATTATTTGCTGAATTGTTTAGAATTAATTCTTGATCATTTATGTGTTTTAATGGAGTCCATAATTTGTCCTCAAGTTATGGATTACCAAAGGTCACTTTCATTTAACACACACTTAAAACACATAAGTTACATGAAAATGAAGAGTCTTCATTTTTATGAACCTTTAATTCATAAGTTATGAAATGAAGAGTTTTGCAAAGTTACAAAACTTGCCCTCAAGTTTTGGAATTTGTAAAGTTTCACACACTTTAATAAACTTTAATTCCAAACCTTAGAGTTTTAATAGTTAAAATTCAACCCTTATACTATTTATAACATTAATGGTTAATTATTATATATATGTATAAGAACAAGTCGTTTTACCGTTAGTAGGCCTCATTCACGAAGCCGGTCTATAAGGTGGGTATAAGGTTGTTGCCTATAAAATGGCGACTTAATGGGTGTATACTCTCACCCACCGCTTGCTTGATCGGTGGAGGGTCGTTAGCCGAACGGGTAGAACAATGACTTTAAATCCTCATTAAAAGTATAATGAATATTATAAAATAACTAAACTCTTTTAATTCCCAATCTTAGTTATTTTAGGAAAATGTGAACATGGTGCTAATCCATGGAATTCACACTTTGTACCTTACCAAGTCGTTGGTGGAGCGTGTGTGGTTAACCGGCACACTAACTAGAACTAGTAAGGATCACGAAGGGTGACTTAATGTTTGTCATAGATCAATGGAGCGTGTGTGGTTAACCGGCACATTGATTAGGTGATAATATTAAGAGTACCAAGTGAATTAGCATGGTTATTCACACCTTGTTTTGTGATCCTCGGCATCCCAGTCACAAAACTTGAAGGGCACAATCGAGATTGAAACATGCCATTGAAAAGTTCAATGAATCTCAAAAGAATCTAGGAATTTCAAATCCAATTAAACCTAATAAATCATTTCGTTTTCATGGTGGAAATTGGTGAATCGTCATTCACCTACCTTTCAAATATATTATTACTTAGATTACGACATCCCTCTTCTAAGTGTAATATATTGTGATTGGATCCTAGCCTTAATATTACATTTGGGTGTCTTATTAAGGATCCTAAATATCTAATCTAAATTTACTTTCTTCTTTCAGATGTCTTCCAACACTAATGCTTCAGGCTCTAACCCAACTGGTTCTTTCTCTCTCATGAATCTTTGTGGGAGGGTCATCTTTGATGGTTCCAACTTCATGGATTGGATTAGGAACATCAGGATGGTTACTCGTTACGAGGACAAGGAATATGTCCTCGATAAGGAGTTAAAAGAACTGGATGAGTCTACTGCTACTCCTGAGGAGATCACTGAATTCAGGACTCATGAGAGAGATGCTACTAAGGTGGCATGTATCATGATGGCCACGATGACAGCCGAGCTCCAAAAGTCGTATGAAGATTTCTACCCTTTTGAGATGCACCAAGACCTGATGGAAAGGTACCATCAGAGTGCTCGTCAGGAGCGGTATGAAATAATCTCCTCCATAATAACTACCCGCATGAAGGACGGTGAATCCGTCACGGGCCACATGCAAAAGATGCAAAGGTATGTGGACCGTTTGCTGAAGCTGAATGTTAACATCCCCGAGGAGTTAGCAATTGACATCATTTTGCACTCCTTGCCTTCTTGTTATGATCATTTTCGAATGACATATCATATGAACAAGGAGGAAGTTACCCTCAGCAAGCTTCAAGGACTCTTGAAGACCGCGGAAACCGGTCTTAAGGGTAAAGCGGTTGTTACCTCTACTACTCCTACTCCAACTTCTACCCCTGTTTTAGCTATTGGGCAAGGCAAAGGGAAAAAGAGGAAGCACCCTTCGAAGGGTACCAAGGGAAAGTCTCTTGAAGGCTCCTCATCAAAGACTAAGAACGGTTCTGTCACTCCTTCTGCCATTCCCAAGGATGCTGAATGCTTTTATTGCCATGAAAAGGCACACTGGAAGCGAAACTGCCCTAAGTACTTGCAGGATCTAAAGGATGGGAAAGTGAAACCCACCTATGCAGGTATTTACACTATATTGTCTAATTACTCAACATATTCTAACTCTTGGGTGCTTGATACAGGATGTGGTATTCACATATGTTCTGATTTGCAGGGCCTAAGAAGAAGTGAGGATGTGGAGCACGGGAAGATAAACTTAATCATGGGGAATAGGAAGGCTTCACCTGTTTCCAAGATTGGAGTTTATACTTTGTTGCTTAATAATGGGTTAAAATTAGATTTGAATAAATGTGTGTACTCGTCTGAAATGGCGAGGAATATTATTTCTTTTCATGCTTTGTACAAACAAGGTTTTACCTTTTCGTTTGATAATGAATGTGGTGGTATTAATGCTTTCTTTAATAATGTGTTTTATTTTAAAGCATTACCTTGTGATGGTGTGTATGAAACTGTGTCGATTGTAGACAACTTAGGAAATAATGTGTTGTATATTGATTCTTCTACTAGCCTAGATAAAGCATCATTGTGGCATTGTCGTCTTGGACATGTAAACAAGAAACGCATAGGCCAACTCCAAAAGAGTGGAGTCTTGGAATCATTTGACCTCAAATCAGATGATAGTTGTGAATCTTGTCTACTTGGAAAAATGACAAAATCACCCTTCACTGGAACTTGTGAGAGGGGTGAAGGTTTGTTGGACCTAATACATACTGATGTATGTGGGCCATTCAAAACCGCCACAAGGGACGCTAATCGGTATTATGTGACTTTTATTGATGATTTTAGTAGATATGGGTATGTCTACTTAATCAAACATAAGTCCGAAACCTTTGAAAGGTTTAAGGAATTCAAGCAGGAAGTAGAAAATCAATTGGGCAGGAACATTAAGATGCTTCGATCCGATCGAGGTGGTGAGTATCTTAGTACCGAGTTCCTTGACTATCTTAAGGAGTGTGGGATTGTCTCACAATTGACTCCTCCCAGGACACCACAACTGAATGGTGTAGCTGAGAGGCGTAATCGTACCTTGTTGGACATGGTTCGCTCTATGATGAGTCGAGTTTCGTTACCGATCTCTTTTTGGGGGTATGCCTTAGAGACTGCCGCCCATATCCTTAATCTAGTCCCTACAAAGAAGGTTACCAAAACACCTCATGAGATGTGGACTGGGAAGGTTCCCAATTTGGATCACATCAAAATTTGGGGTTGCGAAGCCTTCGTGAGGCGTGAAACTCATGATAAGCTTGAACCCCGAAGTGAAAGGTGTATTTTCATCGGCTACCCACAGAAATCCTTCGGTTACCTTTTCTACAGACCCAGTGAGAATGTGGTCTTTGTAGCACGAAGAGGGATTTTTCGCGAGAAAGAATTTATAAGCCAAGGAGACAGTGGGAGGCAGATTGATCTTGAAGAAATTCAAGAATCAATTGGTGAAGGAACCTCAGACACTAGCAATCAACCTAAGGAAGAAACTCCTGTTGATCCAGCTGACGAGTCTGTACCTCCGAGACGTTCCACACGGGTTAGGAACACACCTTCGTTTTATTATGGTTTTCATATTACTACGGAAGGTGATACGTTTATTAGTGATAGTACACTAGTAAATTTGGATGAACCTAGCAGTGTTAAGGAAGCCATGGCAGGCCCGGAGTCTGCTAAATGGAAGGAGGCTATGGACAGCGAGATACAGTCCATGTATGACAATCAAGTTTGGAACTTGGTTGACAATGTACCGGGTCGTAAAACAGTCGGGTGCAAATGGATCTTCAAGAAGAAGACCGACATGGAAGGAAAAGTGCATACTTATAAGGCTCGACTGGTTGCGAAGGGTTTTTCTCAAACTCAAGGTATTGATTATGATGAAACCTTTTCGCCGGTGGCCAAGATTAAGTCTATTAGGGTTATGTTAGCCATTGCAGCATTTCATGATTATGAAATATGGCAAATGGATGTCAAAACCGCTTTCCTTAATGGAAAGTTGGCTGAGGATGTGTACATGAATCAGCCAGAGGGTTTTGTCAATGCAGAGTACCCTAATAGAGTATGCAAGCTTGAGAAATCCATTTATGGATTAAAACAAGCATCTCGTAGCTGGAATCTTTGTTTTGATGAGAAGGTAAAAGAGTTTGGCTTCTTGAGAAGCGAAGATGAGTCTTGCGTGTATGTCAGAGCTAGTGGGAGTATAGTTAGCTTCTTGGTACTGTATGTGGATGACATACTACTCATAGGAAATGACATCCCAACCTTGCAGGAGGTTAAGTCCTGGCTTGGGAAGTGCTTTGCTATGAAGGACCTAGGGGAGGCTACCTATATCCTAGGGATAAGGATATTAAGAGAAAGGAGTAGAAGACTAATTGGACTTAGTCAGAGTATCTACTTGGATAAGGTGTTGAAAAGGTTCAACATGGAGAATTCCAAGAAAGGAGATTTACCGATCCAAAGCAATACAAAACTGAGTAAGACTCAGAGTCCGAGTACAGAGGCAAAGATAGCTGAGATGAGCCGATTACCATATGCTTCCGTAGTTGGCTCGATCATGTATGCTATGACTTGTACCCATCCTGATGTGGCATTTGCTTTGAGCATGGTCAGCAGGTATCAGGGGAACCCTGGCAAAGCTCATTGGACCGCGGTAAAGAACATTCTCAAGTACCTGCGGAGGACTAAGGATTGGGTCCTTACCCTTGGTGGCAGTGATGACTTGAGAATATTAGGGTATAGTGATGCTGGTTTTCAGACTGATAGGGATAATTTCCGCTCTCAGTCGGGCTGGATCTTTACCTTAAATGGAGGGGCGATTTCTTGGAAGAGTTCCAAGCAGGAGACGGTGGCTGATTCGACTTGTGAATCAGAGTATATAGCAGCGAGTGAAGCAGCAAAGGAGGCGATATGGCTAAAGACCTTCATCGGAGACCTTGGAGTTGTACCAGCTATTAAGGAACCTATAGAGATTTTCTGTGACAACAATGCTGCGGTTATCTTAGCCAAGGAACCAAGAGATCATGGCAGATCCCGACACATTGACAGAAAATATCACTTCATAAGACACAAGATTGAAGAAGGACTCCTTGTGACAAGGAGGATATCGTCAGATGAGAATCCTGCAGATCCCCTTACGAAGGGACTGACGAGGGTTAAGCATTTTCAGCACGCGAGACGCATCGGGCTGAGGGACGATATTAGTTTTACAGATTAGATAGTTTTCCTGAAACTTGTAAAATGTAATCGACGTTTGATGATGAATAAAATTTGTGATTTATTTATGAGTAAAGTGTTACTATCATTGTCAATTATTTACTATTTTTTCAGTTTTGCATGTTTTGACTTCCAGAATAATTAATTTATTCAAACCTCCACAATCGATCATACGTCGGAAGTAGGTATGAATCAAGATTGTCATGAATTGGGTTTGTAGATGCCTTAAAGGTGTTTAGACATGGCAATGGTTGCTGCAACATTCATGAGTACTCATAAGTTATGAGTATTGGTATAAACCCACGCTCACTTGTATCACTTCATGGAATTTATCTCGAGTGATCGTGAGACGATAACATCATATAAATCTTTAAACCTAGAGATATGAGTTGTTACCTATGAGTTGGTTGTGCATTGATTGCACGTAAACGCATCAGTAACTTGATGTTATAAAACGTGCCTTTGTGTACAATTCAATAAGTAGTAGAACAAGCATATCAGTCGAAGTTTATCTGTTCCTTCTAAAAATAGAAGCGATATCTGGGCCCCTCGATGATTTTGTGTTGACCCATGTACCAAGCCTGGTCAGAACTAAACCGATGTGTTCAGTGAAGTTCTTCGTTAAACAAATCGTAAAATCGAGAAACAACTGCTAGACAATAAGCAAGACATAGTTCCATGTGTTTGTCCGGCTGATATCATGAGAACAGAGGATTATGTGATCACTTATCTAAAATGGCGCTTCATAGTTCGACAGAGTCTTCATTGTTCGAGGGAGTTTTCGAGAGCTACGATTGTTGGTTGGTTCCTGAAGTTATAGGCAAATATAGTTATTAGACTTATCCAAGTGGGAGTCTGTTGGATAAGGTGTCTAAGTCCATAACTTATTTGGTATATACTTGACCCGACCGGCATGGTCCATTTGGGTTGCATCTCATCCAAACTATTATGGATAATTTTATGAGAGTTATACACATATGTTTATTAATATATTATGAGTTATAATATATTAATATGAAGTTACGTTATTTAATTAGTTTTAGTCTTAAATTAATTATGAATTAATTTAGAGATTAAAAGGAATACTAATTAAATTATGGGCTATTTGTTTTATATAGTGTGGGCTAATACTCATTTGTTAATGGGCTAGGCTTATGTGGAAGTCCATGGATGATCCATGGAGCTTTTAACCCATGGATCCTTGGAAAAGGAAAAGACATGGGTTATTAGGGTTTCACCCTAACCATGCACAATATATAAGCATGCTTATGGAGCATGAAATGTAGCCTAAGGGAAAGCTAGTGATCTAGTGTATGTGTGCATGTGTGTGGCCGAATTATACAAGGTGTATATACTCTCTCAAAGTTTTCCAAGAGTTTGTGGTGTTTGTGATTCCATTTGAGGCATTCACACTATTGGTGCTTGGCCCTCAAACTCCTAAGAACCCAACACACCAAAAGGTATGTAATCTCTTCTAACTCTTTTTATGTTGAAATGTTCCCCATGCCATGTTAGATAGGTTATAAACCTTGGAAAATTATTATTTTGCATGTATTTAGACAAACATAGATCCAAGGTTTATTAGGGTTGCATGCACACTTAGGAAGTGTTAGATTGCTCAAAACCCAACAATAACATGGCTGGACTCCATCCCCACGGCAACCCGTACCTTCCGAACGAGGTCATTGCTGGATGGTTTGGAGAAGAACCGGAGAACGATCATCCTATCCTTTTGAATGATCACCATGACGAAGACCTTTCAGACGGTGCTAACTCTGAACCCGAGGTTGAGAACCTACCCCATGCAGCTCCCTTTCCAATTCCTAACCCTCGTCCGACTTTTCATGGCCCGACGCCTGAGTGGGTGGAATGCTTGGAAACATGGAGCCAAGGACAAGATCAACCCATGCCATTTAATGGCGACTGAAGCTTTTATGACCTGAACAATGGGGACTCAGCAGATAGAATCTTGCCAATCTTGGTCCGCAGAGTGTCCCGAAATGAGATTCAAGGCAGGACAGCCCTACATCAGATCAATGAAGTTGTCGCCGATGTGAGAATGCATACCCTCCGCACAATTCGTCTAGAAGATGCTCGTGAGAGATCTGAGAGAAACCATGAAACCCTGCTGCAAGAACTAGTTGAATCACGAGCCGAAGTCATAGAACTTCGAGTACGCCAGAGGGTGTACGAAAGACACCTACTTGATGTGGATCGCCAACTGGCTGAACTGAGAGTTCACCATAGGGATGACCGTCACCAGTAGTATATGCGTTACTTTATTTTTCCTTGTTAGAAAGGAATTGTTTTCTGTCTATGCCCGATGTGGCATTTTCTATGAAACTATATTGTACTGTAAGTACTTTATTTAGGTCTTTATGCTGTCAAGAACTATCTTCTCTGGATATGATGTAAGACCTTTTACAAGGTCATTTTCCCGAACTTGTACGTCGTGAATATCAAAGATATTGACAGTCGGCTAACTTTTGTGTCATTTTCCTTCTTCAAGTACTATTATCAATACTTCCATTAGAGTTTATCTGAAACATGCTCTAGTCAAGTCATTGGGCTATAGCAATTTAACTCCGGAAACATCTCCAAGTCTCTTTTAATGGTTGGATCATGTTATTCACCAACCAACGATACCTCGGCTAGAACGACAAACAACTTGAGACCATTGTACGAACTTACTTCCAATCTTTGTTAGGACTGCATCATAGGGATGTAGGTCAAACCTTCGTGAACATACTTCCATTCCGTACTAGGACTGCATCATAGGGATGTAGGTCAAACCTTAGAGAGCACACTTCTATACTTTACATGAGCGATCGAACTATGTCTAGGTTCAACCATTCTAGCTCACAAATTCATTTTTCTTTCCGTGTAACAGAATCATGTCGCTAAAGAAAAACAATCAACCCCTCGACCAAACACCAACTCTTCAGATTAATGCAGCTACCTTTCAAGCTACAGTCTCAGCTGCCGTGTCAGCTATTCTGACCCACCTGAACGCTAATAATGCAAATGTTGGCGGGATTGTTAACACAAATTCCAATCCGAGTAACAATCAAACACCTCCACAAGTAGAAAACTACCACGACACCCCGAGTCCCAAGACCAAGAGTAACAAACGGAAGTCTTGGGCTAAATCTAAGGACAAATCGCTTCGAAGGGCGAACAGGAAACAACCACCAGTAACAACCTTCACAGCCACGACATCAGTACCTCCTACTACCATCCCTTTCGGGCATCCCAATTGTCCCTAACCCAGCCAGACAATATGCTGGAAATCTCCCAAAATGCATCAAATGCAGTTATCACCACCATGGACCTTGTCGGGAGATGCAGTGCTCAAACTGCAACAGAAAGGGACACACCATACGTTACTGCAAAAGCCTAACAAGGCCGATCAACCAAGTGCCCAGCACCAGTGTGAACCAGGCTTGCTACGGTTGTGGCAAGGTGGGTCACTACAAAAGGAACTGCCTTGAGGCAACAAATGCTGGCACAGACGGAAGTATACTACCGACCACCGCCGCAGGAGAGGCTACTCCGGACCCACGTTAATGTTATTTAGGCGTTTCGTTGTAACAGATTTATGAACCATCCAAAACTAGTGCAACCAGAGTCTTATCTTTTGCAAGATCCCGTCCGCTAAAGGATGCTCGTGCTGTGTATACTTGTCTTTTGTAGTATACCTTGTTCGCAGCAATAGTCTTGTAGTAAATCTTGTTGGAATAGTGTCTAAGGCTATAACTATATTCGGTGGTGCATGGTCCTTTTGGGTTGCCTTCACCATAGCAACTTGAAGGATGATTTGTTAAGAGAGAGAGTAAATATTATAAGGAATAATATTTGATTATTTGATTAATATAAGTCATAAATTAATTGGTATTAATTTGGTGACTTAATGAGATTAATTAAATAAGAGGGTATAAACTGTCAATTGTTTGATAGTTAGACTTTAGACTGTAAATCCATTAGGATGGACCTTGGATGGATTCTAAGAGCTTTAGGATAGCTCAAAATCGTCCATATGGTTATCTATGGGATGGATTTGGATAGCCTTAAGAGAAGATTATCCAATTAGGGTTTAGGGTGAAACCCTTAAGGAGTCTAAAGGTATAAATAGGCCCTTGGGATGTGGAATTCGTGTACAACCTTTCAGAACCTAAAGCAAGGAACCTCTGGTCGAATTCCATCCCCTCTCCTCTCTCCTAAATCATCTTGCTTGCTATTGGTGTTTGTAAGCCATTAGAGGAGTGACAATTGTGACTCTAGAAGCTCCAAGACAAGAAGATCAACAAGGAACTCAAAGGTATGATTCTAGATCTGTTTTAATGTTGTTGTTTAACCTAATTAGCCATTAGAAGTCTTGGATTTAAAAGCATGTTTATTAGAAAGCCTAGATCCAAGCAATAGGGTTTTGCATGCGCACATAGGAAAGTTCTTATGGCTAAAACCCAACAGTGGTATCAGAGCCTAGATTGGTTTTCTACAAATTGTTGCTTGAATAACTGAAACAAACCTGCAAAATTCGATTTTTTGGGTTTTGAGTCACTGACTCGTCGAGTTCCATGGTGGACTCGTCGAGTCCCCTTGTGCACTCGGCGAGTCCAGGCGTCAGGAAGGGCCAGATTCGGGATTTTTTCATAATTATCTTATGGAAACTTACCTTAATCATATTAGATCAATGTAAATCCGATTTTTTGATAAATATGATTGTTATCTTGATCTAATTAAAGATATTTATCATCTAATAAAATATTTAGTTTCCTTATATGATAATAATTAATTATTTTGGTAATTATCTTCAAAGAAATCAAGATAAATCAAATAAAGATAATTAGAATATTAATTGTTAATTAGAATTATTTGTTATTTGATCCTCTATGTTTTTAAATGTTTAAAACCTACCCTTAAGTTTTGAAATTTATAATTGTGATTAAAAGTTTTTAATTTTGACAACTTAAATTTCAAACTCTAGATTTTGAAAAGTTTAAAATGCAACCCTATACTTATATGATATTACTAGAATAATATATATATGTATAACTAAATGCTAGTCTTACCGCTAGTAGGCCTCATTCACGAAGCCGATCTATAAGGTGGGTATAAGGTTGCGGCCTATAAAATGGCGCTTAATGGGTGTACACTCACACCCACCGCTTGCTTGATTGGTGGAGGGTCGTTAGCCGAACGGGTAGGATAGGGCAACCTCATCCTCTCATTAAAAGTATAATAAGAAATACGAAGTAACTAAACTTTCTTTTTAAAATTTCCCAATCTTAGTTACTTTAGGAAAAGTGAATTGATGCAATCCCATGAAATTACACTTTGCACCTTGCTAAGATGTTAGTGGAGCGTGTGTGGTTTACCGGCACACTAATTGGTTCTAAGCGAAGGTGGCAAAGGGTGATTCATTGTTTATCATAGTTCGATGGAGCGTGTGTGGTTTACCGGCACATCGAATAGGTGATCGTAACAATGAAGGAACCATGTGAATTTGCATGGTAATTCACACCCGCTTTGTGATCCTCGGCATCCCAGTCACAAACAAGAGGGGCATATAGAGATTTAAACATGCCATTGAATAGTTCAATGAATCTCATCCGAACCTAGGAATTCTCAAAAACACTTAGGACTAAAAGTTCAAGTTTTGTGATGGAGAATTAGTGAATCGTCATTCACTTACCTTCAATTTATTTGCATGTTGGATTACGGCATCCCTTTTCTAGTATGTAAATGTTATTGTTGGATCCTAGCCCTAATTCTTCTTATTGGGTGATAATTAGGGATTCTTGTTCTAATCTATCTTTGTCCTTTCTATAGATGTCAAACGCAAACAACGCTGCTGCTAGTTCTTTCACGTTGATGAGCCTTTGCCAAAAGGTCACTTTCGATGGAACGAACTTTGGCGAATGGATAAGATACATTCGCACCATTGCTCGCTATGAGGATAAAGAGTATGTCCTCGACGAGAAGCTCAAGAAAATCAACCCCGAAATTGCTACTCCCGCTGAAATCACCGCCTTTGAAACTCATGAGCGAGATGCGACGAAAGTACATTGCATCATGATCGCCACCATGAACTCCGAATTCCAAAAGTCCTACGAGGACATGTATCCATACGAGATGCATCAAGACTTGTTGGAGAGGTACCACCAAAACGCGAGACAAGAGCGTTACGAGATTTTCACTAACATGATTTCCGCGAAGATGGGTCATGGAGAATCTCTTACCGTGCACTTGCAAAAGATGCAAAGGTATGTCGACCGCCTTCGCAAGTTAAATGTTGACTTCGACGAAGACTTGGCGATCGACATGGGGCTTCACTCTTTGCCTCCGATGTACAACCAATTTAGGATGACCTACCACATGAACAAAGAGGAGGTCACTCTAAGTAAACTCCAAGGTCTCTTGAGGGTTGCTAAGAGCAATTTCAAGGACAAGTCTGTTGCACCAACTCCCAATCCATCCGCTGCTCCTGTCTTGGCTATTGGTCAAGGGAAGGGAAAGAAGAGGAAAGCTTCTTCAAATAACTATCGAAAGGTGAAAGCCCGAGATGGTTCCTCTTCTAGTGGGACCAAAGTTAATCCCTCTAAGCCCTGCTCTAACCCAAAGGAGGCAGAGTGCCACCATTGCCATAAGATAGGACATTGGAAGAGAAGCTGCCCGGATTACCTGCAAGCCATTAAGGAAGGAAAGATCAAGCCATCTTTCGCAGGTATATATGCAATAAAATCTAACGATTATAATCATGCTATTTCTTGGGTTCTTGACACCGGTTGTGGTTATCACATTTGTTCTAATGTGCAGGGACTAAGAAGAAGTAGGGATGTGGAGCAAGGAAGGATCAATCTAATCATGGGGAACAGAAGATCGTCGCCTGTGACCAAGATTGGAATGTATTCTTTAGTGCTTAAGAATAGTTTAGTTTTAGATTTGAACAATTGTTGCTATTCGCCAGAAATGGCTAGAAACATCATTTCATTTCATGGTTTATATAGACAAGGTTTTAGATTTTCTTTTAATAATGAGAATGGTTCTATTTTGGCTTATCTAAATGGTGTCTTTTACTTTGAAGCTATACCATGTAATGGAATATATGAAACTGTTATGATTGTTGATAACTTAGGAAATGATGTTTTGAATATTGATTCTTCCACTAGTATGGATAAAGCATCCTTGTGGCATTGTCGTCTTGGACATGTCAACAAGAAACGCATAGCCCAACTCCAAAAGGATGGAGTGTTGGAGTCATTCGACCTTAGGGAAGATGACACATGCGAGTCTTGTTTACTTGGAAAGATGACTAAGTCACCCTTCACGAGTACTTGTGAAAGGGGTGAGGGACTATTAGACCTAATACATACCGATGTATGTGGACCTTTTAGATCAACCACGAAGGATGGGAACCGCTTCTATGTGACTTTTACCGATGATTATAGTAGATATGGGTATATCTATTTAATCAAGCAAAAGTCAGAAACCTTTGAAAAGTTCAAAGAGTTCACGAATGAAGTGGAGAATCAATTGGGCAGGAAAATCAAGATGCTTCGATCCGATCGAGGAGGAGAGTACCTAAGTCTTGAATTCCACGATTATCTCAAGGAGTGTGGAATAGTTTCGCAATTGACGCCTCCTAGGACACCACAATTGAATGGTGTGGCAGAAAGGCGTAATCGAACCTTATTGGATATGGTTCGCTCTATGATGAGTCGTGCTTCACTACCTATCTTCTTTTGGGGGTATGCCTTAGAGACTGCCGCCCATATCCTTAACCGAGTCCCTACTAAGAAGGTTTCCAAAACACCTCACGAGATGTGGACGGGGAAAGCTCTCTCGTTGGCACATATCAAGGTTTGGGGTTGCGAGGTTTTCGTAAGACGAGATACTCACGACAAGCTTGAACCTCGAAGTGAGCGATGTATTTTCATCGGCTACCCGCAAACTTCCTTTGGATATCTCTTCTATAGACCGAAAGACAATGTTATCTTTGTTGCAAGGAGAGGAGTTTTCCGAGAGTGAGAACTCATAAGCCAAGGAGATAGTGGGAGGCAAATCGAACTTGAAGAGATTCAAGAGTCGATAGATGAAGGAACCTCTACCGCTGGCGTTCAACCCGAGGAGGAAACTCCGGTTGAACCGATTGACGAATCCTTACCTCTTAGACGTTCCGATAGAGTTAGAGTTCATCCCCAGTTTTATGGTTTTCATATTACTACCGAAGGGGACACATATATCTTGATGTACCTAATAGCTATAAGGAAGCCATGGCAGGCCCGGAGTCTGAAAAATGGAAAGAGGCGATGGATAGCGAGATCCAATCCATGTATCATAACCAAGTGTGGAATTTGGTTGATTACGTGCCCGAACGTAAGACCGTAGGGTGCAAGTGGATCTTCAAGAAGAAGACCGACGTGGATGGGAACGTACACACATACAAAGCGCGATTGGTTGCGAAGGGCTTTACTCAAACTCCCGGAGTTGACTATGATGAGACCTTCTCACCAGTTGCGAAGATTAAATCTATTAGAGTGATGCTAGCGATTGCCGCATTTCATGATTATGAGATTTGGCAAATGGATGTCAAGACCGCTTTCCTCAACGGAAAGTTGGCTGAGGATGTTTACATGGCTCAGCCAGAGGGGTTTGTGGATCCGAAGCATCCGAATAGAGTGTGTAAGCTTGAGAAGTCCATTTATGGACTTAAGCAAGCGTCTCGCAGATGGAATCTTTGCTTCGATGAGAAAGTCAAAGAGTTTGGATTTGTACGAAGCGAAGACGAATCTTGTGTATATGTCAAAGCCAGTGGGAGTATAGTAAGCTTCCTCGTTCTATATGTCGATGACATATTACTCATAGGAAACGACATCCCGACTCTGCAGGAGGTTAAGTCCTAGCTCGGGAAGTGCTTTGCTATGAAGGACCTCGGAGAGGCTTCTTACATTTTGGGAATAAGGATAGTAAGAGAAAGAAGTAAGAGACTAATTGGACTTAGTCAGAATACTTACTTGGAGAAGGTACTAAAACGTTTTAGTATGGAAAACTCAAAGAAGGGAGAACTACCGATACAAGGAAATGCCAAGTTGAGTAAGACTCAAAGTCCGAGTACCGAAGCTGAGATAGCAAAAATGAGCCGAGTACCATACGCTTCCGCTGTTGGCTCAATCATGTACGCTATGACTTGTACTCGCCCTGATGTAGCCTTCGCTTTGAGCATGGTTAGCAGATATCAAGGGAACCCTGGCAAAGCACATTGGATTGCGGTGAAGAACATCCTTAAGTACCTTCGGAGGACGAAAGAATGGTTCTTAGTCCTTGGAGGGAGTGATGACTTGAAGGTGCGAGGGTATAGTGATGCCAGCTTTCAGACCGACAGGGACAATTATCGTTCGCAGTCGGGCTGGGTCTTTACCCTAAATGGAGGAGCAGTGACATGGAAAAGTTCCAAGCAAGAAACCGTAGCTGATTCAACGTGCGAATCAGAGTACATCGCAGCGAGCGAAGCGTCGAAGGAGGCAATATGGCTGAAGAACTTCATCGATGATCTTGGAGTTGTACCGGCCATAAAGGAGCCCATGGAGATTTTCTGTGATAACGAAGGTGCGGTTGCCTTGACCAAGGAACCGAGGGATCATGGTAGATCTCGACATATTGACAGAAAATATCACTTCATTAGACATCGTGTAGAAGAAGGACAACTCGTAGTGAAGAGGATATCATCAGAAGATAACCCAGCAGATCCGCTTACGAAGGGACTGAGTAGGGTTAAGCACTTGCAGCATGCTAGGAGTATTGGGCTGAAGGATGATATTAGCATAGATTAGATAGTATTAGAAACGTATAATAGATAAATGTAATTGACATTTGATGATTAAATAAAGAAGTTTTATTTATAAGTAAAGTTACTATCATATGTTAGTTGTTTAACTATTGTTTCACTTTGCATGTTTTGACTTCCAGAATAATTGAGTTTATTAGGAATAATCGAATTATTCAAATGGTCCACAATCGTTCATATGTTGGGAGTAGATATGAATGAAGATTGTGATGAATTGGTGTGTAGAATGTCTAAATGGTGTTAGACATAGCAAGGGTTGCTGCAACGTTCATGAGTGCTTATGAACTGGTTTTGAGCATTGGAATAAACTCGCGCTTGCTGGAATCACCTTATGGAATACGATATAAAAGGTGATCGCAAGACGATAATATCATATGGTCTTAAAACCTAGATATATGGTTTATTATTTGTTAATTGATTGTGCATTGATAATGCGAAAACGCATCAGTAACTTGATGTTATAAAACGCATTGTTGTGTATAGTTGGTTAATGAATAAGTAAATGCATATAAGTCGAAGTTTATCTGTAAATTTTATCCTAAGAGGATAGAAGAGATATCTTGGCCACTCGATGATTTGATTTGACTTATGTGCCGGGCCCGGTCAGAACTGAATTGATGTGTTCAATTAAGTTCTATGTCAAATAAATCGAAGATCGAGAAATCTAAATGCTAGACTAACCATTCCATAGGATTGTCAGCATGATATCTAACAGAGGACTGTACGATCCCTTATCTGAAGGACAAGATTGATTAGATCAGAGTTGACAGCGTCTTTGAGAGCTACGATTGCAAACCGTATTATACTTGTATAGTTATTAGACTTATCCAAGTGGGAGACTGTTGGAATAGTGTCTAAGGATATAACTATATTCGGTGGTGCATGGTCCTTTTGGGTTGCCTTCACCATAGCAACTTGAAGGATGATTTGTTAAGAGAGAGAGTAAATATTATAAGGAATAATATTTGATTATTTGATTAATATAAGTCATAAATTAATTGGTATTAATTTGGTGACTTAATGAGATTAATTAAATAAGAGGGTATAAATTGTCAATTGTTTGATAGTTAGACTTTAGACTGTAAATCCATTAGGATGGACCTTGGACGAATTCTAAGAGCTTTAGGATAGCTCAAAATCATCCATATGGTTATCTATGGGATGGATTTGGATAGCCTTAAGAGAAGATTATCCAATTAGGGTTTAGGGTGAAACCCTTAAGGAGTCTAAAGGTATAAATAGGCCCTTGGGATGTGGAATTCGTGTACAACCTTTCAGAACCTAAAGCAAGGAACCTCTGGTCGAATTCCATCCCCTCTCCTCTCTCCTAAATCATCTTGCTTGCTATTGGTGTTTGTAAGCCATTAGAGGAGTGACAATTGTGACTCTAGAAGCTCCAAGACAAGAAGATCAACAAGGAACTCAAAGGTATGATTCTAGATCTGTTTTAATGTTGTTGTTTAACCTAATTAGCCATTAGAAGTCTTGGATTTAAAAGCATGTTTATTAGAAAGCCTAGATCCAAGCAATAGGGTTTTGCATGCGCACATAGGAAAGTTCTTATGGCTAAAACCCAACAAATCTTAAGTACAGTAACTCTATTAATGGCTGCACTGTTGTGTTTTGTGTGTAACGCCTTATGTTCAAATCTTATATCTTTAGATTCCGTATGATTCTGACTTTATCATACGATTCGAGTAAATTCGATCCTCGCAATACTAGCTTCATACGTACATCTCTTTCTTCAAGATCGCTTTTCCAACGAAGCCGTCATATCAGAACACCGAAGTACTCATGCATGGAGTACCTTATAGTTCTTTTCCTTTCCGAAGGAATCCCCGCAGCATCACTCATACAGTACGTCAAGTTTACTCCAAAGATTCATACTGTTGATCTATCACTGAAGAATGTATACATAGGGGTGATATATAATCAAGGTTCTACGGGTTTAGAATTGATGATTCCACTTTAACTTCTTTTCTCTCAAGGGGATGTGAGCTTAAAGAAGAATCAGTTATTCGACTACCTTTTCAATCTTAATTATATACGACTCGTATACACGAAATTGTGATCGTTGAACCCTGTATGAATTCTAATATGAACTTCAGGACAGAGAGTGCCCAAGACTACGAGTAATTGCATTGCCATGTGAACAAACTTAGAACCCAATATGACTCTTATAATCAGATCGCCTCATAGTCTAAATGTCACACCCCAAAACCAAGAACGGCGGAAATGTTCCGGGGTGGAGGACATCATGTACAGTATCACAACAGTGTAAAATAGTAAACAAGCAACAACATCATCCATTTGATTATAAGTAAAGTTTTTAATACATGTGTGTTCTTTCATTGTAATAAGACACCAAAAATATACAATCAAAATAAAAGGCGAGACTTGTCTGCTCCGTCTTCTCGAAACCTGGCCACCGTACCTGTCTACTGATGACCTGAGAATACAAGTTATTTTGGAAGAGAGTATCAGCTTTAAAGCTGGTGAATTCATAAGTATTTAAGTGTCATTGTATTGCTTACTAAAAGCTGTTTTAAAAGTCATGTAAGCCTTTAAATGAAAATGTTGATGTAAGTATGAAAAGCCCTAGAAAATCCCTTATTTTCTATCAGTGTCAGATGTAGTCTTCTACCAAGACCCGAATGTTTTGTTATGACAATGTAGTCTTCTACCAAGACCTGAATGTTTTGTTATGATAATGTAGTCTTCTACCAAGACCCGGATGTTTTGTTATGATAATGTAGTCTTCTACCAAGACCCGAATGTTTTGTTATGATATTGTAGTCTTCTACCAAGACCCGAATGTTTTGTTATGATAATGTAGTCTTCTACCAAGACCCGGATGTTTTGTTATGATAATGTAGTCTTCTACCAAGACACGAATGTTTTGTAAATAAAATGATAGTTTTTCCTTCTTTTTGACTACTGCAAAATGTAATTAGTCTAACTCATCATTTATGTGAATATATCACAAAATAAAGTAAATAGGAAAAATATAACCATGTAAGTGTTATCCTTGGATACCAGGACTAACACGCCATCGCAGTAAGCGATATGTATAACCTAATGAACCTCTGAAGATGGTCCAATTGGCCTCTGTAGTAGCAGCATGTTGGAGGAAGGGTTAGTCCCGTAGCTGACTCCTAATACAAGTGGTAACCTAATGATCATCCGAAGATTTTCATCTCATCCTTCGTTGGAACAGCAGGATGGAGAGATGGTTAGTCCCGTAACTGACTCCTAATATCAGTAACAACCTTAGACATCCATAGATGTTCATCACCCAGTGTTGCTAACAGCTGGGTTCCGAAATGGTTAGTCCCGTCTAGACATCCCATCGAACAGGGATAGGCAAGAAAATTTACATAGAAGGTACGAATAAGTCTTCCTAATATCAACGATAACCTTAGACCTCTGTAGATGGTCATCTACCACTGGTGTTAACCAGATGGGATTCGGAATGTTTAGTCCCGCCAAGATATCCCATTGAACCGGGATAGGAAAGATAATTTATACAGAAAATACTAATAAATCATCTTCATAAGTTGAGATACAAGTATCCAGGTAAGTGAATACAGGATAATATATCTATGTAACAGTACTCATGTATGGTATTCATACAACGTATTCAGATAAATGTAGTTATGTAACGTACTCATGTATCATGTAATCTTAGGTAAATGTACTCATGTATCATGTAATCCTAGATAAATGTACTCATGTATCATGTAATGTACTGGTATAGACTCATGAATGAACTGACTCTTGTGTGAATCCTTGTAATAGGAATATTGTTTTGTATCTTCTAATTATCCCTATGATGATTAACTGAAAGGCAATTGTTTGTTCAAGAAGGTAAAAGTAATGGTTTTGCAAGATATCTAAGAGTTTTGAATAATAATTAAGAGTGACTTGATGTCATGATAATAAACATTCCAAAACTAATACTTTTGTTATCAAGGTATTTTAAGATAGAAAACCATTTCATGCATCACATTTTGTAGTATGTGAAATTTGCTGGATGAAAACACAGTTATAAAATACATATGAGTGATTTAATAACATGCTTTTTCTACTTGTATCCCCCCCCATTAAAGCATTTAAAACCATTTAAAATATTCATTTAGGGGTATGAACTCACCGGTAGATGGTGATTTGGAAGAACTGGACGGTGTAGGATTGTTAGGTGTCAAGTGAGGACTTGTACACACACTACGATCCTAATGAACATATAATCACACATATATGCACTCAATTAGACTTTAAATTACTAATTGACAATGATAAGACATCCTAGAACATAATAAACACTTTATATAAGTGTTTTAAGCCCTAAGGATTGCATTTAAGCTATTGTGGGACAAGGTACTTGGGTTTAGGGTTCCAAAGGACCCCATATATGAGTTTACTCCCCATATATCATCACACATGGAGTTCACAGTTGTAAACTCTTGAGTTTACGGCCGTGAACTCACAATCTTGGTGATATTTTGTGTTTTGAAGTCCCAAATGATCCCTAGAATTATTCCAACTTGGTGGTTAAATTCTTGGAAGGGTTTAAGGCATAGAGACACTCCTTTGAGGAGTTTATGGCCCTAAGGCCATTTCCCTTAGAGTTTGCGGCCGTAAACTCTTAAGGATGGGTGTTTTTGGTGCTTTCAAGTCTCTTGCACAACTGGTATAGGTTCTAGACTTTTATTTCAAGCGTAATAAGGCCTTAGGCACACTTTGGTGCCTTTGTTTGATGTTCACGGCCCAAGAACCTTATTAGGGCCGTGAACTCTCTTAAAGGGGTGATTTTGATGTGTTTTAGTCCTTCAATTAAGTGGGAACAATTCTATGTAAAGGTCTAGGGCTTTAGGTGCCTTAAAAGCACCCTTTGATCCAATTTATTGGAGTTCACGGTCCAAGATCATCTTGGGCCGTGAACTCCCATGTGTTTGAGTTTCTTGGTTGTGTTCTTGTCCCTAATGCACTTCAATATGTGTCCAATGTAGTAGTATATCACAAAGGGAAGGTCTAGGCTTTGTTTCGGGAGTTTACCGCCCAAGAACACCTTGGGGAGTAAACTCCTAAATCTAGTGATTTAGCCATCTAAATCATGTTATAAACACATATTAAGCTTTCTAACACTACTAGAAAGAGGTACTCACGATTTGGGATAAAAAACCGAAGATCCGTGATAGAGAAAATGGCTTTTCTCTAGTTGGAAATGCGAATAATGAATGAATTTGGTTCAGAATTCTATTTATAGTCCTGAGATATTTTTGGCAGAAAAATATTTTTATTCCCGATATGATCTATAATATAATAGAGTGATGGAATAATAGAGTTGCACTAAACCCTAGTGCATCCACTCTCCTGATATTTCCTAAGGTGTAAACCCTGAATTACTCAAACTTACACGAAAAAGTCTGAAAATTAATTGTGACTGCTATAACTTCTATTGAAGTCATATAGTTTGTACATAATGGAAATTTCGGGTTGTCACACTAAACACCTACGGAGATACAAGAACAGCCCGGACAACACAACATACTCAACAATAGAATCGGAAGACTAGGCTTCTCACCCTTGAGAGCTCCGGTCTTATTCTTCCAGAAGTCGAAGGATTGCATCATATGTACCTCGACGATCGGGGACTCCGTTAAGATTTCCTTTAGAAATTGTTATCTCTGCCTCGCATAGATGAGTTGATTTAGCAAATTTAGGGAAATAATTACTTTCAGAAATGGACCTGAGATCCGAATATCACCAGTTCGAGTGTTAGGGAAGGATGTCCTGAAGACTACCCTCCGAACTCGATGCGGTCACTTCAAGTCCGTAGTGATACCCCTCGGATAGGACCAATACGCCCATAATATTCATTAGCTAAATGAGTAGGGTACGTCTTTCTTACTAGGATCAGTTCGTCATTTCTCCATGTAATGACTTACTTATCTACCCTTGTAGTAAGAAGAAACCCATGGAAACTTTACCTTCAGAGGAACTTTCGCGAAGTTCTCTAAACACGAGTTTTGAAATTGAAGAGTCAGATTCCTAAGATACACTGTTAGGGATGTGGGAATTTTCGAGTACTCTTTTAAGTTTTCAAAACCGTTGAGAATTTTTCAACACCAGAGACGCCAATAGAAAATCGCCAAATTCTAGGTCATGCAGACCTACTATCGTAGTTCATTCAGAACTCCTCACAAATCACATAAACCCTTTCGACTTTGACCCGGCAAGGGGTGGCCCTTGACTAGGAAATTAAGCAAGAGAAAGAACAATTGGAATTCCAAGTGAGAGACCAAATTCTTTAGGAAATCTCACTCTGGGAATGGCTTAATATGCTTCGTGAAGCGTAGAAAGCTAAATCCAATATAGTTAGGACCTCAGAGATTCTTACCAGAATCGGTCCTGTATCGCACAAACTAGACCTACTCCGCGAATTCAGTAACGTACATTTTACCCTTCGCGTCTCGATTTTTAAACCGTACCTTTCCGTTAGGACTCTTGTAAGCCACTCGATGAGATCGAGATTAACGAGATCCTCGCCTTCGTATTAGAACCGTAGTGACCCTCGACCGAGAAGGCAAACGGACGAAGAAACATCGTCGCCCATTAGTGAAGGTTCGTTGGAATACCAACCGAGGACCCGGATTAACTTATGAGCGCGAGAACCAATCGATTAGGAAGTTTCCACCTCACGACTCGATTACTTCTACCTACTTCCTTACATAGATTCTAATTTCGGGATGAAATTGTTGGAATAGTGTCTAAGGCTACAACTATATTTGGTAAGTATTTGACCCGGTTGTGCATGGTCCTTTTGGGTTGCCTTCACCATAGAAACTTGACAGGATGATTTATAATGAGAGAAGGAATATTATTAATATATTATAAGTATAATATAAGGAATAATAATATTGTTGCTTGATTGATATAAGTCATAAATTAATTGGGAATTAATTTGGTGACTTAAAGAAATTAATTAAACAAATGGGTATAAACTATCAATTGTTTGATAGTTGCACTTTGGGCTATATATCCTTTAAGGATAAGGGGTGGATGAATTCTAGGGCTTAGGGTAGCCATAAATTCATCCAAGGCTTATCTTGGAAAGGATTTGGATTGCTTAGGGCTTAAGTTATCCAGTTAGGGTTTAAGGGTGAAACCCTAGGAGCCTTACAAGTATAAATAGACCCCAAGGGCTAAGGAAATAGGGACTTGTGCTTAGAGAAGAAACCCTGGCCGATTTTATACTCTTTCCTCTCTCCTAAATCATCTTCTTGCTAGTTGGTGTTTGTAAGCCATTAGAGGAGTGACAATTGTGACTCTAAAGCCTCAAGGACAACAAGATCAAGCAAGCGATCCAAGGTGAACTTCTAATCTATGATTTCATATTGTTATTATTGTATATTAGCCATTAGAAGTCTTGGATTCAATGTATGTTCAGTTAGAGAAACTTAGATCCAAGCATTAGGGTTGCATGTGCACATAGGAATGTTCATATGGCCAAAACCCATCAATGGTATCAGAGCCAGGTTGGTTTCTATTGAATTGATACTTTGATTGCTTGTTTTGTTGCTGAAAAACTCGTTTTTCTGTTCTCTGCCTGCCCTACTTGGCGAGTCCCATGGTGGTACTCGACGAGTAGGCTCAACTCGGCGAGTCCATCTGGGTACTCGGCGAGTTCGAGCATCAGAATGTGATAACTTCGGGATTTCTTGCTATTTATCTTTGAGATACTTGCCTTTTTCATATTAGATCAATATAAATCCGATTTTATGATATAAATGATGATATTCTTGACCTAATTGAAGATATTTATCAATTAATAAAATATTTGTTTCCTTATTTGATAATTGATTAACTATTTTTATTTTAATTGGTAAATTGTTTTGCAAGAAATCATTAAATAAATCAAATATGGATAATTATGTGATTAAATGTTAATTTGAATTATTTGTTATTTGATCCTCTATGTTTTATAAGTTTAAAACTTGCCCTCAAGTTTTGAAATTTATATTTTGTGATTAAAAGTTTGATTTAGGAAAATTTAAATTTCAATCCCTAGAATTTTACAAGTTTAAATTCAACCCTATACTAATATAATATTACAAGACTAATATATATATATATATATATATATATATATATATATATATATATATATATATATATATATATATATATATATATATATATATATATATATATATATATATATATGTATAATTAAAATGCTAGTCTTACCGTTAGTAGGCCTCATTCATGAAGCCGGTCTATAAGGTGGGTATAAGGTTGCTGCCTATAAAATGACGCTTAATGGGTGAACACTCTCACCCACCGCTTGCTTGATCAATGGAGGGTCGTTAGCCGAACGGGTAGGATAGGGCAACTATCTCTTCTCATTAATAAGTATAATAAATCTGTAAAGTAACTACATGTTTTCAAAATTTCCCAATCTTAGTTACTTTAGGAAAAGTGAATCAATGCAATCCCTAGAAATTACACTTTGCACCCTTGCTAAGAAGTTAGTGGAGCGTGTGTGGTTAACCGGCACACTAATTGGTTCTAAGCAAAGGTGGCAAAGGGTGATTCATTGTTTATCATAGTTCGATGGATCGTGTGTGGTTTGCTGGCACATCGAATAGGTGATTGTTACAATGAAGGCACCAAGTAAATTTGCATGGTAATTCACACCCACTTTGTGATCCTCGGTATCCCAGTCACAAACAAGAGGGGCATATCGAGATTATAACATGCTATTGAAATGTTTCAATGAATCTCATCTAAACCTAGGAATTCTCAATACATTTAGACTTAAAGTTATGTTTTATGGTGGAGAATTAGTGAATCGTCATTCACTTACCTTCAAAATGTTTGCATGTTAGACTACGGTATCCCTTTTCTAATGTGTAAATATTGTTGTTGGATCCTAGCCCTAATTTTATTTTTAGGGATTCAAATTCTAATCTATCTTTGTCCTTTCTATTTGTAGATGTCGAATGCAAACAACGCTGCTGCTAGTTCATTCACATTGATGAGCCTTTGTCAAAAGGTTACTTTCGAAGGGACGAACTTTAGCGAATGGATAAGATACATTCGCACGATTGCTCGCTATGAGGACAAGGAGTATGTCCTCGATGAGAAGCTCGAGAAGATCTACCCAGAAATCGCTACTCTGGCTGAAATCACCGATTTTGAAACTCATGAGCGTGATGAAACGAAGGTACATTGCATCATGATAGCCACCATGAACTCCGAATTCCAAAAGTCCTATGAGGACATGTACCCGTACGAGATGCACCAAGACTTGTTGGAGCGATACCACCAAAATGCGAGACAAGAGCGTTATGAGATTTTCACTAACATGATTTCCGCGAAGATGGGTCATGGAGAGTCTCTTACCGTGCACCTGCAAAAGATGCAAAGGTATGTCGATCGTCTTCGCAAGTTGAATGTTGACTTTGGGGAAGACTTGGCGATCGACACGGTGCTTCACTCTTTGCCTCCAAGTTACAATCAATTTAGGATGACCTACCACATGAACAAAGAAGATGTCACCCTAAGCAAGCTCCAAGGTCTCTTGAGGGTCGCTGAAAGCAACTTCAAGGATAAGTCTGTTGCACCAACTCCCAATCCACCAACTGCTCCTGTTTTGGCCATTGGGCAAGAAGAGGAAGGCTCCGTCTAAGAGCCACCGCAAGGGAAAGTCCCGAGATGGTTCCTCTTCTAGTGGGACCAAAGTTGATCCTGCTAAACCCTGTCCTAACCCTAAGGAGGCAGAGTGCCATCATTGCCATAAAATAGGGCATTGGAAGAGAAGCTGCCCAGAGTACCTGCAAGC
The DNA here is from genome assembly GCF_052625555.1 of Lactuca saligna. Classification (NCBI taxonomy): domain Eukaryota; kingdom Viridiplantae; phylum Streptophyta; class Magnoliopsida; order Asterales; family Asteraceae; genus Lactuca; species Lactuca saligna. The sequence continues at coordinate 178,044,684 of NC_136417.1, read as the reverse complement.
CATCAAGGAAGGAAAGATCAATCCGTCTTTCACAGGTATATACACAATCAAATCTAACGATTCATGTCATGATATTTCTTGGGTTCTTGATACCGGTTGTGGTTACCAAATTTGTTCTAATGTGCAGGGACTAAGAAGAAATAGAGACATGGAGCATGGAAGAATAAATCTAATCATGGGGAACATAAGATCGTCGCCTGTGACCAAGATTGGAGTGTATTCTTTAGTGCTTAGGAATGGTTTATCTTTAGATTTGAACAATTGTTGCTATTCGCCAGAAATGGCTAGAAACATCATTTCATTTCATGGTTTGTTTAGACAAGCGTTTAGATTCACTTTTACTAATGAGAATGGTTCTATTTTGGCTTATCTAAATGGTGTCTTTTATTTTGAAGCTATACCATGTAATGGAATTTATGAAACCGTTATGATTGTAGATAACTTAGGAAATGATGTTTTGTGCATGGATTCTTCCAATAGTATGGATAGAGCATCCTTGTGGCATTGTCGTCTTGGACATGTCAACAAGAAGCGCATAGCCCAACTCCAAAAGGATGGAGTGTTGGAGTCATTCGACCTTAGGGAAGATGACACATGCGAGTCTTGTTTACTTGGAAAGATGACGAAGTCACCTTTCACAAGTACGTGTGAAAGGGGTGAGGGTCTATTGGACTTAATACATACCGATGTATGTGGACCGTTTAGATCAACCACGAAGGATGGGAACCACTTCTATGTGACTTTTACCGATGACTATAGTAGATATGGGTATATCTACTTAATCAAGCAAAATTCAGAAACCTTTGAAAAGTTCAAAGAGTTCAAGAATGATGTGGAGAATCAATTGGGCAGGAAAATCAAGATGCTTCGATCCGATCGAGGAGGAGAGTACCTAAGTCTTGAATTCCACGATTATCTCAAGGAGTGTGGAATAGTTTCACAATTGATGCCACCTAGGACACCACAATTAAATGGTGTGGCAGAAAGGCATAATCGAACCTTGTTGGACATGGTTCGCTCTATGATGAGTCGTGCTTCACTACCTATCTCTTTTTGGGGGTATGCCTTAGAGACTGCCTCCCATATCCTTAACCGAGTCCCTACTAAGAAGGTTGCCAAAACACCTCACGAAATGTGGACAGGGAAAGCTCCCTTGTTGGCACATATCAAGGTTTGGGGTTGTGAGGCTATCGTAAGACGAGATACTCACGACAAGCTCGAACCTCGTACTGAGCGATGTATTTTCATCGGCTACCCGCATAAATCCTTTGGATATCTCTTCTATAGACCGAAGGACAATGTAGTATTCGTTGCAAGGAGAGGAGTTTTCTGAGAGCGAGAACTCATAAGCCAAGGAGACAGTGGGAGGCAAATCGAGCTTGAAGAGATTCAAGAATCGATAGATGAAGGAACCTCTACTGCTGGCACTCAACCCGAGGAGGAAACTCCGGTTGAGCCTATTGACCAGTCCTTACCTCTTAGACATTCCGAAAGAGTTAGAGTTCAACCCCAGTTTTATGGATTTCATATTACTACCGAAGGGGACATCTATATTAGTGATGGTACACTAATAAATCTAGATGAACCTAATAGCTTTAAGGAAGCCATGGCGGGCCTGGAGTCTGCAAAATGGAAAGAGGCAATGGACAGCGAGATCCAGTCCATGTATGACAACCAAGTTTGGAATTTGGTTGATAATGTGCCCGGACGTAAGACCGTTGGGTGCAAATGGATCTTCAAGAAGAAGACCGACGTGGATGGAAATGTACACACATATAAGGCACGATTGGTTACAAAGGACTTTACTCAAACACCCGGAGTTGACTATGATGAGACCTTCTCACCAGTTGCGAAGATAAAATCTATTAGAGTGATGCTAGCTATCGCCGCATTTTATGATTATGAGATTTGGCAAATGGATGTCAAAACAGCTTTCCTTAATGGGAAGTTGGCTGAGGATGTTTACATGGCTCAGCCAGAGGGTTTTGTTGATCCGAGGCATCCAAATAGAGTGTGTAAGCTTGAGAAGTCCATTTATGGACTTAAGCAAGCATCTCGCAGATGGAATCTTTGCTTCGATGAGAAAGTCAAAGAGTTTGGATTTGTACGAAGTGAAGATGAATCGTGTTTATATGTCAAAGCCAGTGGGAGCATAGTTAGCTTTCTCGTTTTTTATGTTGATGACATACTGCTCATAGGAAACGACATCCCGAATCTGCAGGAGGTTAAGTCTTAGCTTGGGAAGTGCTTCGCTATGAAGGACCTCAGAGAGGCTTCCTATATTTTGGGAATAAGGATAGTAAGAGAGAGAAGTAAGAGACTAATAGGACTTAGTCAGAACACTTACTTAGATAAGGTACTAAAACATTTTAGTATGGAAAACTCGAAGAAGGGAGAATTACCGATACAAAGTAACGCCAAGTTGAGTAAGACTCAAACTCCGAGTACCGAAGCTGAAATAGTAGAAATGAGCCGAGTACCATACGCTTCCGTAGTTGGCTCAATTATGTATGCTATGACTTGTACTCGCCTTGATGTAGCCTTTGATTTGAGCATGGTTAGCAGATATCAAGGGAATCCTGGCAGAGCTCATTGGATTGCGGTGATGAATATCCTTAAGTACCTTCGAAGGACGAAGGAATGGTTCTTAGTTCTCGGAGGGAGTGATGACTTGAAGGTGTGAGGGTATAGTGACACCAGCTTTCAGACCGACAGGGACAACTACCGTTCGCAGTTGGGCTGGGTCTTTACCCTGAATTGAGGAGCAGTGACTTGGAAAAGTTCCAAGCAGGAAACTGTAGCCGATTCAACGTGCGAATCAGAGTACATTGCAGCGAGCGAAGCGTCGAAGGAGGCAATATGGTTGAAGAACTTCATTAGTGATCTTGGAGTTGTACCTACCATAAAGGAGCCCATGGAGATTTTCTGTGATAATGAAGGAACGGTTGCGTTGACCAAGGAACCAAGGGATCATGGCAGATCTCGACATATCGACAGAAAATATCACTTTATTAGACATCATGTAGAAGAAGGACAACTCGTAGTGAAGAGGATATCATCAGAAGATAACCCAACAGATCCGCTTACGAAGGGACTGAGTAGGTTAAGCACTTGCAGCATGCTAGGAGTATTAGGCTGAAGGATGATATTAGTATAGAATAGATAGTAGTAGAAACGTGTAATAGATAAATGTAATTAACATTTGACGATTAAATAAAAGAGTATTATTTATGAGTAATGTTACTGTCTTATGTAAATTGTTTAACTATTGTTTCATTTTGCATGTTTTGACATCCAGAATAATTGAATTTATTAAGAATAATCGAATTGTTCAAATTATCCACAATTGTTCATATGTTGGAAGTACATATGAATGAAGATTGTCATGAATTGGTGTGTAGATTGTCTAAATAGTATTAGACATAGCAAAGGGTTGCTACAACGTTCATGAGTGCTTATGAACTAGTTTTGAGCATTGGAACAAACCCGCGCTTGCTGGAATCACCTTATGGAATATGATATTAAAGGGTGATCGCAAGACGATAATATCATATAGTCTTAAAACCTAGATATATGGTTTGTTATTTGTTAATTGGTTGTACATTGATAATGCGAAACCGCATCAGTAACTTGATGTTATAAAACGCATTGTTGTGTATAGTTGGTTAATGAATAAGTAAATGCATATAAGTTGAAGTTTATCTATTACTTTTATCCTAAGAGGTTAAAAGCGATATCTCGGCCGCTCGATGATTTGATTTGACTTATGTGCCGAGCCCGGTCAGAACTGAATTGATGTGTTCGATTAAGTTCTATGTCAAATGAATCGGAGATCGAGAAACCAAATGCTAGACAAAATTGATTCCATAAAATTGTCAACATGATATCTAAACAGAGGACTGTACGATCCCTTATCTAAAGGACAAGATTGATTAGATCAGAGTTTGACAGCGTCTTTGAGAGCTACGATTGCTAATCGGAATGTACTTGTATATATAGTTACTAGACTTATCCAAGTGGGAGACAGTTGGAATAGTGTCTAAGGCTACAACTATATTTGGCAAGTATTTGACCCGGTTGTGCATGGTCCTTTTGGGTTGCCTTCACCATAGCAACTTGACAGGATGATTTATAATGAGAGAAGGAATATTATTATAATATTATAAGTATAATATAAGGAATAATAATATTTTTGTTTGATTGATATAAGTCATAAATTAATTGGGAATTAATTTGGTGACTTAAAGAAATTAATTAAACAAAGGGGTATAAACTATCAATTGTTTGATAGTTGCACTTTAGGCTATATATCCTTTAAGGATAAGGGGTGGACGAATTCTAGGGCTTAGGATAGCCATAAATTTGTCCAAGGCTTATCTTGGAAAGGATTTGGATTGCTTAGGGCTTAAGTTATCCAATTAGGGTTTAAGGGTGAAACCCTAGGAGCCTTACAAGTATAAATAGACCCCAAGGGCTAAGGAAATCGGGACTTGTGCTTAGAGAAGAAACCCTGGCCGATTTTATACTCTCTCCTCTCTCCTAAATCATCTTCTTGCTAGTTGGTGTTTGTATGCCATTAGAGGAGTGACAATTGTGACTCTAAAGCCTCAAGGACAACAAGATCAAGCAAGTGATTCAAGGTGAACTTCTACTCTCTGATTTCATATTGTTATTATTGTATATTAGCCATTAGAAGTCTTGGAGTCAATGTATGTTCAATTAGAGAAACCTAGATCCAAGCATTAGGATTGCATGTGCACATAGGAATGTTCATATGGCCAAAACCCATCAGAAATTCCCTCTAACAGGGGGATGATGTGACAACCCGAAATTTCCATTCTGAACAAACCATATCAAGTCAATAGAAGTTAGAACAGTTACAATGAATTTCCAGACTTTTGGGTACAAGTTTGAGAATATTAGGGTTTACACTTAAGGAGATATAAGGAGAGTGGATGCACTAGGGTTTTGTGCAACTCTGTTATTCAAAAACTCTATGATATTAGAGTTTAATTCTTGAATAAAATATTATCTGCAAAAAATCCCAGGACTATATGTAGGATTCTGAACCATATTTATTCATTAGTTACATTTCCAACTATAGAAAAGCCGAATTTTCTCTCACATATCTTCGGGTTTTCATCCCAAATCATGAGTACTTCTATCTAGTTGTATTATATAGCTTAGATTGTGCCTAATAACATCAAAATCCTAACAAAACAGCAAGATTTGAGAGTTTACCGCCCAAGAACACTTGGAGAGTAAACTCTTTTATAAAGGACAAATGGTGCCTAGTCCCTTCCCTAAGCAATGAAACTAGTTTGGACTTGTACACTAATGAGTTTAAGGCTAGAAAACAACCTTAAAACACCAAGTAAATGGTGTTCACGGCCCTAGATCTTCTTGGACCGTGAACACTAAATTTAGGGCCAAAGAGTGCCCAATGTCCCTCCAAACTTTGGAACTAAACCTAGAGACTAACCATGGCTTGTTTAGACATCAAAAACATTAAGAATCAAGGGCTAAAAGTGAGTTCACGGCCAAGGATGCTCTTGGGCCGTGAACTTTTAAGTTGCCAAAATGCCCTAAATTCCTTCATTAAGCCAAGAGACTAGCATAACACTTTACCTTGATGTGTCTAGGACCCAAAACAATCAAAATACTAACACCCATGAGTGTTTACGACCTCAAACACATGACCAAATGGTGCATGGACCGTAAACTCAAGTTAGGGGTGTTTTGATGCCACAAACACTTCCTAAGGCTTAGGCTTGAAGTTAGAATGCTTCCTTATGACCTTTAGGACCCTCATAAACATAAATGGCCATGAGTTTACGGTAGTAAACTCATTAGGGCCGTGAACTCCTCAAAAACTCCAAGGAAAGTGGTATTTTTCATCCTAGGTTTGAGCTAATGTCCCTAAATCATTCCATAGCCTTCAAACTTGCATTCCCACATGAATAGCCATGAGTTTACGGCCGTAAACTCCCTTGGGCCGTGAACTCATGGTAGTAAACTCATGTGAGTGCCTTTATACCTTCCTATGTTGAATCACATGTGATTCCAACACTTGGTCAAGGTGTTTCCTAGTCCCGGAAGGTGTTTCCTTTCATATAGATGTAATAAACACTATATTCATGTCAATATGTGTCCTTATATGTCATTTAAGACTTATTGTGTCTCGGGGCTTCATTCGTGGAACTTCTCATCCCTACACGTATACCCGTTAGAGCCACTCACAACAGGTGATTTCATACCCCTTAATCAATGTTTTAAATGATTTTAAATGCTTTAATGGGGGGGGGGGGGATACAAGTAGAAAACAGTAAGTTATTAAATCACTCATATGTATTTTATAACTGTGTTTTCATCCAACAGATTTCACATACTTCAAAATGTGATGCATGAAATGGTTTTCTATCTTAAAATACCTTGTTATCAAATGTATTAGTTTATGAAATGTTTATTAAAATGACATCAAGTCATTGTTAATTGTTGTTCAAAACTCTTAGATGTCTTACAAAACCATTTTTTTACCTTCTTGAACAAAACTATATCTATACACTTATGTTCTTATATATGTATTGATGTTAAAGTTTTCACCCTTCATTCAATTCCCACACTCTTGTGTAGCAAGGGTGTATAAACCTGCTTGGACAACCAATTACCTTCCAGTTAACTATTATAGGGATAGTTAGAAGATACAAAATGTTATTCCTATCACAAGGAATTACATCAGAGTCAGTTCATTCATGAGTCTATAATATACATTACATGCTACATGAATACACTTACATGAGTACGCTTACATGGATACACTTACATGAGTACCTTACTTGAATACATTACGTGAGTACCTTTACGTTGATACATTTACTTGTATACACTTACATGAATACTTGTATCTTGATTCACTGGGATGATTTATTAGTACCTTCTGTGTAAATTGTCCTGCCTATCCCAGTTCAATGGGATATCTAGACGGGACTAACCATTCCGAATCCCAACTGTTAGCACCAGTGGTTGATGAACATCTATGGATGCCTACGTTTATTACTTATACTAGGAGTACTTTTACGGGACTAACCATTCCTTGGGCCTACTGTTCGCTACAGAGGTTGATGAACATCTACGGATGCCGATGGTTAATACTTATACTAGGAGTACCTTTACGGGACTAACCCTTCCTCCTACCTGCTGTAGCTACAGAGGAAAATTGAACAATCTATGGATGTTCAAAGGTTATACATGTCGCTATTCGCGATGTCGTGTTAATCCTAGTACAAAAGGATATCACTTACATAGTTATATTTTTCCTATTACCTTATTTTGTGATACATTCACATAAACGATGAGTTAGACTAGGTACTGTTAGTAATAGTCAAAAAGAAGGAAAAACCATATTTGTTATAGCAAAACACATGAGTCTTGGTAGAAGACTACTTACAAAACACACGAGTCTTGGTCGAAGGCTACTTATATAACACACGAGTCTTGGTAGAAGGCTACCTACATAATATGTAAGTCTTGGTAGAAGGCTACTCATTATACTAATAGAAATCATAGGGATTCGCTAGAGTATTCAAACATTTTCAACTGTTTTCAAACAATTCACACTTATACAGTCTTTTTCCACAGGTTTCCAAGTCATTACCTTACAGTTTTTACAAATCAAAGACACATTAATACTTATGAATTCACCAGCTTTAGGCTAATACTCACTTTCAAAATAAACTGTATTCTCAGGTCAACAGTAAACAGGTACGATGGCCAGGTTTTGAGATGACGGAGCACAGAGAAGACTCGTCCTTTATTTTGATTGTATATTTTGGTGTCTTATTACATTTAAAGAACACACATGTATTAAAACTTTACTTTTAATGCAATGGATGATGTTGTTGCTTGTTTACTACTTTACACTGTTGTGATACTGTACATGACGTCCTCCACCCCGGAACTTTTCCGCCGTTCTTGGTTTTGGGGTGTGACAGAATATAAGTTCGTTCCAAGTTTGTTGATACAAAAACGAAACCATGTTCGTTCCGTGTATCACGATGCGAATCCAATTTGCTGACCTTTTTGCTTCTAATCAATAGATCACAGAACAAAAGCGAAACCTTAGCCAAACCAAATCCAATAACAAGTTCGCTTTCTGTCCTCCCCTTTTTCGTTCCAAGCACAATCACACGAACCCAAGTTCGTTTTAAGTTCGTTGATTATACCCCAAAGCGAAACTTTTCTAGATGAGAAAACAAGGCAACCCCAATCAATCATTCATTTAGAGCCCTAAGTTGTGAATCACCAACAACAACGAATCCAAGCACATATTCACTACGAACCACAGTCAGAGAGCATTCATGGGTGAAGAACGAGTGTGAGCCTAAGATCCAATACTGAATCCAAGCCGTTTGCAGGTAGTGAATCCATTCACAACTTTGACTTTTCGATTTTGACCATCGTTCATCCTAGATGAGATTGATTCATTTGCAGTTTAGGTAACAACCCAAATCACAATCAGTTTTTCCTTTGAGGTATGACCATACTTCCGATTTAAGCCCCAACATTCCAAACACAGGCTCTACTCCGATTAGTACCAAACACGATTCAAGATCCAACTTTAACCCCTTATCTCCTTAGAACTGATTTCTGTTCAAAAAAAGTGATTTTGCGGTTTCGTTTTAACCATTTCGATCTGATTTTGACTTCCAAGATTGACCATTCAAATTGATTATCGAAAAATATCAAGTTCAACATTTCTCAGATCGATTTCAAGATCAAACAATTTCTCTAATTAAATTCATCACTATCTTCATTAGTTCTTGAATTCACAGAACGATAAAAAATCGTATTCAATATAAAAACTTGAATGAACAGATTGATTTATTTCAAACATAAAATCAATTATATCACACCCCGAACCAGACGACAGAAACGTGTTGGGGCTTTAGCGTGACTCCACTGTTGTAGTATCTTTATAGAATATATAATTGAAACATAACATCATCATCATCACACATGTTATATAACAACATTCGTTGTTTACACTGAGTAGTGTATTGAATATTACATGTCAAAATAGTCAGAGTATGATGAAACAACAAAACATCCATTAGTTTGTTAGTCCCAACTTGCTTCAACAATTTCCTGAGAATACAAGTAAATTTAAAAAGGTCAACATAAAAATGTTGGTGAGTTCATAAGCATGTTTGAGAAAATGATTTGTATAACTTTTTAATCACAAGAAAATCCTGTATTTTCTTAAAACAGTTTAGTATGTTTGTGTCCGATCTGGTATCAATGCATGTGGGTTATTGATTAATAGAATGCCAAAAGTGAATGAAGATAATGTAAATAGAATGCCCCCAAACAACCCGATGTTGCCTGTAAAAGAAGAAAAGAGATAGCTACCATACCAACCCTGAGGTTGAGTACCAGTGTGAGTACGTTTTCAAGTAATCCAAGAGAAAAGAGAATGGTCTTCCATAAACTTCATAACGTTAATTCCTCTAGGTGAGCCGTCATAACCATACTAAATAATGACAATTTCGCCTGTCTTGGCGTTTGTCAATGCCGGTGGAAAAATAGAATAAGGTCTTCGTCACCTTAGACTAATTTAGTCTAACTGTAGCGAACAGCTCGGGTGTGGGGTGTCATCCCCGTATAGATCTATACACAAAACCCCACTCTCCCTCTAAGAGACTCTGATTATAACTACAGGCTATGATCGTACACTCAATAGGTGTAAACCGAAAAATCTCATTAGATCCTTAATCGAATATATGCAAAGAAAAACGTATAAAACTCATTCCAGACCCAATGAACCATGTAGGTGAACCAATAAGGCATCGCTAAACATATAAGTCATTTCAAGGACTAATAGGAATGAGATTATATAACATGGGCCCGGAATATATGTAAAAGGAAAACTAAGACTCATTTCACATGTAAGGTATTTACAGGCCCAAATAGCACGCAAATAGTATCCAAGGTCCGTCGCGCATGTTAATGGGTCAATAAGACCTAATAAACATATAAATAGTATTCAGGACCTATCAAACATATAAATGGGCCTCTAAGGCCCAATAACATGAAAAATGACAAAAATTAGCCCGTTTATTATTATATTGCTAGTTTAGCTCAATTATTTATTACAATGATGTAAAAGGCCCACTTTTGTAAAAACGGCACTCTTGGCCCATTAAGCCAAAAAATTACACTTAGGACCCAGTTTTAGTAAAAATAACATTTTAGTCCTCATTTTGTTCAAAACTTGTAGTTATGGCTAGTTGTTAGTAAAAATGACATTTTCCCATTTTTGTCAAAAATATCATTTTTGGCTTGATTTTTGTGAAAAATACCCATTTTTTTCTGGTTTTTTGACTTTTCTGACTAAGATGTTGGAAAATTTGTAGAAAAATCATCTTAAGTCGAAATTTGGACCCGTAAACTCTGGAAGTTTGGAAAATTTGTCTACTTTGTTCAAAAATTTTCTCATAATTTTTAATGGCCTCTAACAAGTGTAAAATTGCTCACCTTCAAAGGCTGGTCCGAAATTATTTCAAATATGGTAGGCAGTTTTGTAAAATTTGCCAAAAATTATAGAAAAATCGAATGAAAATCTGAGAGTAGTCATTTTAAAGGTATAAACCTGAACTTTTTGCATGTAAAACAGTTTTGAAAAATATTATCATTAAGGTGGTCAAAATACTTCGAGATTGGACCAAAAAATTTCTGTCAAAGGCTGATATTTGAGTTTAAGTTATCCATGTTTGTACTCAACACTTGTTTTTGCTATTTTAAGTGTATAAATCCTAGATCTACAATTTTACATGTATTATATGTGATAACACATATTTTTCTCAAGGTTTTTAATAAGATCCAAGTAATAAACTTCATGTTCTTAACATATTTTTAGATTTATGACGTAAACAACACATAATCACCAAATAATTCATGAAAACACACATGGTCATGCATATACACATTGATATACACAAAACTTGTATTCTCCCCCAAAACCAAGTAAAAATCGAAAATAGGGGCTATGAACTCACATTGCTTTGATGTTTTCAGTTTTTGGTGATGAGTTGAGGAGATCTCGGCCCTAGATGTGATCTTGAGATGATTGTAAAGCTCTAAGGTGTTCTAAGAGCATAGATCATAAAATTGTTGGGTTTTGAGCAATCTAACACTTCCTAAGTGTGCATGCAACCCTAATAAACCTTGGATCTATGTTTGTCTAAATACATGCAAAATAATAATTTTCCAAGGATTATAACCTATCTAACATGGCATGGGGAACATTTCAACATAAAAGAGTTAGAAGAGATTACATACCTTTTGGTGAGTTTGGTTCTAAGGAGTTTGAGGGCCAAGCACCAATAGTGTGAATGCCTCAAATGGAATCACAAACACCACAAACTCTTGGAAAACTTTGAGAGAGTATACACACTCTTGTATTTTCGGCCACACACATGCACACACACACTAGATCACTAGTTTTCTCTTAGGCTTCATTTCATGCTCCATAAGCATGCTTATATAGTATGCATGGTTAGGGTGAAACCCTAATAACCCATGTCTTTTCCTTTTCCAAGGATCCATGGGTTAAAAGCTCCATGGATCATCCATGGACTTCCACATAAGCCTAGCCCATTAACAAATGAGTATTAGCCCACACTATATAAAACAAATAGCCCATAATTTAATTAGTATTCCTTTTAATCTCTAAATTAATCCATAATTAATTTAAGACTAAAACTAATTAAATAACGTAACTTCATATTAATATATTATAACTCATAATATATTAATAAACATATGTGTATAACTCTCATAAAATTATCCATAATAGTTTGGATGAGATGCAACCCAAATGGACCATGCCGGTCGGGTCAAGTATATACCAAATAAGTTATGGACTTAGACACCTTATCCAACAAAAATAAGGTGGGTTAAGAAGAGATTTAAGGTGTAACTTGAAGTTAAACTTCTTTTGTAAGAATTGCTTACCAAATTGGATGAGTTTTTGATGAATTCTTCTTGAAACACCCACACAACTCACGAATTTTAGGAGGAATTTATGAGAGGATTTCTTTGAGTTTTGGGAGGAAAAGATGAGAGAACATGTTAAGTTTGAAGATGAGGAGTGATGGTGAGGAGGCCTCATGGCCGTGAGTTTGAAGAGGGGAGAGGGATATAGAAAACTTGCCTAGATACATGGGAAACTTACATTGTTGTATGGTGGTTATGGTGCATGGGTGACTACCATGTAAAAATGATGTGTCATGTGCTAGTAAATTCCCTTTTTCTCTCTATTTTTTTTACATATTGGGCCGATAATGGGCTAAGAGAAATGAAGATGAAATGGTTTAGGCCCATTCTTGGCATTGTTCGAATTTTATGAAACCCAATAATATTTTTCAGCCCATTGGGCCCTTATGAGTGTTCATGGCCCTATGAAATAAAAAGGAATGGAGTTTACGGCCCATTAGGGCTAATGAAATTAGTTATGGCCCATCATGGCCCAATAGAAATAAAATGGATCATTCTAGGCCCATATGGCCCAAATACCCTAACTTCATGGAGGTGGGTCCAATTAGATCCCAAATAGGGTTCCTAGGCCCAAAGTAGTTAAATTAGAAGTTTATTGGTCCATTAGGCCCAATAAGAGAATTCTAGTTCATAATGAACTTGAACCGGGATTTCTAGGGTTTTCAACCCATAGTTGAACATATGAGGTGTATTGTATTAGGTCTTGAACCTCTTGAGTTAGTTTTGATTTCAAATGGATGATTTTGATTGAGCATAGAGTATGATATACACTTAGAGTACAAGTTTTCCAATAGATGATGTTTACCTGAGAGTAGAATTTCCTAGCAAAAATGCTAGTTGTGACAAATTAATAGGATTAGAATCGATTTGGATGACTGAAGATTCGATTAGCGATAAACGATTTCATAGAATGATAGATCAATGAACAGAAATCGATCTTGGTTGGATCTAAAACGATACGAACAACAGTTGAAACTATGGGCTTAGGGAATGGATCATGAATAGTAACATACCAATTATTTGGGCCAGATTAAAAAAGTAGACACGTTATTGATATTGGGCGAATTAACAAACGGATCCAATCATGAATACGAATAGTAAGACGAATCAGATTAAAAAATATACCAGATGAATAGTGGAAAATATCATAAATCTTCATGAACAGTTGCTTGAATAGAAAAATTGATTCCAAGACACCAAAACACCAATAATCTTCAATAAATTGTGCAGAAAATCATCAAATCAAGAACCGATACTTCAAAAATAATAGATCTTCAAAGACCCGCTATGATACCACTTGTTGGAATAAAACCCTAATTATGATTTGATGAACAAGATGCAGAAAATAAGAAGAAACACAAATATGAAGATATGTCGAATGATCACTCGATTTATTCAATTATGAGGAATGTATTACACTTTAAGAATAAGAATCTAACTCTAGAAGAAACCTCAAAACATGGCAGCTACATTTTGCCTCACTCTTAACCCTAATTATGAACAATACATGACTATTTATAGGGAAAAGACAAGTCTTGGGCTATTAACCTACACTTCATCAAGGGGGCCCATTACCATCATCCATGGAGTACTTTGAAACCCTACAGATATGATGGAGTTTTGAAAAGAGGTTATTTATGATTTATTAATATATTATAAGTTCTAATATATTAATATGAAATCATATTATTTAATTATTATTGATCAAGAATTAATTTGAATTAATTTAGTGATCAAAAGAGACTAATTAAATGTAAGGAGATTGATTGGTAAATCATTCATTCTTATGGTGTGGGACAATGATCCATGATTCGTTAGGTTGGGCTAAACTAATGTTACAATCCATGGATGATCCATGGGGGTTTAAATCCATGGAACCTAAGGAATATGGAATGTCATACACATTAGGGTTTACATTGTGTAACCCTAATCTTGTCACACTATATAAGAAGGCCCTTAGCATCTAAAATGGGATAATAGTGATCCTTGGAGTTCCATGAGCCAATTTTAGGTTCAAAGATATTCTCTCAAAAGTCATCCATTATCCAATGGTTTGTTGTGATTCCATTTGAGGTGCAACACTTGGGGCACTAAGTTCTTAAGGCCAAACACAACAAGCTCTACAAGCCACAACAAAGAGGTAATTCTATAACTCTCATTTATGTTGATTATGTAATTTCTATGATAGTTGCAGGCTTAATTCTTTGGAAATAATATTGCATGTATAATTAGAGAAAACATAGATCCAAAGCATTTAGGGTTGTATGTGCACCATAGGATGTTGTAGTATACTAAAACCCATCAAAATAGTCCCTGATACCGGTCGAAAGGACCGAAGGGGTAGGCCAACACCCTGATATGCTAGGCAAGGTACCGATTGACAGGACTGAAGGGGTAGGTCAGCACCCTGATATGCTAGACAAGTTACCGGTCGAAAGGACCGAAAGGGTACACCAGCACCCTGATATGCTAGGCAAGTTACTGGCTGGAAGAGACCGAATGGGTAGCTAGTACCCAGATATGTTAGACAGTATGTTTATTGTATGGTATGTGGTATGATATGGGAACTCACTAAGCTTTGTGCTTATGGTTTTCTATTTTGGTTTTAGGTACTTCTTCCTCGAAGGGAAAGGAGCCGGCATGGTAGCAGCGCATCCCAGACATAATTTTCCGCATATGAGATTCTTGAAATTTGTACTCTGACATTGTTACTATCTTATGACATGATTTTGAGACACATGATCCATGGTTTTTATGAAATGAAATAACTTTATGATGTTTTCTATAAATTATTTTATGAATCGTTATTTCAAAAATGAAATTTTTGGTCTAGAATTTTGGGATGTTAGAAGTTGGTATCAAAGCCTTAGTTTGAGGGATTCAGACACACTTTTGGGGGTGTCTGGACTCAAATCGAGGGTTTGGGAGATTTTTACAAGAAAATAATTTTTCTAAAAAATTAAAATAAAGAGCTTTGAGAAAGTACAAGGTGTGTGATGTGTGTAATGGACCGAGGTCAAGTAAGTTTTCCCCAAAATACCCATACATGTTTGTTATGATATATGATATGATTATTAGAACTACATGCTAGAATAGGGCTAAGGATCTAGGAAGGATGCCTTATATACCTACTGTATGTGTTTGAGAACTACATGGTAGATTAGGGCTAAGGATCTAGGAAGATGCCTGATATGCCGGTTGTATGTGCTTATTGAGCTACATGATAGTACTGATTAGTCAGTGATACGATAGTCTGGATATAATGTGCTTGGTTTGGGTTACAAAATGCCCAAATGCTGCTTGCCTTGTGCTTATAGGAGTTCTAGTTGTCTTTAACTAACTAGTAAATGAATACATTAAGTTACATATTACGAGGACTAAATAATTTCAGAAGGCTAGGTCTAGCCCTATTTCATAGCTCTTGTCTGAGTCCAACCATTGTAGGATAGGACCCTGATGTGTTTTGTATACTACAACATCCTATGGTGCACATACAACTCTAAATACCTAGGATCAATGTTTTCACTAATTATACATGCAAATGGTTTCCAATGCATTGAACCTATAACTAGCATGCAATTTGACATAAACAATACACGATACTAGTTAGAGTAACATACCTTTTATGTGGCTTGAAGTCTTGATGTATTTGGTGTTGCTAGAAAGACTTTGGCCATTAAGAATTTAGTGCCCCAAGTGTTGCACCTCAAATGGAATCACAACTCACCTTGAACAAAGGTGACTCTTGAGAGAGAAATCCATGCACCAAAACACCTCTATATTTCTCTAAGGAAAGAAGCACACATTTTTGGTCATGAAGCAACATATTTATATGGTGGATTCCAAGGGTCATGGGTTTAACCCAAATCCATACCCATGGTGGGATTCATGGTTCATGTGGCCTAACTCTTTATGTATCCATACATAAACTTGGTCCAACATGGATCATAAGTCCAACACATATAAATATAACTAATTACCAGAATTAGTAACCATAGATTTAGTTAGTCTCTTTTGATCACTAAATTAATTCCAAATTAATTCTTGATCAATACTAATTAAAACTTATGATTTCATATTAATATATTAGAACTTATAGTATATTAATAAATCATATATAACCTTCTCTCAAGAGTCCATCCTAACAAATTATCCCGGTGTTATGCAACCCAAATGGACCATGCTACTCTCGGGTCGAGTACATACCACTAATAGTTATGGGCTTAGACATATAATCCAACATACCTCTCATTCGAAAAATTATCTGGTCTTAGTGATATGTAATGGTATTCGTGAGCTAGTTAGGTAAATGTAGCAATGATTTATTATGCAACTGACGACGGAGAGTAGGTTGGAGAGTTACCATAGGGTAAGCCTAGGATGAGATTAGTGCAGCAAGCAGTATTAGTGAAAGGGACTTGGTAAAGTCAAGGAAATCCTTGAGGAAATTACAAATAAATGTGGCAGGTAGTATTGGCCGTACTACTGAGAGCAGATGATCCGTACTCGAGTTGAGGAGGGATGAGATAGAACCATGGAACTTGTAGAGTGTGTGAGACCTCTCGAGAATTTGTATAACCCTGATGATTATGTGTTTTGTTTCAGAATGGTGGTGACACATCACGGAGCAGGAGGTTTAGGGTCTAGGTCAGGATCAGGTCCAGGTTCAAGTGCAGGTTTCAAGCCAGTTGATGATGGAAAATGCGAGTTCATCGCATATGATATTACAAGAGACATCATGAGGCGACCGCGGTGATTTTCGGGTCGATCAAGGAAGGGATCATCGATCT
This sequence comes from Lactuca saligna, assembly GCF_052625555.1. Lineage (NCBI taxonomy): Eukaryota > Viridiplantae > Streptophyta > Magnoliopsida > Asterales > Asteraceae > Lactuca > Lactuca saligna. The sequence goes on along the minus strand of NC_136417.1, from coordinate 178,027,840 downwards.
GATAAAGGATTGCCTCAGGGAGTTCAGGAGCAACATGACATTTGGCCAGATAGGGACATACACACTATCCTTCAAGGATTTTAGGGGATGTGGTGTGCCAGAATTCCACGGGGTGAAGGACCCCATTGTGCCAAGGAGGTGGATTGCAGACATCGAGTCTGCATAGTTGATGAGCTTCTGCCCTGAGGGGTCGAAGGTCTGGTATGCTGCAGAGTGTTTGAGGGATAGAGCTAGAGACTAGTGGGAGACAGTTAGTGGTTTCTTAGGAGCCCCAACCATTGAGGCTATGACCTGGTCAGACTTTGTGACCAGGTTTAGGGCTGAGTTTGCACCAAATATGGAGATGCAATAGCTGGCTAGGGAGTTTCTTGATACAAGACAGATGACTAAGTTGGTGACGGAGATTACCGCCAAGTTCAGGGAGAGGGCCCTACTAGTGCCTCGGCACATGGGTGATGAGGAAATGAGGAAGACCCGGTACTATGATATCTGTTGGATTAGATGTCTAAGCCCATAACTATTATTGGCATGTACTTGACCTGAGAGTAGCATGGTCCATTTGGGTTGCATATCATCAGGACAATTTGTTAGGATGGACTTTTGAGAGAAGGTTATTTATGGTTTATTAATATATTATAAGTTATAATATATTAATATGAAATCATATGTTTTAATTAGTATCGATCAAGAATTAATTTGGAATTAATTTAGTGATCAAAAGAGACTAATTAAATCTATGGGGACTAATTATGAAAATTAGTTATATTTATATGTGTTGGGCTTATGATCCATGTTGGACCAAGTTTATGTATGGATACATAAAGAGTTGGGCCACATGAACCATGGATCATAAAACCCATGGGTATGGATTATGGGTTATATCCATGACCCTTGGAATCCTACATATAAATAGGTTACTCCATAGCCAAAATCACCACTTCTTTTCTTAGAGAAATATGGAGGTGTTTTGGTGCATGGAATTCTCTCTCAAGAGCACCTTTGTCCTAGGTGTGTTGTGATTCCATTTGAGGCATTTCATACTATTGGTGCTAAGCTCTTAAGGACAAATACATCAAGACTTCAAGCCACATAAAAGGTATGTTTCCCTAACTAGTATATTATATGGTTTATGTCAAATGCATGCTAGTTATAGGTTTAATGCCTTGGAAGCCATTTGCATGTATAATTAGTGAAAACATAGATCCAAGGTATTTAGGGTTGTATGTGCACCACAGGATGTTGTATTATACCAAAACCCAAAAGTGGTATCAGAGCCATGGGTTGTTTTCTACTATATTTGATGCAAATGTATTTTTTTTCAAGTTGATGGAAAAAAAAGAAAAGAAAACATGAAGTTTGTCAAATTTTATGATAATTACTTGATTATATGAAAAACTAATAATTTGTAAAATTTGAGTCACTTTACTACAAGAGTTGAATTAGATCAATTTATTAAAAGATAGAATGATATGGTTATTTTATTTGTTTTAAAAGTTTGATCTAAGTGGTTTTAAGGAGTTACAAATTTTGTCATAAAATTTTGGAACTCCAAAGTTTTTTTTAAAGTTATGATCTTAAGAGTTTTGAAACTTCCATAAGTTATGGATGTGAAATGTCTCATTTATTAACTCTTTAGGTTATGAAGTCCAAGAGTCTTCAAAGGATAATTATCAAAGTTTCAAGATTTGTATTAGTTTATATGCTTATCTAATTTCTTGAAAATTGTTGATATGAATTATCTTTACTTATGAGTTTAATCTAGATCATAGAAAAATTATTTGATTATTGTGTTAATTGGAATATTTGATCTTAATGGTTTTTATGAACTCCATAACTTGTCCTCAAGTTATGGAAAGTGAAGAGTTTTTCTTTTTAAAGTGTAATTAAGACTCATAGGTTATGAAAATAGAAGAGTCTCTATTTTTAATGTCATCATTAAATGATTTAATGTCTTCCATAACTTGTCCTAAAGTTATGGAACTTGATTTTTTTTTCATTAAACCTTAATTAAACTCATAAGTTATGAAAAATCCACGATTTTTGAAAGGTTTCAAAACTTGTCCTCAAGTTTTGGAATTTGTAAAGTTACCCCCCATGTATACTTTAATTCTAAACTAGACCTTAGAATTTTAAAAGTTAAAATTCAACCCTTATACTTTATAATATTATAAGTTGATAATATATATATATATATATATATATATATATATATATATATATATATATATATATGTATGTATAAGAGTAAAGTCAGTCTTATCGTTAGTAGGCCTCATTCACGAAGCCGGTCTATAAGGGGGGTATAAGGTTACAGCCTATAAAATGGTAGTTTAATGGGTGTCCACTCTCACCCACCGCTTCCTTGACTGGTGGAGGGTCGTTAGCCGAACGGGTAGGACAAGGACTATAATTCTCCCTTCATTAAAAGTATTAATGATAAATACTAAGTAACTAAACCTTTTATAAATACCCAATCTTAGTTACTTAGGAAAATGTGAATATGGTGCTAATCCATGAAATTACACTTTGCACTTTGTTTAAGTCGGTTAGTGGAGCGTGTGTGGTTAACCGGCACACTAACTCGTATTTAACAAGGTAGGCAAAGGGTAACTTAATGTTTATCATAGTATCGATGGAGCGTGTGTGGTTAACCGGCACATCGATTGAGGGGTAAACACTTAAGGGTGCCAAGTAATTTGCATGGTTACTTCACACCTTGTTTTGTGATCCTCGGCATCCCAGTCACAAAACCTGAAGGGCACACTCGAGATTGAAACATGCCATTGAACAATTCAATGAATCTCAAAGATCTAGGAGTTTCAAAACCAATTAAAACCTAATTATTATTTCGTTTTTCATGGTTCAACTACTTTCCAAGTCACATAGTTAGTTCATTTGGAACACCTATGAAACAGACTATGACAAAACCCTTTATGATCTTATCTATTTGCTAAGATCAACTTCCTGAAACTTTATGGACATTGACAATGGTGACACTGGAAATACAGAAAAGGCATTCTCTTCCCAAGGAAAGGGATTGACCATAGTCAACTAGGTTGACCAAATGGTAAAGAGAAAAGGCTAAGTCTGTAATAGTCCCGTGTACCATTATCAAAGGGTCCACATGTTTATATTGCCAAAGGAAGGGTCATTAGTTGCGAAGCTGCCAAATTTACCTAAGGATGTTAAAGTCAATAAGGTGGACTCTGCTTCAGGTAAAGTCCACTAATCTAACTCTGTTAAGTTTCTATTCTGAGATTCCTGATACATTATGTGACTGGGTCACGTGGTAATGTTTTAAGAATCAAAGAAAAGTAAAGGAACTTAAAGAAAGAATATGCTGAATCTGATCGAATAGATGGATTTCTATTGCGTAGTTTGAAAATCGGATTCTTAAGCTACTTCTTAGGAGTTATGAGATATTGTTTAGGAATAGATAACAACAAGTTTTCATATGGATTGTAAGGATAAGTTTTTCCGCATAGTTTTAAAATAAAAGAAAATTTTTGATTTTAGTAATTTTAAAATATTCTTACAATGGCATTTGAGGAAAAATTGTTGCTTATATGATTCCACTAATAGCAAGAGTGGAAATATGAAATTGATTCTTTCATTTGTGGTAATGTCTAAATTTACCAAATAAGGAAAGATTCTCATCATCCAAAGTCTCAATTGGACCGGGACTTGGAATCATGCAAGTTGTATAGCATGATGATTGAGAACTTTCAATTATTGGAAAAACTAAGACTAATTACTTGTTCACATGGATGTGTGAGTCAAGTAATGGACTAAGGGATCGAGTACATAGTCATGTGCACTGATTAAGTCCACCACAAAAGATTGATAAGGTAATTCGTCATAGTTTACTAAAGCTCAGTAAATATGATTATACTTCCAATGTAAGGCAGAGCGAATAAGAAGAATCAACTTAGGCAGAAGGATAAAAGTTTCTCAAATCTGAAAAGATGGGAGAGTACTTTAGTATCAGTTTTGTGATCATCTTAATGATTAAGAAACCATATCAAAATTAGTTCTCTAAGGAAAGAAGAGGAACTTGAATTGTTCAAGTGGTTAAATCAAGAAGATGAGTCATACTTCGTTCCAATACAAGTCTTAGAGTCATACTCCAAGATTGTAATTTGAGTGACAAGTCTTAGAGAAGGTTTAAAAACACGAGTCAAATGTAAGAGTAAAAGTTATCTACTCTTGGACATTTGAAATTGATAAGTTGTGATGTTTTAGATAAAACAAAGACCAACTAAGGCTAATTGTGTGTAGTGTTTGTCTTGATTAGAATCCGCACCATCTCTTGGATGTTTGACAAGGGAGTCTTATAGGTCAAGAGGACAGTAGGAGTCTTAAAGGTCTTGAAAGTCTCAAGAACTAATCAAGAATGATACCTGGAGTTCTTCTCTAGCACACGACTTAAGGTTTATAACCTATCGTGTTGACATATTTTGTGCCCATTCCGATTAAAGTTGGCTTTGCATATGAGTTCTTAGAGTTCTCAATTGGTTGCACAACAACTTGTAAGCAATGGCAGGCCTTTGAGCTGCCAGGTGGCATGAAATTAAGATTGAGTTCAGTCCATATGAGTTTGGATTTCTCATTATCCTTGTCTTGTGACTATGGTTTTGACAATTTACATGGATAAGTGTTGGATTAATGTCTAAGTCCATAACTATAATTGGTAAGACTTGACCCGACCCGACATGGTCCATTTGGGTTACATGGCATCATGCACTTGGATAGACTAAAATGAGAGAAATAACATTTAAGGTTTATTAATATATTATAAGTTCTAATATATTAATAAGGTTATTTAATTAGTATTGATCAAGAATTAATTTGGAATTAATTAAGTGATCAAAAGGAGACTAATTAAATATATGGGTTGATTGTGTAAATCATTCATTCTTATATATGAGGGCTTGTGATCCAAGATTCCTTATGTTGGACTAAGTCCATGGGGTGACCCATGGATACTCCATGGAGGTTAAAATCCATGGAGCATAAGGAATGGGTAAAGTCATGAGTTACATGGTGTAACCCTAATAGCCACCATATAAAAGAAACCCATGGCTCAAGAAATCGGTGACAAAACACTAAGTGTGTGTGTGAGGGCAAAACGATTTCATGAAGTGTTCTAATTTCTCTCTAAGTTATTCCAAGTGCTTATGGTGTTGTGTGAACCATTTGAGGTGTCACACTTGGGGCACTAGGCACTCAAGCTTCATGAAGACAAGCACCAACAAAAGGTATGTTATTCTAACTTGTGTTATTCAAAGTTTTGTATGCTAGAATAGTACAATACCTTGGAAAGTTGATATTTGCCTGTATAATAGAGAAAACATAGATCCAAGGTATTTAGGGTTGCATGTACACTTAGGAGTGTTAGATTGCTCAAAACCCAACAGTGGAATCAGAGCCAAGGCTTGTTTTCTTGTTGTACTTGCTTAAACTGCTTAAAAATCGACTTTTTGGTGCTGTCTGCCCGAGCAGACTCGCCGAGTCCATGAAGGGACTCGACGAGTCCAAGGCAAAATGCATCCAACTCGCCGAGTTTTGTTCATGCACTCAGCGAGTTGGACCCCAGACAGTATATTTTCGAGTTTTGGTGCTGGAATTTGTCTAGAATCATTACCTTTGACTGTTTTGGCCTTATAAAACTTGTTTTGAATGTGGTAATGATTGTGTTAAACCAATTTCAATGCTATAATAAAATTTTCAAGTTTATATGTGTTCATGTTATTCTTGAAAATTGTTAATTATGAATGATCATGCTTATGAGTTTTGTTAGATCATAGGAATTGTGTGCAACTAGTTTGTTGATATAATTCATGATCTTGTTGAAAAATTGTATGGAGTTCATAACTTGTCCTCAAGTTATGAATTTTCAAGAATTTTATGTTTCCTTGATTTATGAGTTAGTTTAGATTGATAATGAAAAATTATGTTTTAGTTGTTTTCAATCCATATTAGTCGAAAAGAAGTTCATAAATTATGTTTTTGTAACTTGTCTTCAAGTTATGTGAAAAGTCATATTTATGAATCTTAAAAACTCATAAAAGTTTTGTAGGCTACATAAAATGTAAGAGTTTTTCCATTAAATAGTTTAATGACTCCATAACTTGTCCTCAAGTTATGGATGTTGAAGAGACACTTCTTTAAAAGTGTTTTAAAGAATAAGGGGTTACATTAAAATGAAGAGTCTTCATTTTAATGAACCAGTAAACTCATAAGTTATGATTTAAAGAGTCTTGAAATAGTTTCAAAACTTGCCCTCAAGTTTTGGAATTTGAAAAGTTACTCCTCAAGTATACTTTAATTCCAAATTGAACATTGAAATTTTAAAAAGTTTAAAATTCAACCCTTATACTATTATTATAATTTTAATTATATAGATATGTATAAGAGGAAGTCAATCTTACCGTTAGTAGGCCTCATGCACGAAGCCGGTCTATAAGGGGGGTATAAGGTTACTGCCTTTAAAATGGCAGTTTAATGGGTGTACACTCTCACCCACGGCTTGCTTGACTGGTGGAAGGTCGTTAGCCGAACGGGTAGGAATGGACTATAATTCTCCCTTCATTAAAAGTATAATGAAAAATACTGTGTAACTAAACACTTATAAATTCCCAATCTTAGTTACTTAGGAAAATGTGAAAAGGTGCTAGCCCATAAAATTACACTTTGTACCTTACCAAGTCGTTAGTGGAGCGTGTGTGGTTAACCGGCACACTAACATGGATTAGTAAGAGTGGCAAAGGGTAACTTGACTTTATTATAGATCGGTGGAGCGCGTGTGGTTAACCGACACATCGATTAGGTAATATTGTTGAGGGTACCAAGTCAATTTGTATGGTTATTCACACCTTTTTTGTGATCCTCGGCATCCCAGTCACAAATTTGAAAGGGCACAATCGAGATTCAAACATGCCATTGAAAAGTTCAATGTATCTCAAAAGATCTAGGAGTTTCAAAACCAATAAAACCTAATAATAAAATATTTCATTTTCATGGTGGAAATTGGTAAATCGTCATTTACCTACCTTTAACTATTTTATAACTTGGATTACGGCATCCCTCTTCCAGTTATAAATAGGTTATTGGGTCCTAGCCTTAATACTTCATATTGGGTGTTGTATTAAGGACTTTAAATCAACTAACTTGAATTTCTCCCATTATAGGTGTCTAGTTTAGATAGCTATGGTCTTCCCAAATCTGTAGGAACATGCTTCCTAATGAAGATGATATCCCAAATGGCAATGAAGGTGAAAGATCAATCCCTTTGTTCGGCATTTGTGGGACCAGAAATCATACTTCACTTAATCCACCTCCTCAAATAAATCTCCCTATCTCACAAGTTTTAATACTTGATAAGTTCTAAGTCACTCAATCCCTATTGGCAAGAAAAGTTTATATGTGCTTAGATCTTGGGGATTAAGCCACATATTGACAAGTCGGGAGAGTCGGGTGTCGAAGTCTTGAGGTAGCTGGCTGCTGACTTGGTTCTTCAGTCACTCCCTGATGACAGGTCACGACAAGACCCTTAATGATCTTACCTATTTGCTTGAAGATGCTAAATCAGCAATGATTTGGAGCATTAGTAAAGCAAATTGAATTGGAAGATCTACTTTCCAAACCTATTTGGACATTGAAAATGGTGACAATGGAGGTCCAGGAAAAACTTTCTCTTCCTAATGGAAAGGGATCGGCCATAGTCAACTCGGTTGACCAAATGGTAAAGAGAAAGGCTAAGTCTGTGATAGTTCCATGTACCGTTTCCAAAGAGTCCATATGATTCTGTTGCCAAAGGAAAGACATTGCTTGTGAAGCTGTTAAATTTACCTGAAACATCTTAAGGATGGTAAAGTCAATAGATTTGACTCTACTTCAGGTAAAGTCCATTGTCTAACTCTATTAAGTTTCTATTCTGAGATTCTTATTGCATAATGGGACGAGATCACATGTTGATGTTTTAAGAATCAAAGAAAAGGTGAAGAAACTTAAAGGAAGTATATGCTGGTTTTGATCGCGAAGATGGATTTCGATCGCATGGTTCGGTGATCAGAATTTTGAGCTATTACTTAAGAGTTATGATATATTGCTTAGGAATAGATAACAACAAGTTTTCCATATGGATTGTAAGGATAAATCTTTCCGCAAAGTTTTAAAATAAAAGAAAAAAAATGGTTTTGATTTTATTTATTTTAAGTATCCTTACAATGGCATTTGTGAAAAATTGTTGATTATATGTTTCCATTGATAAGCAATATGGGTAAATGGATTTGATTCTTTCATTAGTGGTAGTGTCATAGTTTACCAAATAAGGAAAGATTCTCATCACCCAAGTTTCACTTGGATAGAAACTTGGAATCATGCAAGTTGTATTGTGTGATGAATGAGAATTTTCATCTTTGGTAAATTAAGACTAATTCCTTGTTCACATTCGCATGTGAGTCAAGTGATGGACTAAGGGATCGGATACACTTGGTTGTGCGCTGATCAGGTCCACCACAAAGTTGATAAGGTTATTCATTATGATTTACTAAAGTTTAGTAAATATGGTTATACTTACAGGTTTAAGTATAGTTCTGGATTATTGGAAAAGTTTCAATGATAGATATAATGAGTAAGAAGAATCAAATAAGGCAGAAAGATAAAAGTTTCTCTAATCTGAAGAGATAGGAGAGTACTTGAGTATCTTGTTTTATGATTATCTTAATGATTATGAAACCATGTCACAATTGATCCTCTAAGGACACCTTAGTTCATTTTGTTTGGCTAAAGGAGAGGAATCGTGAATTGTTGAAATGGTTAGATCAAAAAGATAAATTATACTTCGTTCCAAAATTAAATCTTAGAGTCATACTCCAAGATTAAGCCTTGAGTGACATAATCTTAAAGAAAAGGTTTAAAACACTTGTTAAATGTAGAGTAGAATGTGTTCTTACTCTTGTACATTTGTAATTGGTAAGTTGTGATGTTTTGGATAAAACAAAGACCAACTAAGACCAATTGTGAGAAGTGTTTGACTTGATAAGAATCTGCACTAACTCTTGAATATTCGTTTTTGTCAAGGAATGGTTCTTGACAAAGAAAGTCTTATATGTCAAGAGGTCAGTGGGAGTCTTAAAAGGATCTTAAGATAGATTCAAGAACTAATCAAGAGTTTTGTTAATCACTAGACCACGACTTGAGGTTTGTAACCTATCGTGTTGACATATTCTGTGCCCATTCCAGTTAAAGTTGGTTTTGCATTGGAGTTCTAAGAGTTCTCAACTGGTTGCATAACAACTTGGAAGCAATGGCATGCCCTTGAGCTGCCAGGTGGCAAGAAATTAGATTGAGTTCAGTCCATATGAGTTTGGATTTGTCATTATCCTTGTCTTGTGACTATGGTTTTGACAATTCACATGAATAAGAACACATACACCATTAAATCTAAGTTTCATAAGGTTTCTCTCTTATTTATGAAAATGATAGTGAGGAAACTCTTTCACTAAGTAGATTTAAGTGGATAACAAGTGTGAAGTTTGCATTCTCATGTCGTTAGTGGAGCGTGTGTGGTTAACCGGCACACTAACTAATGAGAATGTCAAAGGTTTTGACTCACATGTGAGGTATCTAAGGAAAGGGTTAGACTCCAGGTGTATGATTTGATAAAGTCTTATCAAGGCAATCTAGTATCTGAAATCTGACTGATTTCTAGGTACATGTCAAAGCTAGTGGGAGCATAAAGTGTTATGCTAGTTAGATAATAATCATTATGCTAGTGGGAGCATGATGATTATGTTGCAAGTTAGCAATGTTAATTATAGAAAACAAAAGTTTCAACTCGCTTGAAAAGTTGTTTTACTATAATTAAGGGAGAGAAATTTATACTTCATTTCACTTCTACAAGCTTAGATTGAGATTTTAATCAACTTTAGTCAAGAATATATATTAATGTTATGTTGGAATGGTTCAACATAAGGAATTTCTATATATGTGGCTTTCTCAAAATTCGATTATGATTACGGCATCCCTCTTCATAGTTCGAATTATGAGAACATGGAAAATAAAAATATTATAGCATGAATCGTATCCCATATGCTTCGGGTATAGGATCGGTTGCATGTGTTATAATATTCATCCATTCTAAATTTTCCTAATGCTTAGGGCGTTAATAAGGGAAAATGGATTAGAACTGGATATGACTAAGATGATTAAGCAATTGTCGAGAACAATTTGGGGTTTTCCAAAGTTTGGTTACTCATGGACAATTGGAAGTATAGAGTAAGGATCTCATTGACATATTTTGGAAAGAGGCAACTCTTGTTCAAAAGTGATGGTCAAGATGGGAATATGGAATTGTTTCCATAGGTGGAAGTTATTCTTTGAATCTATGCAAAGAAGGATGTTCAAAGGAATGTAGTTTGAATTTGAGACTTCATCTCCATGGAATTGCTTTCAATTGGAATACTTTGTAATGTTTGTTGCCAAATCTTTGTGACTTGTGTGAATATCATTACAAGAGGATCATTGCATAGATTACGGTAAATGACAAGAACTTGGTATTCTTACATTTACAATAAGGATTGGGATTGTGAAATGAGAATCGTTGAGGTCATGTTCAATTGATATACATTTCACAAAGAGATGACCATATGTAAACATGGTGTGCATACTTGGAGTATGGCATAGCTATTGTTTAGAGAAACATAGTATGCATGCTTGGAGCATGGCATCACTACTGTTTCAATTCAAGTATTAAGTTGATTAATCGAAACATGAATAATGAGTGATCAATATGGTGCTTAGATAAAAGGTGTTTTATTTACGCTCAAAGTGTTGAGGCCATATAGGACTAGTATTATTTTGTGTTTCACTTTGCATGTTTTGACTTCCAGAATAACTAGGTCATTCTCCCGAATGATCAAGTCATTCAAACCATCCACAGTCGGTCATATGTTGGAAGTAGATATGAATCAAGACTGTCATGAATTTGGCTTGTATGATTTGTCTAAAGTGCTTTAGACAATGCAATAGTTGCTACAACGTTCATGAGTACTCATAAGGGATGAGTATTGGATTCAACCCACGCTCATTTGGATTCACTTCATGGATTTTATCACGAGTGAATCATGAGACGATAATATCTTATATTCTTCAAACCTAGAGATATGAGTTGTTGACTATGAGTTGGTTATACATTGATTGCACGTAAACGCATTGGTAACTCGATGTTATAAAACGTGCCTTTGTGTATGATTCAACAAATAGTTTGTACAAGCATATAAGTCAAAGTTTATCCATTGCTTTTACCATCGGGATAAAAGCGATATCTGTGGGCCCCTCGATGATTTGATGACGACAAAACTAAGTGCTCGGCCGAGCCTGGACTGATTTGATTTGTTCAATTAGTCAGTCGTCATAAATCAGAAATCAGGAAACAACAAATGGACAGAGAGAATGATTATAATCCATGTCTCAATCCATATGATATCCAGAATGGAGGAATATATGATCCCTTATCTAATGGACAAGTCATTGACAAAGGTCAGAGTTCATCTACAAGCTCAGAGTTCGACAGAAGATTTTGAGAGCTACGATTGCTAGTCGGGTTTTTGAAGTCATACTTGCAATAATAGTTTTAGACTTATCCAAGTGGGAGACTGTTGGATTAATGTCTAAGTCCATAACTATAATTGGTAAGACTTGACCCGACCCGGCATGGTCCATTTGGGTTGCATGGCATCATGCACTTGGATAGACTAAAATGAGAGAAATAACATTTAAGGTTTATTAATATATTATAAGTTCTAATATATTAATAAGGTTATTTAATTAGTATTGATCAAGAATTAATTTGGAATTAATTAAGTGATCAAAAGGAGACTAATTAAATATATGGGTTGATTGTGTAAATCATTCATTCTTATATATGAGGGCTTGTGATCCAAGATTCCTTATGTTGGACTAAGTCCATGGGGTGACCCATGGGTACTCCATGGAGGTTAAAATCCATGGAGCATAAGGAATGGGTAAAGTCATGAGTTACATGGTGTAACCCTAATAGCCACCATATAAAAAAAACCCATGGCTCAAGAAATCAGTGACAAAACACTAAGTGTGTGTGTGAGGGCAAAACGATTTCATGAAGTGTTCTAATTTCACTCTAAGTTATTCCAAGTGCTTATGGTGTTGTGTGAACCATTTGAGGTGTCACACTTGGGGCACTAGGCACTCAAGCTTCATGAAGACAAGCACTAACAAAAGGTATGTTATTCTAACTTGTGTTATTCAAAGTTTTGTATGCTAGAATAGTACAATACCTTGGAAAGTTGATATTTGCATGTATAATAGAGAAAACATAGATCCAAGGTATTTAGGGTTGCATGTACACTTAGGAGTGTTAGATTGCTCAAAACCCAACAATAAGAACACATACACCATTAAATCTAAGTGTCATAAGGTTTCTCTCCGATTCATGAAAATGATGGTGAGGAAACACTTTCACTAAGTAGATTTTAGTTAGATAGCAATTGTGATATTTGCATTCTCAAAGTCGTTAGTGGAGCGTGTGTGGCTTACCGGCACACTAACCTGGACTTGTGAGAAGTGGCAAAAAGGTCTAACCATTATGATTACGGCATCCCTCTTCATAATTGTTTAGACACACAAGTGTGCTATCTAAGGGAAGGTGTATGTTTTTGATAAAGTTTTATCAAAACAATCTAGTATTAGAAATCTGAACTTTGGTAAGAAAGTCAGCTGATTTCTGAGTACATGTCAAAGCTAGTGGGAGCATAAGTGTTATGCTAATAATCATCATGTTAGTGGGAGCATGATAATTATGATACGTATTGCAAGCTAGCAATGTTAATTATAGAAAACAAAAGGTTTCAATTGGGAAAAAGTTGTTTTGCTATAATTAAGGGAGAGGAAATTATACTTCATCTCAAATCTATAAGCTTAGATCGTGAGGTTTTAATCATTTAGTCAAGGAAATATATATGAATTTCATGTTGGAATGGATCAACATAAGGAAATTCTATATATGGGTCCATTATTTGCGTTCTTAAATTCGATTATGATTACGGCATCCTTTTTCATAATCTGAATTATGAGAACTTGGCAAATAGAAATGGAAATGTTATAGCAAAAGACTGGTTTAGTCTTTATGTGAGACATCATGAATCGTGTCCCATATGCTTCGGATATAGGATCGATTACATGTGCTATATTCATCCTTTCTAAAAGTTTCTAAATGTCTGGGGCATTAAGAAGGGAAAAGGTTGAGAACTGGATATGACTAAAATGATTAAACAATTGTTGAGGACAATCTAAGGTTTACCAAAGATTGGTTGCTCAACGACAATTGGAAGTATAGTGATAATTCTGGAAGGACCATATTGACATAATCTGTAAGGAGGCAACTCTTGTTCAGAAGTGATAGTCAAAATGAATCTGGAAATGTTTCAAAGTCAGAAATTTCAATCTGTGTAAGATTAAGGAAACTTAATGCAAGAAGGATGTTTCCAAGGAATTGATCTCCTTTGGAATACTCTGTAATGATTGTTGCCAAGTCTTTGTGAATTTGTGCATAATCATTACGAGAGGATCAATGCATATAAGTTTAGAATCTAACAGTTTCAGTAAATGACATGAATTTAGAATTCTTGTATTTGCAGTGAGGATTTGGGAGTGTGAAAAGAGAATCATTGAAGTTATGTTCAATTGATCTAGTTCACAAAGTGAAGATCATAGACAAACATAGTATGCATACTTCGTGTATGACATGACTAGTGTTTAGAAAACATAGTGTACATGCTTGGAGCATGGGACAACTATTGTTTTAAATTCAAGAATATAGTTGATAGCTGAAACAGTATACAATGAATAATGTGTAATCATATGGTGATAAATAAAAGGTGTTTTATTTATGTTCATAGGTTTTGATACCATATTGGATTCAAATATTTTTGTGTTTCATTTTGCATGTTTTGACTTCCAGAATAAACTAGGTTATTCTTCCGGAATGACTAAGTTATTCAAACCATCCACAGTCGGTCATATGTTGGAAGTAGATATGAATCAAGACTGTCATGGGTTGGCTTGTAGAGGTCTAAGATGTTAGACAAAGGGCTACAACACTCAGCAGTGCTCATAAGTTCTGAGTATTGGATTCAACCCGCGCTCATTGGAATCACTTCATGGATTTTATCACGAGTGATCATGCGATGATAATATCTTATATTCTTCAAACCTAGAGATATGAGTTGTTACTATGAGTTGGTTGTACATTGATTGCACGAAAATGCATTTGGTAACTCGGTGCTATAAAACGTGCCTTTGTGTATGATTCAACAAGTAGTAGAACAAGCCATATGAGTTGAAGTTTATCCATTCCTTTTACCTTCGGGATAAAAGCGATATCTGTGGGCCCCTCGATGATTTGATGATGACAAATGGAAGTGATCGGCCGGGCCAGGACTGATTTGATTTGTTCAATTAGTCAGTCGTCATAAATCGGAAATCGGGAAACAACAAATGGACAGAGAGAATGATTATAATCCATGTCTCAGTCCATATGATATTTAGAATGGAGGAATATATGATCCCTTATCTAATGGATGCGTCATTGATTTGTTCAGAGTTTGACAGTGGCTTTAAGAGCTACGATTGCTAGTCGGGTTATGAAGTCGTACATGCAATAATAGTTTTAGACTTATCCAAGTGGGAGACTGTTGGATTAGATGTCTAAGCCCATAACTATTATTGGTATGTACTTGACCTGAGAGTAGCATGGTCCATTTGGGTTGCATATCATCAGGACAATTTGTTAGGATGGACTTTTGAGAGAAGGTTATTTATGGTTTATTAATATATTATAAGTTATAATATATTAATATGAAATCATATGTTTTAATTAGTATCGATCAAGAATTAATTAGGAATTAATTTAGTGATCAAAAGAGACTAATTAAATCTATGGGGACTAATTATGAAAATTAGTTATATTTATATGTGTTGGGCTTATGATCCATGTTGGACCAAGTTTATGTATGGATACATAAAGAGTTGGGCCACATGAACCATGGATCATAAAACCCATGGGTATGGATTATGGGTTATACCCATGACCCTTGGAATCCTACATATAAATAGGTTACTCCATATCCAAAATCACCACTTCTTTTCTTAGAGAAATATGGAGGTGTTTTGGTGCATGGAATTCTCTCTCAAGAGCTACCTTTGTCCTAGGTGTGTTGTGATTCCATTTGAGGCATTTCATACTATTGGTGCTAAGCTCTTAAGGCCAAATACATCAAGACTTCAAGCCACATAAAAGGTATGTTTCCCTAACTAGTATATTATATGGTTTATGTCAAATGCATGCTAGTTATAGGTTTAATGCCTTGGAAGCCATTTGCATGTATAATTAGTGAAAACATAGATCCAAGGTATTTAGGGTTGTATGTGCACCATAGGATGTTGTATTATACCAAAACCCAACAATATCTTGAGAGCTAACATCTGAAACATGTCAGCTACTCAACATGCCCGACTTTGGAGGACATGATAGTGAGAGCGAGACGTGACATCCCTAAATTTCACGGCCAGAAAAGACCGATTTTGTTTATGCTTTGTAAAAAAATCAGAGTACTTCATTTCATAAAAATGTTGCGGAATTTGTTCCTAGGAAAACACGATAAATACGTTATCAAAACATTTTTGAAGAAACGTATTTTATTCATTTTAAAAAGTTTGGGATGTCATTGTCAATACAAAGATAAACATAAACGAAACTTACATTTATTTACACTAGTGATCTACATCTCTCTCAGTGTAATGTGACTTCATATCAACACTTGTGATATAAATAAACTGAGTGGGTCAGGTTGGGAAACCTGGTGAGTACATAGGGTTTTTAACCCACAATAATATAATTATTATGTTTAAACAATCAAACAATCAACCCAATTACCCTTCCCCATTATCTTCTTTACTCTTAAGGATTTATCCTAAGAGTCATCTATCATGCATTCGTTTATTCCGAAGTCCCCTACTTCTAGGGTTATAGGACTGGCACTAAATCCATAGCTACCAATGTTCGTTTATAAAGCACTAATTCTGTGATCGTCTTTATTGATGACATCTTGGTTTACTCCAAGACACAGGTGAAGCATGAGGAGCACTTGCGGGAGGTGTTGGATACCCTGAGGAGGGAGAGCCTATACGCCAAGTTCTCCAAGTGTGACTTCTGGTTGAGTGAGGTGCAGTTTCTGTGGGACCTTGTTGACCATAAAAAGATTTTTGTTGACCCGGCCAAAGCGGAGGTTGTGATGAGATGGGAGGTTCCGAAGTCTCCATATGAGATTTGGAGTTTCCCTGGGTTAGCAGGCTATTACTGGAGATTCATACATGACTTCTCCAAGATAGAAGTGTGACAACTAGAAAATTTTGGGTCAAACCAAGTCTAAGGGGTCATGTGTATAAGTGTATCCGTAATGTATACCTATGTAACTTTGATGCAATAATGTTTATTTAAAGCCAAGAGGGCACCATTTGTATGATTGAAGATAATATACACATGGAAATTCATGTTGAAATAAACCTTGAAAAGGCATTGCAAGTCAAACAAGAATCAAATGGTTTTAATATAAAACATGTATTTATGCCATGACCTTGAATTCTTGATTTTTAAGGCCACCATCTTTGTGATTTCTATTACTCGAGACCGAAAACGCACCCGTGGGCACACTACAAGACCAAAATCTCTAGCTATGGCCCATTAAGGATGAAAACCCCTCAATATAGGACTGAGATCATTGCTTATAACACATTAGGATCGGAATCATCATAAAGGAGTATGTATCAAGGGATTTTAGTCATGCCTAGACCGAAATCACCTTCTTTATGGCCGAAAACGCAAGGGTGATTCATCCTAGAGTGATTGAAGGGAAGTACAAAGGATAAGGTTTGACTTTAAGATGTGATATCTCATCAGTTTCCCATGCAAAACAATACGCAACGTATATCCATGAAATTAACCAACAAATTTCCAAGTAAATATCACATCAATCTTTCTACTCCTTATATTTGGATGAAATTATCTCCAAAACCCCACCATTCCTCTCTTCTTCCTTCCTGTTAACTTCTAATTTCCCCTCAAGACCAAATAACTAGCTTCCAAGTTCAACATTCCTCAAGCATTATCCTTAGATTTTTGTAAGTATTTTCGAGATTTCCTAGTGATTCTACACTTTTTATGTTGGTTTCACTCTATTTACACACATTAAAATGTGTTAAAACCTTTAGGATAACATTATCCTCAAGGAAGTTCATCAACTCCATTCAAGGGTGTAGTCTTGAAATCTTCACTGCATCACTCCAAACAACCCAAAAATCCACTCGAGCTGATTTCATACCCCCACATTTTCAAGCTTTTTCATGTTTTTTTTTTTTTTTTTTGGGGGGGGGGACACTTTTTATCCCTCAAATATTTACATATTTTCATCTTTATGTTAAAGATAATATATTATTTGCATAAGGTATTGTTAATACTAGTTTTTGGTGTAACTATTTATGAAATATATATATATATATATATATATATATATATATATATATATATACATATATATATATATATATATATATATATATGTTTGAATAGAAAAACTAATAAAACAAACATAATATATGTTATAAACTCATAGGAAAATTCATGATTTTTAAAACTACATGGTTTTTGGAAACTTTTACTAATAGATAGGTTTTCCTAGAAAAAATGGTTACATTATAGTCTTTTACCATTTTGATGGGTTACAACCCAAAAATATTATGTTTTGATTTCATATTTTGACACTAGGCAAGATAACAACTTCATATTTATATAATAGAGTATATAAATAGTCTCAACAAACACATAAGGTAAACTATAATTTGTATAGTTTGGAAGTCACAAATCACACTTTCATTTCAAAAAAACCATATAATTATTCAAAGGTATAAGTTTTCCATTTACAAGAAAAAGGAGTCATAGTTCCCGTGAATCAGTTGATGCTTTTGTGAGACATTCTCTTCACCTTACCTTCCTAGCGTACACCTTAAGTCCTCCATTATAACCAGAGTCTCCTTGAGGGAGAGAGAGATAGTTGTGTATAGATCTATATGAGATTGACAACCCCACACCTCAGCTGTTCTCTACAGTTAGATCAGCAAGTCTAGGGTGACAAAAGTCTACCAATTTCGACGCCTGAAGAACGTCGTTCAAGCATATCAGTCATATTAAGCATGATTATGATAACTCACATAGGGATTGACAAAATGATTTGGTTTACGAAGTAATGTACACTTCATTAGTTTTATATAAAAATATAACTACATATTATTGTTCAGTACAATAATACTTATATATTTTTGGTCTTAGGGTTTAAGACTACAACTCGTTTAAGAAAATATTGGATTTTCTAGGAACATACATTATCATTTTACAAGGAAAGATACAAAATAAATACATACATCTACAGCTCATTTAAGAAAATAATGGATTTTCTGGGAACATACATGATCATTTTACAAGGAAAGATACAAAAGTTATACTTTTATTATACTGTACATCAATTTTTGCGTTGCTATGTTTCATTTGTATTCAATTGTTATGATATTGTACATGAACTCACTCCATCCGCCCCCAGACGTTTCCACCGTTCTGGGTTGGGGTGTGACAAATTGGTATCAGGGCATTGTTTATAGTGAACTAGTATATCAAACCATACAAGATATATAACTATAAATACAATTAAACTAAAAAACTCTAATCAAGAGTTATAATTTTAAATATAATTATATTTTATTGAAGTATACAGACATACATACATACTAGAACAATGTCATAATAAGGAAAAAACATAAGTATTTAGATAAGTTGGACATTACAGTTAAGCCTAGACACTTATGAAATCATATATGGAATAAATATAGCCTGATTAACTATATTTATTTGAGATACGACCAACATGTTTTTGGGAATGATCTTGGTATTGCAGCAAGTCTAAAACTTACTAATTCTATATACAAAAGGAAACTCTAGAACTAAACATGAAGTTAAAATACTATAGGAGCATTTTATGATACTATAAATAACTTATGTGAAAGTTAAAGACCCTTACTGGTAGGCCTATAACTGCTTAGTGTATACATTAAGGTTTCATATAATTAAGAATTTATGGACTTAGAATTTGTGATCTCGCTTTACTTCCTGTTCCTTGTTTGGTTGTGGTCTTAGAGTAGGATCGCTTATTCGAAGGTCTATACGATCTTAGTTATATACA
This sequence comes from Lactuca saligna, assembly GCF_052625555.1. Lineage (NCBI taxonomy): Eukaryota > Viridiplantae > Streptophyta > Magnoliopsida > Asterales > Asteraceae > Lactuca > Lactuca saligna. The sequence continues at coordinate 178,008,512 of NC_136417.1, read as the reverse complement.
ACTTGTATACACTACGTGATTATAGGAGGACCGGTAAGGATCACTCCATAAAATTTTCATTAGAAATGATTCTATTAATCTCATAAATTCTTTATATACCTCTATTCTTGCACAAACAACAAGGCTGAATTTCGCCACGAAGACCCTCACTACCCTGCCATGGTAGCCAATGGATGGATCGAGGAGGAGCCAGAAGAAGTTCATGAGGATAACTCAGAAGTGGGTCCTGAAGAATACCAAGAGGTGGATTATGAGGGGGAGGATTCTAATGAGGAGTCAGACGAGGATGAAGGCGCTGGAGAGATCCTTAATGAGCCTTACCCTATCGGGAGCAGGCAAGAGAACCTATCACCTCCCTCCTCTCAGGTAAGTAAGCATCCAATAGGAGTCCTGTTGGGATGAACATACCTAGTAAGAAAATATTTCCATGCAAGGGAAAGCTTCATTGCTGACATCTAGCTTATCCAGGATGCACCTCCACAAGGGGCAACCTAAATACATGCCTAGGCTAGAGGAGACGACTGACGATCCGCATTAGGCATGCACCCGCTACACTAAACTCCAGGCCCCAACACCCTAACGAGTCAAGCATTACCTCCAATTGTACCACAAGTGGCCCTTCTAGGCACCCAGGTTCAGGATCTCCACAATGAGGTAATGGAGATTGGAGACGAAGTCCGGAATGCGACAATGCGAATTCGATGCCTCAGTGAAGAACAAGAACACCATTCAGGAGCAATACAGAACTAGCAAGCAGAGCAGGAGGACCTTACAGATCATCTACACTCCTTAGTGGAGGAAGTGGTGTCACACCCCGGCCGTCGGAGGAAACATCGGGTGGTGCAACGTCATTCTTTGTATCACAGTTATATAACATACATTGAACAATACTAAAGAAAATACATACTTTATTGATAATTGAAAGTTACATATTTTTTTTTCTAGAACCTATTACATAATATCCGACTATGTCATACTTCTTAATGAACAGAAAGATAATAGTAAAACTTCTCCTGTTCGAATACATACCAGCTTTTCAAGATCCTGAAAACACATACATTTTAAAATACATCAACATAAAGTTGGTGAGTCCACAGGTTTTGACTCTATATAAAAATAACATATTTTCCAAGTTCAAAAGTATAGTTTTGAAAATATCATTTTGACTCTTCAGCATTTAGTATATATATCAAGTGTAATATTCTACTTATCAAATAAGTGTCATACCTAAATGTTCTTTGAATCTAGAGTATAAGTAGGGGGAAACTTATACATAGCATTAATACTTGTATACGACAAAGTATAATGTTTTTAACAAATTGCTACCATGAACCTGTAACCGCTGCTACGAGACAATACCTCTGATAAAACACACTCATGATTTCCATGAGAAACAACACCATATGATTCATCGACGCCGGAACAATAACAAGTAAAAGGATAGTTCGTCACTTGTTTATGGGTTACTGTAGCTAACAATCACAAGTGGGGTTGTCAACCCGTATACTAATTATACATGACTTCCTCGCTCACACGAGATTAACGGTTACAGTTCAGAGGATTTCCGCTAAGATACCCAATCTTAGTTGATGAATACAATTACTCATGTAGACTTCGACGACTTCCTATAGCTCTAACAACAAAAGCATTTTCGTGTCTAAAACTCTAGGTTACTAGACTTTGCCTTTAAACATTACTCCTAACTTCATAACATTTAGGCAGTATAACAGCTATAAATTGAAGTAAAAGCAGGTTTATCTTAACATAAAACCAATAATAACAACTACATATAACATAACAAGTTTTATATTGATATAAAACAAACAATAACAACGTACATACTTTTTAACATATAGAACTTCCGAATATAACTTCGGAATATATCGCACACAACATATATAGAATCTTAAGTATAACTTAAGATCTACATATATATTTCTATAACAATAGCATGCTAACAAGTTGACAATAGTTGTATATATTAAAAATATTATAGTTAGAACAACTATCTATATTGATACTAATATACCATCATATAGACCTAATGGTAACGTATATAAAATATTTAGCATGTTTTTTCCACTAGAAATATTAGAAAGTGAGGTCGTGAAACTCACCCTAGTGGCGTGATTTTATGTAATCGAAGCAGAAACTGTCAGCGATACGAGGTCGTCGGGGCTCGGGATGCAAGATGGCTTCAACAAGGGAGAAAGGAGAAATGGAAATGGTGTAAGGAATAGCTAAGGTCGGACCTGCTATTTTTAGTAAGGATTTTGGACTCTCAAGTCGTGAGATTTATAAAACTCACGTCGTGAGTCTTGCATGCTCATCCCGTAGAGTTGCCATTTGCGTCCCTAGCTTCGGAGGGTGGCCATGTGACTCCTTACGTCGTGAGTTATCCTTGCTCACGCCGTGAGTTTGGATCTTATCCCTTCGTAGCCTCATCACACACGTTCTAGATTCCGAGATGTGGCAAAATGACACCTCACGTCGTGAATAAAACCTTGTTCACGTCGTGAGTTCAGTCAGATTAGGGTATCTGATAGCCAAATCTTCGGAAGCTCATAACTTTCACATATGACTCTGTTTTTGACGCTCTTTATATCCATGCGTAGGTATTTACATGTACTAGAACTCTCTTTTAGACTCCAATGGCTAATTCTAAGTCTATTTTATATTCCTTTTATTATAGAGATATATAGTGTTCGGTTTATGACAACTTCCTTATACGAAGTCAGATTCAGACGTTCTCTATATCTTTGGAATCATATGGACATATACTTTGAGTTGTATTATAAAGAAAGTTCGTATTTGTATTAGAATTTATCATGAATTACATAGTACGTTTATCACATTACTAGTTTACGAAATTATATGATTGGTATAATCACATATGATTGTCTATTGACCTGTTTTGAGTGGTGTTACATTCTCCCCCCATTAGAATAATTTCGTCGCGAAATTTATCTTGTGGATGGGATTTTGTCAAATAGTTGGGGGTAATTTTCTTTCATCTGATCTTCACGTTCCCAAGTAAATTCAGGTCCTCATAAATATTTCCATCGAACTTTCACTATGCTAATACGACTTTGCTTTAGTCGTTTGACTTCTCGATCCATGATCTCGATAGGTTCTTCTACAAAGTTGAGTTTGGTATTGACTTGTATCTCGTCGAGAGGTACAACAAGAGTGTCATCGGATAGAAATCTTTTGAGATCTGATACGTGAATAACATCATGTACATTACTTAGCTCTTCAGGCAACTTGAGTTGGTATGCGATAGAACCAATTCTTGCTCGAATTTCAAAAGGTCCTATATACTGTGGGTTTAGTTTGCCTCGCTTCTCGAATTGAATTACACCTTTCCAAGGAGAGATCCTCAACATTACTTTGTCTCCAACTTGAAATTCTAAAGGCTTACGTCTTACATCGACATAACTCTTTTGACGATCACGTGCAGCCTTTAATCGATCCTTAATTTGCACGATCTTTTCAGTTGTCTCGTGGATTATTTCTGGTCCAATACGTAAGGTATCTCTTGTATGTTCTCTGGACATTTATGTATCTCCACCTTCTACTCAACCTATAGGGGAACGACATTTTCGTCCATAAAGAGCCTCAAACGGTGTAGCCTTGATGCTGGTGTGATGACTATTGTTGTAGGAAAACTCAGTTAATGGTAAATGAGTATCCCATGCATTTCCAAAGTCTATTACACAAGCTCAGAGCATGTCTTCTAATGTCTGAATGGTTCTCTCACTCTAACCATCAGTCTGTGGATGGTAAGCTGTACTCATATCTAGACGTGTTCCTAAGGATTTTTGTAGAGATTGCCAAAATCATGAAGTGAATCTACTATCTCGGTCAGAAATAATAGAATTTGGAACTCCATGCAATTTGACAATTTCCTTAAGATAAACTCTAGTAAGCTTCTCCATTTTGTTTTTCTCCTTAATTGGTAAGAAATGGGCAGACTTAGTCAATCTATCGACTATTACCCAAATAGTGTCGAACCCACTAGGAGTTTTAGGTAACTTAGTGATGAAGTCCATTGAAATATGCTCCCATTTCCATTTCGGTATTTCCGGTTGTTGAAGTAAACCTGAAGGCTTTTGATGTTCTGCCTTTACTCTAGAACAAGTCAAACATTTGCTCACATAAGTAGCAATTTCTACCTTCATGTTTGGCCACCAATAATGTACTTTTAAATCCATGTACATTTTGTCATAGCCTGGATGTATGGAATATCTGGACTTGTGGGCTTCTTCTAAGACCAAGTCCCTGACTCCACCAAACTTAGGCGTCCAAATTCGGTTCATAAAGTGTTGCGTTCTGTCATCTTTCTATATAATTTGCTTTTCCATTCCTCGCAAAGCTTCGTTCTTGATGTTTTCTTCTTTTAGAGCCTCAAGTTGAGCTTCTCTAATTTGTGCAGTAAAGTTAGAATGGATAGTTATAGTTAATGCTCGTACGCATCGGGGTTTAATATATTCTTTCCGGCTCAAGGCATCTGCTACCACGTTTGCTTTTCCGGGATGATAACGAATCTCACATTCGTAATCATTTAACAATTCAACCCATCTTCTTTGTGTCATATTAAGATATTTTTGGTCGAATATGTGTTGGAGACTCTTGTGGTCGGTAAAAATAGTACACTTAGTACTGTATAAGGAATGTCTCCAAATTTTTAGTGCAAAAATTACAGCTCCCAATTCAAGATCATGGGTAGTATAATTATTCTCATGCACCTTAAGTTGTCGTGATGCATAGGCGATAACGTTTCCTCTTTGCATCAACACACATCCCAATCCTTGATTTGATGCGTCGCAGTACACGACGAAATCTTTTGTCCCATCTGGAAGGGATAGGATTGGTGCACTACACAACATTTGCTTCAGTTTCTGAAAAGCAGCTTCTTGTTTGTCTTCCCAGTTGAACTTCGTATCATTCTGGGTTAGTGTTGTAAGCGGCTTGGCTATTTTAGAGAAATTCTCTATGAATCTGCGGTAATAGCCAGCAAGTCCTAGGAATTGACGCACTTTTGTTGATTTCTTTGGTGTGTTCCAATTCCTAATTTCCTCAACTTTGGATGGGTCAACATGAATTCCTTCATTGCTAACTACATGACCTAAAAATTTTACTTCTTTAATCCAAAACTTGCATTTGGAGAATTTAGGGTACATCTTTTCTTTTCTTAGTAGCTCCAAGATTAATTGTAGGTGATGACCATGTTCTTCCTTGGTTCGTGAATATATCAATATATAATCGATAAATACGATCACAAATTTATCCAAGTATGGTTTGAAAACGCGATTCATGAGATCCATAAAGACTGCTGGGCATTGGTCAATCCAAAAGACATAACTAAGAACTCATAATGACCATAACGAGTTCTAAATGCTGTTTTTTGAATGTCGTCTTCTTGTACCCTAAGTTGATGGTATCCTGATCTAAGATCTATCTTTGAGTAGTAGCTAGATCCTTGCAGTTGATCGAATAGATCATCAATTCTTGTAAGCGGATAACGATTCTTGATTGTTAGCTTGTTCAGCTCCCAATACTCAATACAAATCCGAAAGGATCCGTCCTTTTTCTTGACAAACAAGATTGGTTCTCCCCAAGGTGAAAAACTTGGTCGGATAAAGCCTTTTTCAAGAAGTTCTTGTAGTTGGCTAGACAATTCTTGCATTTTAGATGGAGCTAACCGATAATGAGATTTTGCTACTGGTACTTCTCCTGGCATTAAGTCGTTTCGAAACTGATTTTGTCGGACGGGAGGTATTTGTGAATCCCCAATTTTCACGGCTAGAAAAGACCGATTTTGTTTATGCTTTGTAAAAAAAATCAGAGTACTTCATTTCATAAAAATTTTGTGGAATTTTTCCTAGAAAAACACGATAAATACGTTATCAAAACATTTTCAAAGAAACGTATTTTATTCATTTTAAAATGTTTGGGATGTCATTGTCAATACAGAAAAATAAGCATAAACGGAACTTACATTTATTTACACTAGTGATCTACATCCCTTTAATCTCTCAGTGTAATGTGACTTCATATCAACACCTGTGATATAAATAAACAGAGTGGATCAGGTTGGGAAACTTGGTGAGTACATAGGGGTTTCAACCCACAATAATATAATTATTATGTTTAAACAATCAAACATTCAACCCAATTACCCTTCCCCATTATCTTCTTTACTCTTAAGGATTTATCCTAAGAGTCATCTATCCTGCATTCGTTTATTCCGAAGTCCCCTACTTCCAGGGTTATAGGACTGGCACTAAATCCGTAGCTGCTAATGTTCATTCATAAAGCACAAATTCCATAGCTGCTATAGTCTATTCATCGGGTACTAAATCCATAGCTACCAATGTTTATCTAATAGGTACTAAGTCCATAGCTACCAATTCCTAACAGGTAATAAGTCCATAGCTACCAGTGTTTAACTAATAGGTACTAAGTCCATAGCTACCAATTCCTAATAGGTACAAAGTCCATAGCTACAAGTGTTTGTCCAATAGGCACTAAGTCCATAGCTACCGATGTTTATTAGGCACCAAGTCTATAGCTGCCAATGTTTACTCACATCATCTTTTATCTCTCATCATTCATCTACCCATGGCATACCCAACATATTCGTATATATAAAATACGTATACAGTTTAAATCATTTAAAACATGTATAAAAATCTTTCACCCAACATAGACAGCAAGTATTCAGACAATATGCACACACAACACGTAATTTATATTAAAATACTTCATATCTATGAGTAAGATGAAAGGGACTATGCACTCACCTGAAAGGTGGTGACTTAGCACTCGAACAACGCTTCGATACTCTCAAAACAATTTTCCTTCGATAAAACCTAGTATCAACACCATTAGGGTTTAGTCTAACGATAACCGCGACGAATTAATAGTCTGACTATTATTACTATTATATAAGCGTTAAATATCACTCAATATAACTAATAATAATAGCCCAAATAATTATTTTAAGGACCTAATAACATTACTATATCGAAACATAAACTATGCTAAAGATAGGTTAGGCGTAGCTCACTTACAGGGAGTTTTCTCGAAAACCGGGCTTCACTGGAGCAGCGTTCCCGAACCGAAAGACCCCTTTTCTCGGGACTCCGGGAGCCTCGGGGCTTCCTTCGGGTGCTAGGGAGGTTCCCTAGGGTTTAGGAGGGTTTTAGGAGGCTAGAGAGAGAAAGTAGAGAGAGAAAGAGAAGTTGGAAGGTGTGAGAAATGAGGGTGCCCGACTCCCTTTTTATAGGCTGGAAATGCCAAAAACTCGTCGAGTTCTAGGCCAGGTGTAACCATCTGGTGGCTAGCCTTGGGGAGGAAGCAATGGCTAAGATTGCGCAACGTCACCCGATTTCGCACCGTAGCCTCCCGACTTAGAAAAATCATAACTCTCGCATACGAGCTCCGTTTTTGACATTATTTTTTTCTACGCATAGGTAAAATCAAGATCTACAAGTTTCATTTCGACTCCGTCGGCTAATTCTCGACCGATCTTAAATTTAACTGTAGGAGGAGATTAGGTTGTTAAATGACCGCGAAGAATTGGTAACTCCTTCATACAAACTCAGTTTTCATCTTTCTTTTTATCGTTGAGTTCCTATTAATGAGATCTTCAACTCTCATTTAGGTCGCGTAAGCCAAAAACCGCTCGAACTAAAATTCGAGTTTCGGGCTGTACATTGCTAAGCCGAAACTTCGAAAAATCATAACTTCCTCATACGAAGTCAGATTTGGGCTTTCTTTTTATGGACGCTCTCGGTTTAATGTATACTACAAATTTTGTTTAGATCACTAAGGCTAAAAATTCCTCTATTTAAAATTACTATTTACGTCTCTCTGTGTCGTGCCGGTTTTGCCGAAAAACTTCGATGGGCCATAACTTCTTCGTTATAACTTGGATTTCGGCGTTCTTTATATGTACGAAAACCTTGAGTCATATTCTACAACTTGTTTAAGATTACTTAATCTAAATAATCTTTTGTCAAAAAGTCATTTTCGACCCCTATTATCTCTAAATTGACTAGCCCGGATCTATGGGCGTTACAATTATCTCCCCCTTAGGATGATTACGTCCCGGAATCATCAACGAAACAGGGCTCTCATGATGAATCCATGCGTTAGATTTTCATCCTAAGTAATAACCATAACTTTGATGTTTCTTCGGACGAGTATCTAACTCTTAGACTCCTTGACTACTGGCGGTGCTTGTTCTTGCACTTGCTCCCTATCTCACGTTAGACTCCAAATTATGACCTTCAAGTCACAATCTCGATCCTCACTGGATACGAACTTAAGATGAGTTCTTTTATTACTAAAATGGAACGATGTGTCATATTTTAATGACCTATCATCATATGTTGCAATGCTTAGACTCAAGTCTTTTAGAGTCTTCTAGAATAGATTATACTTTCCTTCATGTTCCAGTCTCGTCTTAAAAGGTAGCATTTCAAGCTACAAGAAACTATTGTCATACATGTACTGTTCGCTTTAATTATCTTTCATTTAAATCTTTTGGCTTAAGTTAGATGCTACGTCGAACTTGGGTCTCTGAACCACGTAACATACTCACCGTAGTCGGACTCCATTCGATAAGACCGTTAGGGTCGGAATAACAATCTTCTTATTCATTACTGAATCGATGGTAATAACATGTTTGAATAAAACAAAATCAATTACTAGTTTCTTGGTAACCTTGTGGCTTTCCCTGATCCAAGTGTGAGTCCTGTGTTTCCAGTAGTATATGCATCTACTACCTTTCACACCTACTCATACTCATCCCATGTATTGTCTCGCAGTTTTCCAAGTCATCATACAAGAAAATCACATAACAGTTTAACACATCACATAACAAAACAAAGGTGTTATTATTTCTTAAAACTATTACATAGGTGTTCAGGTTCACCCTAGATTATGCCTCTAATAGACTACATCATACGATACTATGGCTACTGCATGACTTGATCTTCGGATATGAAGTCCTCATCCTTGATTCCTCGCATGGTTTTTTGCTTCGTCGAGGATCATGTGAAATGCCCTTGGCCTCGGTGGCGTTTCTGCTCTTGCTGCTTTATTTTTCCTTGGGCAGTCTCTGGACATGTGCCCCTTGCCTCCACATCCGTAGCATACTTTATCATTATGTGTGCAGTCCTTGGAATAATGACCAGTCCTTCCACACTTGTAACAAGTCACTTCTTCGTTGTACTTCCCACAATGCTTCTTCTTGCATTTATCACACCATCTCCCTTCATCTCCATCTCCTCCTCCAAGCTTTGAGAATTTTCTTTTCTTGTTGGACTTTGAAGATCCTTCAAACTTTCGCTTCTCTCCTGCATTATCTTTTTCTAGACCCTTTTCTCTTATCTGGGCCTCTACATTCTTAGCTGCCCTCACAGCTGTTTTCAAGGTAGTTGCAATTTTGACCATTAGGCAAAAGTCAGTGGGCAGTCCGTTAGCAAACCTATCAATCTTGGAGAGTTTAGTAGGCACCAAGTAGGGGAATAGCTTCATCCTTTTGGTGAATGCGGTGACATACTCATCAACACTCATTTTCCCTTTCTTCAGGTTCTGAAACTCGTTGTTCAGGTCTATCAGATCTATCTCCGAGCAGTACTGCATTTTCAACTGTTCCAAAAGATCTTCCCATTATATCCTTAAGGCTTCTCCTCGTGGCATCGTATCTGCCAATAGCTTCCACCAGCTCAAGACTCCAGTTTTCAGTTGTCTTACAGCGAAGACGGTTTTCTGTTTCTCGCTACAATCGCAGCTCTCAAACACCATTTCCATCTCGGAGATCCAATCCTTAATCTCAACAGGCTTTGGGCTTCCTGATATGCTTGGTGGTTTCGCACCCAAGAAGTTCTTGTACATTCGCCCATCCTTGTCGTTTCTCCTCTCCGGGCCATCCCTTTGTTCACCTTGAGTCCATACTTGACTTACTTGGCTGCTGTAGTTTCCTTCCTCTTATTGCTCGGGAATTAGCTCGGGTTGCTCAGTGGGCATAGTAGGTTCGTCCCTATTCGACATCCTACTCATTTCTTCCCATTGATCAGGTAGCATAGCCCGGATCATGGCTTGAACTCCAGCTATGGTGTCTGGCTTAGGTGCAACTTCTTTTACAACAGGTATTTGCTGAACCACTGGGGGTTGGTTCCTATTCTCATTTGCATTCACGTTTCCGCTACGGGTCCTTGCCATCTTGATCTATACACCGAATAGGGTGAATCTAGACCTTTACTTAGGATTGACGTTTAAATCATCCTTATCACTCCGAAACGTTTACATGCTAGTTCTAATATCGTATTCGTACGTTTAGAATCCTAAACACATAAGGTTTCCAGATCCGATCGGCAACAAACCATAAATCCGATCAAACTACAGCATAACAAATCATTTAGCACATAAAAGCGATTTAGGCATCATTCCTAAAATAAGCTAGTGCTTGTGTCTACTCGGGTGTATTACCTAAATCTATTTGACACACTCCTCACAATCATCACATAGCATTCTAAGTTAAAGTCTAGAAATTTCCTACAAATTCCTAGTTCGCTTAAACTAATGCTATGATACCAACTGTGAAATCCCCAATTTTCACGGCCAGAAAAGACCGATTTTGTTTATGCTTTGTAACAAAATCAGAGTACTTCATTTCATAAAAATGTTGCGGAATTTGTTCCCATAAAAACACGATAAATACGTTATCAAAACATTTTCGAAGAAACGTATTTTATTCATTTTAAAACATTTGGGATGTCATTGTCAATACAGAAACATAAGCATAAACGGAACTTACATTTATTTACACTAGTGATCTACATCTCTTTAATCTCTCAGTGTAATGTGACTTCATATCAACACCTGTGATATAAATAAACTGAGTGGGTTAGGTTGGGAAACCTGGTGAGTACATAGGGTTTTCAACCCACAATAATATAATTATTATGTTTAAACAATCAAAAAATCAACCCAATTACCCTTCCCCATTATCTTCTTTACTCTTAATGATTTATCCCAAGAGTCATCTATCCTGCATTCGTTTATTCCGAAGTCCCCTACTTCCAGGGTTATAGGACTGGCACTAAATCCATAGCTGCCAATGTTCGTTCATAAAGCACTAATTCCATAGTTGCTATAGTCTATTCATCGGGTACTAAATCTATAACTACCAGTGTTTATCTAATAGGTACTAAGTCCATAGCTACCAGTTCCTAACAGGCACTAAGTCCATAGCTACCAGTGTTTAACTAATAGGTACTAAGTCCATAGCTACCAATTCCTAACAGGTACTAAGTCCATAGCTACTAGTGTTTGTCCAATAGGCACTTAGTCTATAACTGCCGATGTTTATTAGGCACTAAGTCTATAGCTGCCAATGTTTACTCACATCATCTGTTATCTCTCATCATTCATCTACCCATGTCATACCCAACATATTCGTATATATAAAATACGTATACAGTTTAAATCATTTAAAACATGTATAAAAATCTTTCAGCCAACATAGACAACAAGTATTCAAACAATATGCACACACAACACGTAATTTATATTAAAATACTTCATATCTATGTGTAAGATGAAAGGGACTATGCACTCACATGAAAGGTGGTGACTTAGCACTCGGACAACGCTTCGATACTCTCAAAACAATTTTCCTTCGATAAAACCTAGTATCAACACCACTAGGGTTTAGTCTAATGGTCACCATGACAGATTAATAGTCTGACTATTATTACTATTATATAAGTGTTAAATAACACTCAATATAACTCATAATAATAGCCCAAATAATTATTTTAAGGACCTAATAACATTACTATATCGAAACATAAACTATGCTAAAGATAGGGCAGTCATAGCTCACTTACAACGAGTTTTCTCGAAAATCGGGCTTCGCTAGAGCATCGTTCCCGAACCGAAAGACCCCTTTTCTCAGGACTCCGGGAGCCTTGGGGCTTCCTTCGGGTGCTAGGGAGGTTCCTTAGGGTTTAGGAGGGTTTTGGGAGGCTAGAGAGAGAAAGTAGAGAGTGAAAGAGAAGTTGGAAGGTGTGAGAAATGAGGGTGCCCCGGCTCCCTTTTTATAGGATGGAAATGCCAAAAACTCATCGATTTGGCCTCAAACTCGTCGAGTTCTAGGCCAGGTGTCACCATTTGGTGGCTAGCCTTGGGGAGGAAGCAATGGCTAAGATTGCGCCACGTCACCCGATTTCGCACCGCAGCCTCCCGACTTAGAAAAATCATAAATCTCGCATACGAGCTCCGTTTTTGACATTATTCTTTCTAAAAGTAGGTAAAATCAAGATCTACAACTTTCATTTAGACTCCATCGGCTAATTCTCGACCGATCTTAAATTTAACAGTAAGAGGAGATTAGGCTGTTAAAGGACCGCGAAGAATTCGTAACTCCTTCATACGGACTCAGTTTTGGTCTGTCTTTTTATCGTTGAGTTCCTATTAATGAGATCTTCAACTCTCATTTAGGTCGCATAAGCCAAAAACCGCTCGAACTAAAATTCGAGTTTCGGGCTGTACACTGCTAAGCCGAAACTTCGAAAAATCATAACTTCCTCATACGATGTCAGATTTGGGCTTTCTTTTTATGGACGCTCTAGGTTTAACATATACTACAATTTTTGTTTAGATCACTAAGGGTAAAAATTCCTCTATTGTAAATTCACTATTTACGTCTCCCGGTGTCGTGCCGGTTTTGCCGAAAAACTTCGACGGACCATAACTTCTTCGTTATAACTCGGATTTTGGCGTTCTTTATATGTACGGAAACCTTGAGACATATTATACAAATTGGTTAAGATTACTTATTCTAAATAATCTTTTGTCAAAAAGTCATTTTCGACCCCTATTATCTCTAAATTGACTAGCTCGGATCTACGGGCGTAAGTATATTCCAGGTAGATCTTCAGGAAACACGTCAGGGAAATCACTTACTTGAGGTATGTCCTTGATTTCGTTTTTCTTTCTCTTCCTATCTACAATGTGGGCTAAGAATGTGCTACATTTCTTATGTAGATATTTCTAGGTCTTAGTACAAGAGATGACTTTGAGAATCTTCCCAGATTTATCACCATAGATAATCAGGGCTTCGCCGTTTGGTAAGGATAGTCGTATGACTTTCTCATGACATAAAATTTCGGCGCGGTGAGAAGATAACCAATCCATGCCAATTATGACATCAAAACTACCGATAGACATTGGCATGAGGTTGACGTGAAAAAGGTAGTTATTAAGAGTTAACAGTAATTTTCTAGGATTTCATATGTTTTCTCAGATTGTCCGTTAGCAATTTCTACTTCATAGATTTCTTTTAATCTAATAGACTTATGACTTAACAATTTTCTAAATGTTAGAGTTATAAAACTTCAATCTGCTCCAGAGTCGAAGTGTATGGTAGCATATAAATTATCTATGAGAAATGTACCAGATACGACCGAAGGGTCCTGGATAGCCTCTCTGCTTCCAATCACAAACGCCCTACCACGTCCTATGCCTCCTCGACTCCTTAACTTTGGAGATTGTTTCTTGATATGTCCAACCTCCCCACACTCGTAGCATTTTCTTCCTTCACCACGGCCTATCCCCTTATTGGTTTGTTGATTGATTGTTGCAGGTGTTGTGCTCTTGCAATAACTAGCAGTATGTCCCTTTTTCTTGCACTTCATGCAAACAAAACAGTCACCTAGATGATGACGGTTGCACTGATTGCACCATGAAGATTTTGGTTGCGTAGTTACTGCTGTTGTGGCTGCATAATTGGTTGCCACTTCTTGTCTTTTCTGAGATGATTGTTTGGGATTCTTCCTATTAAACTTGTGCTTGTTTTTTCTAGATTTGGGAGACTCATCCTTTGAGATTACTTCTGTTCCTTGGATCTCTGTGAGGGTTAGCCTATGAGCTATCCTCTTGGTGCTATCATAAGTCGTAGACTTTGATGCGATCACCATGCCTTTGATTTGCGATGCTAAACCCCATATATATCTGTCAATCTTCTTATATTCAAGGGTTACAAGTGCTGGACACATTACTGCAAGATCATTAAATCTAGTGGTATAAGCTTTTATCTCTGAACCCGTCATGGTTAGGGTCCAAAATTCTTGTTCTAGCTTATATATTTCCTCCCTAGGAAAAACTCCTCTACTAGCATCATTTTTAGCTCTTCCCATTTCATGGAATTCGTAGTATTAATCCCTACTGTATTCACATGGCTATTCCACCATGTAAGTGCTGCATCAGCGAAAGTACATGCTGCAAATCGTACTTTACAATCGTCTGGACAAAAGCTTATTTGAAATACGGATTCTGTCTTTTCTATCTACCTTGTCAAATTAACTACCCCTTCATTTCCATGAAAGCTTTTTGGCCTGCAATTCATAAAATCTTTGTAGGTACATGTTCTAGTGGTCCCTACATGGCCTTCATTTCTAACTCCATCTCTTGTGACATTAGATAGAGCCGCAACAATTCTTTGAGCATTGATTTCTTCAAGTGTACTGTACTTATTGAGGGGTTTATTTCTGGTGGTGGTTGCGGTTGTTGTTGTTGTGGTGTTGATAGTCAGTTAGGGTTTAGCCGATTACTCCTTCTAGGCATTTTGTTTTAGTTCCTATTCTAAATAATAAGAATTTTATGAGTTTTGTTAGTAAGTTAATACATGAACACTTAAATACTTCAATTATTCTTCAAAGTGTAAAACATAATGGATAACACAATGATTATTATAATATATGCTTCATATTATTATTGGTGGTTACATCAGTTTATTTAGGCTTATAAGAGAAAAGTTTCTATAAACATTACAAAATTTGCAAGGTTTTCTACATCCTTGCCATAAACTTTTACTCTTCTTGCCTTAACTAGTCTGATTTTCTATATTTACACAACCACTAGTTTTAGCTTATTTACCAGAAACCCAAGTGATGACCTAGCACATTAGTGACATTAACCACTTGCTCCTCAAGTTCTTGAGTTCTCTGCTCAAGACTTCCTGTGCGCTCCTCGTTTCTCGAGGTTTGATTGTATAGCTCTAACACTGCAATCCTTGCATCGTGAGTAATCATATCGTTATAAGCGAAACTTATACAATGATGGACATCCATCACTGATTCCTGATCTCGTGTCCTTTGTCCTTCTAGCCTTCGTACTCTTCCGGAGAGATGATGTCACACCCCGAAAACCAAAGGCGGAAACGTCTCCGGGGTTGACTCCAAGTTGTGTATCAAATCCAATGTACATAGTAATCACAGTAAACAAACATTACATTACATATATATGAAAGTTTACATTTGTTCAAAAGTAAAGTTATACAAGTTATACATATGCATCATATTAACAAAAGTTGAGACGAGTCTTCCACGCACTCCGTCTTCACCAAAAGAGATCACCGGGTACCTGTCTAACTTGGACCTGAGAATACAAGCGGTTTGAAAATCAGCATAAAGCTGGTGAGTTCATAAGCGGTTTTGGTTTATGAAAATGTATCGATTTCCTTTAGTTTCCGAAAATACTTGTTATCCAAGAAAATCCCATATTTTCTTATGTGAAATTGGTTAAGTTATCATTTGTTACCAATTCGATTATGTATTGTATTTTATCCTAGGAAAATCCCATATTTTCCTAATTGTATGATCGGTTGTATAACACAAAGTATAGTTTAACACACAAAAACTATATAATGAAAATCTTGGGATCACTATCCCGAAAGACATATAAGATAGTTTGACACATTTGAAAGTACAGGTTTAAGATCATGGGACTATCATCCCGGACTAAACACGAGATAAGTTAATGTATATATGTAAATATAGATTTAAAACCATGGGATCACTATCCCGAATAAGATACAGATTTGGAAAACCATGGGATCACTATCCCGTATAAGATATAGATACAAAGCCTTGGGATCATTATCCCGTATAAGATATAGATTTAGAAAACCATGGGATCACTATCCCGTATAAGTTTTAGATACAAAACCATGGGATCACTATCCCGTATAAGATATAGTTAAAGACCATGGGAAAGACATCCCGTACGAGTTATAGATACAAAACCATGGGATCACTATCCCGTATAATATATAAAATAGTTTGATAATACCATGGGATCACTATCCCGAAAGAGATCTAGAAACAAAACCATGGGATCACTATCCCGTATAAGATATAGTTAAAGACCATGGGAAAGACATCCCGTACGAGTTATAGATACAAAACCATGGGATCACTATCCCGTATAAGATATAAAATAGTTTGATAATACCATGGGATCACTATCCCGAAAGAGATCTAGAAACAAAACCATTGGATCACAGTCCCGAAAGAGATATAAAATATTGATGCAAAACCATGGGATCACTATCCCGAACGAAATATAGATTCTAAACCCAAACTGTGAATAAGCTGGTATTAATACATGTTGTGAGTCGGGTAACCATACTAATACGACAATGTTGTTGGATAAGGTGTCTAAGTCCATAACTTATTTGGTATATACTTGACCTGACCGGCATGGTCCATTTGGGTTGCATCTCATCCAAACTATTATGGATAATTTTATGAGAGTTATACACATATGTTTATTAATATATTATGAGTTATAATATATTAATATGAAGTTATGTTATTTAATTAGTTTTAGTCTTAAATTAATTATGGATTAATTTAGAGATTAAAAGGAATACTAATTAAATTATGGGCTATTTGTTTTATATACTGTGGGCTAATACTCATTTGTTAATGGGCTAGGCTTATGTGGAAGTCCATGGATGATCCATGGAGCTTTTAACCCATGGATCCTTGGAAAAGGAAAAGACATGGGTTATTAGGGTTTCACCCTAACCATGCATACTATATAAGCATGCTTATGGAGCATGAAATGAAGCCTAAGAGAAAACTAGTGATCTAGTGTGTGTGTGCATGTGTGTGGCCGAAAATACAAGAGTGTGTATACTCTCTCAAAGTTTTCCAAGAGTTTGTGGTGTTTGTGATTCCATTTGAGGCATTCACACTATTGGTGCTTGGCCCTCAAACTCCTTAGAACCAAACTCACCAAAAGGTATGTAATCTCTTCTAACTCTTTTATGTTGAAATGTTCCCCATGCCATGTTAGATAGGTTATAATCCTTGGAAAATTATTATTTTGCATGTATTTAGACAAACATAGATCCAAGGTTTATTAGGGTTGCATGCACACTTAGGAAGTGTTAGATTGCTCAAAACCCAACAGTGGTATCAGAGCCTAGGCTTGCTTGTTTGATACTTGATGCAAAATAGTGAAAAAAGTCGAAATCGTTGCTGTCTGCATGGTGGACTCGCCGAGTCCATTGGGGGGACTCGACGAGTCCAAGGCAAACTTCAACCTACTCGGCGAGTAAGTTTATGCACTCGACGAGTAGGATCGAAAGAATGCAGAATCTCGACTTTTGCTACTGGAAATGGACTAGAAACATTACCCTAAACTGTTTTGGTGTTATAAAACCTATTTTAGTTGGTGTAATGGTTGTTCTAATCCATTTACAATAGCATATATCAAAATTCCATGATTTTATGTGTTCATATAATTCTTGAATTTTTGATGATCATGTTCATGTTCTTATGAATTTAGAAAATGATAGGAATTATTTGCTGAATTGTTTAGAATTAATTCTTGATCATTTATGTGTTTTAATGGAGTCCATAATTTGTCCTCAAGTTATGGATTACCAAAGGTCACTTTCATTTAACACACACTTAAAACACATAAGTTACATGAAAATGAAGAGTCTTCATTTTTATGAACCTCTAATTCATAAGTTATGAAATGAAGAGTTTTGCAAAGTTACAAAACTTGCCCTCAAGTTTTGGAATTTGTAAAGTTTCACACACTTTAATAAACTTTAATTCCAAACCTTAGAGTTTTAATAGTTAAAATTCAACCCTTATACTATTTATAACATTAATGGTTAATTATTATATATATGTATAAGAATAAGTCGTTTTACCGTTAGTAGGCCTCATTCACGAAACCGGTCTATAAGGTGGGTATAAGGTTGTTGCCTATAAAATGGCGACTTAATGGGTGTATACTCTCACCCACCGCTTGCTTGATCGGTGGAGGGTCGTTAGCCGAACGGGTAGAACAATGACTTTAAATCCTCATTAAAAGTATAATGAATATTATAAAGTAACTAAACTCTTTTAATTCCCAATCTTAGTTATTTTAGGAAAAATGTGAACATGGTGCTAGTCCATGGAATTCACACTTTGTACCTTACCAAGTCGTTGGTGGAGCGTGTGTGGTTAACCGGCACACTAACTAGGACTAGTAAGGATCACGAAGGGTGACTTAATGTTTGTCATAGATCAATGGAGCGTGTGTGGTTAACCGGCACATTGATTAGGTGATAATATTAAGAGTACCAAGTGAATTAGCATGGTTATTCACACCTTGTTTTGTGATCCTCGGCATCCCAGTCACAAAACTTGAAGGGCACAATCGAGATTGAAACATGCCATTGAAAAGTTCAATGAATCTCAAAAGAATCTAGGAATTTCAAATCCAATTAAACCTAATAAATCATTTCGTTTTCATGGTGGAAATTGGTGAATCGTCATTCACCTACCTTTCAAATATATTATTACTTAGATTACGGCATCCCTCTTCTAAGTGTAATATATTGTGATTGGATCCTAGCCTTAATATTACATTTGGGTGTCTTATTAAGGATCCTAAATATCTAATCTAAACTTACTTTCTTCTTTCAGATGTCTTCCAACACTAATGCTTCAGGCTCTAACCCAACTGGTTCTTTCTCTCTCATGAATCTTTGTGGGAGGGTCATCTTTGATGGTTCCAACTTCATGGATTGGATTAGGAACATCAGGATGGTTACTCGTTACGAGGACAAGGAATATGTCCTCGATAAGGAGCTAAAAGAACTTGATGAGTCTACTGCTACTCCTGAGGAGATCGCTGAATTCAGGACTCATGAGAGAGATGCTACTAAGGTGGCATGTATCATGATGGCCACGATGACAGCCGAGCTCCAAAAGTCGTATGAAGATTTCTACCCTTTTGAGATGCACCAAGACCTGATGGAAAGGTACCATCAGAGTGATCGTCAGGAGCGGTATGAAATAATCTCCTCCATAATAACTACCCGCATGAAGGACGGTGAATCCGTCACGGGCCACATGCAAAAGATGCAAAGGTATGTGGACCGTTTGCTGAAGTTGAATGTTAACATCCCCGAGGAGTTGGCAATTGACATCATTTTGCACTCCTTGCCTTCTTGTTATGATCATTTTCGAATGGAATATCATATGAACAAGGAGGAAGTTAGCCTCAGCAAGCTTCAAGGACTCTTGAAGACCGCTGAAACCGGTCTTAAGGGTAAAGCGGTTGTTACCTCTACTACTCCTACTCCAACTTCTACCCCTGTTTTAGCTATTGGGCAAGGCAAAGGGAAAAAGAGGAAGCACCCTTCGAAGGGTACCAAGGGAAAGTCTCTTGAAGGCTCCTCATCAAAGACTAAGAACGGTTCTATCACTCCTTCTGCCATTCCAAAGGATGCTGAATGCTTTTATTGCCATGAAAAGGCAGACTGGAAGCGAAACTGCCCTAAGTACTTGTAGGATCTAAAGGATGGGAAAGTGAAACCCACCTATGCAGGTATTTACACTATATTGTCTAATTACTCAACATATTCTAACTCTTGGGTGCTTGATACAAGATGTGGTATTCACATATGTTCTGATTTGCAGGGCCTAAGAAGAAGTGAAGATGTGGAGCACGGGAAGATAAACTTAATCATGGGGAATAGGAAGGCTTCACCTGTTTCCAAGATTGGGGTTTATACTGTGTTGCTTAATAATGGGTTAAAATTAGATTTGAATAAATGTGTGTACTCGTCTGAAATGGCGAGGAATATTATTTCTTTTCATGCTTTGTACAAACAAGGTTTCACCTTTTCGTTTGATAATGAATGTGGTGGTATTAATGCTTTCTTTAATAATGTGTTTTATTTTAAAGCATTACCTTGTGATGGCGTGTATGAAACTGTGTCGATTGTAGACAACTTAGGAAATAATGTGTTGTATATTGATTCTTCTACTAGCCTAGATAAAGCATCATTGTGGCATTGTCATCTTGGACATGTAAACAAGAAACGCATAGGACAACTCCAAAAGAGTGGAGTCTTGGAATCATTTGACCTTAAATCAGATGATAGTTGTGAATCTTGTCTACTTGGAAAAATGACAAAATCACCCTTTACTGGAACTTGTGAGAGGGGTGAGGGTTTATTGGACCTAATACATACTGATGTATGTGGGCCATTCAAAACCGCCACAAGGGATGCTAATCGGTATTATGTGACTTTTATTGATGACTTTAGTAGATATGGGTATGTCTACTTAATCAAACACAAGTCCGAAACCTTTGAAAGGTTTAAGGAATTCAAGCAGGAAGTAGAAAATCAATTGGGCAGGAACATTAAGATGCTTCGATCCGATCGAGGTGGTGAGTATCTTAGTACTGAGTTCCTTGACTATCTTAAGGAGTGTGGGATTGTCTCACAATTGACTCCTCCCAGGACACCACAGCTGAATGGTGTAGCTGAGAGGCGTAATCGTACCTTGTTGGACATGGTTCGCTCTATGATGAGTCGAGTTTCGTTACCAATCTCTTTTTGGGGGTATGCCTTAGAGACTGCCGCCCATATCCTTAATCTAGTCCCTACAAAGAAGGTTATCAAAACACCTCATGAGATTTGGACTGGGAAGGTTCCCAATTTGGACCACATCAAAATTTGGGTTTGCGAAGCCTTCGTGAGGCGTGAAACTCATGATAAGCTTGAACCCCGAAGTGAAAGGTGTATTTTCATCGGCTACCCACAGAAATCCTTCGGTTACCTTTTCTACAGACCCAGTGAGAATGTGGTCTTTGTAGCACGAAGAGGGATCTTTCGCGAGAAAGAATTTATAAGCCAAGGAGACAGTGGGAGGCAGATTGATCTTGAAGAAATTCAAGAATCAATTGACGAAGGAACCTCAGACACTAGCAATCAACCTGAGGAGGAAACTCCTGTTGATCCAGCTGACGAGTCTGTACCTCCGAGATGTTCCACACGGGTTAGGAACACACCTTCGTTTTATTATGGTTTTCATATTACTACGGAAGGTGATATGTTTATTAGTGATAGTACACTAGTAAATTTGGATGAACCTAGCAGTGTTAAGGAAGCCATGGCAGGCCCGGAGTCTGCTAAATGGAAGGAGGCTATGGACAGCGAGATACAGTCCATGTATGACAATCAAGTTTGGAACTTGGTTGACAATGTACCGGGCCGTAAAACAGTTGGGTGCAAATGGATCTTCAAGAAGAAGACAAACATGGAAGGAAAAGTGCATACTTATAAGGCTCGACTGGTTGCGAAGGGTTTTACTCAAACTCAAGGTGTTGATTATGATAAAACCTTCTCGCCGGTAGCAAAGATTAAGTCTATTAGGGTTATGTTAGCCATTGCAGCATTTCATGATTATGAAATATGGCAAATGGATGTCAAAACCGCTTTCCTTAATGGAAAGTTGGCTGAGGATGTGTACATGAATCAGCCAGAGGGTTTTGTCAATGCAGAGTACCCTAATAGAGTATGCAAGCTTGAGAAATCCATTTATGGATTAAAACAAGCATCTCGTAGCTGGAATCTTTGTTTTGATGAGAAGGTAAAAGAGTTTGGCTTCTTGAGAAGCGAAGATGAGTCTTGCGTGTATGTCAGAGCTAGTGGGAGTATAGTTAGCTTCTTGGTACTGTATGTGGATGACATACTACTCATAGGAAATGACATCCCAACCTTGCAGGAGGTTAAGTCCTGGCTTGGAAGTGCTTTGCTATGAAGGACCTAGGGGAGGCTACCTATATCCTAGGGATAAAGATATTAAGAGAAAGGAGTAGAAGACTAATTGGACTTAGTCAGAGTATCTACTTGGATAAGGTGTTGAAAAGGTTCAACATGGAGAATTCCAAGAAAGGAGATTTACCGATCCAAAGCAATACCAAACTGAGTAAGACTCAGAGTCCGAGTACAGAGGCAGAGATAGCTGAGATGAGCCAATTACCATATGCTTCCGCAGTTGGCTCGATCATGTATGCTATGACTTGTACCCGTCCTGATGTGGCATTTGCTTTGAGCATGGTCAGCAGGTATCAGGGGAACCCTGGCAAGGCTCATTGGACCGCGGTAAAGAACATTCTCAAGTACCTGCGGAGGACTAAGGATTGGATCCTTACCCTTGGTGGCAGTGATGACTTGAGAATATTAGGGTATAGTGATGCTGGTTTTCAGACTGATAGGGATAATTTCCGCTCTCAGTCGGGCTGGATCTTTACCTTGAATGGAGGGGCAATTTCTTGGAAGAGTTCCAAACAGGAGACGGTGGTTGATTCGACTTGTGAATCAGAGTATATAGCAGCGAGTGAAGCAGCGAAAGAGGCGATATGGCTAAAGAACTTCATCGTAGACCTTGGAGTTGTACCAGCTATTAAGGAACCTATAGAGATTTTCTGTGACAACAATGGTGCGGTTATCTTAGCCAAGGAACCAAGAGATCATGGCAGATCCCGACACATTGACAGAAAATATCACTTCATAAGACACAAGATTGAAGAAGGACTCCTTGTGACAAGGAGGATATCGTCGGATGAGAATCCTGCAGATCCCCTTACGAAGGGACTGACGAGGGTTAAGCATTTTCAGCATGCGAGACGCATCGGGCTGAGGGACGATATTAGTGATGGGTTTTGAGCATTCTAACACTTCCTAAGTGTACATGCAACCCTAATAACCTTGGATCTATGTTTTTCTAATTTGTCATGCAAAGTTGATTTCCAAGGTTATATTCCTATCTAGCATACATGGGGAACAATTTAAACATAAAGTATAGATAGAATAACTTACCTTGTTGTTGCTTGTGTTCCTTGAAACCTTGTGAGCCTAGCACCTCAAGTGGTGATGCCTCAAATGCTTCACACAACACCAAATGCTCTTGGAAGAACTTATGAGAGAATACACACTCTTCAAAATCGGCCAAGCCCCCTTATTACTTAGTGTCAACCGATTTGGGAGGAGATCATATTCCTTATATAGTGTTGACACATCTAGGGTTAAACCCTAATGTGTCATGACTCTTCATTTCCATGACCCATGGGTTTGTAACTCCCATGGAGCATCCATGGAGCATCCTATGGGTGGAACCCAACTTGATGATCCATGGAGCCTTTTAGTCCACTATATAAGATATGGATGATTTACTTAATCAACCCATATATTTAATTAGTTATCTTTTGATCACTTAATTAATTCTAAATTAATTCTTGATCAAACTAATCAAATAATATTATTAATATATTAGAACTTATAATATATTAATAATCTCCAAGCGTTATTTCTCTCATTTAGTTTATCCAATTGCATGGTGCCATGCAACCCAAATGGACCATGCCGGGTCGGGTCAAGTACATACCAGAAATAGTTATGGACTTAGACACCTTATCCAACAGTCTCCCACTTGGATAAGTCTAGTAACTATTACTGCAAGTATGACTTCAGGAACCGATCGGCAATCGTAGCTCTTTACAAGGTTTCTCGAAACTTGAGAAGATGATGGTACGCCATTTAAGATAAGTGATCATATAATCCTCTATTCTAGATATCAGTCGGACAAATACATGGAACAATGTCTTACTTATTGTCCAACATTTGTTTCCCGATTTCCGATTTGTTTGACAAAGAACTTTATTGAACACATCAATCTAGTTCTGACCGGGCCCGGTACATAGGTCAAAACAAAATCATCGAGGGGCCCAGATATCAGCTTCTAATCCAAGAAGGAACAGATAAACTTCGACTCATATGTTTGTTCTACTACTCATTGAATTACACACAAGAGCACGATTTTATAACATCGAGTTACCAATGCGTTTTTCGTACAATTAATGCATAACCAACTTGTAAGTAACAAATCATATCTCTAGGTTTAAAGACTTATATGATATTACCGTCTCACGATCACTCGAGATAGAATTCCATGAAGTGATTCCAGTGAGCGTGGGTTGAGTCCAATGCTCAGAACTTATGAGCACTCATGATTGTTGTAGCCTTGTCCCAGACCTCTACAATCAAACATGACAGTCTTGATTCATACCTACTTCCGACATATGACCGACTGTGGAGGTTTGAATAATATGTTATACCAAACAAAATCATTCTGGAAGTCAAAACATGCAAAAGAAATATAGTAAACGATCGACAAGAGATAGCAACACTTTACTCATAAATAAAACACTTTTATTCATCATCAAATGTCAATTACACTTTACAAATTTCGAGATTATCTAACTACTAAATCTAATATCATCCTTCAGCCCTATGCTCCGAGCATGCTGGAGATGCTTAACCCGAGTCAGTCCCTTCGTGAGGGGATCTGCTGGGTTCTCATCCGATGATACCCTCTTTGCCACGAGGAGTCCTTCTTCGATCCGATGTCTGATGAAATGGTATTTTCTGTCAATGTGTCTGGATCTCCCGTGATCCCTTGGTTCCTTGGCTAAGGCAACTGCACTTTCACTATCACAGAAAATATCCATCGGCTCTTTAATAGTTGGTACAACTCCAAGGTGTCCAATGAAGTTTCTCAGCCATAACGCCTCCTTTGCCGCTTCGCTAGCTGCAATATACTCTGATTCACAAGTAGAATCTGCCACTGTCTCTTGCTTGGAACTCTTCCAAGAAATTGCTCCTCCATTTAGGGTAAAGACCCAGCCCGACTGAGAGCGGAAGTTATCCCTATCAGTTTGGAAGCTAGCATCACTATACCCTACAACTCTCAAGTCATCACTCCCACCGAGGGTAAGGACCCAGTCCTTAGTCCTTCGTAGGTACTTGAGAATATTCTTTACCGCAGTCCAGTGTGCCTTGCCAGGATTCCCCTGAAACCTGCTAACCATGCTCAAGGCAAAGGCTACATCAGGTCGAGTACACGTCATAGCATACATGATCGAACCTACAGCCGAAGCATAAGGTAATCGACTCATTTCTGCTATCTCAGCCTCAGTGTTAGGGCTTTGTGTCTTACTCAGCTTGGCGCTACTCTGGATGGGCAACTCTCCTTTCTTGGAGTTTTGCATTCTGAATCTCTTCAGAATCTTCTCCAAGTAGGTACTTTGACTAAGTCCAATTAGTCTTTTACTCCGATCTCTCAAGATTCTTATCCCCAAAATATAGGCAGCTTCACCAAGGTCCTTCATAGCGAAACACTTTCCAAGCCAGGACTTTACTTCCTGCAGGGTTGGAATGTTGTTTCCTATGAGTAGTATGTCATCCACATACAATACCAAAAAGCTAACTATACTCCCACTAGCCTTGACATATACACAACATTCATCTTCACTCCTAGAAAAGCCAAATTCCTTGACCTTTTCATCAAAGCAAAGATTCCATCTGCGAGGTGCTTGCTTTAATCCATATATGGATTTCTCAAGCTTACACACTCTATTAGGGTACTCGTTACTGACAAAACCCTCTGGCTGACTCATGTAAACATCTTCAGCCAACTTTCCATTAAGGAAAGCGGTTTTGACATCCATTTGCCAAATTTCATAGTCATGAAATGCGGCTATGGCTAACAGAACCCGAATAGACTTAATCTTGGCTACCGGAGAAAAGGTCTCATCATAGTCCACTCCAGGAATTTGAGAGAAGCCCTTTGCAACCAGTCTAGCCTTATAAGTGTGTACTTTACCATCCATGTCGGTCTTCTTCTTGAAGACCCATTTGCACCCTACAGTCTTTCGACCTGGTACATTCTCAACCAAGTTCCAAACTTGATTGTCATACATGGATTGTATCTCGCTATCCATAGCCTCTTTCCATTTGGCAGACTCGGGGCCCGCCATGGCTTCCTCGTAGCTGTTAGGGTCATCTTGACTTACTAGTGTCTCATCACTAATAAGTGTCTCACCTTCTGCAGTAATATGGAATCCATAGTAATGCTCAGGTGCACTCCTAACTCTCGTGGAACGCCTCAGAGGTACAGATTCGTCAATTGGCTCAACAGGAGTTTCCTCCTCAAGTTGAGGGCTAGAGTTTGAAGTTCCTTCACCACTTGACTCTTGAATTTCTTCAAGATCAACTTGCCTCCCACTGTCTCCTTGGCTTATAAACTCTCTCTCTCGAAAGACTCCTCTTCTTGCTACAAAGACCACGTTGTCACTAGGTCTGTAGAAGAGGTAACCAAAGGAATGTTGTGGGTAGCCGATGAAAATACACCTCTCGCTTCGGGGTTCGAGCTTATCATGAGTCTCGCGTCTCACGAAAGCCTCGCAGCCCCAAATCTTGATGTGGTCTAGTTTAGGTACTTTACCAGTCCATATCTCGTGAGGAGTTTTGGCAACTTTCTTTGTAGGGACTAGATTAAGGATATGGGTGACAGTCTCTAAGGCATACCCCCAGAATGATATTGGTAGCGAAGCTCGACTCATCAAGGTTCGATTACGCCTCTCAGCTACACCATTCAACTGCGGTGTCCTGGGAGGTGTCAATTGTGAGACAATCCCACATTCCTTTAGATAGTCGAGGAACTCTGAACTAAGATACTCACCACCTCGATCGGATCGAAGCATCTTAATGTTCCTACCCAATTGATTCTCGACTTCCTGTTTAAATTCCTTAAACTTCTCGAAAGTCTCTGACTTATGCTTGATTAAGTAGACATATCCATATCTACTGTAATCATCGGTAAAAGTCAAATAATAACGATTAGCATCTCTTGTGGCATGTTTGAATGGTCCACACACATCCGTGTGTATAAGGTCCAACAAACCTTCACCCCTTTCACATGAGCCTGTGAAGGGTGACTTTGTCATTTTTCCAAGTAAGCATGATTCGCAACTATCATTTGACTTTAGGTCAAACGACTCCAAGACTCCATCCTTTTGGAGTTGGCCTATGCGTTTCTTGCTTATATGTCCAAGACGACAATGCCATAATGATGCTTTATCCAAGTTATTATTATTAGAATCAATACACAAAACATTATTTCCTAAGTTATCTACAATAGATACAACTTCATACACACCATCACAAGGTAATGCTTTAAAATAAAGAACATTATTAAAGAAAGCATTAATCGAACCAACTTCATTATCAAACGAAAAGGTGAAACCTTGTTTGTACAATGCATGAAAGGAAATAATATTTCTTGCCATTTCTGGCGAATAACAACACTTATTCAAATCTAAATTTAACCCACTACTTAGCGATAAAGTATAAACTACAATCTTGGTGACAGGTGTAACTTTCCTATTCCCCATGATTAAGTTTATTCTTCCTTGCTCCACATTCTCACTTCTTCCTAGTCCCTGCAAGTCAGAGCAAATATGAATTCCGCAACCTGTATCAAGGACCCAAGATTTCGAATGGGGTGAGTTATTAGAAATGATAGTGTAAATACCTGCATGGTTGGGTTTGACTTTCCCATCCTTTACATCTTGCTGGTACTTTGGGCAGTTACGCTTCCAATGAGCTTTTTCGTGGCAATAGAAGCATTCAGCCTCTTTTGGGTCAGAAGAAGGAGTAATGAAACCTTTCTTGGTTCCACTTGAAGAAGAGCCATCAAGGGTCCGAGCCTTGGTACCCTTTGAAGATCTCTTTCTCTTCCTCCCTTGACTCTGCCCGATTGCCAAGACCGGAGTTGTTTCTGGAGTAGGAGTGATAGCAACCGACTTCCCCTTAAGACCTGTTTCTGCGGTCTTGAGAAGTCCCTGAAGTTTGCTGAGGGTGACCTCTTCCTTGTTCATGTGATATGTTATGCGGAATTGATCATAGCACGATGGTAAGGAGTGCAAAATGATATCTATTGCAAGCTCCTCAGGGAAGTTCACATTGAGCTTCAGCAACCGATCCACATACCTTTGCATTTTCTGCATGTGGCTCGTGACGGACTCTCCGTCCTTCATCATGGTTGTTATCATGGAGCAGATGACTTCGTACCTCTCTTGTCGTGCACTTTGATGGTATCTTTCCATCAAATCTTGGTGCATTTCATAAGGGTAGAAGTCTTCATAAGACTTTTGGAGTTCAGCTGTCATGGTGGCTAACATGATGCAAGCCACCTTGGTTGCATCTCTTTCATGAGTATGAAAGTCAGCGATCTCCTGGGGAGTTGCAGTGGACTCGTCAATTTCCTTAAGCTCCTTGTCAAGGACATATTCTTTGTCCTCGTAGCGAGTAATCATCCTGATGTTTCTGATCCACTTATTGAAGTTGGATCCATCAAAGGTGACTTTCCCACATAGACTCATAAGAGTAAAGGAGCCATTAGGATTCAAGCCAGAAGCATTAGTTGAAGACATCTGAAAAAGAAGAACAAGTTTAGTTTAGATTTAAAAGAGTCCTTAATAAAACACCCAAATGTAATATTAAGGCTAGGACCCAATCACAATATAATATAACTTAGAAGAGGTATGTCGTAATCTAAGCTATACCATATTTGAAAGGTAGGTGAATGACGATTCACCAATTTCCACCACGAAAACCGAAATATTAAATATTTAGTTTTTATTGGTTTTAGAAATTCCTAGATTCTTTGAGATCCAATGAACTTTTCAAAGGCATGTTTCAATCTCGGGAGTGCCCTCCAGGTTTTGTGACTGGGATGCCGAGGATCACAAAACGAGGTGTGAAGTAACCATGCAAATCACTTGGTACCTTTAAAGTTTATCACTCAATCGATGTGCCGGTAAACCACACACGCTCCACCGATACTATAATAAACTTTTAAGTCACCCTTTACCTACCTTGTTAAGTCCAAGTTAGTGTGCCGGTTAACCACACACGCTCCACCAACGACTCAGACAAAGTCTAAAGTGTAATTTCATGGATTAGCACCTTATTCACATTTTTCCTAAAGTAACTAAGATTGGGAATTTAATAAACATTTAGTTACTTTATATATTCATCATACTTTGAATGAGAATTTATAAGTCCTTGTCTTACCCGTTCGGCTAACGACCCTCCACCAGTCAAGCAAGCGGTGGGTGAGAATATTCACCCATTAAGTCACCATTTTATAGGCAACAACCTTATACCCACCTTATAGACCGGCTTCGTGAATGAGGCGTACTAGCGGTAAGACGACTTGTTCTTATACATATATATATAATTATTAAATCATAATATAAGTATAAGGGTTGAATTTTAACTTTTAAAATTCTAGGGGTTGGAACTAAAGTTTTAACTTAACTTTACTTGTTCCAAAACTTGAGGGCAAGTTTTGTAACTTTCAAAACTTTTCATTTCTTGTAACTTATGAGTTTAATAGAGTCATAAAATGAAGACTCTTCATTTTTATAACTCTTGTGTTTTCTTAATGGTTTTAACTCAAGTGTGACTCTTGGTATTCCATAACTTAAGGATAAGTTATGAACTCCATTAAAACACATTATGATCAAGAATTAAACTACCAAGTAGGTTACAAATAATTCCTATGATCATCTAAAACATCATAAGAACAAGAACATGAATATGAACATAATCAAAAATTACATAAAACTTTGTAATTTTGATAACTAGTTGTTGTAAATGAATTAGCAAAACATTACACCACCAAAAACAAGTTTATATTTACTAAAACAGTTTAGGGTAATGTGTCTAATTCATTTTCCAGCAACTGAATCGAAATTCTGCACTCCTTCGACCCTACTCGCCGAGTGCATGAACATGACTCGCCGAGCTGGTTGAAGATACTCATGGACTCGACGAGTCCCCCCTATGGACTCGGCGAGTCCGATCGCAGACAACAAATTTTCGATTCTGTTTTCAACTTTTAAGAACAAATAAGCACAAACAAGCCTAGGCTCTGATACCACTGATGGGTTTTGAGCATTCTAACACTTCCTAAGTGTACATGCAACCCTAATAACCTTGGATCTATGTTTGTCTAATTTGTCATGCAAAGTTGATTTCCAAGGTTATATTCCTATCTAGCATACATGGGGAACAATTTAAACATAAAGTATAGATAGAATAACTTACCTTGTTGTTGCTTGTGTTCCTTGAAACCTTGTGAGCCTAGCACCTCAAGTGGTGATGCCTCAAATGCTTCACACAACACCAAATGCTCTTGGAAGAACTTATGAGAGAATACACACTCTTCAAAATCGGCCAAGCCCCCTTATTACTTAGTGTCAACCGATTTGGGAGGAGATCATATTCCTTATATAGTGTTGACACATCTAGGGTTAAACCCTAATGTGTCATGACTCTTCATTTCCATGACCCATGGGTTTGTAACTCCCATGGAGCATCCATGGAGCATCCTATGGGTGGAACCCAACTTGATGATCCATGGAGCCTTTTAGTCCACTATACAAGATATGGATGATTTACTTAATCAACCCATATATTTAATTAGTTATCTTTTGATCACTTAATTAATTCTAAATTAATTCTTGATCAAACTAATCAAATAATATTATTAATATATTAGAACTTATAATATATTAATAATCTCCAAGCGTTATTTCTCTCATTTAGTTTATCCAATTGCATGGTGCCATGCAACCCAAATGGACCATGCCGGGTCGGGTCAAGTACATACCAGAAATAGTTATGGACTTAGACACCTTATCCAACAATTAGTTTTTCAGATTAGATAGTTTTCCTGAAACTTGTAAAATGTAATCGACGTTTGATGATGAATAAAATTTGTGATTTATTTATGAGTAAAGTTTTACTATCATTGTCAATTATTTACTATTGTTTCAGTGTTGCATGTTTTGACTTCCAGAATAATTAATTTATTCAAACCTCCACAATCGATCATACGTCGGAAGTAGGTATGAATCAAGATTGTCATGAATTGGGTTTGTAGATGCCTTAAAGGTGTTTAGACATGGCAATGGTTGCTGCAACATTCATGAGTACTCATAAGTTATGAGTATTGGTATAAACCCACGCTCACTTGTATCACTTCATGGAATTTATCTCGAGTGATCGTGAGACGATAACATCATATAAATCTTTAAACCTAGAGATATGAGTTGTTACCTATGAGTTGGTTGTGCATTGATTGCACGTAAACGCATCAGTAACTTGATGTTATAAAACGTGCCTTTGTGTACAATTCAATAAGTAGTAGAACAAGCATATCAGTCGAAGTTTATCTGTTCCTTCTAGAAATAGAAGCGATATCTGGGCCCCTCGATGATTTTGTGTTGACCCATGTACCAGGCCTGGTCAGAACTAAACCGATGTGTTCAGTGAAGTTCTTCGTCAAACAAATCGGAAAATCGAGAAACAACTGCTAGACAATAAGCAAGACATAGTTCCATGTGTTTGTCCGGCTGATATCATGAGAACAGAGGATTATGTGATCACTTATCTAAAATGGCGCTTCATAGTTCGACAGAGTCTTCATTGTTCGAGGGAGTTTTCGAGAGCTACGATTGTTGGTTGGTTCCTGAAGTTATAGGAAAATATAGTTATTAGACTTATCCAAGTGGGAGTCTGTTGGATAAGGTGTCTAAGTCCATAACTTATTTGGTATATACTTGACCCGACCGGAATGGTCCATTTGGGTTGCATCTCATCCAAACTATTATGGATAATTTTATGAGAGTTATACACATATGTTTATTAGTATATTATGAGTTATAATATATTAATATGAAGTTACGTTATTTAATTAGTTTTAGTCTTAAATTAATTATGGATTAATTTAGAGATTAAAAGGAATACGAATTAAATTATGGGCTATTTGTTTTATATAGTGTGGGCTAATACTCATTTGTTAATGGGCTAGGCTTATGTGGAAGTCCATGGATGATCCATGGAGCTTTTAACCCATGGATCCTTGGAAAAGGAAAAGACATGGGTTATTAGGGTTTCACCCTAACCATGCATACTATATAAGCATGCTTATGGAGCATGAAATGAAGCCTAAGAGAAAACTAGTGATCTAGTGTGTGTGTGCATGTGTGTGGCCGAAAATACAAGAGTGTGTATACTCTCTCAAAGTTTTCCAAGAGTTTGTGGTGTTTGTGATTCCATTTGAGGCATTCACACTATTGGTGCTTGGCCCTCAAACTCCTTAGAACCAAACTCACCAAAAGGTATGTAATCTCTTCTAACTCTTTTATGTTGAAATGTTCCCCATGCCATGTTAGATAGGTTATAATCCTTGGAAAATTATTATTTTGCATGTATTTAGACAAACATAGATCCAAGGTTTATTAGGGTTGCATGCACACTTAGGAAGTGTTAGATTGCTCAAAACCCAACAAACGTGACCTCCTTGACGTTTGTCAGACGTCGAACGATATCCAGAAATTTGTCACCCTAGGCGTGCCCGCCTAACTGTAGCTAGCAGTTAAGGTGTGGGATTGTCAGTCCCGAATAGATCTATTCACAAATTCCGCGCTCTCCCTCCAGGAGACTCTGGTTACACTTTCGGGGAGGATTTACTGATCATCCATAAAGGGTAGTGACTATCTCACAAACCAGTACTAAATTATTCACAGGGTTCTCATAAGATATCGACATACAGTAGATTATGAAACATAGTACAGTAACTATAGATACATACATGAAATTATCTGACAATACATTTAAATGATACGGAGATAAACTGAATCAGACATAGTTTATCTAATAACTTGGTATAGATATCAGTATACGATAGAAAGAACAGTAAAGACCCCCAAATTATTCCCATAATAATTTGATTTGTTTGATTGTTTCCTTAACTAAAATCCATTTAGTTGAATTCGAATAGTCATTCCTTATGCTCAGCATAATACATAAGGAGTAAAAGAGTTTATAGGTTTGTCAGATATTGTTTGAAACACATCAATGTTGTGATTGGAAAACAGTTATAGTTTGCTTGTATCCCCCCCCCCCCCCCTGAAAACATTGAAAACAGTGAAAAAGCCGTAGGGGTATGAACTCACCGGACGAGGTATGAGACGGTTTGGATGCTAAGAGTTGATCCGGAACTTGTAAACACACGAGGTTCCTAATTATGATGTAAAGATACACATTTGTATCTAATTAGGACTTAGATTGATTGTTGGATAGGGACAAATGCTTCAGGTCGCGATAACACTCCGATACAAGTGTTTAGAGGGACCCGGGTGGCGTTTAGGGTCATGAATGATGAAAGGGACTTAGCAAATGAGTTGGGACTTCAAAGGAACACCCCCCTTATGGGAGTTTACGGCCAAACACCCATCCCCATGAGTTTACGGCTGTAAACTCATGATGGGTGGTTTATGGTGCAATTTGGACTTCCAACACATAGGGGATAATTTCTAAACTTGGTTTAAGGACTTGGAATGATTACAAAACATCAAATAGACCCCCTTTATGGGAGTTTACGGCCTAGCATGGCTCCAAGGCCGTAAACCCCTATTTTTCCAAGAAAATGATGTTAAATGGTGCTAGAACAAATCACATGTGATTGGTAGAATTAATCCAAGGCCTATCATGAGTTTGCAAGGGACTTTTGGGGTGTTTATGGAGTTTACGGCCCATGAAACCCCCTTCATGGCCGTAAACTCTAATATACGGTGCTCCAAGGTGTATCAAGGTCTAAAACTTGCATGAAAGGACTTCTAAAAATCATCTAAGAGCCTTAGGGGTGTTTAGTTTGCATTCTAACACCAAGAATTTTGGAGTTTACGGCCCAAGAACAATCCTTGGCCGTAAACTCTTAGAAATCCCATGAATGATGTGTTTTAGGCCCTTAAAGTATTTTTGGTTGGTCCCTTGATATGTTCCAAGGCTTTTGGTGGTGTTGGATGGCTTTCTAACACCTTAGAATTGGATTTATGTCAAATTTTGGGGAGTTTACGGCCCAAGCACTCACCTTGGTTGTAAAATCATCTAAATCCCCCAAAATTCATGTTTCAAGTGTCCAAATGCTAAAACCAAGGTCCTATAATTTATATCTAAGCCATAGAAGTGATTTGGAAGGGTTTAAGGGCATGAAAACCCTAATTATATGAGTTTACGGCCCAAGAATGATCCTTGGCCGTAAACTCTTTCAAACATCACAAAATTCATGTTTTAAATGTTTAGAGTCCATATCTTGAAGTCCCTTGGCTATATCTAAAGTCCAATTGAGTCTAGGAAGGAGTTTAAGGGCTAAAAACCCTTCTAAATGGTGTATACGGCCTAGGCAACCTCCTGGGCTGTAAACTCCAATATGTTGACCCATTTCATGATTAAATGTCGAATTTGGAAGCTAAATATGCTATAGATTAAGGCTAGGAAGGTACCTTAAGGATTTGAATCATTAAAATTGAGTTTTGGACCCTTAATCTTTGGATTTAGGAGAGAGGTTAGAAAGAGAGTAGTGAGAGAAGGAAAAGCTTCAAATGAAAGCTAAAACATGTTTATATAGTTCCTAAAATTTGCACGCGGTGGAATTCTACCCGATACCGACGTTAAACGCGGCTTTTGGTCGTACCTGATTGAGTTTCCGTCACCCGACGGGAACATTTTTAAAACTTATGAAATAATGATTTTTGGGCTAATAACATATGTTCCTGAGTGATTTAGACACTCATTAAATAAAATAAACATATAAGTTTATATAATTGACTCCAAAGAGGAAACGGAACGAATCTGATAACGGCGACCTTTCGGGTAGAATGGGTTTTGGCGACGAACAAATTTCGGGTTGTTACAGATGAGTAGCCCTTCCTTCAACAATTTCCATCTTATCTTCACTTTTCGCACTTTTCTCAAACAATTGAGATAAGGCTTTCATTTCAGAAGAATCTGGGGGATGTGGTCGAGATGATTGACCAGTCTCATAGATCTTAGCAACTCTTTCTTCTGCCACCCACCTATCTACGATTTGGGCTATTCGTGCAGGTTCATCTTGAACTCTATGACTTCCTGAAGATGTCGTCTTCTGATTCCTCTTAATATTTTTCCATATTGGTATGGATTTACGTCCTGTGCGTTTCATCTTTGATCCTCCTGGAACTTGACGATAAAGAGTGTTCATTGGTGGTAAAGATGATGCTACTGATTCTGTCTCCTCCATTGGTTCGCTCTCTTCCAATGGTTCACTCTCTTCCCATTCATTGGAAGGTAAATGTGCTCCACCTTCAGAAGGTATTGGATGAAAGGTGGTTGGATTTATAGGATAGTAAGGATCGCCTACCATCCTGGGGAATGAAACTTCCTCTTCTTCATCCATATCCTCTATGAGTATCCATTCTCGTGAATGTGCCATGTAGAATTCCTATACATTTTGGATCATCAAGAGTTTATTCTATCAAATATTTCTCCCAAATTAAATATTCCATATGATCTGATCATAATAAAATGTGGATGCGCACCTACACCTAGTTGTGATAGGATTTATGCACATATAAACTTTAGTTGGAATATTTGATCTAAATCCTTGAGATCAAAAACATTCTGGGTAATAAGGTGTATTCTCTTCGCGGGACTGAGTCTTTATATATGACTCTATATTCTTATTTATTGTATTCACGCTTTAATTGTTGTTTGTTACTTTAATAGAATAATTAATAATACTTTTTATCGTAGGCTAAGGGATATACCTAAACCTAATAGAGTAAGCCCTAAACTATAGACGTGCTTTCCTAAGAAAGTACTAGTTCACTATAGTTAATAGCTCTGATACCAAATCTGTCACACCCGGTCGTCGGTGGAAACACCGGGTGGTGCAACGTCATTCGTCTTATCACAGTTATATAACATACATTGAACAATACTAAAGAAAATACATACTTTATTGATAATTGAAAGTTACATAACTATTTTTCTAGAACCTATTACATAATATCCGACTATGGCATACTTCTTAATGAACAGAAAGATAATAGTAAAACTTCTCATGTTTGAATACATACCAGCTTTTCAAGATCCTAAAAACACATACATTTTAAAATACATCAACATAAAGTTGGTGAGTCCACAGGTTTTAACTCTATATAAAAATAACACATTTCCCAAGTTCAAAAGTATAGTTTTGAAAATATCATTTTGACTCAACATTTAGTATATATATCATGTATAATATTCTACTTATCAAACAAGTGTCATACCTAAATGTTCTTTGAATCTAGAGTATAAGTAAGGGGAAACTTATACATAACATTAATACTTGTATATGACAAAGTATAATGTTTCTAACAAATTGCTACCATGAGCCTGTAACCGCTGCTACGAGACAATACCTCTGATAAAACACACTCATGATTTCCATGAGAAACAATACACTCATGATTTCCATGAGAAACAATACCATACGC
This sequence comes from Lactuca saligna, assembly GCF_052625555.1. Classification (NCBI taxonomy): domain Eukaryota; kingdom Viridiplantae; phylum Streptophyta; class Magnoliopsida; order Asterales; family Asteraceae; genus Lactuca; species Lactuca saligna. Next base: position 177,972,131 of record NC_136417.1, on the reverse strand, counting down.
TTCATCGACGCCGGAACAATAACAAGTAAAAGGATAGTTTGTCACTTGTTTATGGTTGAGTGTAGCTAACAATCACAAGTGGGGTTGTCAACCCGTATGCTAATTATACATGACTTCCTCGCTCACACAGGATTAGCGGTTACAGTTCAGAGGATTTCTGCTAAGATCCCCAATCTTAGTTGATGAATACAATTACTCATGTAGACTTCGACGACTTCCTATAGCTCTAACAACAAAAGCATTTTCGTGTCTAAAACTCTAAGTTACTAGACTTTGCTTTTAAACATTACTCCTAACTTCATAACATTTAGGTAGTATAACAACTATAACTTGAAGTAAAACCAAGTTTTATCTTGACATAAAACCAATAATAACAACAACATATAACATAACAAGTTTTATACTGATATAAAACCAACAATAACAACGTACATAGTTTTTAACATATAGAACTTCCGAATATAACTTCGGAACTATATCGCACAAAACATATATAGAATCTTAAGTATAACTTAAGATCTACATTAATATATTTCTATAAAATAGCATGCTAACAAGTTGACAATAGTTGTATATATTCAAAATATTATAGTTAGAACAAATATCTATATTGATACTAATATACCATCATATAGACCTAATGGTAACGTATATAAAATATTTAGCATGTGTTTTCCCCCGGAAATATTAGAAAGTGGGGCCGTGAAAGTCACCCTAGTAGCATGATTTTATGTAATCGAAGCAGAAACTGTCAGCGATACGAGGTCGTCGGGGCTCGGGATGCAAGATGGCTTCAACAAGGGAGAAAGGAGAAAGGGAAATGGTGTAAGGAATAGTTAAGGTCGGACCTGCTATTTGTAGTAAGGATTTTGGACTCTCAAGTCGTGAGATTTATAAAACTCACGTCGTGAGTCTTGCATGCTCATCCCGTAGAGTTGCCATTTGCGTCCCTAGCTTCGGAGGGTGGCCATGTGACTCCTCATGTCGTGAGTTATCCTTGCTCACATCGTGAGTTTGGATCTTATCCCTTCGTAGCCTCGTCACACATGTTCTAGATTCCGAGATGTGGCAAAATGACACCTCACGTCGTGAACAAAACCTTGTTCACATCGTGAGTTCAGTCAGCTTAGGGTATCTGATAGCCAAATCTTCGGAAGCTCGTAACTTTCGCATACGACTCCGTGTTTGATGTTCTGTATATCCATGCGTAGGTATTTACATGTACTAGAACTCTCTTTTAGCCTCCAATGGCTAATTCTAAGTCTATTTTAAATTCCTTTTATTATAGAGATATATGGTGTTCGGTTTATCACAACTTCCTTATGCGAAGTCAGATTCAGACGTTCTCTATATCTTTGGAATCGTATGGACATATACTTTGAGTTGTATTATAAAGAAAGTTCATATTTGTATTAGAATTTATCATGAATTACATAGTACGTTTATCACATTACTAGTTTACCAAATTATATGATTGGTATAATCACATGTGATTGTCTATTGACCTATTTTGACTGGTGTTATAAGTGGCCACCATGAGACAATAGATCCTTGTAGCTGAGGCTAGGTCAACTTTAGCAGAACAGAGAGCGGAGGAGGCCATTCGCAAAATGAGTGAAATGGCTGGGCACCTTGTGCGCCATTTCGGCATATGATAGACTAGTATAGCCAAGTGAGTTAGTGACTACACTACTCGCACTATGTCCTAGGTTTATTTCATCTTTGATCACAACTAGTAATAGTAAATCAAGAGAGGTACACCCTCCAAGACCCCTGTAACCCGAAGCAACTTAATGTACTGACGACTATGTTCTAATTTTATAACTTAACGTTCGTACAATACTTACTACTTACCACCAAAAGTAGATTTTGATGATGTGGGCGAAACTTTTGGGAATCATACAACAAAACATGTAAATTTATATATGTATATACATAAATACATATATAAATATAGATGAGATACTACTAGCAATGAACATAGTTAATTACGAACCCGTTTCATACCATACATCAAAATCAAGCCGCAACAAGGAAGTAACCAGTCTATCGGTGAAACACCAATTTTGCAAATGGACCTCACTACATTTCGAGCCACCGTAATAGCTTCCGTGGCAACTGTCATGCTACAACTTAGCGCCATCAACGCTAACGGAAATGGGAACGGTGCCAGCAGTACCAACCCTAGTGGCAACCATGGAGACCATCAGGTGTGTTCCTGCAAGGACACCCCAAATCACCAACCTAAGAACTCCCGCGACAAAGGAGGGGTACTGTTGAATCATAAAAGTGACCCTCTTAAACTTGACCTACCGCAGCCCCTTGAAGATCCATAGTCATCTCACTTCAACCAACGCATTCGAAGTCATCATCATCAGCAATTTACTATCTAGTTTTCTTAGTTTAACTTTTTATCTGATTTCTTAGATTACTCTCTTTTATCCAGTTTGCGTTGCATCGCTACATTTAGATAGATGAACAAGTGTAACCTTTGAGTCTTTATACATAGAACTCAATATATCTCAACTAACATACATCTGATAACACTTAGCATCTTAAATATCATATCTTGTGTTATTACGCTCATCTTTTTCTTACTCTCCAAACTCACCATATCATAACTAGATATCATCTCTCTTCGGAGCAAGTCATTCTTGACTTAATCGCTAAGTTTGATCTCATTTACTAACTTGGTTTGAATGCATTCCTTGTTAAGAATCAACTTATGTGTATACTTGATATAACACCTATTGTCATTTATATTTCCTTAAATTTCCGCACCTAACTCTCTAATTATCTAACTCAAACTTATTATTATTGTTGAGCTTTTATGATCCTTTGAGATTAACTATTTTGCAACTATACTTGTTCTAACATTTGTTCAAGTGTGTCTCAAGTTTTTCTCTCAACAATTGGTATCAGAGCCAAAGTGGTTGCCTTTTGAAGCAAAACTCTGATTTTCAAAAGGCCCTCTATACCACTGAAGCTCATTTCTTAAACAAAAACAAAAAAACAACAAAAGTTTTTTTTTTCAAAACAAGGAAATATGGCACATGCATTATCTCTCAATGTATCAAACAGTGTTGGTGATTCGAATAGAGCACCAATACTTGTGGCAAATGAATATCATCACTAGTCTCAAAGAATGGAAAGATATTTAAGGAGACTTGGAAGAGACATATGGAGATCTGTAGAAGAAGGGCCTCATGTTCCTGTTCTTACTCCAGTAAAACTGACGGAGCCTCAACCAAACTAGGAGGAGGTCAACCAGCGTTGAATCGTCCCACCAAGGACGATCTTGACAAAGTGGAAAATGATGCTATTGCCTTTTATGAGATTTCTTGTGGAGTTGCGCCTGACAACTTCGACATAATCATAAATTGCAAATCTGCAAAGGAGATCTGGGATGTTCTAAAAAATCTGTATGAAGGAACTGAACAAGCTCAAGACAAAAAGCTTACTACTGCACTCAATGAGTTCAACAACTTTAAAGCTCATGCAGGTGAAAGCTTGGAGGATTCCTTTAAAAGGTTTAATTTGATAGTCACAAAGCTATCTAATGCTGGCACGATCCAAAGCAACCGTGAAATGAATCTTCAGTTTCTAAACGGTTTAGGAAGACACTGGACAACTGCCAAAATGATTGTCCAAGGGGATAGAAAAACCACTCTCTTTCTCTCTATAATCTCTACGGTGAACTGCAAGCTCAAGAGTCTACGGTACTCAAAGGCTGTGTAGACTTCAGTGGTCCACTCGCTCTCATGGCTCAATCTCCTCACTCTCAATCATACTCCAATACATATGACAACCCTCAGCAGTCATACAAAGCAGACTCAGAATATGATGACAAAGAAGAATTTTATAATGCAATTGCTCTCGTCAGCCAACAATTCAATCGGTTACCACCTTCATTCTGAAAGAACCAATAGTACAACAAACCACCTTTTAACCACAATCCTAAATCTTAAAACAATCACTCTCGTTTCACTAAAAAACCCTACCCACCACCATAGTCTAAAAATACTCAACCCAAGGAAGCATCGCAATCCATCCAAACTACAGACTCTGGTACTCCTTTAGAAGATAAAAGTGATGATGTGATTTGTCACAAGTGCAACAAAGAAAATCATTTTGCCAAAGACTACAAGGCAAATGTAGTTAAAGATAGAGCATTCTATCTCAGAATGGCTCAAGAGATGGAAGAAAGGGAAAAAGGAAGAGCATATGTTGCTCAAGTAAAAAGAGACCATCAGGTTTTTGTTGGATATAGTGTCTAAGTCCATAACTTTATTTGGTATGAACTTGACCCGACCCGGCATGGTCCATTTGGGTTGCATGGCATTGCAATACTTGGATAGACTAAATGAGAGAATAAGGCACTTATAATTATTAATATATTATAAGTTCTAATATATTAATAATAGTATTATTTAATTAGTATTTGATCAAGTATTAATCTAGAGTTAATTTGGTGATCAAAGTGAGACTAATTAAATATATAGGGTTGATTATGACAATCATCAATTCTTATATGGTGGATTAATGATCCATGGTTTATGGGTTTGGTTATAACCATATGGAGCTCCATGGATAGTCCATGGGAGTTACAAACCCATGGGTCATGAGAAATGAAGAGTCATGACAATTAGGGTTTACATTTGTAACTCCTAATTATGACACACTATAAAAGAAACCCTATAGCATGCAAAATTGGCACTAGAGTATTCTTGTGAGGGCATAGCCGATTTTGGAGTGTAGAAATATTCTCTCTAGTTATTCCAAGGTTGTAGTGTTGTGTGAAGCATTTGAGGCACAACATTTGGGGTGCTAGGCTCACAAAGTCTTGAAGGAATCCAAGCGACAACAAGGTATGTATTTCTACTAGTTCTTTATGTTTTATGTAATCCCCATGTCATGCTAGTTAGGAAATAACCTTGAAAAAGAAATTTGCATGTATATAGAGAAAACATAGATTCAAGGTTATTAGGGTTGCATGTACACTTAGGAAGTGTTAGAATGCTCAAAACCCAACAGTGGTATCAAAGCCTAGGGTTGTTTTCTGTATACTTGATGCAAAACTACTTAAAAAACGAAAAATCTGCTCATTGACGACTTGACTCGCCGAGTTCATGGGGAGGACTCGCCGAGTCCATGAACAAATTCATCCTACTCGTCGAGTAGGATAATGCACTCGACGAGTAGGTGCGTGTTGGGTAGTCTTTTTGTGTTTTGTTGCTGGAAATGGATTAAAATCATTATCCCAATCTGTTTTGGACTTGTAAAATCTATTTTTTCAAAATGATAATGATTATGTTAACCCATTTTACATGACTTTTATTAATTTTCAAGTATTGTATATGTTTATATGATTTCATGAAAATTGCTTGGCATGAATTTGTGTTCTTATGAGTTTTTAGAAGATCATAGGAATTATGTGTAACCTCCATGTGTATTTAATTCATGATCTTAATGGCAATAATGGTGTCCATAACTTGTCCTCAAGTTATGGATAACCAAAGGTCACTTATTTAATTTGTGTTTAAAGAACTAAAGAGGTTTCATAAAATGAAGAGTCCTCATTTTTATGAACCATTAAAACTCATAAGTTACAAATTGAAGAGACTTGGAATAGTTTCAATTCTTGCCCTCAAGTTTTGGAATTTGTAAAGTCTTACACTTTAATTCCAAACTTTTTTTTAAAGGTTAAAAAAAAATCAAACTTTATGGACTTCATTAAATTAATTAAAGTGTTTAATTAAAAGAGTTAATAATTCCATAAAGACATGGTTTAAGTTTAATTAAATTAAGAGTATAATTTAATTAATAGATTAAACCACCATGTATTTTAAATGTTTAAAATACACCCTTATACTATTATTATAATTTTATTATATAGATATGTATAAGAATATGTCGTTCTTACCGTTAGTAGGCCTCATTCACGAAGCCGGTCTATAAGGGGGGTATAACGTTGTTGCCTATAAAATGGTGACTTAATGGGTGTCCACTCTCACCCACCGCTTCCTTGATCGGTGGAGGGTCGTTAGCCGAACGGGTAGGATACGACTTTAAATACTCATTAAAAGTATAATGCGTTATAAAGTAACTATACATTATAAATTCCCAATCTTAGTTAGTTTAGGAAAATGTGAAATTGGTGCTAGCCCATAAAATTACACTTTGTACCTTACCAAGTCGTTAGTGGAGCGTGTGTGGTTAACCGGCACACTAACATGGACTAGTAAGAGTGGTAAATGGTAACTTGACTTTATTATAGATCGGTGGAGCGTGTGTGGTTAACCGGCACATCGATTAGGTAATATTGTTAAGGGTACCAAGTCAATTTGTATGGTTATTCACACCTTGTTTGTGATCCTCGGCATCCCAGTCACAAACTTGAGAGGGCACATTTGAGATTCAAACATGCCATTGAAAAGTTCAATGTATCTCAAAGAATCTAGGAGTTTCAAATCCAATTAAAACTTAGTTATATTTCGTTTTTCATGGTGGAAATTGGTAAATCGTCATTTACCTACCTTTAACTATTTTATAATTTGGATTACGACATCCCTCTTCCAGTTATAAATAGGTTATTGGGTCCTAGCCTTAATATTTCATAGTGGGTGTTATATTAAGGACTTTAAATCAACTAACTTCAATTTCTCCCATTATAGATGTCTAGTTTAGATAGTTATGGTCTTCCCAAATCTTAGGAAGAAGCTTCCTAATGAAGATGATATCCCGAATGGCAATCAAGGTGAAAGATCAATCCCTTTGTTGTGCATTAGTGGGACTGAAAATCATACTTCATTTCCTTCACCTACTCCAATAAATCTCCCTATCCCACAAGTTTCAAGACCTGATAAGTTCTAAGTCACTCAATCCCTATTGGCAAACAAAGTCTATATGTGCTTAGGTCTTAGAGATTAAGTCACATATTGACAAGCCGGGAGAGTCGGGTGTCGAAGTCTCAAGGTAGCTGGCTATTGACTTGGTCACTCCCTGATGACAGATCACGACATGACCCTTAATGATCATACCAATTTGCTTGATGATGCTGAATCAACAATGGTTTGGAGCATTGGTAAAGCAAAATTTGATTGGAAGATCAACTTCCCAAACTTCCATGGACATTGACAATGGTAACACTGGATGTCCAGAAAACCTTTCTCTTCCCAATTGAAAGGGATTGGCCATAGTCAACTCGGTTGACCAAATGGTAAAGAGAAAGGCTAATTCTGTGATAGTCTCATATACCGTTTCCAAAGAGTCCATATGTTTTTGTTGCCAAAGGAAGGGCATTGGTTGCGAAGCTACCAAATTTACCTAAAAGTCCATAAGGATAGTAAAGTCAAATGTTTGACTCTGCTTTAGGTAAAGTCTATTATCTAACTCTATTAAGTTTCTATTCTGAGATTCTTATTGCATGATGTGACTGGGTCACATATTGATGTTTAAGAATCAAAGAAGAGTGAAGAAACTTAAAGAAAGTATATGTTGATTCTGATCGTGAAGATGGATTTCGATCGCATGGTTCGGTGATCAGAATTTTGAGTTGTTACTTAAGAGTTATGATATATTGCTTAGGAATAGATAACAACAAGTTTTTCATATGGATTGTAAGGATAAGTTTTCCGCAAAGTTTTAAAATAAAAGAAAATGGTTTTGATTTTATTTACTTTAAGTATCCTTACAATGGCATTTGTGAAAAAGGTTGTTGCTTATATGTTTCCATTGATAAGCAATATGGGTAAATGGATTTGATTCTTTCATTAGTGGTAGTGTCATAATATACCAAATAAGGAAAGATTCTCATCACCCAAGTTTCGTTTGGATAGAAACTTGGAATCATGCAAGTTGTATTGTGTGATGAATGAGAATTTTCATCTTTGGTAAATTCAGACTAATTCCTTGTTCACATTCGCATGTGATTCAAGCGAAGGACTAACGGATCGGGTACATTAAGTTGTGCACTAGTTAGGTCCACCACAAAGGTAGATAAGAGTATTCATTATGATTTACTAAAGTTTAGTATATATGGTTATGCTTACGAGTTTAAGTGTAATTCTGAAACATTGGAAAAGTTTCAATGTATGGCAAAATGAATAAGAAGAATCAAATAAGGCAGAAAGATAAAAGTTTCTCCAATCTGAAGAGATGGGAGAGTACTTGTGTATTTTGTTTTATGATTATCTTAGTGAATATGAAACCATATCACAATTGATCCTCTAAAGACACCTTAGTTCATTTGTTTGGCTAAGGAGAGGAATCATGAGTTGTTGAAATGGTTAAATCAAAAGATAAATCATACATCAAATCTTAGAGTCATACTCCAAGATTGAGCCATTGAGTGACATAATCTTTAGAAAGTTTATAACACTTATCAAATGTAGAGTAAGATGTGTCATACTTTTGTACATTTGAGGTTGGTTAGTTGTGATGTTTTGGATAAAGCAAAGACCAACTAAGTCCAATTATAGGAAGTGTTTAACTTGATAAGAATCCGCACTAGCTATTGAATATTTGTATTGTCAAGGAATGGTTCTTTACAAAGATAAGTCTTATATGTCAAGAGGACAGTGGGAGTCTAAAAGATTCTAAAATAGTTTCAAGAACTAATCAAGAGTTTTGTTAATCACTAGCCCACGGCTTGAGGTTTGTAACCTATCGTGCTCTTATTTCTATGTCTATTCCAGTTGAAAGTTGATTATGCTTATGAGTTCTATGAGTTCTCAATTGTTTGCATAACAACCCGGAAGCAATGGTGGACATTGTGCTACCAGGTGGCAAGAAATTAAGATTGCACAAGTTCAGTCCATATGAATTTGGAAGTGTCACTAACCTAGTCATGTGATTATGGTTTTGACAAAATTCACATGGAAAAGAACACATACACCATAAAATCTAAGTGCCATAAGGTTTCTCTTTGATTCATGAAAATGATGGTAAGGAAACGCTTCCACTAAGAAGATTTTAAGTAGATAGCGGTTGTGATATTTGCATTCTCATATAGTTAGTGGAGCGTGCGTGGTTAACCGACACACTAACTAGTGAGAATTGCAAAAGGTCTAGACAAACATGTGAACTATCTAAGGAAAGGTGTATGTTTTTGATAAATTCTTATCAAAGCAATCTAGTATCAGAAATATGAACTTTGGTAAGAAAGTCAATAAAGTATTGATTTCTAGAAGTCCAGTTGATTTCTGAGTACATGTGAAAGCTAGTGGGAGCATAAAGTGTTATGTTGGTAATCATTATGCCAGTGGGAGCATGATGATTATGTTAAGTATTGCAAGTTAGCAATGTTATTTATAGAAAACAAAAGTTTCAAGTTGCTTTGAAAGTTGTTTTGCTATAATTAAGGGAGAGGATTCTATACTTCACTCCAATTCTACAAGCTTAGATTAAGAATTTAATCTACTTTAGTCAAGAATATATATGAATGTTATGCTGGAATGGTTCAACATAAGGAAATTCTATATATGTTGCGTTCTCAAAATTCGATTATGATTACGGCATCCCTCTTCATAGTTCGAATTTTGAGAACATGGCAAATAAAAATTTTATAGCATAAATCATGTCCTATATGCTTTGGGTATAGGTTTGATTATATGTGCTATAATATTCATCCATTCTAAATTTTCCAAATGCCTAGGGCATTAAGATGGAAAAAGGAATAGAACTGGAAATGACTAAAGTGATTAAGCAAAATTGTCAAGGACAATCTGAGGTTTACCAAAGATTGGTTGCTCATGGACAATTAGAAGTATAGAGTAAGGACCATATTGACATATTTTGTAAAGAGGCAACTCTTGTTCTGAAGTGATAGTCAAAATGGTAATATGGAATTGTTTCCATAGGTGGAAGTTATTCTTTGAATCTGTGTAAGATTAAAGAACTTAATGCTAAGAAGGATGTTCAAAGGAATGTACTTTGAATTTGAGACTTCATTTCCATGAAATTGTTTCCCATTGGAATACTTTGTAATGTATGTTGCCAAGTCTCTATGACTTCTGTGCATAGTCGTTACAAGGGGATCATTGCATATAAGTTTAGAATCTAACAGATTACAGTAAATGGCAAGAGTTTGGTATTCTTGCATTTACAACAAGGATTGGAATTGTGAAATGAGCATCATTGGAATATTGACAATTGATCTATTTCACAAAGAAAGGACCATATGTAAACATAGTATGTATACTTCGAGTATGGCATAGTTGTTGTTTGGAAAAACATAGTGTACGTGCTTGGAGCATGGGACAACTAATGTTTTAATTCAAGCATAAAGTTGATTAATCGAAACATAACTAATGAGTAATAAATATGGTGCTTAGATAAAAGTTGTTTTATTTACACCCAAGTGATGGGGCCATATAGGATTAAGTATTATTCTTGTGTTTCACCTTGCATGTTTTGACTTCCAGAATAAATATGTTATGGAATATATCATATTATTCAAACCATCCACAGTCGGTCATATGTTGGAAGTAGATATGAATCAAGACTGTCATGAATTTAGCTTGTATGATTTGTCTAAAGTGCTTTAGACAATGCAATGGTTGCTACAACATTCATGAGTACTCATAAGGGTTGTGTAACATCCCGAAATCGCAAGAGTAGAATTGAAGGGCTGAAAGTGTAAGTTTTAGAGGGGTGACTCGGCGAGTCCATGGATGGACTCGGCGAGTCAGGTCGCAGTTGGGTCGCGTGGCTAGTGGCCTACTCGGCGAGTCCCAAAGGTGGACTCGGCGAGTAGGTGCTGTATGAAGAAAACCCTAATTTCCGGGGTTGAGCCCTATATAAAGAGCATTATACCCCTCCACAGCCTCTCTTATTCCCCCCTTGAGCTCCAGAAACCCTAATCTCGTGGAGAAAAGCATTGGTGGAGCAAATTGGAGCTTGGAGAAGTGTTGCTTGGAGAAATCTTGAAGGAGAAGTGGTTGGGATCAAAGGGTTTTGCTTGGATTCGTGTTTAGCTGTTATTGAGGCATCTTTTGGAGGTAATATCTTCGTCCTTAGGCTGTGCATTTCTAATTCCATCATTTTGGGTTGTGTGGGGTGCTTGGTTGTGTGATACTTTGATATTGGAGGATGGATCTGAGGTTGCTACCTCAGATCTGGAGTGGAGAAGACATTAAGAGCATTAAAGCCCCAATCCTTGTGTTGTTAATGAAGCTACCATGTCCCAAACCTTGGTTCTAAGGTGAAAATGGCTTAGATCTCGTTAGACTCACGTAAAGTTTGCCACTTTACGTGATGGATGGATTGTAGGAGGTTGGATCTATGTTTTGGATTAATTGCATGGCCTGAGATGCTTCTGTATGGATTCAGAACGGAGGTACTCGACGAGTCACATGGGTGGACTCGACGAGTTGCTTGAAGATGGCCTTGAACTCGACGAGTTGGAAGAACAACTCGGCGAGTAGGTTGAAGATGGCCTTGGACTCGACGAGTCCGATTGGACTCGGCGAGTCTTGTCAAGGAAGTCCCAATATTTCTGGTTGAGTCGATGAATCGGTGAGTCGAGGGACGACTCGGTGAGTTGGGTGCGAGTGGACTCAGAGTTGTTGTACTCGACGAGTCTTGGGGTGACTCGGCGAGTTGGGTCGCTAATTGAGGGAAGTCTGAGCATAAGGACTCGGCGAGTCATCAGTTGACTCGACGAGTAGGGTCAGTCAGGGGTTGACTTTGACTTGACCAGGGTTGACCAGTTGTCTTCCAGGGGTATTTTGGTAATTATGGATATTCATTGCGTTATTGTTTGGTGTTCAGTGGAGGAGTTGTGTCAGAGTTCGGAGCAGCAGGATCTTACCTTTTCAGCCGTCAGTTTCGAGGTGAGTTATCCTCACTATATCAACAGGGTCTAAGGCACCAAGGCCGGCCCTTTATTGTATTGAGATTCAGTTACGTTTATCATGTTATTACTGGTTGTGTCTGCATCCTGGTAGTTAGGATGGTACATGCTAGGGGACCTTGTAAAGGTCAGTCCTCGATATGCAGAGTAATGCTATGCTAGTGAACGGGTAGGTCGGTAGCCCGGTTAGAGTAATGATATGCTATGTGATCTGTTTACTCGGTTTGTTGATTATGACTGTTATATGAATGTATGTTTTGTGTACATGGTTGTTTGGACTGGAAATGGGTTGAGGCGGGTCCTGCTTTGTGCTGTAGGCCAAGATACCCAGGGCGGACCGGTTGTTCCGAAGGCCCAGCGAGCGGTCCGGATAGGCTGTAGGCCCCACGTGGGCGGACCAGACGTGCCGAGGCTCGGAGAGTGGACCAGGCCGACTGTAGGCCCGATGCGGGCGGACCAGTCACACTGTAGACTCAGAGAGTGGACCAGGTGGGTTGAAGGCCCGATGCGGGCGGACCAACTCCACTGTAGACTCGAAGGACATGACTAGACCCGGAGGATGGATCCGATGGACTGAAGGTCACGGTAGACCCGACATGCATGATTGTTCTATGATCTATTTTGTTATGTATGCTTTATATGGTTCGGACCGGAAGGTCACGGCCTGGAAGGGCGTATACGTGGTTGGTATTTTGGGGGTATCTCACTAAGCTTTCGGGCTTACAGTTGTGGTTTAATGTTTTTCAGGTTCTTCAGGAGACTGTGGCAAGGCGAAGGCGCGATCGTACCGTTCCTCATGATTTTGTAACAACGTGATTCTGGGAATACTTAGATGAATCGTATTGAAAACCTTTTGTACATATTTTAATGAAAATCGGGTTGTTTTGAAAATTTTAAGTTGGTGGTATTTTTCGGATATTACAAGTTGGTATCAGAGCCTTGGTTTGAGTGAATTGGAGGGACACTTGTGTGACTCCAGTCTCAAATCGAGGAGAGTTTTCAAAAAGAGAAATTAAAATGGTTTTCAAAATAAGTAAAGGAGGACGCGGATGTACGATCAGCCGGAGCCAGTAAGTAACCCCAAAATATCATACATGGCAATTGTTTTATTGAGCTTTGATAGAACAGCATGCTAGAGTTAGGCTAGGGATCTTCAGGATTTATTGATGAGTTGCCTGATTTATGATGCCTGCTAGCCTAGGGTTCCTTGTGAGATATTTCTAGTGTTCCTCTAGTAGTGAGGATAGAGCGTTGCTATGTGTGTCGCTAGGGTGTTGTGGGAGTACTTCATACAAATATGGGTTGGTGTGGAAGGTAGTATGGGCCCGTACTACTGAAAGCACGGACTCATACGCGTATTAGGGAAATCATGACCTCTAGGGTTGGGATGAGAGCTGGTTCCCGGAATAGTGGAATATGTCTGAGATTGGTGTTTTATTTTCAGTATGGAGATTCCAGGGCACGCTGGGAGTGGATCCGGGTCAGGATCAGGAGCAGGAGAGGGAGCTCCAAGTGGGTCTGCACAGCCAGAGGTTGTCAGTCAGATGAGTACGCACGAGTTGGATGCGAGGATTCGCGAGATTCTGCATGATGAGGTTGCTGCGTTGATTCGGGCAGAGCTGCCAGAGTTGTTTGGGTCGATCAAGACCGCCATGGTGGAGTATTTTGATGAGCGTTATGCGGCCCTCACGGAGACAGCTGCCGCGGCGGCTACCGCAGCAGTAGCGGCGGCAGGGGGAGGAGCCAGTAGAGGTTTTCAGTATCGGGACTTCGATAATACGAAGCCTCCCACTTTTGATGGAGTTCAGGATCCGATCGTTGCTATGAGATGGTTATCAGATGTGGAGGGATGTTTCTTCACGTGTTCATGCCCTGCTGATCAGAGGGTGAGATGTGCTTTGAACCTGTTGAGGCTCGGAGCAAAGGATTGGTGGAGATTGACCACGGGATCGTACTCGGATGCGCAGAGGGCTGCGATTTCATGGGATCGGTTCAGGGAGATGTTCAGTACTCGTTATGTTCCACAGGTCGAGAGGGAGAGGTTGGCTCAGGAGTTCTTGGAGCTGAAACAGGATTCAGAATCGGTGACGGAAATCACCAGGATGTTTACTGAGCGGGCGATGTTTTGCCCTGAGTTCGCTTCGGAGCAGGCTCAGATGTCTCGATATCTGAGCATGCTAAAGAGGGATATCAGACAGTTTGTGTCTGCGCAGAGGTGCGAGACTTTGCTGGAGTTGCAGGAGGCCGCCAGGCGGCGTGAGTTAGAGATTGAGTTACAGATGCGGGAGCTGAGGCAAGCTCCGGTTCAGTCGCAGCCGGCGACGAAACGGTCTAAGACCGTTGATTTCAGGATGGGAGATCAGGGTGGCCACGTCTGTGGTAAGTGTGGAAGGGGTCATGCCGGGGTTTGTCGGTCCGGTGGAGCATGCCGCAAGTGCGGGAAGGAGGGACACTATGCGAGGGATTGTCGGCAGTCGGTACCGGTTCGGGATTTGAGGATATGCTATCATTGTCATCAGGTTGGACATTTGAAGGTCAACTGTCCACAGATTGTTGCAGGATCGGTGCAGGCTCCAGCACCGGCTACGTTGAGGATCACAGGTGGAGGTCAGGGTGGAGCGGAGGCCCCAAGAGCTTAGGGTCGTGTTTTTCAGCTTGCTGTTGCGGGTATGTTTCTTTCTGATGTTTTGATTATTTATGATTGTTGTGGAGTATTGTTATCTACTAGTTTCATTGGTTGGCTATGGAAATTGCGTTTCGGATTTCTTGTGGTATTCGTTGTTCCTTGAGGGATTGGCGAGTTGTGATCGAAATTTTGGTTTTAGTATCTTGTGTCCCTTGAGGGATCGTTATGGTTATGGGATTGTACTTCGAGCCATCATTGATTATCTTTGTGAGGATTGGTGGCGAATGGGGTGTTAGTTTGGAGGCTAGTTGGATTCTGCAATCTGAGGAACGGAAAGATGAAGGTTGAGTCGCTTTCGAGCGGGTTGTACAGCGGGGGAGCATGATTTGTACGAAAGCTGTTGGTACTGGTGAAACGCACTTGGAGTGCATGTGTTGATTCCTGCGAGGTGCTTTGGGGGATCGGTGATGGCGACCGGTGATTATCTGTCAGTGTCTTAAGTGGGGGAGAATTGGAAATTCTCCGGATGATCGTTGGGCATGGAAGGTTATTTAGCCGCTTGGGGAAATACAGCGGTATTTCTATCAGATGAGAGCAGGCTCGTACGGGTGAGCAGTAGGCGTGCGGGGCGAAATACAGACCTAGAGCAGTTGATTGAGGAAGGCATGGGGGCAGGCCGGGATCGAGTATGTATGATGGAGGTAGAGTTCGGAACCCCTAGAGGGATAGAACGGTATGCACGGGAGGATTTCCCGAAGAGATAGTTCGGAATGATGAGTGATTGTTGAGCGGTCCGGATAGACTGAAGGCTGGTAGGCGTACCAGTCAGGCCGAAGGCTCGGAGGACGGTCCAGTCAGATTGGCTGAAGGTTCTGAGAGTGGTCCAGATTGGCTGAAGGCCTGGGGAGGCGGTCCAGTCATGCTGAAGACTCTGCGGGTATTGTTAGATCGGTTGGAGGTTATGGGTTGCGTATGTTGCAGTGGGAATGCATTGGGAGGTTTGGCCCCGGCGAGCGATCTTTAGCGGTAAAGGTAGTGCATAGGCTTGAGAGTCCTTGTGATGAGAGGCAGAGTAGCGGTAATGCATGGATGTTGAGTGCGCTGTAAGGAGGTAATGTGGTGTAGGATGAGCACCAGGGTGCCTGTCATGGTGAGCGGGCAGACGAGTGGTTTCCTTGGCAAGGAAAGAGGGAGGAATGAAACTCCGGTAAGGAAGAGCGAATTCACGGAAGTGAAAGCGGCAATGTGGAGTTGCGATCACTGTGGTCCGTCGTTGGTCTTTGAGTAGTGTGTGCGGCGGCGGAATGTAAGCTTATTCGACTCGATATGTTGCTTTGGGCACATAGGGAATATCGCGACGTGGAGTCAGGGAGAGGAGTTCGGAAGGGATGCAGAGCAAGAGTCTTGGACTCTCAGTGAGATCATGATCAGGGTTCTGGGTACGTATCAGTGGGTTATCCTGGAAGGATGTTGAGGATATCGTCTGTATATCAGGTTATCCGCACCTGAGGGTGCTAGAGCTAGATCGGCATGTGTGTGTGATGGCGAGAGGAGAACTCGGGGGAGTTGCTCCGAATTGGAGGAATGGGTCTTTCGGTCGGCATGGGATGGATAGAGTGGATTTCGGATCGGGACTCCGATGGTTCGTGGTTTTATAAGCCATATGAGTCAAGTGAAAGATGAGGAATTGAGTAATAATGCATCATGGGTAATTCTCGGATTGTCGAGCGTGGTTATCGGAGGGTACAGTTGGTGCCCGGCTTGAGCAGGTGGTGAGGACACCTTATGGAGGGAAAGCAAACTTCTAGTTCTATGGTTGCATCTTGAGGGACTTAGTTCGGTCAAGGTCAAGTGGCGCATAGTGAGAAGTAAATTGAAGATGAGACGCCAAAGGCTTCGAGGGCGAAGCCTAATTTAAGTGGGGGAGAGTTGTAACATCCCGAAATCGCAAGAGTAGAATTGAAGGGATGAAAGTGTAAGTTTTAGAGGGGTGACTCGGCGAGTCCATGGATGGACTCGGCGAGTCAGGTCGCAGTTGGGTCGCGTGGCTAGTGGCCTACTCGGCGAGTCCCAAAGGTGGACTCGGCGAGTAGGTGCTGTATGAAGAAAACCCTAATTTCCGGGGTTGAGCCCTATATAAAGAGCATTATACCCCTCCACAGCCTCTCTTATTCCCCCCTTGAGCTCCAGAAACCCTAATCTCGTGGAGAAAAGCATTGGTGGAGCAAATTGGAGCTTGGAGAAGTGTTGCTTGGAGAAATCTTGAAGGAGAAGTGGTTGGGATCAAAGGGCTTTGCTTGGATTTGTGTTTAGCTGTTATTGAGGCATCTTTTGGAGGTAATATCTTCGTCCTTAGGCTGTGCATTTCTAATTCCATCATTTTGGGTTGTGTGGGGTGCTTGGTTGTGTGATACTTTGATATTGGAGGATGGATATGAGGTTGCTACCTCAGATCTGGAGTGGAGAAGACATTAAGAGCATTAAAGCCCCAATCCTTGTGTTGTTAATGAAGCTACCATGTCCCAAACCTTGGTTCTAAGGTGAAAATGGCTTAGATCTCGTTAGACTCACGTAAAGTTTGCCACTTTACATGATGGATGGATTGTAGGAGGTTGGATCTATGTTTTGGATTAATTGCATGGCCTGAGATGCTTCTGTATGGATTCAGAACGGAGGTACTCGACGAGTCACATGGGTGGACTCGACGAGTTGCTTGAAGATGGCCTTGAACTCGACGAGTTGGAAGAACAACTCGACGAGTAGGTTGAAGATGGCCTTGGACTCGACGAGTCCGGTTGGACTCGGCGAGTCTTGTCAAGGAAGTCCCAATATTTCTGGTTGATTCGATGAATCGGTGAGTCGAGGGACGACTCGGTGAGTTGGGTGCGAGTGGACTCAGAGTTGTTGTACTCGACGAGTCTTGGGGTGACTCGGCGAGTTGGGTCGCTAATTGAGGGAAGTCTGAGCATAAGGACTCGGCGAGTCATCAGTTGACTCGACGAGTAGGGTCAGTCAGGGGTTGACTTTGACTTGACCAGGGTTGACCAGTTGTCTTCCAGGGGTATTTTGGTAATTATGGATATTCATTGGGTTATTGTTTGGTGTTCAGTGGAGGAGTTGTGTCAGAGTTCGGAGCAGCAGGATCTTACCTTTTCAGCCGTCAGTTTCGAGGTGAGTTATCCTCACTATATCAACAGGGTCTAAGGCACCAAGGCCGGTCCTTTATTGTATTGAGATTCAGTTACGTTTATCATGTTATTGCTGGTTGTGTCTGCATCCTGGTAGTTAGGATGGTACATGCTAGGGGACCTTGTAAAGGTCAGTCCTCGATATGCAGAGTAATGCTATGCTAGTGAACGGGTAGGTCGGTAGCCCGGTTAGAGTAATGATATGCTATGTGATCTGTTTACTTGGTTTGTTGATTATGACTGTTATATGAATGTATGTTTTGTGTACATGGTTGTTTGGACTGGAAATGGGTTGAGGCGGGTCCTGCTTTGTGCTGTAGGCCAAGATACCCAGGGCGGACTGGTTGTTCCGAAGGCCCAGCGAGCGGTCCGGATAGGCTGTAGGCCCCACGTGGGCGGACCAGACGTGCCGAGGCTCGGAGAGTGGACCAGGCCGACTGTAGGCCCGATGCGGGCGGACCAGTCACACTGTAGACTCAGAGAGTGGACCAGGTGGGTTGAAGGCCCGATGCGGGCGGACCAACTCCACTGTAGACTCGAAGGACATGACTAGACCCGGAGGATGGATCCGATGGACTGAAGGTCACGGTAGACCCGACATGCATGATTGTTCTATGATCTATTTTGTTATGTATGCTTTATATGGTTCGGACCGGAAGGTCACGGCCTGGAAGGGCGTATACGTGGTTGGTATTTTGGGGGTATCTCACTAAGCTTTCGGGCTTACAGTTGTGGTTTAATGTTTTTCAGGTTCTTCAGGAGACTGTGGCAAGGCGAAGGCGCGATCGTACCGTTCCTCATGATTTTGTAACAACGTGATTCTGGGAATACTTAGATGAATCGTATTGAAAACCTTTTGTACATATTTTAATGAAAATCGGGTTGTTTTGAAAATTTTAAGTTGGTGGTATTTTTCGGATATTACAAGTTGGTATCAGAGCCTTGGTTTGAGTGAATTGGAGGGACACTTGTGTGACTCCAGTCTCAAATCGAGGAGAGTTTTCAAAAAGAGAAATTAAAATGGTTTTCAAAATTTTAAATTGGTGGTATTTTTCGGATGTTACAGGTTGAGTATTGGATTCAACCCACGCTCACTTGCATCACTTCATGGAATTTATCTCGAGTGATCGTGAGATGGTAATATCATATAAATCTTCAAACCTAGAGATATGAGTTCTTGACTATGAGTTGGTTATTCATTGATTGTACGAAAACGAATTGGTAACTCGATGTTATAAAACGTGCCTTTGTGAATAATTCAACAAGTAGTTAGTACAAGCATATCAGTCGAAGTTTATATGTTCCTTCTAGAAATAGAAGCGATATCTGGGCCCCTTGATGATTTGGTTTTGACCTATGTATAGGGCCCGGTCAGAACCTAATTGATGTGTTCAATTTAGTTCTATGTCGAAACAAATCGGAGATCGAGAAACAAATGCTGGACAGTAAGTAAGACCATGTTCCATGTGTTTGTCCGGCTGATATCATGAGAACAGAGGATTATATGATCACTTATCTTAAATGGCATATCAACATCATCTCAGTTCCGAGAGACTTTGAAAGAGCTACGATTGCTAGTCGGATTTTGAAGTCGTATTTGCAAATATAGTTATTAGACTTATCCAAGTGGGAGACTGTTGGATATAGTGTCTAAGTCCATAACTTTATTTGGTATGAACTTGACCCGACCCGGCATGGTCCATTTGGGTTGCATGGCATTGCAATACTTGGATAGACTAAATGAGAGAATAAGGCACTTATAATTATTAATATATTATAAGTTCTAATATATTAATAATAGTATTATTTAATTAGTATTTGATCAAGTATTAATCTAGAATTAATTTGGTGATCAAAGTGAGACTAATTAAATATATAGGGTTGATTATGACAATCATCAATTCTTTTATGGTGGATTAATGATCCATGGTTTATGGGTTTGGTTATAACCATATGGAGCTCCATGGATAGTCCATGGGAGTTACAAACCCATGGGTCATGAGAAATGAAGAGTCATGACAATTAGGGTTTACATTTGTAACTCCTAATTATGACACACTATAAAAGAAACCCTATAGCATGCAAAATTGGCACTAGAGTATTCTTGTGAGGGCATAGCCGATTTTGGAGTGTAGAAATATTCTCTCTAGTTATTCCAAGGTTGTAGTGTTGTGTGAAGCATTTGAGGCACAACATTTGGGGTGCTAGGCTCACAAAGTCTTGAAGGAATCCAAGCGACAACAAGGTATGTATTTCTACTAGTTCTTTATGTTTTATGTAATCCCCATGTCATGCTAGTTAGGAAATAACCTTGAAAAATAAATTTGCATGTATATAGAGAAAACATAGATTCAAGGATATTAGGGTTTCATGTACACTTAGGAAGTGTTAGAATGCTCAAAACCCAACAGTTTTGTCCTCGGGGGATGAGGATGAGGACATCAACAATGTCAAAGGAAAGGGAAAAATTTGTATGATTGCAACTACTGATGAGGATGGATCTACAAAGATGGAGAAGAATTACTGTTATATGGCCAAAGATGGGACACTCAACATCGTCAGACAAGTAAAACTTATGATCCAAACTCTAAATTATAACATGCATGATTGTTAGCCCTTCATAGACAACCTTAATGACACTTGTGCTGCCGTCCTTACAGACTATAACAAAGCATTAGATAAGAAGAACATTGCATCCCAGGAGATGTTTAACGTAAGAGGACGACTGGACAACAAAAGACTCAAAATGGCTATGTTAGAAAAGGACTTAATATTAGAGCAAGATGCAAGAATGTTGAGTGAAACATAATTAGAAATAACATTGAATCAGAGAGATTTAGCTTAGAGTGAAATAGTACGTTTAAATATGTTAATAGAACAATTATTTAATGAATGTGAAGCCATCGAAAATCTTGTTAACAATGGGACTACTGATAATACCTACAATTGGGGTTGGTCCAATGGGTACTCTACCGCAACAAACTCATCACCCAGATTCAATAAGGACCGTCCTTACGTCCTTCCGGACCGTGAATTCTTGTTACCGTCAATGACAAAACATTTCCTGAAGATATCAAAGCTCACTTTCGTAGACTTCACGATCTAAGTAACAATTGTGTTATCGTGGAAATTCTCCCTGAATTTTCTAATCCTATAGACAACACAATTATTCCTAGTTCTTAGAATTCATCAAACAATGATGAGGAAATTATCTTTGAAGGTCCCGTAGTCTCAATGGACTTCCCGTCTCTGTCATCAGACCGAAATATCCGTTACTACAGTTAAGAACCTCAGTCCATCCATTTACCTTCCATCAATTGTCACACCAATGTATCCAGTCATACTTACTCATCGATTGTTCAAGGCACCGAATCACAGACCTTAGTCAAAAGTACTGTGACCATCCAACCAATTCGTCATGAATTACCAATTGAAAACTTTGAAGTTGGTCAATGTTCCCTGAATCCTGAACTCTCTAGTTTGGATGAATCAAGTCCACGTTTTTCAAAATTACCAAGTGTTTCAAGGAAACCGCAACTAAATGTCACTGACTGCGGTTCTCCTAAAACCGAGGCCAAAAAGGCTTTCAAAGAAGAAATTCAATCCCGTGGCAAAAAGCGGGAAAACCTTCCAGAACAAAAACAACTTGTCAAAATTCCTAAGTCTAGAAGTCCAGAAAAACTTGTTTTCTCAAATTACCTGTTCAAAAACTCTGCAGTCAAGAAAACAAAGAAAAAGGAATGTACAGTTTCTAAATTCATTCCAAGTCCATCTGACACAACCCAAAAGAAAGTAACATCTTTTCGAAGTAATGGTTTTCAAATCTATTCCTTAGATGAACCAAAATGGAAAGGTATTGTGACAACTCCAGCACTCCTAAAGTCAAATAAAAGTTTTAAGAAATCACTTCTCAAAAGGTCTACACGTGCTCTTACACCTGTGAAATCCACTTTTTCAAATCCTACTGTCAGACCTCACAACCATCGGACTGGTCACAAACATACTTCCTTATAAAGACCACTGACTAAACAAAAGGTCAAAACAAATGAAAAAAGTCTAGTTTGAAAATGTCAATGTCAAAAGTTTACTTCTCATATCAAATCACGCTCTTTTAGAAAACCTAGTGTCTTTTCTCAATCTCAAAAAACTCCAAAAAATCTCAAACACCCAGGACTAGGTCTAAAAGTTGACACAAAACCTGTCCCTGCAACCTCGTATCATGCATCAATTAAAAATTATTTTGTTGCCCTAGGCTCCAAACTCGTTTGGATGCCTAAACTGACCATTTAATTCTTAGGCATTCTGCAAGGAGGACCATTTAATTCTTAGGCTTTCTGCTCCTTGCAGATGACCGGAAGGTTTGAATACCTTCGGGATTTCAGGCCAATTTGTAACGGGGGTAATGTCACATTCAGCAACAACGCGAATAGGATCATCCGAGGTTACAATGTTCTTACTACTTGAAACTTTACTACTCAAAAGGTAGCCTATGTAGAAGGTCTCGAACACAATCACATCAGTGTTGGCCAACTATGTAAGGCAGGACATCAGGTTGAATTTGATAACCAATTCTGCTACATAATGACAAGCGATAGGAGCACTTTCCTGATCAAATCCAGATCCAAAGGTACTATGTATCCTCTGGATGTCTCTCTGATCATCGGAAAACCGCAACTCTGCTTCCTATCAAAAGCCATATCCGAAGTTAGCTGGCTTTGGCATAGCAAGCTTGCTCATCTCAACTTCCGATATATCAACAATCTGGTCACAGGATAACTTGTCCGAGGTCTCCCTATTCTTAAGTATCACAATGACACTCTCTGCCCTGCATGTGAATGTCGCAAACAGTCCAAAGCAAGTCATCCTATGGTGATCGTCTCCTCAATCTTAGAACCACTAGAACTTCTTCATATTGATCTCTGCGGTCCATCCATCGTAGCCAGTCTTCACCATAAGAAATTCATCTTGGTTATAGTAGATGACTTCAGTCGTTTCACATGGGTCTTCTTTCTTAGACTCAATTCAGAAACACCACAAGTACTCATCAATTTTATCAAAGAGATAGAACTTCAAATCAAACTTCTAGTGCGTCACATCTGCAGTAACAATGGAACCGAGTTCACTAATCATCATCTCAATAGTTTCCTAGTTTCCAAGGGCATAAGTCACAATTTTTCAGCTCCATACACCCCACAACAGAATGGAGTAGTAAAGCGAAGGAACCGTACTCTGGTAGAAGCAGCCAAATCTATGCTTAATTTTGCCAACCTTCCTCTCTACTTATGGGCCGAAGTAGTGGCCACAACATGCTTTATGCAGAACCGAAGCATTGTGTGCAAACATCTCAGCAAAACACCATGTGAGGGCCTTAACAACAGAAAGCCTAATGTTCAATTCTTCCATATATTTGGGTGCAGATGTTTTGTGATCAACCTCAACAAGTTCGCACCAAAATCTGATGAAGGCATCTTTCTTGGTTACTCAAAAAACAAAGTAGCCTATAGGGCTCTTATAAGATGTACGAGACTAATAATCGAAAGCTTTGATTTGAAGTTTGTTGATTATTATGTTTGCAACACTGCTCCGTCCACCGAAACCAAAGAAATTCTGGAATGTGATGTTCCTGACTGTTCGTGTCCATTGAGCATAGTTGAAGTTAACTATGATGATCTCTTCGATCCCATCGAAACTGCTAAGCTCTCTGAAGTTCTTGTGTCTCCTGAAGCTCAAATGCAACATGCTAAAGTATCTAGTCCTATGCCATCCAATGAGGTATCACTTAACACTTCCACCTCACCGATTGAGGGGGAAAACTCAACTCCGGATCATATTACAACAATCGAGGTTCCAGTATTAGAAGAAGCAACTCCAATCCCTCTCTGTAGAGGATTTCAACCATCAAATGTTTCTTCAGACTCGGATGAAGAAAACATAGAGAATATCGACACCAGAACTGACCCAAGAGTTCTCTCAATTCCAACACTTCAGGGGGAACCTTTACATGCTCAAGAGGATCTTCCTTCAGCAATCCAGGGGGAACCTATTCCAATGAAAAATGCTAATCTCGCTCCAACAATCCAAGATGACTCTGCAGGCTGTTCTCAAATCCAGGGGGAACTGCTATCTCCAACCGTAGAATCTTCCGATGTTGAAGATATTCCCTCCACCGCAGTTGCTGATCATCTGCAACCCCGTCTACATGTATGGACGAAGGACCACCCACTGGGTCAAATCATCGGCAACCCATCTGCAGGAATCCAGACTCGATCTTCTAAAGACTTATCTGATCATTATCACTGTGCAACATTTATGTCCTCGATCGAGCCCCGAATAATCAAAGAAGCATTACTAGAATCAGACTGGATATCTGCAATGCAAGAAAAACTAGAAGAATTCAAAAGAAACAAAGTGTGGCAACTCGTTCCAAAACCGCAAGATCACACTATAGTTGGTACTAGATGGGTGTAAAAAAAACAAGTTGGATGAATCCGGTGCGGTCGTCAGAAACAAAGCATGGCTAGTTGCCAAGGGGTATAGTCAACTTGAAGGTATTGACTATGATGAAACGTATGCTCCGGTGGCACGAATGGAAGGCATCCAAATCTTCTTAGCATACGCAACCCACAAGAACATCAAAGTACATAAAATGGATGTGAAAAGTGTTTTTCTCAATGTTAAACTAAAAGAGGAGGTTTACCTTCAGCAACCTCCGGGCATCGAATCTCTTGAATTTCCAGACTACTTCTACAAGCTTGAAAAAGCTGTCTACAGTCTAAAGCAAGCCCCAAGAGCGTGGTACGAGACACTCTCTGAATTTCTGGTCTTGTCCGGATACAAAAGTGTAGTGTTTGATCCCGTTTTATTTAGAAAAGCCAATGGTAATCACCTTATGCTTGTACAAATATATGTGGATGATATCATATTCGGATCAACTGATCAGGGGTTAATGGATGAATTTGCTAAGCTCATGACTAACAAGTTCAAAATGAGCATGAATAGAGAGATTAACTTCTTTCTAGGACTTCAAGTAAAGAAAATACCTCAAGGGATATTCATCCATCAGGAGAAATACACCACGGAACTACTGAAGAAATACTCAATGGACAATTGCTCTTCAGCCAAGGTCCCCATGGCCTTCAGATATAAGATACCCGCTGATTCTTTTGGTGAATCAGTGGATCACAAGACTTATAGAGGAATAATTGGCTCATTGATGTATCTCACCACAAGCCAACCAGACATTATCTTTGCAACAGGTCTATGCGCAAGATACCAGGCTGATCCAAAAATGTCACACATGACCGCAGCAAAGCAGGTTCTACAATACTTAAAGGGTAGTAAGACCCTTGGTCTATGGTATCCCGCAGTAAATGACTTCAGCCTACAAGCATTCACTGATGCAGATCATGCTAGATGCAGACTAGATCGAAAAAGCACTTCAGGTGGATGTCAATTTCTGGGTAGAAGACTTGTCAGCTGGTCATCAAGAAAACAAAGTTCTGTCTCACTTTCTACTGCAGAAGCTAAATATGTGGCCGCAACCAACTGTTGTTCACAAGTCTTGTGGATGAAAACACAACTTATGGACTACGGTTACAGAATGTTGCGGATACCAATTTATTGTGACTCTGAAAGTGCTATAGCGATTTCTCACAATCCTATTCATCACTCTAAGACAAAGCATATTGAACTACGGTATCACTTCATCAAAGACCACATCCTGAAAGGTAACATTGAACTAATTTTTATTCATACTCATGAAGAGATTGATGATGTATTCACAAAGGCACTTGACTCTACAAAACTCAACAATTTCTTACAAATGTTAGGAATGATGAATCCCAACCAACAATTCTTTATGAATTGATAGGTACCGCAGACCATCCTTGGTCTCTGTTGCGGTCCCAATTGAACTTATTTATGATAGATAGCTTTGGTATATCATGTACCCAGTATATTCTATCTACCGCAGTATTCCTCTTGTAAAACAACTATATATCATATCTATCTTTCAAGGGTCCTTATTATTTGTTGTTACTAACTTCTTGTTTAAGTGTTCTTCTTAGTTTGTCCACTGCAGTCATCTAACCATCCATCCGTAATGATAAAAGATGTGTTCGCAATGAAGTCTCAATCTGCAATTACATTGATCAGTTTCTCAACCACTTCATAAATTCCTGAAACTTTGTGTGCTATTTAATGATCCTTCATTAAATAAGAAAACATTCCAAAAAAAAAAACGAATAAAACATTCTTGATGTAGCATACCATCGTTTCAGTTCTGCTTTTTAAATAAACCTTGTGTCAGACCTATTTTAGGTATAATGACAAAAAGAACAGTTTTCCATAAATATTTTTTAAGAAATCCTTTTCCTCTAAACCATCGCTTCCTATTACCCCAAAATGTCAAATTCGTTACATATTCCTCCTTTATACAACGGATTAACTCCCTCACCACACGTTCTTCAAACATGATGGTTTAGGGATTGACATTTCATTAAATACAACTGCTTTTACAAAATTAAAAAAAATTAAAATAATTCTTTAATGATCTATGGCTGACATTGCTTCAAATAAAAAAAACAAACGTTTTATTTTGCTCGACTCAACTTAGGGTAAAATCAATTAAGTTTTAATCCGCCATTATAAAACCCTTTTTTTCATCCCAAGAAAGGTTTACACTTTCTAAAAACTCTCAAGACGAACTTCATCTTCTTCATCTTCTTGCACTCTGTTTTTCTCCAAGTCCTTCAAACAATCTTTTCAATATGGTGAAATCAGGTGTCTCAAAGAAACAATCCAAAGCATCTGGCTCTCTTCACCCAATTGGTTCAGACTCCGAATCAAGAAACCAAATGCCATCGATTGCCTCAAGAAATTTTAGGGCAGTTTTTGATGTGCATTCTTCTTACAATGCTCCAATCAAGTTGATGATCAAGTTCTTGTCGAATCATCCATTGTTCGGTCCATTTGATGCATTCACCAACGTAGTACCATTTTCGACTCTCTACAAATGTGCTTTCTTTGCATATCTACCTCTCAACAACCTTCAAGAGGTGCATTTGCATCTAGTGAATGATTCCCTGGTGATTCTTACCAAAGAGAAGTTTCTCAATGCCATTAATCTGCTAGTTCATCCTTCAAGAAAGGTCTTCACTCCAAGCACAACCGATATCCTTTCGGCACTTTACCAAATGGGTTACCAGAAGAAGCTGAAAGGCGTAGGAGAATTCAAGAAGAATCGGTTGCCTGCAGTGTGGCAGTTTGTTTGCCATTTCGTCATTTGCAGTCTGTCTAGTAGGACCGGAGGCACTGATAACATGGGCCTCAAACTGTCAGAGTTGGTAAGGAGTATCTTCACTGGCCACGATGTCAACTATAGTTAGATTCTGTGGGACGAATTCTTGCGGTACATCCCTAAGGAGAGTCCAAAAGAACAACCTGCCAAGCTCACTTTTGCATGATTTTTGTCCTTATGCATCTCCGATCTTCATGTCGATGCAATACTGAGCATGGGCAATGATGTGACCACCCGAAGTTATTCCATGGCCGCAACCCGTTTCGTCCGTAAAACTCGTTTTAATCGAATTATTCCGATTTCGTTTTTGGATTAGGTCAATTAAGTTAAGACTTTTATTTGACCTTGTAAGTATCCAAACATGTTGGAAACATGTGAAAACATCCCAAACTAGTAATTAGAAAAATTTTAGTTTCGACCATATCGGGTGACGACAACTTAATCGGGTGCGACCAAAAGCCTCGGTTAACATTAGTATCGGGTAGAATTCCACCATGTCCCAAATCCAAACCATATTTAAAGTGCTTTAAGCCTCATTTGAAGCCTTTTCACTCTCTCTTTAACCTGTCTCCTCAATCCAAGATTTAAGTCCAAAAATCATCCATTTCAAGCTTCAAAACACCAAGGTAACTATCTTAGCTTCTTGTACAACATCCTTAGCCTTCAATTTGGAGTTCAAATCATGATTTAGGACCTCAAACATGTGTTTACGGCGCTAGAATACTCTTGGGCCGTGAACACATATAAATGGTGTTTTTGAGCCTCAAAACCCTTCCAAATCACCAATAGAGCTTCGATATGGCTTAAGAACTTATTGGATTGGACTTAGGACACCTTAAACTCAACATTTGGGGAGTAAAAATGAGTTTACTGCCCAAGAACATGATTGGGCCGTAAACACCCTTTCATGGGTAGTAAACTCCTTTTTGGGTGTTAAAATGCAAGTTACACACCTCATGAGCCCTGGAATAAAGTTTAGAAGCAACCACAAACAAGTTAGGGACCATAAACTTGATGAAACAACTACATAAGGAGTTCACGACCATAAACCCTCCAAGAATGGGTTCCTAGGCCGTAAACTCCTATAAATGGGTTGTATGATGCCCTAAACTCACCCCTAGGCTTGTAAAAATGAGTAGAATCACTTATGATTAATCTATGACCTTCAAATCACTTAAGAATGATATGGGTGAGAGTTTACGACTGTAAACACTTAGTTTACTACTGTAAACTCATCAATTGGTCCTCATGGTTGATTTAATTCCTTGATAATGCCCTAGAACCAAACCTAGCATCACCCATCTATTGATTTAAGGCCATTTAGCACATAAGAACACCCCACCATGAGTTTACGGCTGTAAACTCATGGGGATGTGGTGTTTAGGGCCATGAACACTCCTTAGAGTTTACTCTTGAAGAGTAAACTCCATATCCAAGCCATTCATGTCCATAAACGTCACCCGGGTCACTCCAAACACTTAATTTGAAGTGTTTTCGCGTCTTGCAGTATATAATCATATCTGATTAGTGTTTAAAGTCTAATTAGATACATTTTTGTATCATTCAACATTACATAGTGTAACAAACCGTTATTTCAAACCTATGTAATAGTGTAGGTCAATTTGTACTTATTCGTAAACTTATAAAGAGAAATTTTGGCATACTATGTATATTTACATAATTGACCCTCAAAAATAAATTATTAAATAATATCAATTGGGTTGAACCAAGTGATAGAGATTGTAACAAGGTTTCCAAAAATATAAAGAACACTAAAATCCAAGTTATAACGAAGAAGTTATGACCAATCGAAAATCCACGACAAAACTGGCAAAACACTGTTCAGTGTAAAAACTGAATTTTTAATAAAAGGCTTTCAAGCCTTAACAATCTAAATGAAAGTTATAGTTTATGTTAAACCGAGAACTTTCATAAAAAGAACGTCAAAATCTAACTTCGTATGAGGAAGTTATGATTTTTCGAAGTTTCAATATAGCAATGTACAACTAAAAACTCGAAATAAAGATCGAATGGTTTTTAGCCGACACAACCTAAACGAGAATTAAAGGCCTCGTCATTAGTAGTACAACGGTAAAAAGACAGACAAAAATGGACGTTGTATGAAAATGTTATGAATTTATAACGGATTCACGTCCCAGTCTGTTTAAAATAATAATATTAAAAATAAGTTCAAAATTAGCCGACGAAGTCTAAACGAAAGTCGTAGATTATAATTTTACCTATGTGTGCATATAAAGAGCATCAAAAACGGAGTTCGTATGCAAAAGTTATGAATTTTACAAGTTTTGACAAAAAAAAAAAAAAAAAAAAAAAAAACCGGGAAAATTCGCATGAACAGTGATTGCCACGTCACCCTCGCATGCGAGGCCTCCACGTGTCGGCTGCTGAGTGGACCGATGTCTCGCGTGTCACCTCCTGATTCGACTGATGCTGCGGTCCAATCCTACTCGGACAACTTCGCAGGAGACACCCCGGATACGCCCCTCGCACACTCCTCGGACCCTCCTTCGCACGTGCCCTCTTCCCATTGGACTGAGGTCTGGTCCAATCCGAGCCTACCACCTCCGAGCCGAAGTTGCTTCCCTTCACAAAGTGTCAGCCTCGCATAGCCTCGCATAAGCTTCGGATCCGAGGCTTCGACCTATATAAGCCATGCGAGGGTTCCGAAGAAATTACACTTTTTCACCCCAAATTTTACCCTCTTTCACCTTTTCCACTCCTTTAAGCTTATATACAACCCTTAAAGCCCCGGTTTCAAGACTCGAGCCCGAAGTAAGCCGTGAAGCCCTGAAATTCTCGAGAATTCATCCTCTCTCCTGTCAAAACTCTGCCCGATTTGAGTCGGCTTCTCGACAAATAAACTCCTTTTCGTGAAACGAAACCCTGTCTGAATTACCACCTATCAACTGAGTTCATACCCCCGTATTTTCATAATTTCTACTGTTTTAAGGGGGGAAATACAAGTATAACACAACAACTTTGTGTTATAAATAAATGATTTCAAATCACGATAGAATGATTTTAAAGCATCAAAAATACTTTAAATATTGAACTCTTTTATAAACTTATATTTTTCCCAAATATACATATTTGTATATATAATTTAATATAAATAAGATTTAAAAGGCTTAGGACTAATAATTCATTCTAGGTCCTTTTCCTTGTTTGGATGTGGACTTATAGTACCAGTTATTTGTCCGAAGGTTGTTCAAATTTTACTTATATATAAAATTGTATATGTATATAAAATTAAAAGTTATTTCATCAGTTTAATCACCCTTTGTAACATGTTGAGCAAAGTATTACATGCAAAAATAGTTATTTACCAATTCATAAGGTACATATAAATTATAATAGGTATAATTTATGATACATAGAGCAATAATTCATATGAATACACTGTTTTAGATGCAACAAGGGTTTTAATTCAAAACAAATAAGGGGTTTACACTTATCAAATACATGTTCGGGATACTAAGTCAAGAACATACTGTCAATCATTTATTTCAGAATGGTTGGGTTTTTATAACTAATATACATGTAACGTTTATATGCTTTTTATGAGACATTCAATTCAGGTTGTTTAGATTCAGTTTAGACAACCAAGGTAAAGCCCTGATATTATAACCAGAATCTCCAGTCCGGGGATCGAAACAAGTTGTGTGTAGATCTATATCGGGATTGACATCCTCGCACTCAGGCTGCTAGCTACAGTCAGCCATACACGCTAATGAGTGGCAATTGTTATCAACAGTTTAAGCGCTCACAAGGCGTTTGTTTCAGGCGTTCATGTCTTAGTATGGTTATAATAACTCATTAAAAAGATATTAACCACACGTTAGTGTATGAACAACTAAAGTACATCTTCAAAGTACCATTTTACAAAATACAAAGTACAATGGTATACTACAGTTTTCAATAACAGCCGGTGAAACCAAGCACACACTCAGTTACAAGTTTTACAAATACATTGGTTTACAAATAGGATGGTTTTATGGGAATAGAACCACTTTTCCCATACCACAGAAAATATGGGATTTTCTAGAACAGTTTTCTTATTCAAAATACAAAGACACCCATGCAAACATAAAGACTTATGTACTCACTCAACTTATTGTTGATACTCTCTTTTCAAATTACTTGTATTCTCAGGGAAATAATAACAGGTACTCCCCGAGCTTTTTGAGAAGATGGAGCCATTATGAGTCTTATCTTCTTCCTTTGTATAACTGTTTTGGTTTCAATATACAATGATTGAACACATGTACATATTATACTTTTAAATACAATGGTTGTTTGTACTTTGATTACTATGATGCATGTGTTGTGATACTACAAATGAAGTCCTCCACCCCCAGACGTTTCCGTCGTCTGGTTTGGGGGTGTGACAGATTGGTATCAGAGCATTGTTTATAGTGAACTCAGTATGTCAATCCATAAAAGATATACAAACTATAAATGCATTTGGGGCTAAGAGCTCTGACTACAAGTATATTTTTAATAATTCTAAGTATTTTTACAAGAAGTATACTAACCCTCATACCTACAAGTACATAGTCATAAGAAATTAAAAAGTATTTGGATGTTGAACATTAAAGTCAAACCCGGGCAGTTATATAATCATATCTAGAATTAATATAGCCTAATCAACTATATTGATTTCAGACATGATCAACATGTGTTTGGGAGTGATAGTAGTGTGGTGACATGTCTAAAACTTACCAACTACCGAAGAAACTCTAAGAACAGAACATAAAATACTATAAGAATATTATAAACATCGATATGCTTTAGTTTTCTTTTCAGGCATTTCTCATAACCTTATTCTCCTACAGACACAATGGTTGGACATCATCTACCAGGGGACCCTTATTTTCCAAATCATGGCAATCAAGTATGGATAGAGGAAGATCCAGAAGAAGACTCAGACGAAGAACCCTTTGAGGACAGCGAGTCAAGTCGTACAGATACAGAGCCACAAGTCTGCAACCCAGGGATACGTTCGCCAAGGCAAGAGGAAGCAATCCCCATACCCGAGTGGGGCCAATACATAAACTATTGGAGTCGACAAGACGGCCAACGCCCTCCCTACGGAATGGCACGGGGTTTCTATAACGTCTCAGAAGGAGGAACAGCCGACAGAGCTCTTCCAGTTATAGTGAACCGAATTGCCCGACAATTTGATCAATCAAGGATGTCAATCAATCGTAGCCTAGAAGTGAATGTGGTTGTGCAGGCTAACGCTGCTGATATCCTTCGTCTTGACGAGATGCAAGATGATACCCAGCACCATACTGAGGCCCTTCAAAGGCAACTTAATGCTACTGAATAAGAAATCAAAGAACTAAGGGAGCATCAAGCTGCCCAAGAAAGGCTCTGGAAATCGCAAGACGAAGCGGAACCCAGTAACCGTCGCAACAACGGTTGCATGTAGTGTTTACACTACTTTTCTAGTTTAATATACTGAATGTATAGACTACTTTTATGTCATGTACAAAATCAAGCATCAATAAAATAATAAGCACCTTACTTCAACAAGAGCTATTACAATTTTCACAAACCTTCCATTCCAAAGTTTTTGGGATTAAGGATATGTTCCAGTGTTGTTTTTCATACTTATCGATACGGCCGCGAAATTTTTTATTTTCGATAGGTTGGTTTAATGTCGATACTTTCATAGTATTGTGGACTTGCTTGAAGGTCACATATATAGATTACATAGATATCAACACAATCGACATGTATTTAGATACTCTTTGAAAAATAACCACTCCAATTTATATCATCCTATTGCAAGTTATACATGCAGTGGACATCTATTTTCAATTCTTTACAAGATTCTTGTTGAATTAAGTGTTTAAGTTCAGAGATATCAATTTCATATTCATTCTTGATATCTCACTATCTTTTTATTGACTTTTATAGAAAAAAAGAGATGCCTCCTCGTAGGAATCCAAGGCGTAACAATGAACCGGAAGCACCGACGCCACCTCCACCACCACTCACTCAATTCGATGCTGCCATGTTCCAAGCGGCAGTCACGACAGCTATAGCGGCTGCCTTATCTCATATCAATGCTGCCGGTACTAGTGGGTCGGGAGCTGATCCACATCCTTCTAACCTTGTCGAGGGTCATGAGCACTCGAGGGAGTGCACTTATAAAGATTTCTCGAATGCCAAACCCAGGACCATTAATGGAACTGGAGGAGTGATGGTTTTAAGGCAGTGGATTGAGCAGATAGAAGTAGTCTCTGAAATCTTCTCCTATCCAGAGGGTAGCAAAGTTAAATTTGTTGCCTTTACTTTCTTAGGTAGGGCCCTAACATGGTGGAATGGCCATGTTAAGTCACTAACATTGGTAGTGGCTAATACTATAAGCTGGGAAAAGCTAAAAACCATGCTGATGCGTGAATACTGCGCGCGAGGGGAAATTCAGAAACTGGAACAAGAACTCTGGGGTATTACTATGGCCGGTGCCGACATAACGACTTACACGAATCGATTCTGTGACTTGGCGATTCTGTGTCTGGAGATGGTTGCTCCAGAGAGCAAAAAGATTGAAAGGTATATTTGGGGACTGTCGCCCCAGATACAAGCAAGTGTCATTGCATCTAAACTTGTCACTTTTGACAGTGCCAAGGAACTGACACAGTCACTTATTGACCACGGAAACCGTCAAAACTTTGTGGTTACTGCCCCAGAAAAACCTAGGGAGAACAACAACAACAGCAAGAAGAAGGGTTGGAACAAAAGAAAGGGAAAATCTCCTCTCGAACCTTCAAAGAAGCAACAAATAGTGGCAGTCCATGCTACTACTGTGCCTGCTACCATACCTATTACTGCACATGCTGTTGCCCTTAACTACCCCACACCAACTAAGCCCTATGCCGATAGCCTCCCTAAATGCAACAAGTGCAATTTTCACCACACCGGAAATTGCCCTGAAATGTAGTGCCGTAACTGCAACAGGAAAAGGGCATACTTCCCGATTCTGTAGAACACCGCCTCAACCCCTTAACCAAGTACCTACCGCGGGAGTAAGTCGAGCATGCTACCAATGCGGCGATGTGGGGCATTTCAAGAGAGATTGTCCAAAAGCTGGAAATGCCGGTGGGGTTGGGAGAATTCTAGCACTAGGTCACGAAGAAGTGGTGGCAGACCCTGCATTGGTGACGGGTACATTTCTTCTTAACAATACTTATGCATGCATTCCTTTTGATTATGGTGCTGAGAGGAGCTTCGTGAGCCATAACTTTAAACATCTACTAAACCAAAACTCCCAACCACTAAATGAAACCTTCACAGTAGAAATGGCTAACGGGAAATCCGAATCCACCAATGATATATACATAGGATGTACCCTTACCTTAAATGACTTGTCTTTCCCAATAGACCTTATGCCGGTCTCTATCAAAAGTTTTGACATAATAATAGGTATGTATTGGTTGTGCCCCAACCATGCTGACATCCTATGTTATGAAAGAGCTATTCGTTTGAACTTGCCAACTAACGAAACTCTTATTATCTATGGCGACAAACCCGGAATGAACCTTCAGATCATTTCTTGCATCAAGGCACAAAAGTACCTTCGCAAGGAGTATTGTGCATTCCTAGCTCATGTGGTAGACAAAAATCAAGAGGTGAAAGATATCACAAGCATTCCTGAGGTCTGCAACTTTCCCGATGATCTTCCAAGGGTGCCTCCCGAACGACAAGTGAATTCCGAATTGACTTAATCCCTGGAGCTACCCCCATAGCCAAATCCCCCTATCGTCTTGCACCTTCCGAGATGCAGGAATTATCCAGCCAACTTAACGAACTCCTAAGCAAAGGTTTCATAAGACCAAGCTTCTCACCTTGGGGAGCACTGGTTTTGTTCGTAAAGAAGAAGGATGGATCATTCCGCATGTGTATAGACTACCGCAAGCTGAATAAACTTACCATCAAGAATCGATACCCTCTGCCTCGCATTGACGATCTGTTCGACCAACTTCAAGGGGTGAGCTACTTCTTGAAGAGAGACTTAAGATCCGGGTATCACCAGTTAAGAATTTTGGAGGAAGACGTTACCAAAACCGCGTTCAGAACTCTTTATGGTCATTACGAGTTTATAATGATGCCCTTCGGATTGACGAATGCACCTGCAGTGTTCATGGACCTAATGAACAGAGTGTGTCGTCCATTATTGGACAAATTCGTTATAGTCTTCATTGACGATATCCTTATCTACTCAAAGAGCAAAGAGGAACATGGCCAACATCTTTGTCAAATATTACAAACACTTAGGTCGGAGAAGCTCTATGCGAAGTTTTCAAAGTGTGAATTTTGGATTAGGAAGGTAGATTTCGTAGGTCACTTGGTCAGTTCAGAAGGAATACACGTCGACCCTTCCAAAATAAAGGCAATTGAAAACTAGTCAGCACCCAAAACACCTACAGAAATCCGTCAATTCTTAGGTCTTGCTGGCTATTATCGCAGATTCATTCAAAATTTCTCTCGAATAGCTAAGCTTCTTACTACTCTGACCCAAAGGGTGTAACTTTTAGCTGGGGAGAAAAGCAAAAAACAACGTTCCAAATGCTGAAGCGAGCCTTGTGTAGTGCACCAATCCTGTATCTCCCTGATGGGACAGAGGATTCCGTAGTGTACTGTGATGCTTCTAATCAAGGGCTTGGATGTGTTCTTATGCAAAGAGGAAAGGTTATATCCTATGCCTCAAGACAACTAAAGACACATGAAGTCAACTATACAACACATGACCTTGAACTAGGAGCGGTGGTGTTTGCTCTGAAGATTTGGAGACATTACTTATATGGCATGAAATGCACAATATTCACGGACCATAAAAGTCTCCAACACATCTTCGATCAGAAAGAGCTGAATATGAGACAACGACGATGGGTGGAGCTACTAAGCGATTACGAGTGTGAAATTCGTTATCACCCTGGTAAAGAAAACGTAGTAGCTGACGCCATTAGTAGAAAAGAATACTCGGGACGCCAGGTAAAGTCGTTGACCATGACAATCCATTCACATCTGCCCACGTAGATCAAGGAAGCTCAACTTGAAGCCTTGAAACCCGAAAACGTAGCAGGTGAAACTCTGAGAGGAATGGATAAGAACTTCGAAGTCAGGGATGATAGAGTCTATTATTTCACGAACTGGATCTGGACACCAAATTTCGGTGGTTACAGAGATGTGGTTATGAATGAGGCACACAAAACCCGATACTCCATCCACCCAGGTTCAGACAAGATGTATCTGATGGGTTTTGAGCATTCTAACACTTCCTAAGTGTACATGCAACCCTAATAACCTTGGATCTATGTTTGTCTAATTATCATGCAAAGTTGAATTCCAAGGTTATATTCCTATCTAGCATACATGGGGAACAATTTTAACTTAAAGTATGGATAGAATAACTTACCTTGTTGTTGTTTGTGTTCCTTGAAACCTTGTGAGCCTAGCACCCCAAGTGTGATGCCTCAAATGCTTCACACAACACCAAATGCTCTTGGAAGAACTTATGAGAGAACACACACTTCTCAAAAATCGGCCAAGCCCTCTTGTTTCTTAGTGTAGCCGATTTTGGTGGAGAATATGTTTCTTATATAGTGTTGACACATCTAGGATTAAACCCTAATGTGTCATGACTCTTCATTTCCATGACCCATGGGTTTGTAACTCCCATGGAGCATCCATGGAGCATCCTATGGGTGGAACCCAACTTGATAATCCATGGAGCCTCTTAGCCCACTATACAAGATATGGATGATTTACATAATCAACCCATATATTTAATTAGTTATCTTTTGATCACATAATTAATTCTAGATTAATTCTTGATCAAACTAATCAAATAATATTATTAATATATTAGAACTTATAATATATTAATAATCTACAAGTGTTATTTCTCTCATTTAGTCTATCCAATTGCATGGTGCCATGCAACCCAAATGGACCATGCCGGGTCGGGTCAAGTACATACCAGAAATAGTTATGGACTTAGACACCTTATCCAACAGTCTCCCACTTGGATAAGTCTAATAGCTATTACTGCAAGTATGACTTCAGGAACCGATCGGCAATCGTAGCTCTTTACAAGATTTCTCGAAACTGAGAAGATGATAGTACGCCATTTAAGATAAGTGATCATATAATCCTCTGTTCTAGATATCAGTCAGACAAATACATGGAACAATGTCTTACTTATTGTCCAATAATTTGTTTCCCGATTTCCGATTTGTTTGACAAAGAACTTCATTGAACACATCAATTTAGTTCTGACCGGGCCCGGTACATAGGTCAAAACAAAATCATCGAGGGGCCCAGATATCAGCTTCTAATCCAAGAAGGAACAGATAAACTTCGACTCATATGTTTGTTCTACTACTCATTGAATTACACACAAGAGCGCAATTTATAACATCGAGTTACCAATGCGTTTTTCGTACAATCAATGCATAACCAACTTGTAAGTAACAAATCATATCTCTAGGTTTAAAGACTTATATGATATTACCGTCTCACGATCACCCGAGATAGAATTCGATGAAGTGATTCCAGTGAGCGTGGGTTGAGTCCAATGCTCAGAACTTATGAGCACTCATGATTGTTGTAGCCTTGTCCAAGACCTCTACAACCAAACATGACAGTCTTGATTCATACCTACTTCCGACATATGACCGACTGTGGAGGTTTGAATAATATGTTATACCAAACAAAATTATTCTGGAAGTCAAAACATGCAAAAGAAATATAGTAAACGATCGACAAGAGATAGCAACACTTTACTCATAAATAAAACACTTTTATTCATCATCAAATGTCAATTACACTTTACAAATTTCGAGGTTATCTAACTACTAAATCTAATATCATCCTTCAGCCCTATGCTCCGAGCATGCTGGAGATGCTTAACCCGAGTCAGTCCCTTCGTGAGGGGATCTGCCGGATTCTCATCTGATGATACCCTCTTTGCCACGAGGAGTCCTTCTTCGATCCGATGTCTGATGAAATGGTATTTTCTGTCGATGTGTCTGGATCTCCTATCATCCCTTGGTTCCTTGGCTAAGGCAACAACACTTTCACTATCACAGAAAATTTCCATTGGCTCTTTAATAGCTGGTACAACTCCAAGGTCTCCAATGAAGTTCCTCAGCCATAACGCCTCCTTTGCTTCCTCGCTAGCTGCAATATACTCTGTTTCACAAGTAGAATCTACCACTGTCTCTTGCTTGGAACTCTTCCAAGAAATTGCTCCTCCATTTAGGGTAAAGACCCAGCCCGACTGAGAACGGAAGTTATCCCTATCAGTATGGAAGCTAGCATCACTATACCCTACAACTCTCAAGTCATCACTCCCACCGAGGGTAAGGCAGAATATTCTTAACCGCAGTCCAGTGTGCCTTGCCAGGGTTCCCCTGAAACCTGCTAACCATGCTCAGGGCAAAAGCTACATCAGGTCGAGTACACGTCATAGCATACATGATCGATCCTACAGCCGAAGCATAAGGTACTCGACTCATTTGTGCTATCTCAGCCTCAGTGCTAGGGCTTTGTGTCTTACTCAGTTTGGCGTTACTCTGGATGGGCAACTCTCCTTTCTTGGAGTCTTGCATGCTGAATCTCTTCAGCACCTTATCCAAGTAGGTACTTTGACTAAGTCCAATTAGTCTTTTACTCCGATCTCTCAAGATCCTTATCCCCAAAATATAGGCAGCTTCACCAAGGTCCTTCATAGCGAAACACTTTCCAACCCAGGACTTTACTTCCTGCAGGGTTGGAATGTCGTTTCCTATGAGTAGTATGTCATCCACATACAATACCAAAAAGCTAACTATACTCCCACTAGCCTTGACATACACACAAGATTCATCTTCACTCCTAGAAAAGCCAAATTCCTTGACCTTTTCATCAAAGCAAAGATTCCATCTGCGAGGTGCTTGCTTTAATCCATAAATGGACTTCTCAAGCTTACACACTCTATTAGGGTACTCGTTGCTGAAAAAACCCTCTGGCTGACTCATGTAAACATCTTCAGCCAACTTTCCATTAAGGAAAGCGGTTTTGACATCCATTTGCCAAATTTCATAGTCATGAAATGCGGCTATGGCTAACAGAACCCAAATAGACTTAATCTTGGCTACCGGAGAAAAGGTCTCATCATAATCCACTCCAGGAATTTGAGAGAAGCCCTTTGCAACCAGTCTAGCCTTATAAGTGTGTACTTTACCATCCATGTCGGTCTTCTTCTTGAAGACCCATTTGCACCCTACAGTCTTTCGACCTGGTACATTCTCAACCAAGTTCCAAACTTGATTGTCATACATGGATTGTATCTCGCTATCCATAGCCTCTTTCCATTTAGCAGACTCGGGGCCTGCCATGGCTTCCTCGTAGCTGTTAGGGTCATCTTGACTTACTAGTGTCTCATCACTAATAAGTCTCTCACCTTATGCAGTAATATGGAATCCATAGTAATGCTCAGGTGCAGTCCTAACTCTCGTGGAACTCCTCAGAGGTACAGATTCGTCAATTGGCTCAATAGGAGTTTCCTCCTCAAGTTGAGGGCTAGAGTTTGAAGTTCCTTCACCACTTGACTCTTGAATTTCTTCATGATCAACTTGCCTCTCACTATCTCCTTGGCTTATAAACTCTCTTTCTCGAAAGACTACTCTTCTTGCTACAAAAACCACATTGTCACTAGGTCTGTAGAAGAGGTAACCAAAGGATTGCTGTGGGTAGCCGATGAAAATACACCTCTCGCTTCGGGGTTCGAGCTTATCATGAGTCTCGCATCTCACAAAAGCCTCGCAACCCCAAATCTTGATGTGGTCTAGTTTAGGTACTTTACCAGTCCACATCTCGTGAGGAGTTTTGGCAACTTTCTTTGTAGGGACTAGATTAAGGATATGGGCGGCAGTCTCTAAGGCATACCCCCAGAACGAGATTGGTAGCGAAGCTCGACTCATCATGGAACGAACCATGTCCAACAAGGTTCGATTACGCCTCTCAGCCACACCATTCAACTGCGGTGTCCTGGGAGGTGTCAATTGTGAGACAATCCTACATTCCCTTAGATAGTCGAGAACTCTGAACTAAGATACTCACCACCCCGATCGGATCGAAGCATCTTAATGTTCCTGCCCAATTGATTCTCGACTTCCTGTTTAAATTCCTTAAACTTCTCGAAAGTATCTAACTTATGCTTGATTAAGTAGACATATCCATATCTACTATAATCATCAGTAAAAGTCAAATAATAACGATTAGCATCCCTTGTGGCATGTTTGAATGGCCCACACACATCCGTGTGTATAAGGTCCAACAAACCTTCACCCCTTTCACACGAGCCTGTGAAGGGTGACTTTGTCATTTTTCCAAGTA
The DNA here is from genome assembly GCF_052625555.1 of Lactuca saligna. Taxonomy (NCBI): domain Eukaryota; kingdom Viridiplantae; phylum Streptophyta; class Magnoliopsida; order Asterales; family Asteraceae; genus Lactuca; species Lactuca saligna. The sequence continues at coordinate 177,931,752 of NC_136417.1, read as the reverse complement.
AGCATGATTCGCAACTATCATTTGACTTTAGGTCAAACGACTCCAAGACTCCATCCTTTTGGAGTTGGCCTATGCGTTTCTTGCTTATATGTCCAAGACGACAATGCCATAATGATGCTTTATCCAAGTTATTATTATTAGTAGAATCAATACACAAAACATTATTTCCTAAGTTATCTACAACAGATACAGCTTCATACACACCATCACAAGGTAATGCTTTAAAATAAAGTACATTATTAAAGAAAGCATTAATCGAACCAACTTCATTATCAAACGAAAAAGTGAAACCTTTTTTGTAAAATGCATGAAAGGAAATAATATTTCTTGCCATTTCTGGCGAATAACAACATTTATTCAAATCTAAATTTAACCCACTACTTAGCGATAAAGTATAAACTCCAATCTTGGTGACAGGTGTAACTTTCCTATTTCCCATGATTAAGTTTATTCTTCCTTGCTCCACATTCTCACTTCTTCCTAGTCCCTGCAAGTCACAACAAATATGAATACCGCAACCGGTATCAAGGAACCAAGATTTCGAATGGGGTGAGTTATTAGAAATGATAGTGTAAATACCTGCATGGTTGGGTTTGACTTTCCCATCCTTCACATCCTGCTGGTACTTTGGGCAGTTCCGCTTCCAATGAGCTTTTTCATGGCAATAGAAGCATTCAACCTCTTTTGGGTCAGAAGAAGGAGTAATGAAACCTTTCTTGGTTCCACTTGAAGAAGAGCCATCAAGGGTCCGAGCCTTGGTACCCTTCGAAGATCTCTTTCTCTTCCTCCCTCGACTTTGCCCGATTGCAAAGACCGGAGTTGAGTCTGGAGTAGGAGTGATAGCAACCGACTTCCCCTTAAGACCTGTTTCTGCGGTCTTGAGAAGTCCCTGAAGTCTGCTGAGGGTGACCTCTTCCTTGTTCATGTGATATGTCATGCGGAATTGATCATATCACGATGGTAAGGAGTGCAAAATGATATCTACTGCAAGCTCCTCAGGGAAGTTCACATTGAGCTTCAGCAAACGATCCACATACCTTTGCATTTTCTGCATGTGGCACGTGACGGACTCTCCGTCCTTCATCATGGTTGTTATCATGGAGCAGATGACTTCGTACCTCTCTTGTCGTGCACTTTGATGGTATCTTTCCATCAAATCTTGGTGCATTTCATAAGGGTAGAAATCTTCATAAGACTTTTGGAGTTCAGCTGTCATTGTGGCCAACATGATGCAAGCCACCTTGGTTGCATCTCTTTCATGAGTATGAAAGTCAGCGATCTCCTGGGGAGTTGCAGTGGACTCATCACTTTCCTTAAGCTCCTTGTCAAGTACATATTCTTTGTCCTCGTAGCGGGTAATCATCCTGATGTTTCTGATCCATTTATTGAAGTTGGAAGGTGACTTTCCCACACAAACTCATAAGAGTAAAGGAGCCAGAAGCATTATTTGAAGACATCTGAAAGAGAAGAACAAGTTTAGTTTGGATTTAAGAGAGTCCTTAATAAAACACCCAAATGTAATATTAAGGCTAGGATCCAATCACAATATAATATAACTTAGAAGAGGTATGCCGTAATCTAAGCTATACCATATTTGAAAGGTAGATGAATGACGATTCACCAATTTCCACCACGAAAACCGAAATATTAGATATTTAGTTTTTATTGGTTTTAGAAATTCCTAGATTCTTTGAGATCCAATGAACTTTTCAAAGGCATGTTTCAATCTCGAGAGTGCCCTCCAGGTTTTGTGACTGGGATGCCGAGGATCACAAAACGAGGTGTGAAGTAACCATGCAAATCACTTGGTACCCTTAAAGTTTATCAATCAATCGATGTGCCGGTAAACCACACACGCTCCACCGATACTATAATAAACCTTAAGTCACCCTTTACCTACCTTGTTAAGTCCAAGTTAGTGTGCCGGTTAACCACACACGCTCCACCAATGACTTAGACAAATTGTAAAGTGTAATTTCATGGATTAGCACCTTATTCACATTTTCCTAAAGTAACTAAGATTGGGAATTTAATAAAACATTTAGTTACTTTATTATATTCATCATACTTTGAATGAGAATTTATAAGTCCTTGTCTTACCCGTTCGGCTAACGACCCTCCACCAGTCAAGCAAGCGGTGGGTGAGAATATACACCCATTAAGTCACCATTTTATAGGCAACAACCTTATACCCACCTTATAGACCGGCTTCGTGAATGAGGCGTACTAGCGGTAAGACGACTTTATTCTTATACATATATATATATAATTATTAAATCATCATAATATAAGTATAAGGGTTGAATTTTAACTTTTAAAATTCTAGGGGTTGGAACTTAAAGTTTTAACTCAACTTTACTTGTTCCAAAACTTGAGGGTAAGTTTTGTAACTTTCAAACTTTTCATTTCTTGTAACTTATGAGTTTAATAGAGTAATAAAATGAAGACTCTTCATTTTTCTAACTCTTGTATTTGTTTTAATGGTTTTAACTCAAGTGTGACTCTTGGTTTTCCATAACTTAAGGATAAGTTATGGACTCCATTAAAACAACTTATGATCAAGAATTAATCTACCACATAGGTTACAAATAATTCCTATGATCATCTAAAACATCATAAGAACAAGAACATGGATATGAACACAATCAAAAATTACATTTAAAACTTTGTAATTTTGATAACTAGTTGTTTGTAAATGAATTAGTAAAGACATTACACCACCAAAAACAAGTTTTCAATTACCAAAACAGTTTAGGGTAATGTTTCTAATTCATTTCCAGCAACTGAATCGAAATTCTGCAATCAGTCGACCCTACTCGCCGAGTGCATGAACTCACTCGCCGAGTTGGTTGAAGATACTCATGAACTCGACGAGTCCCCCCTATAGACCTGACGAGTCCATTCGCAGACAGCAAGATTTCCGATTCTGTTTTCAACTTTTAAGCACAAATAAGAGCAAACAAGCCTAGGCTCTGATACCACTGATGGGTTTTGAGCATTCTAACACTTCCTAAGTGTACATGCAACCCTAATAACCTTGGATCTATGTTTGTCTAATTATCATGCAAAGTTGAATTCCAAGGTTATATTCCTATCTAGCATACATGGGGAACAATTTTAACTTAAAGTATGGATAGAATAACTTACCTTGTTGTTGTTTGTGTTCCTTGAAACCTTGTGAGCCTAGCACCCCAAGTGTGATGCCTCAAATGCTTCACACAACACCAAATGCTCTTGGAAGAACTTATGAGAGAACACACACTTCTCAAAAATCGGCCAAGCCCTCTTGTTTCTTAGTGTAGCCGATTTTGGTGGAGAATATGTTTCTTATATAGTGTTGACACATCTAGGATTAAACCCTAATGTGTCATGACTCTTCATTTCCATGACCCATGGGTTTGTAACTCCCATGGAGCATCCATGGAGCATCCTATGGGTGGAACCCAACTTGATAATCCATGGAGCCTCTTAGCCCACTATACAAGATATGGATGATTTACATAATCAACCCATATATTTAATTAGTTATCTTTTGATCACATAATTAATTCTAAATTAATTCTTACTAATCAAATAATATTATTAATATATTAGAACTTATAATATATTAATAATCTCCAAGTGTTATTTCTCTCATTTAGTCTATCCAATTGCATGGTGCCATGCAACCCAAATGGACCATGCCGGGTCGGGTCAAGTACATACCAGAAATAGTTATGGACTTAGACACCTTATCCAACAAGGTTATCCTTAGATGAGGGTCAGAGAGGAGGATGTGCAGAAGATAGCCATTCAGACACGTAATCATCACTATGAGTTTGCGGTGATTCCTTTCAGGCTCACCAATGTTCCTTCCACGTTCATGGATCTCATGAACCGCGTGTGCAGGCCGATGTTGGATCAATCTGTGATAGTTTTTATTGAAGATATCTTGGCTTATTCCAAGACATGAAAGCAGCATGAGGAGCACTTGCGGGAGGTTCTGGATACATTAAGGAGGGAGAGCTTGTATGCTAAGTGCTCCAAGTGTGAGTTCTGGTTGCGCGAGGTGTAGTTTCTTGGGTACCTTGTCAACTATAACGGAATTTCGGTTGACCCGGCTAAGGTGGAGGCCATGATGAGATGGGAGGTTCCGAATTCTCCATCTGAGATTCAGAGCTTTCTGGGCTGGCATGCTACTATCGGAGATTCATTCAAGACTTCTCCAAAATAGTCGTTCCCTTGACCCGACTGACGAGGAAAGTCATGGTCTTTCCCTGGGGGCCTAAGCACCAGGCCACGTTTAAGATGTTGAGACAGAGATTGTGCAAGGCACCAATCTTAGCCCTTTCAGAGGGCAGGGAGTATATTGTGATGTGTTCATCTCAGGTTTGGCTGTGGTATTGATGCAGAGAGGGCATGTTATCGCTTAGTCTTTAAGGCAGCTGAAGCCTTACCAGGCGAACTATCCAACGCATGATTTGGAGATGGGGGCCATTGTTTTCACCCTCAAGATTTTGCATCATTACCTCTATGGGGTTCGTTGTACTATTTACAAAAACCACAAGAGCCTGAGGTATCTCATGGATCAGCCAAATTTGAATATGAGGCAGCATAGGTGGCTTGATGTGGTAAAGGATTATGATTGCGAGATCCTCTACCACCCGGGGAAGGCCAATGTAGTGGCCAATGTGCTTAGCCGCAAGGTAGCGCTGATCAGTGATATTTGCATGAGGATGATAGTTGTGACTCTGCTGTTGGAGCAGATTCGGGAGGCCCAATAGGAGGCCATGAAGGAGGAACATCGGAAGAGCGAGCGTGATGTGGGTCCGGTTTCCTCCTTCGACTATGATAGCCGGGAATTGTTGACTCTTTACTGTAGGGTGTGAGTCCCATATCATGGAGGTGTGCGTCAGGTGTTGATGGAAGAGGCACACAAATCCAGTTTCTCTATCCATCCCGTGGCGACAAAGATGTACAGAGATCTTCGTCTTGATTATTGGTGGCCCTGTATGAAGAGGAATATAGCTTGGTTTGTGGAGAGGTTCCAGAACCACAGGAAGGTCAAGGCAGAGCACAAGATACCTCATGGAAAGGTCCAGCCATTGGATATCCTGCTATGGAAGTGGGAGGAGATTACTATGGATTTTATCACAAAGCTTCCTAGGATCGCGCGAGGGGTAGATTCAATTTGGGTCATCATTGATCGATTGACCAAGAGTGCCCAATTCATTCCAATTTAGGAGAGCATTTCGGCGGAGAAGTTGGCTAAAATTTATATCAGGGAGGTAGTGGCACGACACGGGGTGCCAGTTTCAGTGATTTCTGACAGGGATGTGCGGTTCATTTATTGGTTTTTGAAGAGGTTTCATGACGAGTTGGGTACTTGTCTGCATTTTAGCACCGCGTTTGACCCGCATGCGGATGGTCAGAGTGAGCGGACCATCCAGACTCTAGAGGATATGATGCAGGCGTGTGTTTTAGGTTTTGGAGGTAGTTGGGATACTTACCTTCCATTGGCGAAGTTCTCCTATAATAATAGCTATCATGCGAGTATCGATTGTCCTCCCTTCGAAATGTTGTATGGGAGGAAGTGCAAGACCCCGATATGCTCTGTGAGGTTGGTCAGAGGGTCATGGGGAGTACTGAGGTGGTACTCAAGACGACGGAGAAGATCTAGCAGGTTCGGAGCAGGCTTCAGACTGCTTAGAGTCGGCAGAAAAGTTATGTCGACAAGCATCGATCAGACCTGGAGTTCCGGGTCGGGGATATGGTGTCCCTAAAAGTGTTGCCTTGGAAGGGCGTCATTCGATTCAGGAAGCAGGGCAAGCTGGGCCCTAGGTATATTGGACCCTTCAGGGTTGTAGCTCGGGTGGGCAGGGTGCCGTATAGGCTGGATCTGCCAGCCGAATTCAGTCAAATACATAGCACTTTTCACGTCTCAAAGTTGCTGAAGTGTCTTGTGGATAATTCGATAGTAGTGCTATTAGAGGGTATTTAGGAGGATGACAGCCTGAATTACATCGAGTGGCCAGTGGCAATCCTTGACAAAAATCGAAGGATCTGAGGAACACGAGAGTGGAGTTGGTTAAGGTGAAGTGAAGGCACTGCAAGGGTTCAGATTGGACCTGGGGGCCAGTAGACAAGATTAGGGAGCATTACACCGAGCTTTTTCAGGACCAAGCAAAGGACTTCGAGGATGAAGTCTAAGATAAGTGGGGGAGATTTGTAACACCGGATTCCTGGTATGCCTTTAATTCAAGTATTTATTATGTTTTCTTTGGGACTCAAGGAGTTGGAGGCCCAACTCGTCGAGTAGAGTCGTGATCCACGGGGAGTTTAAGTAGTAAACTCGACGAGTCGGAGGACCGACTCGGTGAGTAGACGCTGTTTGAGTAAAACCCTAAATTGAGGGTTTGCACCCTATTTAAACACATTATAACCCCTCAAATCATCCCCTATTGTCCAGAGTAAACCCTAACTCGAAACCCTAGCCTTGTTTGAGTGTTATAAGGTCATTTTGTGCATTTTTGGTGGTTTGTGAAGCTTGAGTAGAGAAAAGGAGCTTGGGAGTTCAAGTAGGAGTTTGGAGATCCAGAGATTGTGTTCCATTTCCATCTTATTTAAGGTAAAAAGCTCCTATCTTGATCTTCCATGTAAATAATCATCTTTAGGGCTTGGATCTTGGTATATTTAGGTCTTTTTAAGCCATTTTTGGGTTGGGAAGTGTAATATGAAGTTGTTGATGGGTTTTGGTCATAAGAACATCCTATGTGCTCATACAAACCCTAATGCTTGGATCTAGGTTTCTCTACTGTACATGGAAGTTATCCAAGACTATAAACCCTAATTCTAGCATTCAAGTAATCATATTAACATGCAATTAGGTTTAAGATATTACCTTGATTGTTATGTAGCAATAACAATCCCAATTCCTCCTTGTATTGACTTTAGAAAGCTTAGAGTCACAAATGTCACTCCTCTAATGGCTCATAAACACCAAGAGCAAGAGGATGAAGAGGAGAGAGGATTTAGGCTATTAGGGTTATCTAACAAGGAAACCTTAATTTGGATGCTTAAGCCCTAAGAAACCCATGGACTCCTTTAATTAAGGCCTTGCACAATTTCCCCATGGGTTTCCCCATAGAATTCGTCCACTCCTTAATTTAAGACAATCCACAACCCAAATTGCAATTATCTTATAATTACAATTCCAGTCCCTTAAGTTTAATTAATCTCTTTTAGTCACAAAACTAATTATCAATTAATTCTTGACTAATATTAATTAAACAATATGATTTCTCCTTTAATATATTATTCTCATAACATATTAATAAATCATATTTAATCCTTTCTCTCCATAATTCATCCCATGAAGTTGCTTTGGTGAAGGCAACCCAAAAGGACCATGCACCATCGGGTCAAGTACATACCAAAATAGTTATGGATTTAGGCACTAATCCAACAGTCTCCCACTTGGATAAGTCTAATAACTATTATGCGTATGACTTCAGATCCTGATCTGCAATTGTAGCTTTCCAAAGCCGCTGTCAACTCTGATCCTATCAGATACGCGTGTCCTTTAGATAAGGGATCATATATTCCTCCATTCTAGATATCGTATGAGACATGATTTATAATCATTCTCTTTGTACTATTTCTCGATTCCCGATTTATGACGACTGAATAATTGAACATATCAAATTAGCCCTAGCCTGGCCGAGCATTTACGTTTGTCATCACTAAATCATCGAGGGGCCCAAAGATATCGCTTTTATCCTTCTTTGGATAAAAGGAACGGAGAAACTTTGATACAATGCTTGCTTGCACTCACTCACCGAATCACACACAACAATATGTTTTATAACACCAAGTTACTAGTGCGTTTTCATATTATCAATGTGCAACCGATTAGCAAGATACAACTCACACATCTCGGTTTCAAGAATATAAGATGTTATCGTCTCACCAATCACTCGTGATACAATTCATGGAGTGATCTAAGTGAGCATGGGTTTAATCCAATGCTCAAATTCATATTCATAAGCACTCATGAACGTTGCAACAAACATTTGCTTATGTCTAATACTCTTTTAGACAATCTACACACCAATTCACGATAGGCTTCATTCATATCTACTTCCAACGTATGAACGACTGTGGCCCGTTCGAATAATTTGACTGTTCTTAACCAATTAAATTATTCAGGAAGTCAAAACATGCAAAGTGAAACACAAGAATAATACTAATCCTATATGGCCTCAAACCTTTGAGTATAAATAAAACTCCTTTTAATTATCACCATATCGATTACTCATTATTTGTCGTTTCGGGTAATCAACTTCTTACTTAAATTATTACACTTGTCCCATGCTCGTAGCATGCACACAATGTTTACCTATGGTTCTTACTTTGTGAAATAGATCAAATTGAACACATTTCCAATCATTCTCATTTCACTACTCCAAATCCTTTTTCATAAGTGAAAGAATATCAAATTCTTGCTACTTATAGAATATGCTAGATTCTAACATCCTATGCAATGATTCTTTCGTAATGTCACTGCACCAAAGTCACAAAGACTATTGCCAATGATATTACAAAATCTTCTATCGGAGATTGTTACAAGACAATTCCTTAGATATGATGTCTCTCACTCAAAGTACATTCCTTTGAACATCCTTTTTCATAAAAGTTTCTAATCCAGACATAGATTTTCAATATTCAATTCCCAATATGGCCACGCTTCCATATTTTCCATATGACAACTCATTCTTAATAGAATCTTATCTATTCGTAATGATGTCGATATGGTCCATCCAATATGGAAACATTTCCATAATTTCCATATGACAACTCATTCTTAATAGAATCTTTTCTATTCATAATAATGTCGATATGGTCCATTCAATACCATGCTTCCAACTACTCATAAGCAACTAATCTTCGTCAAACTTTGGATTGTCCTTTGATAGTTGTTTAATTATTTTATTCAAAACCGATTCTAGTCCCTTTTCCTTCTAAATGCGCTAGACATTTTGAAAATTTTAGAATGGTCAAACATTAAAGCATTTGCAATTGATCCTATACCCGAAGCGTATGGGACACGACACATAATGTTTTATTTGCTATGTTCTCAAAATTCGAATTGTGAAAAGGAATGTCGTAATCATAATCGAAATTTTAAGAACACACTATATTTCTTTGACTAAGTTATTAACATTCCACAACCTAAGCCTTTAGATTTGAAATGAAGCATAATATTCTCTCCCTTAATTATAGCAAAACAACTATTCCATCCTTACGACTTTGCAAAGAATGACTCTTGTTTTCTATAATTAATATTGCCAACTTGCAATACTTTCCTTAATAATCATACAATCATAACATTTATGCTCCCACTATCATGATGATTATTATAAACATACCACTTATGCTCCCACTAGCTTTGACATGTATTCATAAACATCTTAACTTTCAGAAAAACTATACCTATTGAATTTCTTAAGTCCATGTTTCTAATACTTAATGTTTTGATAATCTTTTATCAAGGCTTCTCGAACTTATACACCTTTGCCTTAGATAGTTCATATGTGTGTCTAAACACTTAAGACTAATTGCCAAAACTCACAATTCAAATTATGGAAAGGGATACCGTAACCATAATCGAATTCGAGAATGCAATTTTACAATCACTATCTTCTTAAAATCTTTCTTAGTGAAAGAATTTCCTCACAATCATTTTCACGAAGGAGGAAATCTTATGACACTTAGATTTAAACGGTGTATTTGTTCCTATCCATGTGAATTTGTCAAAACCAAAGTTTACGACAAATTCAAACTCATATGGATCGAACATTCTTAATCTTGATTTCTTGCCTTATGGTGGCACAACTGCCCACCATGTCTTCCAAGTAGTTAAGCAGCTCACCCTTTCCTATCAATGTACCTTTCATTGATTAAGGTGCCTTGTCTTTTATGCGTTCAAAATGAGAACTCATAGAACTCACATGCATAATTAACTCAATTGGAACAACACAGAAACAAAATAATGTCAACGCGACAGGTTGTAAACCTCAACTCGTGTGCTAGGGATGATCTATAAGGTTTATTTGATTTGTTCTTGAAACCTTTCAATACCATTAAGACTCGCACTGACTTCTTGACATATAAGATTCTCTTGTCAATAACCATTTCTTGACAAACAAATATTCAAGAGTTACTGTAGCTTTTATCAAAACACTTCATAAATTGGTCCTAGTTGGTCTTTGTTTAATCCAAGACATCAAAACTTTCCACATTTAATGAATGTCATAAACCTTCTTAATACTTGTCACTTATAGCCACAATCTTAACTTTAAGACTTGTTATTGGAACGAAGTATGATTGACTTTTTATTTAACCATTTATTCAATTCTTGATTCCTCTTCTTAAACATACAATTGTAATAAGACTCACTTAGAGGATCAATTAAGATATGGTTCTTAATCATTAAGACCTATCATAAAGCATAAAAGCTACTCTCCCTTCTTCTTAGAAACTTTTATCTTTCCACCTACTTGATTCTTCTTATTAGTTTTTCTATTGATTTAAACCTTTTTAATCAGTTCCGAATTACACTTAATCTTATAAGTATAATCATATTTACTAAACTTTTAGTAAATCATGATGAATGTCTTGTTACTATTATGGTGGACTTTGACCATCACACAACTTTGTGTACTCGATCTCCTAGTCATTCACTTGACACTTTGTCAATGAATTAGTCTAATTTCCAAATATGAAATTTCTCATTCATCATGCAACCAAGTAGCGTGATTCCAAATTTCTGTCCAATTGAAACCTGGGCGATGAGAAACTCTCCCTATTTGGTAAATTCTCGACTTTTTCCATAAACACCATAAATAAGAATCATATCCATTTGTTGTAGAAATATTCAAACATCAATTTTCATAACGATTTCATTGCAAGGAAGTAAACAAATAAATAAATAAGTCAAACCAAAATTTATTTTATTTATAAAAGCATCGGAAAACATTTGTCCTTACAATGCAAAAATCCATTGAAAACTATGTATTTCAAAAAGAAAATTTCTAACAACTCTATCATAACTATCTAAGCTCAAAATCTAATCTTCAAGTCCATGCGATCAAGATCCATTTCTTGTGATTAGATTCATCTTGCTCTTTCACCAAGATTGCTTTCTTTTCACTGATCCTACAAACACATTCAAATGCAATCTTATCACATCATGTATTTTTAATCAATGAATAGGAACTTAACGAAGTTAGATAGTGGATTTTACCTGAAGCGCAGTCATACTCTTTGACTCTCCCATCTTTGGAATTTTCAGGCTCTTGGGGTAGACTTCTATCCAACGCCCTTTCTTTTGGTAGCAAACGGAGGTTGGTTCTCCTAGAACGTCCTTGAAAGCATGGTCGGTTGACTTTCCCAACAAATACGCTCCATTGCTTCGCCAAATCATTTCTGATTCAGCAGCAATGAGTATGTAAGTTAGGTTAATGAGGTTGACGTCATGATCCATCATATAATACTTTCTTTTGAACTCATTATATGATTAAGGAAGTGACTGCAAAACCCAATTCACAGCCAACTCATCCGGGAATGACACACCCAACATTATCAACCTATCAATGTGTGATTTCATTCCTAGAACGTGGGCACACACGGGTTTACCATCTTCATGTTTCATTTCCAATAGGGCTTTAGCGATATTGAACCTTTCAATTCTTCGATATTGTGGGTTAGGGAGAACAATTGGAGGAGGAGGAGGAAGTGAAGCATGATTTCTTGTTCCTTGATCGAATCGTGGAATATCATCTTCATGTGGAATGCTTGTTCCACGGGATTTGGGAAGACCATAGTTGTCAAAATTTGACATCTACAAAATCGGAGAAACAAATTCAAGTTAGTTGATTGATTGAGTCCTTAGTAAATCACCCAAATGAGATACTAAGGCTAGGACCCAACACAATATGTTACAACCTAGAAAAGGTATGCCGTAATCTAGTTGCAGAATATTTGAAGGTAAGTGAATGACGATTCACTAATTTCCACCATGAAAAACGAAAAAGAAAGTTAAGTTTTAAATCTATGAAAACTCCTAGATCCTTTGAGATTCATTGAATATTTCAATGGCATGTTTAAATCTCGATATGCCCCTTTAGTTTGTGACTGGGATGTCGAGGATCACAAAGCGGGTGTGAATAAACATGCAAACTTACATGGTGTCGTCACATGTTACAGTCACCTATTCGATGTGCTGGTAAACCACACACACTCCATTAAACTATGACAAACATTGAGACACCCTTTGCTACCTTTTCTTAGAACCATTTAGTGTGTCGGTAAACCACACATGCTCCACTAACGTCTTCGCAAGGGCACAAAGTGTAATTTCATGCAATTGCATCAATTCACTTTGCCTAAGTAACTAAGATTGGGAATTTGTAAAACATTTAGTTACTTTTGTACTTCATTATACTTATAATGGAAGGTTTCGTCCTATCCTACCCGTTCGGCTAACGACCCTCCACTAGTCAAGAGTGCGGTGGGTAAGAGTGGATACCCATTCCATCACCATATTATAGGTAATTTCCTTAAACACTCCTTATAGACCAGCTTCGTGAATGAGGCCTACTAACGGTAAGACTGACTTTTACTCATACATATATATAATGTTAGACTTTTAATGTTATATATAGTATAGGGTGTATTTTACACTTTTAAAATACTAGGTTGTCTAATTTAACAATTATACTTTTAATTCAATTAAATTGTAAACCTAAACTTTTATGGATTTATTAAACCACTTTTAATTATACACTTTAATTAATTAATAAAACCATAAGGGTGTGATTTGAACTTTTCAAAACATTACTAGGGTTTTAGAATTTAACATTCCTAATTAAACTTTTAATCAACTTTTAAATTCCAAAACTTGAGGGCAAGTTTAGAAACATTTCAAAACATTAGGGTTTTGAATTTAAATATGCATCAAAATTAAACTATTAATTCAAAATTTAAATTCCAAAACTTGAGGGCAAATTTTGAAACCTTTTCTCAAAACATTAGGGTTTTAACTATTTAAATTTCAAAACAACAAACTTATGGGTTCAAATTTAAACTATAAAAGCTAAAGGAAAAAATATGAAACTTTTTGAAGTACAAGTATCAAATAACAAATAATCTAAATTAACATTTAATCACATAATTATCCATATTTGATTTATTTAATGATTTCTTGCAAAACAATTTACCAGTTTAATCAAAATAATTAATCAATTATCACATAAGGAAATAAATATTTTATTAATTGATAAATATCTTCAATTAGATCATGAATATAGTCAAATATATCATAAAATCGGATTTATATTGATCTAATATGATAAGGCAACTATCCTTCAGCAAAAACAGCAAGAAATCCCGAAGTTTGCTCCATCTGACGAGTTGACTCGTAGAGTCAAGCATGGACTCGTTAAGTCAGCATGGACTCGGCGAGTTCAGCCCCCAGAAAAACAAAAAAAAATGAATTTTTCAAACATATAATGCATCAATACAATAGAAACCAATCTAGGCTCTGATACCACTGATGGTTTTTGGTCATAAGAACATCCTATGTGCTCATACAAACCCTAATGCTTAGATCTAGGTTTCTTTATTGTACATGAAAGTTATCTAAGACTATAAACCCTAATTCTAGCATACAAGTAATCATATTAACATGCAATTAGGTTTAAGATATTACCTTGATTGTTATGTAGCAATAACAATCCCAATTCCTCCTTGTATTGACTTTAGAAATCTTAAAGTCACAAATGTCACTCCTCTAATGGTTCACAAACACCAAGAGCAAGAGGATGAAGATGAGAGAGGATGGAGGCAGCCCAAAACATGTTCTAAGCCTAGAAGAAGTCTTCTCCACGTTTTTGGGTCATAAGGGTCATATATATAGTGAGGCTATTAGGGTTATCTAACAAGGAAACCCTAATTTAGATGCTTAAGCCCTAAGCAACCCCTGGACTCCTTTAATTAAGGCCTTGCACGATTTCCCCATGGGTTTCCCCATAGAATTCGTCCACTCCTTAATTTAAGACAATCCACAGCCCAAATTGCAATTATCTTATAATTACAATTCCAGTCCCTTAAGTTTAATTAATCTCTTTTAGTCACAAAACTAATTATCAATTAATTATTGACTAATATTAATTAAAGAATATGATTTATCCTTTAATATATTATTCTCATAATATATTAATAAATCATATTTAATCCTTTCTCTCCATAATTCATCCCATCAAGTTGCTGTGGTAAAGGCAACCCAAAAGTACCATGCACCATCGGGTCAAGTACATACCAAAATAGTTATGGACTTAGACACTAATCCAACAGTTATGACTTCAGATACAGAGACATTGGGGCTCTATATGGCATAAAAATGCCTACTTTGTTGCCATAAACACCTCATGCATCTTGTAGACCATCTTTTATGGCTTTTTGAGCCAAAGATCCCATGCATGTGCACCAAGCTTGAGACTTACGTGTAAAATGGACATTAGGAGGCCAGATCTATAGTTCTGAGGTGTTAAGACCCATTTAAATCGACTGTATAGTAATGATCAAGGAGGGCTCGACGATTCATTCTTTGGACTCAACGAGTCGGGGTGTAATGACCACCAAATCCCTTCTGTCGAAGGACAAGATGATAGCGTGGAAGGTTCCCCAGTTGTTTAGGCTCATAAAGGACCCGAGAATCATGGGAATCGACAAGTGCTAGAACACAGTCGTCGAGTCCAAGGCAACCTACCAATCTTTGAAGATGGAATCAACGAGTTGTTCTTACAACTCGGCGAGTCATAGATTGTACGTATTAATTTGCTGAAGATGAACTCGATGATTTCAAGTAAGAACTCGTCGAGTTGGTTGAAGATTGACTAAAGTGTTGATGAAGGTAAACTCGTAGAGATCTTGCTAGACTCGATGATTGGGGATAGGTTTGTAGTATTCTGTGGACGAAGGGACTCGACGAGTTGGCAGACCAACTCAGCGAGTCTAGTCAACCAAAGAGTTGACTTTACTAGGGAGTGACTTTGACTTTGATTTGGATTCTAGTTGACTCTTGTAGGAGTTGTGAGCACAAGTTGATAACTTAGAAGGGTTGTCGTGTAGGGATTTAGGAGTCGAGGAGAGCCGACTTTCACACCAAGGATAATGCAGACACTACACGACATCGAGGTGAGTTACCTTCAAGTAGAAGCGGGTCTAAGGCACCAAGTCCAACCCGCTAGTAGTCGATTATAGTTGAGATGCTTGTCTTTGTGATAGTTTTCTTGTTTGCTATTACTTGATATGTTCCATGTACCAGTATTCTATATTCTATGTGATAGTGATAGTAGGAAGCAAATAGTCCCTCAATCAGTTGTTAGGACCAAAGGCTAGGTTGGACACCGTAGATATGTCTGACAGCATGTTTATGATATGTTATTATGTGATAGTATTAAAGGGTGAAATATTCCCCGTGATCGGGTGAGATAGATCAGAGGGTAGGAAGGCACCCTAGAATGGCCTAACAAAGGTAGTCAGCACCCCTGAATGGCTTGACACCGGTAGTCAGCACCCCAGAATGGCTTGACATGGGTAGGTCGGGGACCCCAAAATTTCCTGGCAACATGTATAATAGTATGGTATGTGGTATGATAAGGGAACTCACTAAGCTTTGTGATTACACTTTCAGTTTTGGTTTCAGGTACCTCTTCATCCAAGGGGAAGGAGCCGGCGGTGTAGCAGCACACCATACATATACATGATTTCCGCATTGAGTTTTCTGGGATTGTTCTCTGATTTTTATTACTATTGATGACATGGCTTTTGCTAAGGTAACAACACTTTCACTATCACAGAAAATTTCCATTGGCTCTTTAATAGCTGGTACAACTCCAAGGTCTCCAATGAAGTTCCTCAGCCATCACGCCTCCTTTGCCGCCTCGCTAGCTGCAATATACTCTGATTCACATGTAGAATCTGCCACTGTCTCTTGCTTGGAACTCTTCCAAGAAATTGCTCCTCCATTTAGGGTAAAGACCCAGCCCGACTGAGAGCGGAAGTTATCCCTATCAGTCTAGAAGCTAACATCACTATACCCTACAACTCTCAAGTCATCACTCCCACCGAGGGTAAGGACCCAGTCCTTAGTCCTTCGTAGGTACTTGAGAATATTCTTTACCGCAGTCCAGTGTGCCTTGCCAGGGTTCCCCTGAAACCTGCTAACCATGCTCAGGGCAAAAGCTACATCAGGTCGAGTACACGTCATAGCATACATGATTGATCCTACAGCCGAAGCATAAGGTACTCGACTCATTTGTGCTATCTCAGCCTCAGTGTTAGGGCTTTGTGTCTTACTCAGTTTGGCGTTACTCTGGATGGGCAACTCTCCTTTCTTGGAGTCTTGCATTCTGAATCTCTTCAGCACCTTATCCAAGTAGGTACTTTAACTAAGTCCAATTAGTCTTTTACTCCGATCTCTCAAGATCCTTATCCCTAAAATATAGGCAGCTTCACCTAGATCCTTCATAGCGAAACACTTTCCATGCCAGGACTTTACTTCCTCCAGGGTTGGAATGTCGTTTCCTATGAGTAGTATGTCATCCACATACAATACCAAGAAGCTAACTATACTCCCACTAGCCTTGACATACACACAAGATTCATCTTCACTCCTAGAAAAGCCAAATTCCTTGACCTTTTCATCAAAGCAAAGATTCCATCTGCGAGATGCTTGCTTTAACCCATAAATGGATTTCTCAAGCTTACACACTCTATTGGGGTACTCGTTGCTAACAAAACCCTCTGGCTGACTCATGTAAACATCTTCAGCCAACTTTCCATTAAGGAAGGCGGTTTTGACATCCATTTGCCAAATTTCATAGTCATGAAATGCGGCTATGGCTAACAGAACCCGAATAGACTTAATCTTGGCTACCGGAGAAAAGGTCTCATCATAATCCACTCCAGGAATTTGAGAGAAGCCCTTTGCAATCAGTCTAGCCTTATAAGTGTGTACTTTACCATCCATGTTTGTCTTCTTCTTGAAGACCCATTTGCACCCTACAGTCTTTCGACCTGGTACATTCTCAACCAAGTGCCAAACTTGATTGTCATACATGGATTGTATCTCGCTATCCATAGCCTCTTTCCATTTAGCAGACTCGGGGCCTGCCATGGCTTCCTCGTAGCTGTTAGGGTCATCTTGACTTACTAGTGTTCCATCACTAATAAGTGTCTCACCTTCTGCAGTAATATGGAATCCATAGTAATGCTCAGGTGCATTCATAACTCTCGTGGAACGCCTCAGAGGCACAGATTCATCAATTGGCTCAACAGGAGTTTCCTCCTCAAGTTGAGGGCTAGAGTTTGAAGTTCCTTCACCACTTGACTCTTGAATTTCTTCAAGATCAATTTGCCTCCCACTGTCTCCTTGGCTTATAAACTCTCTTTCTCGAAAGACTCCTCTTCTTGCTACAAAGACCACATTGTCACTAGGTCTGTAGAAGAGGTAACCAAAGGATTGCTGTGGGTAGCCGATGAAAATACACCTCTCGCTTCGGGGTTTGATCTTATCATGAGTCTTGCGTCTCACGAAAGCCTCGCAACCCCAAATCTTGATGTGGTCTAGTTTAGGTACTTTACTAGTCCACATCTCGTGAGGAGTTTTGGCGACTTTCTTTGTAGGGACTAGATTAAGGATATGGGCGGCAGTCTCTAAGGCATACCCCCAGAATGAGATTGGTAGCGAAGCTCGACTCATCATGGAACGAACCATGTCCAACAAGGTTCGATTACGCCTCTCAGCCACAGCATTCAACTGTGGTGTCCTGAGAGGTGTCAATTGTGAGACAATCCCACATTCCCTTAGACAGTTGAGGAACTCTGAACTAAGATACTCACCACCTCGATTGGATCGAAGCATCTTAATGTTCCTGCCCAATTGATTCTCGACTTCCTGTTTAAATTCCTTAAACTTCTCGAAAGTCTCTGACTTATGCTTGATTAACTAGACATATCCATATCTACTATAATAATCAGTAAAAGTGAAATAATAACGATCAGCATCCTTTGTGGCATGTTTGAATGGTCCACACACATCCGTGTGTATAAGGTCCAACAAACCTTCACCTCTTTCACACGAGCCTGTGAAGGGTGACTTTGTCATTTTTCCAAGTAAACATGATTCGCAACTATCATCTGACTTTAGGTCTAACGACTCCAAGACTCCATCCTTTTGGAGTTGGCCTATGCGTTTCTTGCTTATATGTCCAAGACGACAATGCCATAATGATGCTTTATCCAAGTTATTATTATTAGTAGAATCAATGCACAAAACATTATTTCCTGAGTTATCTACAACAAATATAGCTTCATACATACCATCACAAGGTAATGCTTTAAAATAAAGAACATTATTAAAGAAAGCATCAATAGAACCAACTTCATTATTAAACGAAAAGGTAAACCCTTGTTTGTACAAAGCATGAAAGGAAATAATATTTCTTGCCATTCCTGGCGAGTAACAACACTTATTCAAATCTAAACTAAACCCACTACTTAGCGATAAAGTATAAACTCCAATCTTGGTGACAGGTGAAGCTTTCCTGTTCCCCATGATCAAGTTTATTCTTCCTTGCTCCACATCCTCACTTCTTCTTAGTCCCTGCAAGTCACAACAAATATGAATACCACAACCGGTATCAAGGACCCAAGATTTCGAATGGGGTGAGTTATTAGAAATGATAGTGTAAATACCTGCATGGTTGGGTTTGACTTTCCCATCCTTCACATCCTGCTGGTACTTTGGGCAGTTCCGCTTCCAATGAGCTTTTTCATGGCAATAGAAGCATTCAGCCTCTTTTGGGTCAGAAGAAGGAGTAATGAAACCTTTCTTGGTTCCACTTGAAGAAGAGCCATCAAGGGTCCGAGCCTTGGTACCCTTCGAAGATCTCTTTCTATTCATCCCTCGACTTTTCCCGATTGCCAAAACCGGAGTTGAGTTTGGAGTAGGAGTGATAGCAACCGACTTCCCCTTAAGACCTGTTTCTGCAGTCTTGAGAAGTCCCTGAAGTTTGCTGAGAGTGACCTCTTCCTTATTCATGTGATATGTCATGCGGAATTGATCATAGCACGATGGTAAGGAGCGCAAAATTATATCTATTGCAAGCTCCTCAGGGAGGTTCACATTAAGCTTCAGCAATCGATCCACATATCTTTGCATTTTCTGCATGTGGCTCGTGACGGAATCCCCGTCGTTCATCATGGTTGTTATCATGGAGCAGATGATTTCGTACCTCTCTTGTCGTGCACTTTGATGGTATCTTTCCATCAAATCTTGGTGCATTTCATAAGGGTAGAAATCCTCATAGGACTTTTGGAGTTCTGCTATCATTGTGGCCATCATGATGCATGCTACTTTCTTAGCATCCCTTTCATGTGCCTGAAAGTCAGCGATCTCCTGAGGAGTTGCAGTGGTCTCATCAATCTCCTTAAGCTCCTTGTCAAGGACATATTCTTTGTCCTCGTAGCGGGTAATCATCCTGATGTTTCTGATCAATTCATTGAAGTTCGATCCATCAAAGGTGACTTTCCCACACAAACTCATAAGAGTAAAGGAGCCATTAGGATTCGAGCCAGAAGCATTATTTGAAGACATCTGAAAGAGGAGAACAAGTTTAGTATAGATTTAAGATAGTCCTTAATAAAACACCCAAATGTAATATTAAGGCTAGGATCTAATCACAATATAATATAACTTAGAAGAGGTATGCCGTAATCTAAGCTATATCATATTTGAAAGGTAGGTGAATGACGATTCACCAATTTCCACCACGAAAACCGAAATATTAGATATTAGGTTTTATTGGTTTTTTTTAGAAATTCCTAGATTCTTTGAGATTCAATGAACTTTTCAAAGGCATGTTTTAATCTCGAGAGTGCCCTCCAAGTTTTGTGACTGGGATACCGAGGATCACAAAACGAGGTGTGAAGTAACCATGCAAATCACTTGGTACCCTTAAAGTTTATCACTCAATCGATGTGCCAGTAAACCACACACGCTCCACCGATACTATAATAAACCTTAAGTTACCCATTACCTACCTTGTTAAGTCCAAGTTAGTGTGCCGGTTAACCACACACGCTCCACCAACGACTTAGGCAAAGTGTAAAGTGTAATTTCATGGATTAGCACCTTATTCACATTTTCCTAAAGTAACTAAGATTGGGAATTTAATACAACATTTAGTTACTTTATAATATTCATCATACTTTGAATGAGAGTTTATAAGTCCTTGTCTTACCCGTTCAGCTAACGACCCTCCACCAGTCAAGCAAGCGGTGGGTGAGAGTAGACACCCATTAAGTCACCATTTTATAGGCAACAATCTTATACCCACCTTATAGACCGGCTTCGTGAATGAGGCGTACTAGCGGTAAGACGACTTTATTCTTATACATATATATATAATTATTAAATCATCATAATATAAGTATAAGGGTTGAATTTTAACTTTTAAAATCCTAGGGGTTGGAACTTAAAGTTTTAACTTAACTTTACTTGCTCCAAAACTTGAGGGCAAGTTTTGTAACTTTCAAAACTTTTCATTTCTTGTAAGTTATGAGTTTAATAGAGTAATAAAATGAAGACTCTTCATTTTTCTAACTCTTGTGTTTGTTTTAATGGTTTTAATTCAAGTGTGACTCTTGGTTTTCCATAACTTGAGGACAAGTTATGGACTCCATTAAAACACATTATGATCAAGAATTAATCTACCACATAGGTTACAAATAATTCCTATGATCATCTAAAACATCATAAAAACAAGAACATGAATGTGAACACATTCATAAATTACACTTAAAACTTTGTAATTTTTGATAACTAGTTGTTGTAAATGAATTAGCAAAGACATTACACCACCAAAAACAAGTTTTCAATTACCAAAACAGTTTAGGGTAATGTTTCTAATTCATTTCCAGCAACTAAATCGAAATTCTGCAATCAGTCGACCCTACTCGCCGAGTGCATGAACTCACTCGCCGAGTTGGTTGAAGATACACATGAACTCGATGAGTCCCCCCTATAGACTCGACGAGTCCACTCGCAGGCAGCAAGATTTTCGACTTTTTTTTCAACTTTTAAGCACAAATAGAAAACAAACAAGCCTAGGCTCTGATACCACTGATGGGTTTTGAGCATTCTAACACTTCCTAAGTGTACATGCAACCCTAATAACCTTGGATCTATGTTTGTCTAATTATCATGCAAAGTTGAATTCCAAGGTTATATTCCTATCTAGCATACATGGGGAACAATTTTAACTTAAAGTATAGATAGAATAACTTACCTTGTTGTTATTTGTGTTCCTTGAAACCTTGTGAGCCTAGCACCCCAAGTGTGATGCCTCAAATTCTTCACACAACACCAAATGCTCTTGGAAGAACTTATGAGAGAACACACACTTCTCAAAAATCGTCCAAGCCCTCTTGTTTCTTAGTGTAGCCGATTTTGGTGGAGAATATGTTTCTTATATAGTGTTGACACATCTAGGATTAAACCCTAATGTGTCATGACTCTTCATTTCCATGACCCATGGGTTTGTAACTCCCATGGAGCATCCATGGAGCATCCTATGGGTGGAACCCAACTTGATAATCCATGGAGCCTCTTAGCCCACTATACAAGATATGGATGATTTACATAATCAACCCATATATTCAATTAGTTATCTTTTGATCACATAATTAATTCTAAATTAATTCTTGATCAAACTAATCAAATAATATTATTAATATATTAGAACTTATAATATATTAAAAATCTACAAGTGTTATTTCTCTCATTTAGTCTATCCAATTGCATGGTGCCATGCAACCCAAATGGACCATGCCGGGTCGGGTCAAGTACATACCAGAAATAGTTATGGACTTAGACACCTTATCCAACAGTATCTAGACCTTAAGAAGCTATATTGGTGGCCTAACATGAAGACCGAAATCGCTATCTTTGTGGGCAAGTGCCTTACTTGCGCCAAAATTAAGGTAGAGTACCAGAAACCTTTAGGCTTATTACAACAACCTGAAATCCCTGAATGGAAGTGGGAGCAGATTACAATGGATTTCATAACCAAGTTACCCAAAACATCAAGTGGTTATGATACTATTTGGGTAATCGTCGATAGATTAACCAAATCCACACACTTCTTACCAATCAAGGAGGCCGACAAGTTGGAAAACCTAACCAGACCATACCTCAAGGAGATTGTTAGACTACATGGTGTACCAATATCTATTATTTCAGACCAAGATAGTAGATTCACCTCTCGTTTTTGTCAATCTTTACAAAACGCTCAGGGAACTAAGCTAGACATGAGCACAGCCTACCATCCGCAAACCGATGGACAAAGTGAAAGGACGATTCAAACGTTAGAAGATATGTTACGAGCCTGCGTGATAGACTTTGGAGAAAACCCTTGGAATTCCAGGTTGGCGACCGAGTTTTGCTAAAGGTCTCACCCTGGAAAGGCATGATACGGTTTGGAAAGCGTGACAAACTGAACCCAAGGTATATAGGACCATTCGAGATTCTTGCCTGAATCAGCCCTGTAGCTTACAAACTTCGATTACCCCAAGAACTAAGTAACATTCATCCTACCTTCCATGTTTCGAACTTGAAAAAGTGTCTTTCCGATGAGACTCTTGTGATACCCCTCGAGGATATCGAGTTAAACGAGAGCTTCAATTTTGTGGAAGAACCCGTAGAGATACTAGACAGGGAAGTTAAGAAAACCAAACAAAGCCGCATCCCGATAGTGAAGGTTCGCTGGAATGCAAAGCGGGGACCCGATTTCACATGGGAGCGGGAGGATCAAATGCAACAAAAATACCCACATCTTTTTCCTAGTCTATCTGTAAAGTAAATTTCGGGACGAAATTCTCTCTAACGGGGGGATAATGTAACAAACCGTTATTTCAAACCTATGTAATAGTGTAGGTCAATTTCTACTTATTTGTAAACTTATAAAGAGAAATTTTGGCATACATGTATATTTACATAATTGACCCTCAAAAATAAATTATTAAATAATCTCAATTGGGTTGAACCAAGTGATAGAGATTGTAACAAGGTTTCCAAAAATATAAAGAACACTAAAATCCGAGTTATAACGAAGAAGTTATGACTAATCGAAAATCCGTGACGAAACCGGCAAAACATTATTCAGTGTAAAAACTGAATTTTTAATAAAAGGCTTTCTAGCCTTAACAATCTAAATGAAAGTTATAGTTTATGTTAAACCGAGAACTTTCATAAAAAGAACGTCAAAATTTGACTTCGTATGAGGAAGTTATGATTTTTCGAAGTTTCAGTATAACAGTGTACAGCTAAAAACTCGAAATAAAGATCGAGTGGTTTTTAGCCGACACAACCTAAACGAGAATTGAAAGCCTCGTTATTAGTAGTACAACAGTAAAAAGACAGACAAAAATGGACGTCGTATGAAAAAGTTATGAATTTATAACGAATTCACGTCCCGGTCTGTTAAAATAATAATATTAAAAATAAATTCAAAATTAGCCGACAAAGTCTACACGAAAGCCGTAGAGTATAATTTTACCTACGCGTGCATATAAAGAACGTCAAAAACGGAGTTCGTATGCAAACGTTATGAATTTTACAAGTTTTGGCAAATACATTGGTTTACAAATAGGACAGTTTTATGGGAATAAAACTAATTTTCACATACCACATAAAATATGGGATTTTCTAGAACAGTTTTCTTATTCAAAATACAAAGACACCCATGCAAACATAAAGACTTATGTACTCACTCAACTTATTGTTGATACTCTCTTTTCAAATTACTTGTATTCTCAGGGAAATAATAACAGGTACTCCCTGAGCTTTTTGAGAATATGGAACTGTTGGATAAGGTGTCTAAGTCCATAACTATTTCTGGTATGTACTTGACCCGACCCGGCATGGTCCATTTGGGTTGCATGGCACCATGTAATTGGATAGACTAAATGAGAGAAATAACGCTTGGAGATTATTAATATATTATAAGTTCTAATATATTAATAATATTATTTGATTAGTTTGATCAAGAATTAATTTAGAATTAATTAAGTGATCAAAAGATAACTAATTAAATATATGGGTTGATTAAGTAAATCATCCATATCTTGTATAGTGGGCTAAAAGGCTCCATGGATCATCAAGTTGGGTTCCACCCATAGGATGCTCCATGGATGCTCCATGGGAGTTACAAACCCATGGGTCATGGAAATGAAGAGTCATGACACATTAGGGTTTAACCCTAGATGTGTCAACACTATTTAACTAATATGATCTCCTCCCAAATCGGTTACACACATACACACATACACACTAAGAAATAGAGGGCTTGGCCGATTTTGTAAAGTGAGTATACTCTCATAAGTTCTTCCAAGAGCATTTGGTGTTGTGTGAAGCATTTGAGGCATCACACTTGGGGTGCTAGGCTCACAAGGTTTCAAGGAACACAAGCAACAACAAGGTAAGTTATTCTATCTATACTTTATGTTAAAATTGTTCCCCATGTATGCTAGATAGGAATATAACCTTGGAAATCAACTTTGCATGAAAA
Source organism: Lactuca saligna (assembly GCF_052625555.1). Taxonomy (NCBI): domain Eukaryota; kingdom Viridiplantae; phylum Streptophyta; class Magnoliopsida; order Asterales; family Asteraceae; genus Lactuca; species Lactuca saligna. Next base: position 177,907,078 of record NC_136417.1, on the reverse strand, counting down.
ATTAGACAAACATAGATCCAAGGTTATTAGGGTTGCATGTACACTTAGGAAGTGTTAGAATGCTCAAAACCCATCAGTGGTATCAGAGCCTAGGCTTGTTTGTTCTTATTTGTGCTTAAAAGTTGAAAATAGAATCAGAAATTTGCTGTCTGCGAATGGACTCATCGAGTCTATAGGGGGGACTCGTCGAGTCCATGAGTATCTTCAACCAACTCGGCGAGTCATGTTCATGCACTCGGCGAGTAGGGTCGAATGAGTGCAGAATTTTGATTCAGTTGCTGGAAAATGAATTAGAAACATTATCCTAAACTGTTTTGGTAATTATAAACTTGTTTTTGATGGTGTAATGTCTTTGCTAATTCATTTACAACAACTAGTTATCAAAATTACAAAGTTTTATGTAATTTTTTGATTGTGTTCATATTCATGTTCTTGTTCTTATGATGTTTTAGACGATCATAGAAATTATTTGTAACCTATGTGGTAGTTTAATTCTTGATCATAATGTGTTTTAATGGAGTCCATAACTTATCCTTAAGTTATGGAAAACCAAGAGTCACACTTGAGTTAAAACCATTAAGAAAAACACAAGAGTTATAAAAATGAAGAGTCTTCATTTTATTACTCTATTAAACTCATAAGTTACAAGAAATGAAAAGTTTTGAAAGTTACAAAACTTGCCCTCAAGTTTTGGAACAAGTAAAGTTAAGTTAAAACTTTAGTTCCAACCCCTAGAATTTTAAAAGTTAAAATTCAAACCTTATACTTATATTATGATGATTTAATAATTATATATATATATGTATAAGAACAAGTCGTCTTACCGCTAGTACGCCTCATTCACGAAGCCGGTCTATAAGGTGGGTATAAGGTTGTTGCCTATAAAATGGTGACTTAATGGGTGAATATTCTCACCCACCGCTTGCTTGACTGGTGGAGGGTCGTTAGCCGAATGGGTAAGACAAGGACTTATAAATTCTCATTCAAAGTATGATGAATATATAAAGTAACTAAATGTTTATTAAATTCCCAATCTTAGTTACTTTAGGAAAAATGTGAATAAGGTGCTAATCCATGAAATTACACTTACACTTTGTCTGAGTCGTTAGTGGAGCGTGTGTGGTTAACCGGCACACTAACTTGGACTTAACAAGGTAGGTAAAGGGTGACTTAAGGTTTATTATAGTATCGGTGGAGCGTGTGTGGTTTACCGGCACATCGATTGAGTGATAAACTTTAAGGGTACCAAGTGATTTGCATGGTTACTTCACACCTCGTTTTGTGATCCTCGGCATCCCAGTCACAAAACCTGGAGGGCACTCCCGAGATTGAAACATGCCTTTGAAAAGTTCATTGGATCTCAAAGAATCTAGGAATTTCTAAAACCAATAAAAACTAAATATTTAATATTTCGGTTTTCGTGGTGGAAATTGGTGAATCGTCATTCACCTACCTTTCAAATATGGTAAAGCTTAGATTACGGCATACCTCTTCTAAGTTATATTATATTGTGATTGGATCCTAGCCTTAATATTACATTTGGGTGTTTTATTAAGGACTCTCTTAAATCTAAACTAAACTTGTTCTTCATTTTCAGATGTCTTCAACTAATGCTTCTGGCTCGAATCCTAATGGCTCCTTTACTCTTATGAGTCTATGTGGGAAAGTCACCTTTGATGGATCCAACTTCAATAAGTGGATCAGAAACATCAGGATGATTACCCGTTACGAGGACAAAGAATATGTCCTTGACAAGGAGCTTAAGGAAATTGACGAGTCCACTGCAACTCCCCAGGAGATCGCTGACTTTCATACTCATGAAAGAGATGCAACCAAGGTAGCTTGCATCATGTTAGCTACCATGACAGCTGAACTCCAAAAGTCTTATGAAGACTTCTACCCTTATGAAATGCACCAAGATTTGATGGAAAGATACCATCAAAGTGCACGACAAGAGAGGTACGAAGTCATCTGCTCCATGATAACAACCATGATGAAGGACGGAGAGTCCGTCACGAGCCACATGCAGAAATGCAAAGGTATGTGGATCGTTTGCTGAAGCTTAATGTGAACTTCCCTGAGGACCTTGCAATAGATATCATTCTGCACTCCTTACCATCGTGCTATGATCAATTCCGCATGACATATCACATGAACAAGGAAGAGGTCACTCTCAGCAAACTTCAGGGACTTCTCAAGACCGCAGAAACAGGTCTTAAGGGGAAGTCGGTTGCTATCACTCCTACTCCAGACTCAACTCCGGTCTTGGCAATCGGGCAAAGTCGAGGGAGGAAGAGAAAGAGATCTTCAAAGGGTACCAAGGCTCGGACCCTTGATGGCTCTTCTTCAAGTGGAACCAAGAAAGGTTTCATTACTCCTTCTTCTGACCCAAAAGAGGCTGAATGCTTCTATTGCCATGAAAAAGCTCATTGGAAGCGGAACTGCCCAAAGTACCAGCAAGATGTGAAGGATGGGAAAGTCAAACCCAACCATGCAGGTATTTACACTATCATTTCTAATAACTCACCCCATTCGAAATCTTGGGTCCTTGATACAGGTTGCGGTATTCATATTTGTTGTGACTTGTAGGGACTAGGAAGAAGTGAGAATGTGGAGCAAGGAAGAATAAACTTAATCATAGGGAATAGGAAAGTTACACCTGTCACCAAGATTGGAGTTTATACTTTATCGCTAAGTAGTGGGTTAAATTTAGATTTGAATAAATGTTGTTATTCGCCAGAAATGGCAAGAAATATTATTTCCTTTCATGCATTGTACAAACAAGGTTTCACCTTTTCGTTTGATAATGAAGTTGGTTCGATTAATGCTTTCTTTAATAATGTACTTTATTTTAAAGAATTACCTTGTGATGGTGTGTATGAAGCTGTATCTATTGTAGATAACTTAGGAAATAATGTTTTGTGTATTGATTCTCCTAATAATAATAACTTGGATAAAGCATCATTATGGCATTGTCGTCTTGGACATATAAGCAAGAAACGCATAGGCCAACTCCAAAAGGATGGAGTCTTGGAGTCGTTTGATCTAAAGTCAAATGATAGTTGCGAATCGTGCTTACTTGGAAAAATGACAAAGTCACCCTTCACAGGCTCATGTGAAAGGGGTGAAGGTTTGTTGGACCTTATACACACGGATGTGTGTGGACCATTCAAACATGCCACAAGAGATGCTAATCGTTATTATTTGACTTTTACTGATGATTACAGTAGATATGGATATGTCTACTTAATCAAGCATAAGTCAGAGACTTTCGAGAAGTTTAAGGAATTTAAACAGGAAGTCAAGAATCAATTGGGCAGGAACATTAAGATGCTTCGATCCGATCGAGGTGGTGAGTATCTTAGTTCAGAGTTCCTCGACTATCTAAAGGAATGTGGGATTGTCTCACAATTGACACCTCCCAGGACACCACAGTTGAATGGTGTGGCTGAGAGGCGTAATCGAACCTTGTTGGACATGGTTCGTTCCATGATGAGTCGAGCTTCGCTACCAATCTCATTCTGGGGGTATGCCTTAGAGACTGCCTCCCATATCCTTAATCTAGTCCCTACAAAGAAAGTTGCCAAAACTCCTCACGAGATGTGGACTGGTAAAGTACCTAAACTAGACCACATCAAGATTTGGGGATGCGAGGCTTTCGTGAGACGCGAGACTCATGATAAGCTCGAACCCCGAAGCGAGAGGTGTATTTTCAATGGCTACCCACATCAATCCTTTGGTTACCTCTTCTACAGACCTAGTGACAATGTGGTCTTTGTAGCAAGAAGAGGAGTCTTTCGAGAAAGAGAGTTTATAAGCCAAGGAGACAGTGGGAGGCAAGTTGATCTTGAAGAAATTCAAGAGTCAAGTGGTGAAGGAACTTCAAACTCTAGCCCTCAACTTGAGGAGGAAACTCCTGTTGAGCCAATTGACGAATCTGTACCTCTGAGGCGTTCCACGAGAGTTAGGAGTGCACCTGAGCATTACTATGGATTCCATATTACTGCAGAAGGTGAGACACTTATTAGTGATGAGACACTAGTAAGTCAAGATGATCCTAACAGCTACGAGGAAGCCATGGTGGGCCCCGAGTCTGCCAAATGGAAAGAGGCTATGGATAGCGAGATACAATCCATGTATGACAATCAAGTTTGGAACTTGGTTGAGAATGTACCAGGTCGAAAGACTGTAGGGTGCAAATGGGTCTTCAAGAAGAAGACCGACATGGATGGTAAAGTACACACTTATAAGGCTAGACTGGTTGCAAAGGGCTTCTCTCAAATTCCTAGAGTGGACTATGACGAGACCTTTTCTCCGGTAGCCAATATTAAGTCTATTCGGGTTCTGTTAGCCATAGCCGCATTTCATGACTATGAAATTTGGCAAATGGATGTCAAAACCGCTTTCCTTAATGGAAAGTTGGCTGAAGATGTTTACATGAGTCAGCCAGAGGGTTTTGTCAGTAACGAGTACCCTAATAGAGTGTGTAAGCTTGAGAAATCCATTTATGGATTAAAGCAAGCACCTCGCAGATGGAATCTTTGCTTTGATGAAAAGGTCAAGGAATTTGGCTTTTCTAGGAGTGAAGATGAATCTTGTGTATATGTCAAGGCTAGTGGGAGTATAGTTAGATTTTTGGTATTGTATGTGGATCACATACTACTCATAGGAAACGACATTCCAACCTTGCAGGAAGTAAAGTCCTGGCTTGGAAAGTGTTTCGCTATGAAGGACCTTGGTGAAGCTGCCTATATTTTGGGGATAAGGATTTTGAGAGATCGGAGTAAAAGACTAATTGGACTTAGTCAAAGTACCTACTTGGAGAAGGTTCTGAAGAGATTCAGAATGCAAGACTCCAAGAAAGGAGAGTTACCCATCCAGAGTAGCGCCAAGCTGAGTAAGACACAAAGCCCTAGTACTGAGGCTGAGATAGCATAAATGAGTCGAATACCTTATGCTTCGGCTGTAGGTTCGATCATGTATGCTATGACGTGTACTCGACCTGATGTAGCCTTTGCCTTTAGCATGGTTAGCAGGTTTCAGGGGAACCCTGGCAAGGCACACTGGATTGTGGTAAAGAATATTCTCAAGTACCTACGAAGGACTAAGGACTGGGTCCTTACCCTCGGTGGGAGTGATGACTTGAGAGTTGTAGGGTATAGTGATGCTAGCTTCCAGACTGATAGGGATAACTTCCGCTCTCAGTCGGGCTGGGTCTTTACCCTAAATGGAGGAGCAATTTCTTGGAAGAGTTCCAAGCAAGAGACAGTGGCAGATTCTACTTGTGAATCAGAGTATATTGCAGCTAGCGAAGCGGCAAAGGAGGCGTTATGGCTGAGGAACTTCATTGGAGACCTTGGAGTTGTACCAGCTATTAAAGAGCCGATGGAAATTTTCTGTGATAGTGAAAGTGCTGTTGCCTTAGCCAAGGAACCAAGGGATCACGGGAGATCCAGACACATCGACAGAAAATACCATTTCATCAGACATCGAATCGAAGAAGGACTCCTCGTGGCAAAGAGGGTATCATCAGATGAGAATCCGGCAGATCCCCTCACGAAGGGACTGACTCGGGTTAAGCATCTCCAGCATGCTCGGAGCATAGGGCTGAAGGATGATATTAGATTTAGTAGTTAGATAATCTCGAAATTTGTAAAGTGTAATTGACATTTGATGATGAATAAAAGTGTTTTATTTATGAGTAAAGTGTTGCTATCTCTTGTCGATCGTTTACTATATTTCTTTTGCATGTTTTGACTTCCAGAATAATTTTTTTTGGTATAACATATTATTCAAACCTCCACAGTCGGTCATATGTCGGAAGTAGGTATGAATCAAGACTGTCATGTCTGATTGTAGAGGTCTGGGACAAGGCTACAACAATCATGAGTGCTCATAAGTTCTAAGCATTGGACTCAACCCACGCTCACTGGAATCACTTCATGGAATTCTATCTCGAGTGATCGTGAGACGGTAATATCATATAAGTCTTTAAACCTAGAGATATGATTTGTTACTTACGAGTTGGTTATGCATTGATTGTATGAAAAACGCATTGGTAACTCGATGTTATAAAATCGTGCTCTCATGTGTAATTCAATAAGTAGTAGAACAAACATATGAGTCGAAGTTTATCTGTTCCTTCTTGGATTAGAAGCTGATATCTGGGCCCCTCGATGATTTTGTTTTGACCTATGTACCGGGCCCGGTCAGAACTAAATTGATGTGTTCAATGAAGTTCTTTGTCAAACAAATCGGAAATCGGGAAACAAATGTTGGACAATAAGTAAGACATTGTTCCATGTATTTGTCCGACTGATATCTAGAACAGAGGATTATATGATCACTTATCTTAAATGGCGTACCATCATCTTCTCAAGTTTCAAGAAACCTTGTAAAGAGCTACGATTGCCGATCGGTTCCTGAAGTCATACTTGCAGTAATAGTTACTAGACTTATCCAAGTGGGAGACTGTTGGATAAGGTGTCTAAGTCCATAACTATTTCTGGTATGTACTTGACCCGACCCGGCATGGTCCATTTGGGTTGCATGGCACCATGTAATTGGATAGACTAAATGAGAGAAATAACGCTTGGAGATTATTAATATATTATAAGTTCTAATATATTAATAATATTATTTGATTAGTTTGATCAAGAATTAATTTAGAATTAATTAAGTGATCAAAAGATAACTAATTAAATATATGGGTTGATTAAGTAAATCATCCATATCTTGTATAGTGGGCTAAAAGGCTCCATGGATCATCAAGTTGGGTTCCACCCATAGGATGCTCCATGGGAGTTACAAACCCATGGGTCATGGAAATGAAGAGTCATGACACATTAGGGTTTAACCCTAGATGTGTCAACACTATATAAGTAATATGATCTCCTCCCAAATCGGTTACACACATACACACATACACACTAAGAAATAGAGGGCTTGGCCGATTTTGTAAAGTGAGTATACTCTCATAAGTTCTTCCAAGAGCATTTGGTGTTGTGTGAAGCATTTGAGGCATCACACTTGGGGTGCTAGGCTCACAAGGTTTCAAGGAACACAAGCAACAACAAGGTAAGTTATTCTATCTATACTTTATGTTAAAATTGTTCCCCATGTATGCTAGATAGGAATATAACCTTGGAAATCAACTTTGCATGAAAAATTAGACAAACATAGATCCAAGGTTATTAGGGTTGCATGTACACTTAGGAAGTGTTAGAATGCTCAAAACCCATCAGGAAGCATTATAAGTCTTATCTTCTTCCTTTGTATAACTGTTTTGGTTTCAATATACAATGATTGAGCACAAGTAAATATTATACTTTTAAATACAATGGTTTTTTGTACTTTGATTACTATGATGCATATGTTGTGATACTACAAATGAAGTCCTCCACCCCCGGACGTTTCCGCCGTCTGGTTTGGGGGTGTGACACATAGGAACCTCGCACGTTTTCAAGCCTTGATCTGACGTTTAGCATCCCAGTCGACACATTTTCTCGTCCGATGAGTTCATACCCCTATCAATTTTCAATGTTTTTCACTGTTTTCAGGGAGGGTGGGGAATACAAGCAAAGTACAAGTAATACTTGTACTCGAAACTTATTTTATATGTGTTGTGTTTCATATTACATATGTTTTTAACACTGATAATCATAACAGATAACCGTTTGAACTTGCAGATCACATTATCATAGTGTTTGTGAAAAACGTTATAAATTATTGTACTTTATATTTTCACAAATGGTTTTCCACATAATAATAGTTAAAAACATAATCTTTGAACTTTGAACAAGAAACTTAATATATCGTTTTGTCCTCGGTAACACTCCACAGAGATACGCGAGTGGAGGATCGTCTTTGTAGGTAGAACTTAAACAGGACTTTCCGCATTATTACTTGTAGATTTGTTATTCCTATAAATTGGAGACACGTTCTCGGAGAACACTCCACAGAGATACACGAGTGGAGGACCGCCCCTGTAACTAGAATCTCTTAGACAGGGAGCGTGACTTGAGTGTATAGATCTATACGGGGCTGACTACCCCACACCTGGCTGCTAGCTACAGCCGAACCGAAAGGTTCAAGTGTGACAAAAGTCATAATGATATTGGCCTTCCTTTGCCATATCTCGTCTATAGTATGGTTATAGAACTCGCAATTTGGATAACAGAGATTTACTTTTTAGTAATAATGGATATAGTAAATTAATAACCTTAAGAATTAGTTTACTATGATAATCAAGTTTTTAGTATACATCTTTTACATTACATTTTTGGGTTGGTAAACAAACACACACTTCACAACGTTAATCAGGTTTTCACTACACATCTTTCACATTAGGAAAATATAGTATTTTCTTGGGGTAATCACAATTCGTAATTAGAACAATGTAACATAACAGAACAACTAAACTTTACTTTTAAGAAAATATGGGATTTTCTTGGGTCGTAACATTTTCAGAAACCAAAAGGAATCTTGTACATTTTCATAAAAACAAACCGCTTATAAACTCACCAGCTTTATGCTGATTTTTAAAATGCTTGTATTCTCAGGTTCTACTTAGACAGGTACCCCGCGTCCTTTTGCAGAAGACGGAGCGAATAGAAGTCACGTCTTTCTTTTTTTTAAACTTATGTATCTATGAAACTTGTACTACTTTACTTTTAAACTGATGTAATGAAATCTATGTAATGTAATGTTTTGTGTTTTAATTTGCTTACTATGTACATTGGTTATGATATTCACATGAAGTCACCTCTGCCCCGAGACGTTTCCGCCCTGGGTTTCGGGGTGTGACAAATGATGTCAACCTCTTCATCTCCAAAGATCTTAAAAGGTACAACCCCTCTAAAGATCAATCTCTTTTTGGACCCATTAGATGACTACCAGTCCACACTTGGACTTGAAACTCTTGATGTTTCAGATCATATAGAGGCTACGGAAGGTATTGACTAATACCTTCATACCCTGCCTCTCCCTAGTCAGAATATACTTGCCTGAACCGCACCCATCAATCCTGGTAGTACCGCAACTCCATCTTCCACTACTCTATCCAACTTACCTTTATCTCAAAGGGTCAAGAAGTTAGCATCACCCAACCAAGGCCCCCACATCATCTCTAAGAAACATGGAACCCCAAAGAAAAAAGATGGTCCCAAGCAAATTGAACCATCAAAGAAAAGAAAAGTAAAACACATTGTGCCATCAGATGACGAATCCAATGACAATCAATCTCAATCTTCTTCCAGTGATTCTGATGATGATGCACAACCTATTTCTATCCTCAAGAAGGAAAAAACCCAATCCACAGACCAAATGCATGACCGGACTAATACTGCAGTCTCTCGAAAGGCTCCGGTAGTCGTTGGGGTGGCAACAGACCCATTCAAAACCACTATCAAATTCCACTCAGGCACAGAAAGTGTGTCTGTTTCACCTAAGGTCTCTAGGGCTTCCCGTCTACATTTCTTTTCTTATGAGGAGTTGAACTCCATCCTTTTGTCTGTCACCCGTAGAATTGAAACACCTTCCCAACCGCAGGGCACTCCTTCAGCCCTTGCCAGAACTGAGCCGAGGCTAGAATTGACCATGGGTCAAGGAGACTGAGGAAGCTCAAGAAATCCTACTATGATTCAATCTTTTCCTGGTGGTTTAGACACGGGGAGCATAATGGTGCAAGGATCCGTGGACCCGAGGGACACCTCGGTGCGATTTCAAGGAATTAACGATATTGATCTCAATAACTCCTGGAGTACTTACAAGCCATCAAAGGAAGCTGAAGCAAAGAAATATATCACTTTCCGTAGATAATTCCAAGCAAGAAAAGATAGAAAAACCAAGCAGCTTCAACAAAAACAGCAGGAGATTCAGTCAGTAGCCAAGTACTGGGCAGACGCAATTAACAATGCCCACACCATAACCACTATTCTGAAAGAGAAGGAGTGGATGTCCAACATGGCTGAGATAGTCCGCAATGCTCAGGCTACTCCTGGTGATCAAGGTACTTCAAGAATCCCACCAACTCCCAATGCTCAAACTTCTCAAGATGATGGCACCGTAATCGAAGTCAGCTCTGTACCTACATTCAGACTCGATGACTTTGATCTCAATGAGGTAAATCAACCTACCTCTTCTGATGATGAATTAATGATATTTGATGAAGAAGAAGCTTCAAGTGGCTCTCAACACTCCACCTCCAAGCCCAAAGAAAAGAAAAAGAAGAAGAAGATTGCTATCTCAAGGAAAGAGTTTCTGAGTCTACAAGCCAAAGTAGATTAGATTCTTGCTGCTGAGTGCATTTCACTAAAAGTTGAAATGGGGATTCGTTCGTTGGACACAAGTCGCAAGGCCGACCATGAATAATTCATGGATACTGCGGAGTGCCTCATCTTTGAGGTATCTGCAATCAAGGCAGACTTTCAAACTGCCATTGCGGATCAATCAACACACTCCAAGAAGCTGATAGATGAAACTCATACTGCTTATGAGTTCACCATCTCCGTCCTTTAGTCTACTATCAACAGTCTTTGCCGATCTCTATCTTCAAACATTCATGGTCCAGAGAACCTTCAACTCACCAAAGAGATTCATCGCTTACTTTTCCACACCACCATTCCCAACAGTCAGCAACTGGCTGATGCACTTAAAGATCAATTCAACAATGTGTGTGCTGAAGTCGATGGTCTTAAGTAATGGATTGAGGAATCCCTTGCTCTGCATTCCTCAAGAGGGGGAAGTGATGAAGACCATCATTAAAACAGTATCTCTTAGCAACATAGTAGCTCCCCTGTTTTGAATGAAACAATTCCTTCACCGCAACCATCTCCTCACAAGAATCCAAGCTGTCAGATTCCACTGCAATAGGAAAACATTGAAGAAGATGATCCTAAGCGACCGGAGTCTCCTCTGCACTTCAAAAATTTAGCATCTAACATGTCATCCTAACATTCCGATGACCCTCCTACAACGAAACATAAGAAAGTAGATTGGAAAGCAACCAAGCTTGCTGAGCTAATATGGAGAGAAAACGGATTCGACATTACCAAGGATAAGTCCTTAGTCAATTCTTGGATCAATCCTCACCGCAGATTACTAGATGATGACTACAAACCCTACCTTACCTTCATTGAACCTCCATCTGATGGATACTGGGATATTCCAATATCCCCCAATGCAAAATACTTCACTGTATTTGAGCAGTTTGACCGAAGCCTACCTGATCACATGAGATTGCCCATGGAATTCAAAAGACTTAATCGATTCCATGCCAAACATGTTTCCTCAATTGAGAAAATCTAGTCTAACAATAGACCATCCACAGTTAAAAACTTCAAACTCCGGAAATTCATGAAAGCTGACTTCATTCAGTATACTCTCACAAGAAGGAATTAGGACTACGTCCGCACCCAAGCTGACTTCTTATGCATGAATCCAGAAGAAATCTTCCTGATAGCAAGGGTGTTCGATAACAAATCCGAGAAGTATCCAAAGATGGAGATAGCATTTGAAAGGGCTAGCATTTTTCTAAGGGAAACTCTCTGTGACTTTGCAAAAATTTATATGGACATTCACCCTGTTCTTGCCAAGAAGTTCGATCTACCACCACTTGATCCTGCACCGATGTTTACTGAAGGCTATCAAGAAAGATCTATAGGTGCAACAAACTTCCCAGATCTAGGTGTCATCTTCAAAAGGAAAATCAATGAAACCAAATACTTCATTCCTTTGACTGCCATGAATCGCCTCACAAGGAAACAACTTGAAGTTTTTCGAACCGCAGTTCAAAAATCAAAACATACAACTGCCGATGTCAAGTTTGAGATTTTAAGAAGGATCACCTGGTTGGAGAATGTTAGAAAATTTTGGTGGATTCTAATCAAGTTCCTAAAGCTTTATAACTGAATAAAATTTTGAAGAGGTCACTTAGGGGGAAATTGTTGAATCATAACAGTAACCCTCTTAAACTTGACCTACTGCATCCCCTTGAAGATCTGCAGTCATGCCACTTCAACTACCGCATCCGAAGTCATCATCATCAACAATTTACTATCTAGTTTTTTTAGTTTAGCTTTTTATCTTCTTTCTTAGATTACTCTCTTTTATTGAGTAAGCCTTGCATGGCTACATTTAGATAGATGGACAAGTGTAACCTTTGAGTCTCTATATAGAAAACTCAATCTTTCTCAACTAACATACATCTGATAACACTTCGCATCTTAAATATCATATCTTGTGTTATTACTCTCATCTTTTTCTTACTCACCAAACTCACCATATCATAACTAGATATCATCTCTCTTCAGATCAAGTCATTCTTGACTTAATCACTAAGTTTGATCTCATTTACTAACTTGGTTTGAATGCATTCCTTATTAAGCATCAACTTATGTGTATACTTGATATAACACCTATTTTCATTTATATTTCCTTACATTTCCGCACCTAACTCTCTAATTATCTAACTCAAACTTATTATTATTGTTGAGCTTTTATGATCCTTTGAGATTAACTATTCCGCAACTATAATTGTTCTAACGTTTGTTCAAGTGTATCTCAAGTTTTTCTCTCAACAGGTACTACCCAAGAAACGAAAGTTTTGGAACAAGAAAGAGGGTTGTTCGACCCAGGTACCTACTAAAAGACAACAAATTGGGGCAACTCATGCCGCCATTACCCCTGCTGCCTCAGTGACGACAAAATCATATGCTGGTAACCTACCCAAGTGCCAGAAATATAACTTCCATCATAAAGGATCTTGCCGAGAGTTGCATTGCAAGAATTGCAATAGAAAAGGGCATACCACTCGCTTTTGTAGAGTGCCAACCCGACAGGCCGCCCAAACCGCCAGTGCTAGAGTGCGCCAAACCTTTTACAGTTGTAGCAAGACTAGGCGTTTCAAATGGGAGTGCCCAAAAGCCAAGGAAGCGGATGCTGACAGTATTGGTAGTGTACTTATGATCATTGCAAGAGAGACTCTCCCGGAACCACCAGTGGTTATCGGTATGTTTCCAAACAACAATATCTAAGCCTCGAATTTTCCACTAAACCTAGTGCCAATTAAATTTCATCAACCATAGATCCCGAAATGCAACAAATCATAGTCATAAATTGCCCCTCATCCAAATAAATCACATCATTCATATAAAAACTAAGGATTCTTACCGGTGATCTATGGTGGCTGGTGTAAACATTAGGGTCATATATAATTAATATTCTACAGACTTAGAATGTGTGATTCTGCCTTATTTCTTATTCCCTGTTTGGTTGTGGGCTTAGGGCAGAGTCACTCATTCGGATGTCTTTTCAATCTTAATTATACACGACTAGTTTGCACCAAACGATTATAGAGGAACCTAGTAGGGACCATACTATAAAATTTCATCACTATTTATTGAAGCGCTTGTACTGCTAGTACTCACTAACTACAATACAAAATATTTGTAGTAGTAATAACAAGGATAAAAATAGGAAGCATTAAAGACATATACATAGAATACAATATTGTTCTAAAAAATCACCACCTTCCAAATCAACTTAACACCTGTTAAAATAAGAAGTTCCAATGTCATCATTTGACATGGATTGGCTTGGTCCTCACCATACCAATTTCATGTCCTCACCATACACTATCGTTAAAAACGACAAACCCGACATAAAACTCTGAATCGTCCCGTATATTCAGGATTAGGAGTACGTATGAAAGGGGTACCACACTCTTTCGTAGCCCACAATAGAAATAGGAAATAAGAAGCAAAAGACATCAAGGGTATTCCAGAGGTTTTTAACCTTCCCGAGGTGTTCCTAGAAGTTTGTTTGAAAATACCATTCATGTGCCAAGTTGAGTTCGAAATCGACTCCACTCTTGGAGCCATTCCAGTAGGCAAATCCCCAATAGCACTTAGCACCAACATAAATACAAAATTTTCTGGTTGATGGAATAACCTAATAAGTAAGGAAATTATTAGACCGAGCTTCTCACCTCGAAGAATGCCAATATGGCTCGCGAAGAATAAGGGTAGATTGTCCATATGACCATTGACTACCAAGAGCCAAACCAACCCGCCATTAAGGGACAATATCCTCCATTCTGAATCAACGACCTATTCAACCAACTTCAAGGAACGAGAAAAGGTCGACATACCACTAGCTCAAAATTCCATAGGAAGAAACTCCCAAGACAACCTAAGATTCTTAAGGCCAGCTGCACCACACGTAACCTTAACCTTAATGAGAATAGTGTTCGTGTTAAGGTCTAGAGACACTACCTCTATGGCGTCAAGTAAGCAATATTCATTAGACCATTTGAGATCCTCGTTACGATCGGTCCAGTAGCCTATAGACTTCGGTTACCCCAAGAACTCAGTGTCATATATCGCACATTCCACGTGTCCAACCCTAAGAAGTGTCTGACTGCCGAAACTCTTGTAGTCCCACGTGACGAAATCAAGGTAAACGAGAACCTACACCCAAAAAAGGAACATGTGGGGATTATGGGCAGGGAAATCAAAAGAACAAAGTCAAATACCAATAATGAAGGTCCACTAGAACGCCAAGCATGAACCTGAATTCACCTATGAACGAAGAGACCAAACGAAATAGAGATACCCGCAACTTTTTATCTAATTGCAATGAGCCCGTCCAAGATGTCACTTTCGGGACGAAATTCCCTCTAACGGGGGGATGATGTGACAACTAGAAAATTTTGGGTCAAACCAAGTCTAAGGGGTCATATGTATTAGTGTATCCGCAATGTATACCTGTGTAACTTTGATGCAATAATTTTTATTTAAAGCCAAGAGGGCACCATTTGTATGATTGAAGATAATATACACTTGGAAATTCATGTTGAAATAAACCTTGAAAAGGCAATGCAAGTTAAACAAGAATCAAATGGTTTTAACATAAAACATGTATTTATGCCATGACCTTGAATTCTCGATTTTTAAGGCCACCATCTTTGTGATTTCTATTACTCGAGACCGAAAACACAACCATGGGCACACTACAAGACCGAAATCTCTAGCTATGGCCCATTAAGGACGAAAACCCCTCAATATAGGACCGAAATCACTTGCTTATAACACATTAGGACCGAAATCATCATAAAGGTGTATGTATCAAGGGATTTTAGTCATGCCTAGACCGAAATCACCTTCTTTATGGCCAAAAACTCAAGGGTGATTCATCCTAGAGTGATTCTAGGGAAGTACAAAGGATTATGTTTGACTTTAAGATGTGATATCTCATCAGTTTCCCATGCAAACCAATACGCAACGTATATCCATGAAATTAACCAACAAATTTCCAAGTAAATATCACATCAATCTTTCTACTGCTTATATTTGGACGAAATTATCTCCAAAAGCCCATGATTCCTCTCTTCTTACTTCCTGTTAACTTCCAATTTCCTCTCAAGACCAAATAACAAGCTTCCAAGTTCAACATTCTCCAAGCATTATCCTTATATTTTTGTAAGTATTTTCGAGATTTCCTAGTGATTCTACATTTTTTTTATGTTGGTTTCACTCTATTTACACACATTAAAATGTGTTAAAACCTTTAGGATAACATTATCCTCAAGGAAGTTCATCAACTCCATTCAAGGGTTTAGGCTTGAAATCTTCACTCCATCACTCCAAATAACCCAAAAATCCACTCGAGGTGATTTCATACCCCACATTTTCAAGCTTTTTCATGTTTTAGGGGGGAGGGGACACAAGTAAAACTTTGTTTATCCCATAAATATTTACATGTTTTCATCTTTATGTTAAAGATAACATATTATTTGCATAAGGTATTGTTAACACTAGTTTTTGGTGTAACTATTTGTGAAATATATATATATATATATATATATATATATATATATATATATATATATATGTATATATATATATATATATATATATATATATATGTTTGAATATCAAAACTAATAAAACAAACAGAATCTATGTTATAAAATCATAGGAAAATTCATGATTTGTAAAACTAAATGGTTTTTGGAAACTTTTACTAAAAGATAGCTTTTCTAGCAAAAATGGTTACATTATAGTCTTTTACTAATTTGATGGGTTACAACCCAAAAATATTATGTTTTTATTATATATTTTGACAGTAGACAAGATAATAGCTTAATATTTATATAATAGAGTATATAAATAGTCTCAACAAACACATAAGGTAAACTATAATTGGTATAGTTTGTAAGTCATGGACCACACTTTCATTTAAAAAGAACCATATAATTATTCAAAGGTATAACTATTCCATTTTACAAGAAAAAGGAGTCATAGTTCCCGTGAATCTGTTGATGCTCTTGTGAGACATTCTCTTCAACGTACCTATCTAGCGTACACCTTAAGTCCTGCATTATAACCAGAGTCTCCTTGACGGAGAGCAAGATAGTTGTGTATAGATCTATATGGGATTGACAACCCCACACCTTAGTTGTTTGCTATAGTTAGACCGGCAAGTCTAGGGTGAAAAAAGTCTACCAATTCTGACGACTGAAGAACATCGTTGAGGCATATCAATCATATTAAGCATGGTTATAATCTATGTAGTCAATAGCGGTGGGATAGCGGTTATTGGCAAGTGGTAAAATATCGGTACTAAATAGCGGTCCAAAATAGCGGTACCGCAAATAGCGGCGATAGTGACCGATATTGACCAATATTTGACGGCTATTTGACTGATATTTGACAAATATCAGTGGGATAGAGGTGAAATAGCGTTTATAGCTAAATATTTTATTAAGTCACTTCATTTATTATTAAAACGTAGATATATGGTGGGCGTTTTATGAGATTGATAAACATTTGCTTCAAACATTTTCTAATTTACTATATGTTTTAGTTAATGACCATGTATTCATCCAATAAAACACAAGGTTACAAAGGCCCTACATAACATAAAAATACCGATATCCCACTGATATCGCACCGCGATAATCTATATATCGAATATCGGTCCTTGACCGATATTTGATTTTAAACCGCTATAACTGCATAGGTTATAATAACTCACATAGGAATTGACAAAACGATTTGGATTACAGAGTAACATACACTTCATTAGTTTTAGAAAAATATATAACTACATACTATTATTGTTCAGTACATCAATAGTTATACATTTTTAGTCTTAGGGTTTAAGATTACAGCTCATTTAAGAATATATTGGATTTTATGAGAACATACGTTATCATTTTACAAGGAAAGATACAAAAGAAATTGTAACACTGTAAATTTTCAAAAAAAAATTTCATTTTTAAATCACGTAAAACTCAATATCACATTTCTCAAAACCACAATGTATCAGTTGTCAAAACTCAATTTAACAAAATGACTAATAATATCACATAATCCTCATAATCTTGAACATGTGTGTACAATCAAGCCGACACCTTCCCGCGTTCCTAAGAAGTCCCTGAAACACATATAACACTACACGGTAAGCATGAAGCTTAGTGAGTTCCCCAAAATACCACATACACAAATAATAAGCCTCTCATAGCTGTAGCTCGGCATGCACCCTCTGGTTAGGCATCTCGGTGAGGACCCTCCGCTCTCACGGATCGTTGTGGACCCACCGCTCATGTGTCTTAGTGAAGACCCTCCTGTCTCACATCTCGGGCTGGATCCTCCGGTCCTATATCTTAGTGAAGAACCTCTAGTCTTACAACTCGGCTTGGACCATCTGGTCCTAACTCAGTAAAGCACAAAATAATATAGCATATATCACAAAGACAAAAAGCATAATATCACATAAGTCAATATAAGCACATAGGAACCAACTATCGATAACTCAAATAAGACCCTCCGGTCACAACTTATTACGACTCAGGTAAGTACAATGAGAAGACTCACCTCGTAAGTAAAGAAAATATGTCTCGTACTCGAACCACCGGTCTATCCTTTGCCTAACATATATCATAATTAAATCTAATTAATAAACCACCCCAAAGACGTTAGGCTAAACCCACTACACATTCTTAAAAGGTTAAAAGACCATTTTACCCTTCCAAGGACTCTAAAGTCCATGGTTTGCTTAACTCTGCAGGCAGCTCTAATCGATAAGCAAACCTACCCACTCGGGCGATCACTCTAAAAGGAGAAATGTATCTGTTGGATTAGGTGTCTAAGTTCATAACTATTTTTTGAATGTACTTGACCCAATTAGCATGATCCATTTGGGTTGCATGGCATCATGCATTTGGATAGACCAAAATGAGAGAAATAACACTTAAGGTTTATTAATATATTATAAGTTCTAATATATTAATAATATTATCTAATTAGTATTGATCAATAATTAATTTGGAATTAATTAAGTGATCAAAAGAAGACTAATTAAATATATGGGTTGATTTAGTAAATCACCCATACTTATATAGTGGGCTAATGCTCCATAGATTATCAAGTTGGGCTAAGAGCAATAGGATGCTCCATGGTGTGTTTGAACCCATAGATCATGTAAATGAAGAGCCATGTCAAGTTAGGGTTTACATGGTGTAACCTTACTTATGACACACTATAAAAGGAATATGTGAGCAACCAAAATCAGCACTAGTGTGAGAACAAGATGGTATAACCGATTTTAGAAGTGTTCTATTTCTCTCAAGGTTATTCCAAGTGTATTTGGTGTTGTGTGAGACATTTGAGGCATCACACTTGAGTTGCTAGGCTCATAAGGTTCCTAAGGAATCCAAGCAACTAAAGGTATGTATTTCTTACTATCTTTTATGTTTAAAAGTTCCTCATGGTATGCTAGATAGGTTAAGAAACTTGGAGTATCAATTTTGCATGTATCATAGTAAAACATAGATCCAAGGTTTGTAGGGTTGCATGTACACCTTAGGAGTGTTAGAATGCTCAAAACCCAATAGTGGTATGAGAGCCTAGGCTGGTTGTTTGATACAAGATGCAAAATTGTGAAAAAACTCAGTTTTTCTGTACTCTGCAGCATGAACTCGCCGAGTCCATAAGTAAACTCATCCTATTCGTCGAGTAGGTTCTTGCACTCGACGAGTAGGAGCCCTATAATGCATATTTTCGAGTTTTGCTGCTGAAAATGGACTAGTAACATTACCCTAAACTGTTTTGGTGTTATAAAGCTTGTTTTAGATGGTGTAATGGTTATGCTAATCCATTTTCAATAGCTATCATCAAAATTTCAAGTTTTATATGGGTAATTTTATGATTCTTGAAATTGTTGATATGCATGTTCATGAACTTATGAGTTTAGAAGATCATAGGAATTATTTGTAACTTTCTTGTTAGTTTAATTGTTGATCATTATGTGTTTTAATGGAATCCATAATTTGTCCTCAAGTTATGGATTACCAAAAGTCATTCTTTTAAAATCCGTTAAAGAAACACGTAGGTTACATAAAATTAAAAGTCTCTCATTTGATTAAACCATTTAACTCATAAGTTATGAAAGATGAAAGGTTTTGAAAGTTACAAAACTTGTTGTCATGTTTTGAAACATGTAAAGTCACTTTAAAAACTTTACTTCCAACCCCTAGAATTTCAAAAGTTAAAATTCAACCCTTATACTTTATAATATTATAAGTTAATAATAATTATATATGTATAAGAACATGTCATTTTACCGTTTGTAGGCCTTATTCATGAAGCCGATCTATAAGGGGGGTATAAGGTTACTGCCTATAAAATGGCAGCTTAATGGGTGTCCACTCTCACCCACCGCTTCCTTGATCGGTGGAGGGTTGTTAGCCGAGCGGGTAGGACAAAGACTAGAATTCTCCCTTCATGAAAAGTATTAATGATAAATACAAAGTAACTAAATGTTCTTATAATTCCCAATATTAGTTACTTTAGGAAAATGTGAATAAGGTGCTAACCCATGAAATTACACCTTGCACTTTGCTTAAGTCGGTTAATGGAGTGCATGTGGTTAACCGACACACTAGCTGGACTTAACAAGGTAGGCAAAGGGTAACTTAATGTTTATCATAGTATCGATGGAGCGCATGTGGTTAACCGACACATCGATTGAGGGGTAATACATTAAGGGTACCAAGTAATTTGCATGGTTACTTCACACCTTGTTTTATGATCCTCGACATCCCAGTCACAAAACCTGAAGGGCACACTCGAGATTAAAATATTCCATTGAAAGCTCAATGAATCTCAAAAGATCTAGGAGTTTCAAATCCAATTAAAACCTAATAATTTATTTCGTTTTTTCATGGTGGAAATTGCTGAATTGTCATTCGCCTACCTTCAAATATTTTATAGCTTGGATTACGACATCCCTCTTCCAAGTTATAAAATATTGTGTTGGTTCCTAGCCTTAATATTTCATATTGGGTGTTATATTAAGGACTTTAAATCAACTATCTTGAATATCTCCCAAAAGGTGTCTGGTTCAGACAATTATGATCTTCCCAAAACTCTTTGAATAAGCTTTCCTAACGAAGATGATGTCCCTTGACTAGATCATTGAAATCATACTTCATCTCATCCACCTCCTCCAATTATTCTCACTAACCCATAAGTTCAAGGTCACTCAAGCCCTATTGGCAAGCAAGGTCTATGTGTGATCACATCTTCGAGATGAAGTCACATACTGACAAGCCGGGAGAGTTGGGTGTCAAAGTCTTGAGAAATTTGGTTGTTCAATCACATTCTAAGTCACATAGTGAGTGTCGTTTGGGAATACTATGTAAAAGACTATGACATGACCCTTAATGATATTATCTATTTTCTTGGTGCTGCTGAATCAGAAATGATTTGGAGCTCTGGTAAAGCAAATTTGATTAGTAGATCAACTTCCTAAACTACCATGGACATTGACAAATTGGTGACATTAGAAATCCAGAAAGCTTTCTCTTCCCAATGGAAAGGGATCGACTATAGTCAACTCGGTTGACCAGATGGTAAAGAGAAAGGCTAAGTCTGAGATAGTCCTGTGTACCATTCCCAAAGGGTCCATATGGTTCTATTGCCAAAAAGGAAGGGCATTGGTGGGAAAGCTGCCCTAACTACCTAAAAGATCTGAGAGAAGATCTAGTCAGAAAGTTTGATTTTGCTTTAGGTAAGTCCACTATCTAAGTCTGTTAAGTTCCTTATTGATGATTCTTAATACAAAATGTGACCCGGTTACATTTTGGTGTTTGGCAGAATAAAGCAAAGGGAAGGACACTTAAAGAAAGAGTATGTTGAATCTGATCACGAAGATGGATTTCAATCGCATGGTTCTAAGATCGGATTCTTGAGCTACTACTTAGGAGTTATGTTAGATTGCTAGGAAATATGTAATAACATAATTTTCATTTATAGCTACATTGTAAGGAAAAAGTTTTTTTCCGCATTTTTATCAATAAATAAAATTTTGTTTTATTTTATTATATCTCCTTACAAGGGCTGTTATGGAAAATTGATGTTTATATGTTTCTAGCAATAATGGAAATTTGAATTTGATTCCTTCATTTGTGGTAGTGTCTAAATTTACCAAATAAGGAAAGATTCTCATCACCTAAGTCTCAATTGGATCGAAACTTGGAATCATGGAAGTTGTATAGTATGATGAATGATAACTTTCAACTTTGCAAAATTAAGTCTAATTCCTTGTTCACATTTATATGTGAGTCAAGTGAAGGACTAAGGGGATCAAGTACACATTCTTGTGCACTGGTCAAGCTCACCACAAAAGATCGATAAGATTATTCGTCATGAATTACTAAAGTTTAGTAAATATGGTTATACTTGCAGGACGAATGAGAAGAATCATTGAAAAAATTTCAATGTTTTGCAGGACGAATGAGAAGAATCAAAGTAGGCAAAAGGATACAAGTTTCTCAAATCTGAAAAGATGGGAGAGTACTTTAGTATCATATTTAGTGATCATATTAATGATTAGGAAACCATATCACAATTGTTTCTCTAAGGACATCTTAGTGCATTCTTATGGTTATGAAGAGGAATCAAGAATTACTGAAATGGTTAAATCAAGAAGGTGAGTCATACTTCGTTTCAAAACAAATCTTAGAGTCATACTCCAAGATTGTAACTTGAGTGACATATCTTAAAGAAAAGTTTATAACACTAGTCAAAAGTAAGAATAAAGTGTGTCCTACTCTTGTACATTTGAAATTGATAAGTTGTGATGTTTTGGATAAAATAGAGACCAACTTAAGACCAATTGTGTGAAGTGTTGTCTTGATAAAGAATCTGCACTATCTCTTGAATATTTGGCAAGTGATTCTTATATGTCAAGAGGGTAGTGGGAGTCTTAAAGATCTTGGAAAAACTTCCAGATCTAATCAAGAAGGAAAAACCTATAGTTTATCACTAGCACACGACTTGAGGTTTATAACCTATCATGTTAACATATTCCTATTTTTGTGCCCATTTTAGTTAAAGTTGGCATTGCATATGAGTTCTAAGAGTTCTCAATTGCTTTCGTAACAACTTGTAAGCAATGGCAGACCCTTGAGCTGCCAGGTGGCATGAAGTTAAAACTACAAAAGTTTAATCCATAAGAGTTTGGATTTGTCACTAACTTTGTCTTGTGATTATGGGTTTGACAAATTCACATGGATAGGAACACATACTGTCACACCCCAAAACCATGAACAGCGGAAACGTTCTGGAGCGGAGGACGTCATGTACAATATCACAACAATGAAAAGTAGTAAACAAGCAACAACATCATCCATTGCATTAATAATATAATTTTAATACAAGTGTGTTCTGTCAAATTATAGTAGACACTAAAGTATAATCAAAATGAAAGTTGAGTCTTGAACGAGCTCCATCTTCTCTAAACCTTGCATCGGTACCTGTCTACTGTTGACCTGAGGATACAAGTTATTTTGAAAGAGAGTATCAGCTTTAAAGCTGGTGAGATCATAAGTATTAATGTGTCTTAATTTGTAAAACTTGTAATGAAAGACTTGAAATTGTTTTGAAAGAAAGTTCGTATAAGTATGAAAATATTTGTAGAACAACTCTAAACGTTTGAAAAACCCTAGAAATCCCTATGATTCCTACTATTATAAAAGGGAGTCTTCTACCAATACCTAACTGTTCTGAATGTAGCCTTCTACCAAGACCTAACTGCTCTGAATGTAGCCTTCTACCTAGACCTAACTGCTCTGAATGTAGCCTTCTACCAAGACTCGACTGTGCTATTATTATTATTATTATAAGAAATTGTATCCTTTGGTACTAGGATACTCAAATATAATTCACCTCATCGGTTATGTGAATGAGTCAAAAGCTAAAGGTAATAATATAAATAACCTAAGTGTTACCCTTTGGTACTAGGGTAACTAATAGTGTTAACTTAAGACATCCGTAGATGTACATTTACCTCTGTTGCTAACAGCTGGGTGTAGGAATAGTTAATCCCTTAAAGTATACCTGTAATGGTATCAACCATAGGCATCCGTAGATGTTCATTATCCTCTGTAGCTAATAGTGGTTATAGGAAAGGTCAGTCCCATAAAGTATCCTTTGGTACTAGGATATTAAATCCAATCTATCTCGTCGATTATGTGATTGTATCACAAGGTAAAGATAAGCATGAGGATTATATAACATAATCTATACATATAAAATGTAATGATAACTCGTCATATATTATCTATGTAAACATACTCATGTAAATGTAATCATGTAAATGTACTCATGTAAATGTAATCATGTAAATGTACTCATGTAAATGTAATCATGTAAATGTACTCATGTAAATATAATCATGTAAATGTACTCATGTAAATGTAATCATATAAATGTACTCATGTAAATGTAATCATGTAAATGTACTCATGTAAATGTATAGTAATGTGCTGTAATGTTGTGTGTGCTAGCTGTAACGTGTGTTCTCTCTCTATCTAGCAAGTATTGACTCATGAACGAATTGACTCATTGTATGATATCGTGTTCTAATAATAGTTCTAGTATCTTCCTAAACTACCAAAATGGTAGCTTATTAGTAATCTAATTTGTACGTATAAACATGGAAGCATACCCTTGCTACCCAAGGGTACTGAATGAACTGGATGAACCTTTATGACTATATATGTACACATGATATATAACTAATATTTAAACGACCTTCGGATGGGTACCCAATATCCCACCAGACCACATCTCAAGCGCGAAAAGGAAATAGGGCGGATAGGCCTTCCTAAGCCTTTTAAACATTGCTTATATAACTCTACATACATAGACATGCAATTGATAATATAAAAGTATAAAATAAGTTTCATAAAAGCATTTGACATGTAAATGAGTTTTTAAGACAATTTGAAGTAAAATAGTTTGGTAAAACAGTTTGAATGTAAGAGATTCACTTGTCGATAGTTATTAATCACATGTGATTGAGATAATAATGTCACACCCCCAAAACCGATGAACGGCGGAAACGTTCTGGGGTGGAGGACATCATGTATAGTATCGCAACAATGCAAAGTAGTAAACAAGAAAAAACATCATCCATTGCATTAATAGTATAATATTTCATACAAATGTGTTCTGTCAACTTATATAGACACAAAAAGTATATACATCAAAATAATAATGGAGTCTTGAAAATGCTCCTTCTTCTCAAAATCCGGCACCTGTACCTGTCTACTGGTGACCTGAGAATACAAGTTATTTTGAAAGCGAGTATCAGCTTTAAAGCTGGTGAGATCATAAGTATATTAGTGTCTGTGTTTGTATGAAATCATTTGTAAGATGTTTTGTAATGTATAAGTTCTGTTACGTTTAGTATTGTTTGTATTTGTTTGAACTCTCCTAGAAAACCCTATGTTTTCAACTAAAAGTAGCCTTCTACCAAGGCATCTAGTATCTGTGTGTGTCTCATGTAAAAGTGTGTAATTTTCCCAACTTCGACTATCATTAACCAAAAATGTAGTTTCTACATTACCGTGCATTGTGTGAATATCACAAAGTAAAATGTAAAGGGAACATGTTTTAGTACTGTAACGTAGTTTTATGTAACTACTACTAAACTAATTACCTTAATCCAATTGTAGATTTTAAGGTAACATGTGATCGGCCTGTATCTTTCTACCGACTCAATAGTAAAGTGACAATGTAAGATGCCACAAAAATGACGTTTGGCACCCGCAGACGTGCAAGTCCCACTGTAGCGAGTAGTAAGGTGTAGGATAGTCAATCCAGTATAGATCTATACACAAACTCATACGCTCCCCATTGAAGGAGATTCTCATACAAAAACAGTCATGGCAGGTAGTGCCATGCCCTGTTTAATGGCTCACATAACTGTGTTAATGTATATGTAATGTATATGTGTGCTAGCTGTATTGTGCGTTCTTTCTATGTCTACCCTGTATGTTTGTTTCTCTTCATAGTGTCTATTGCTTGTTTCTCCTCACTCTGTTTCATGTTTGATTCTCATCATAGTATGTACTGACTCATGGATGAACTGACTCTTTGCATGTTTCATTGTTCTAGTAATAGCATCTTCCTAAACTACCCCTATGGTAGCTTACTGGTAAAGTATGAGCATGTTTGTATTCCCTTGTTACTCAAGGGCATGGAATTGGATGAAGGAAATAACCTTTTATATCTATATACATATACATCATATATAACTAGGATTCAAACGACCTTCGGACAACTAACCTTGATACCCTAAGACAACATCAAACAAGAACAGGAAGCAGGGTAGACTAGCAGTCCTAAGTCCTTTCAATCCTACTTATATAACTATATTTACATAGATACACATAATATAAGTTTAAAAGATTTTAAGTAAAAGTATTTGACAATTAATGGAGTTTGTAGGACCATTTGAAGTAAAACAGTTTGATAAATAGATTGGAAAGTAAGAAAACATTTGCTTGGTAGTCATTAATCACATGTGATTGATATAATAACTATAATTGTTCAACTTGTATTCCCCCCCCCCCATAAAAGCATTTAAAAACATTTCAAAGGTTAAATTAGGGGTATGAACTCACATGTAGTGAGTGATTCTGATGACAATGTTGGATCTGTTGCTAAGTATCAAGTGGTGACTTGAGTACACACGCGAATCCTATTTAGCATATATTGACACATATATGAATATAATTAGTGTTATGAACAACTAATTAACATATTTGGGACCACATTAGGGACTAGTAAACACTTTTGATGAAGTGTTACAACCATGAATGATTGTACAAAGGGTTAAAAGGCTATACAAGAGAGTGTATGGCCAAATACACACTATATGTGTGTGTGTGGCCAGGTGTGCGGCCTAGTGTGCTGCTAGCACTTGTGTGCAGCCCTGTGTGCGGCCATGTGTGCTGCCATGTGTGCGGCCATATGATGATCTTGGTGTTCTTGGTGTTCTTGGTACCTTTTTATGAAGATCTTCAAGGAGAATGGATGATACTTGAGAGGATTTTTGTGTTCTATGCTCGAAGAAATGAAGGAATTGTTCAAAAATGATTCAAGTGTGGAATATATATATGGAGTGTGCAGTTGGGAAGGGTGTGAGGCCGCAAACAAGAGTGGGTGGCCGCAAACAAGAGTGTGTGGCCACACACTCCAGGTGTTGGAGTGTTTGGCCCAGTTTTGATTTCTACACTTTGATTTAACCCTTCTTAACACTCCTACCTTGATTATATCACATTTAGAACGCTTCATTAGACTCTTTAAGGGTACTAATATATAGTAAAAATAAGTCTAATATTGGAAAGAATTGAAGAGTGGATGTGGGAAGTTTTTCGGGTTGTCACATCATCCCCCTGTTAAGGGAATTTCGTCCCGAAATTTGATTTTAAGTTACTAGATTATTACAAATAATTAAGTAAAAAGATGAGGATATTTCAGTTTCATCTGATCCTCGCGTTCCCAAGTGAATTCCGGCCCGCGCTTGGCGTTCCAGCGAATCTTCACAATCGGGATACGACTTTGCTTCGTCTGCTTGACCTCACGGTCCATGACTTCTACTGGTTGTCCAACGAAATTGAGGCTCTCGTTGATCTTGATCTCGTTGAGTGGGATTAGAAGAGTCTCGTCGGATAGACACTTTTTCAGGTTCGATACGTGGAAGGTAGAATGTACGTTACTAAGTTCATTCAGTAGATTGAGTTTGTAAGCTACGGGGCCAATTCTGGCAAGAATCTCGAAAGGCCCAATGTACCTTGGATTTAGCTTTCCACGCTTTCCAAAGCGTATTAAGCCCTTCCAGGGTGAGACCTTCAATAGAACACGGTCGCCCACCTGGAATTCAAACGGTTTTCTACGTTTATCAGCGTAGCTTTTCTGTCGGTCACTGGAGGCTTTCAATCGTTCACGGATCTGAACGATCTTCTCCGTCATTTCCAGTATGATCTCCGGACCTGTGAGAGTGCTTTTAGGAACTCGTCCTTTAGCTAACTGGGTATCAACCACCTCAGCCC
This sequence comes from Lactuca saligna, assembly GCF_052625555.1. Lineage (NCBI taxonomy): Eukaryota > Viridiplantae > Streptophyta > Magnoliopsida > Asterales > Asteraceae > Lactuca > Lactuca saligna. The sequence continues at coordinate 177,879,669 of NC_136417.1, read as the reverse complement.
AGCACAGAGGGGATCTGCACTTGCGGCCATAGAGGGCCTCGAAGGGAGCAGCCTTTATGCTTGTGTGATAACTGTTGTTGTAGGAAGATTCGACAAGGGGTAAATGAGTATCTCACACCTTCCCAAAGTCGATCACACAGGCTCGCAAAATATCTTCCAAGGTTTGAATAGTCCTCTCACTTTGTCCTTCAGTCAGCGAATGGTAGGTTGTACTCATGTCCAACCTAGTTCCTAGGGAATTTTGTAGCGACTGCTAGAACCTAGAAGTGAACCTACTATCTCTATCCGAGATAATGGATATGGGAACACCGTGCAGTCGTACTATCTCCCTAATGTAAGTTCTTGTAAGCTTCTCCATCTTGTATGTTTCTTTGATCGGCAGGAAGTGTGCAGACTTGGTCAATCTGTCGACGATGACCCATATGGTATCAAGTCCACCCGTTTTATTGGGCAACTTGGTAATGAAATCCATAGTGATCCGCTCCCACTTGAATTCTGGGATCTCCGGCTGTTGTAAGATACCTGAGGGTTTCTGGTATTCGACCTTGACCTTGGCGCAAGTAAGGCATTTACTTACGAAGGTAGCAATTTCTGCTTTCAGGTTGGGCCACCCGTATAACTTTTTAAGATCCAGATACATCTTATCTGAACCTGGGTGGACGGAATAACGAGTGTTGTGCGCCTCGTTCATGACCAAGTCTCTGAAACCACCTAGTTTCAGGGTCCAGATCCGGTCCATGAAATAATAAGCTCCGCCACCCTTAACCTCCAAGTTCTTATCCATTCCTCTCAGGGATTCACTCGCCACGTTTTCAGGCTTCAAAGCGTCGAGTTGGGACACCTGTATTTATGTGGATAAGTGTGAATGGATAGTCATAGTCAATGATTTACCCCTACGACCAGAATATTCCTTCCAACTTAGGGCGTTAGCTACTACATTGGCCTTGCCGGGATGATAACGAATTTCACATTCGTAGTCACTGAGTAGCTCGACCCACCGTCGTTGAATCATGTTGAGTTCCTTCTGGTCGAAGATGTGTTGTAAGCTCTTGTGGTCTGTAAAGATAGTGCTCTTCGTACCATACAGGTAGTGTCTTCAGATCTTTAAAACAAAAACAACTGCTCCTAGTTCAAGATCATTGGTCGTATAGTTGACCTCATGTGTCTTCAGTTGTGTCGAGGCATAGGCGATGACCTTACCTCGCTGCATCAGAACACATCCGAGTCCTTGGTTCGATGCATCGCAATAGACCACGAAGTCTTCTATTCCTTCAGGAAGGGATAGTATTGGCGCGGTGCACAAGGCTCGTTTGAGCGTTTGAAACGCTCTTTCCTGTTTCTCTTCCCAGTCAAAGGATACGCCCTTCTGGGTAAGTGTTGTAAGAGGTTTAGTTATGCGGGAGAAGTTCTGAATAAACATGTGATAGTAGACAGCGAGGCCTAGAAATTGATGAATTTCTGTAGGCGTCTTTGGTGCTGACCAGCTCTCAATGGCTTTAATTTTGAAAGGGTCCACGTGTATTCCCTCTTCACTAACCACGTGCCCTAAGAATTCGACTCGTCAAATCCAAAATTCGCATTTCGAGAACTTTACGTAGAGATTCTCCGAATGTAATGTTTCAAGGACTCGTCGTAAATGTTGACCATGCTCCTCCTTACTACGAGAGTAGATAAGTATGTCATTGTTGAAGACGATTACGAACTGATCTAAGTAAGGACGACACACCCGATTCATTAAGTCCATGAATACTGCGGGCGCATTTGTTAATCCAAATGGCATCACTACGAATTCGTAGTGCCCATAACGAGTTCGAAAGGCTATCTTCAGAACATCCTCCCCTAGTACTCGTAATTGGTGATATCCGGATCTTAAGTCAATTTTTGAAAATAAGTTCGCCCCTTGAAGTTGATCAAATAGGTCGTCGATCCGAGGCAACGAATAACGATTTTTGACCGTCAGTTTGTTGAGCTCCCTGTAGTCGATGCACATATGAAATGATCCGAGACTGGACCTCCCCATGGTGAGAAGCTTGGTCTTATAAAGCCCTTGCTGAGAAGTTCGTTAAGTTGACCGGACAATTCTTGCATCTCTGCAGGTGCTAGACGATAAGGCGATTTGGCTTCTGGGGTAGCCCCTGGAACTAAGTCGATTCGGAACTCGACTTGACGTTGCGGAGGTAATCCTGGAAGTTCTTCGGGAAAAATGTCAGGAAAGTCGCATACTACTGGGATGTTCTGAATGTCTTTCGTTTCTTGGCTCACATCAACCACATGAGCGAGGAATGCACGACATTCCTTTCGCAAAAATTTCTAAGCTTGGATGCTCGAGATGATACGAAGGTTCATGCCGGGTTTGTCTCCATAAATTACGAAAGTTTCACCAGACAGAAGATTGAGGCGAACTGCCTTTTCGTAACACATGATATCGGCACGATGACGACTCAACCAATCCATGCCGATAATGACGTCGAAACCTTTAATTGAGACTGGCATGAGATCGATCGAAAATGAATGGCTATCCAAAGTTAAGGTACACCCTATGAATATGCTGCTAGTGCTTTCTGTCTTTCCATTAGCCATCTCTATAGTGAATGGTTCGATAAGTGCTCATGATTTTTGCCTAAGTAAATGAGCAAATTTTTGGTTCACGAAACTCCTCTCCGCTCCTCTATCAAATAGAATGCATGCATAAGAGTTATCGAGGAGGAACGTACCAGTGACCACTGTGGGGTCGGTAACCGCTTCCTCATGACCTATGGCCAGAACTCTTGCTGATCCACTGGCAAACCCTGCCTTCGGACAGTTTCTTTTGAAGTGACCTACTTCGCCACATCTGTAGCAAGTTTGGCCCTTTCCAGCGCTGGGGACTTGGGTGATTTGCTTCGCCGGAGCTTTGCAGAAATGGGCAGTGTGCCCCTTCCTGTTACAGTTTACACACTACATTTCCTGACAGGCTTCCACATGGTGGTAGTTACATTTGTTGCAGAGCGGTAGGCTTCCAGAATACTGCTTTAACGGTGTAGCAGCAGTGGCATGCGCTGTCGCCGCATGTATGGCCACGACCTGCCTTATCTTGGCAGCCTTGTTCTTTTTCTTGTCATCCCTGAATTTCCGCTTGGACTCAGCAGTTATTTCCGGCTCTGAGATGGCCAGGGTAGTTGTTGTTGCAGCCGGGGTACAAGCCCCCTGATCAACTAGCCGCTGTGCCAATCGTTTGGCACTATCAAATGTAGTTGGATGTGAAGCCAATACATTTCCTTGGTATGGGGGCACCAGTCCCCATATGTATCTCTCAATCTTCTTTCCCTCTGAAGGAATCATGTTAGGACAGAGGGCCACCAGTTCACAGAACCTGGCGGTGTATGCGACTACCTTGGAGCCCTTCATGGTTAGGCTCCATAGTTCTTCCTCCAGCTTTTGGATCTCGCCTCTCGGGCAGTACTCCTCTATCATGAGGTCTTTCAAAGATCCCCAGCCCATATCATTTGCCACTATTAGAGATAGTGACTTAACACGGCTATTCCACCATGTTAGGGCTTTAGTTTCGAAGGTGCAAGCAGCGTACTTCACCTTGCTATCCTCGGAACAAGAGCAGATTTCGAAAACCGATTCGGTTTTCTCGAACCATTGTGAGAGGGCAATGACTCCGCCCGTCCCCTTGAAGGACAATGGTTTGTAGTTCGTGAAGTCCTTATAGGAGCACTCTCTCGAGCGCACAGGGGCTTCAACTTGAACAGACTGAACAGGGGTTCCTCCTCTAGTGGAACCTGAAGAATGGTATTGAGCCATGGCTGTAGCTACAGCTGCAGCTGTAGCAACATTTAAGGCTGTCGTGTCGAACTGAGGAGTAGGTGGTTGAGGAGGTGGTGTTTCGTTATTAGGGTTTCTCCTTGGATTTCTGCGAGGCGGCATCCTTGATCTAAAAGTTTATGAAGATGCAAACATTGATCAGAATTTAATGGAAGAATTTATGAATATGACTCGTGGAATAACTCTACATAGCCCAACAATACGATTCAATGTAGGTGTAGAACTAATAATTGATGACATTTGGATAATAATTCCCATAAGATTAGGTATATGTCAATATTACTGGAATTGTAGATGTAACAAGTTTGGGAAAAGCGGCCAACATAAAGAGGCCTTACATCAAGCATAATGGAAAATTTTGTCAGACTTCGACCTAATCAAGACCTATCAGGTCTAAGATTTACAAGGATAGGAAATTAGCCTAAATTTTTTACATAACTAGGTTATATCCAATAAGAAAAGTTAATAAGATCCTATCGGCAACAAGAACCGTTAAAGTGAGTCCTCGAATCCGACAGAAGACGTTCGATGTGCCTTATACGCCTATCCGATCTTGCCTGCTGAGTTCGAAGTTCCCTGACTTCAGCTCGGGTTACAGCAAGCTCCCTCTGAAGCATTGCATTGCTGACCTGAGCCCTTTCCTATGCAGACTCAAGTTGGCGAATGTGGACAGCGTTAACACCAGTGTTGGCATCAATCTCCAAGATTCGATTGACAGATGATTGACCCAATATCGTGTTCCGTGACATCCTTCTAACCATGATTGGTAGAACTCTGTCAGCAGAACCTCCACCAGTGAGGTTGTAGAAACTTCTGTCTCCATTGAAGGGAATGGGTTGACCTTGTTCATGGCTCCAAGTATTCAAGTTTGTTGCCCACATAGGTGTGGGTCCTTGAAATGCGGGTCGGGGGTTGTTATTCGGGGCTTGGCCTACTTGAGGTAGGTTGATGACTTCGGGTTCCGAGCCAGAACCATCAGAAAAGCCTTCAGCTTCATGATCATCCAAAGGAATCGGGTGATCATCTTCCGGTTCCTCTTCTAGCCATCCTGCATTGCCGTGGTTGGGGAAGTATGGGTCTCCGGGGATATGGAATCCAACCATTTGATCTATGCGAGAATAGGGATAAGGAAATAAGTAATAGACAAACTAACTAGATAGTTATTAGATGATCTTTATCAGTTACTCCAATACTTGATTAGTGCATACCAGTTACATATGCACATGACATGATAGCCCTTCATATAAGTGCATCCTAACCTTAAGCCCACAATCAAACAAGAACAGGAAGTAAAGCAAAGATTTACAGATTCTTAGGCTATGACATCCTAGGCAAATATACCCGTAATGTATCCACTAAGCAACTATTGACATACAATTAAAGATCTTTAATTCTCAAATAAACGATTATTGTAACACAAAATACTCCTATAGTATTTTAAGTTTAGTGTTCTGTTCTACTGTTCTCTTTGTAGTAGTGTTGGTAAGTTTTTAGACTTGTTGCAACTTCACAACCATACTTAGGCACATGCTAATCAATCCTCAGATAATGTAGTTGATCAGGCTACATCTTCCCAGGGTTAACCATATGTCTCTAAGTCTACTTGTGCAGTACAACAATCATAATACTTTTGTGTTGTCCTAGTGACACCGATTTTAGTATGAATGCAAGCACGTATACTTAATTAAATATTTTATTATTTAAAAGTATAAACTCTTTATCAGAGTATTTTAATCCTGCTTGTGTTTATAGTTCGTATATCCTTTATGGGTTGATACACTCGATTCACTATAAACAATGCTCTGATACCAATCTGTCACACCCCCAAAACCGATGAACGGCGGAAACGTTCTGGGGTGGAGGACGTCATGTACAATATCGCAACAATGTAAAGTAGTAAACAAGCAACAACATCATCCATTGCGTTAATAGTATAATATTTCATACAAGTGTGTTCTGTCAAGTTATATAGACACCAAAATTATATACATCAAAATAATAGAGGAGTCTTGAAAATGCTCCTTCTTCTCAAAATCTGGCACCTGTACCTGTCTACTGGTGACCTGAGAATACAAGTTATTTTGAAAGCGAGTATCAGCTTTAAAGCTGGTGAGATCATAAGTATATTAGTGTATGTGTTTGTATGAAATCATTTGTAAGATGTTTTGTAATGTATAAGTTCTGTTACGTTTAGTATTGTTTGTATTTGTTTGAACTCTCCTAGAAAACCCTATGTTTTCTACTAAAAGTAGCCTTCTACCAAGGCATCTAGTATCTATGTGTGTCTCATGTAAAAGTGTGTAATTTTCCCAATTTCGACTATCATTAACCAAAAATGTAGTTTCTACATTACCGTGCATTGTGTGAATATCACAAAGTAAAATGTAAAGGGAACATGTTTTAGTACTGTAACGTAGTTTTATGTAACTACTACTAAACTAATTAACTTAAGCCAATTGTAGATTTTAAGGTAACATGTGATCGGCCTGTATCTTGCTACCGACTCAATAGTAAAGTGACAATGTAAGATGCCACAAAAATGACGTTTGGCACCCGTAGACTTGCAAGTCCCACTGTAGTGAGCAGCAAGGTGTAGGATAGTCAATCCATTATAGATCTATACACAAACTCATACTCTCCCCAATGAAGGAGATTCGATACAAAAACAGTCATGGCAGGTACTGCCATGCCCTGTTTAATGGCTCACATAACTGTGTTAATGTATATGTAATGTATATGTGTGCTAGCTGTATTGTGCGTTCTTTCTATGTCTAGCCTGTATGTTTGTTTCTCTTCATAGTGTCTATTGCTTGTTTCTTCTCAGTCTGTTTCATGTTTGATTCTCATCATAGTATGTACTGACTCATGGATGAACTGACTCTTTGTATGTTTCATTGTTCTAGTAATAGCATCTTCCTAAACTACCCCTATGGTAGCTTACTAGTAAAGTATGAGCATGTTTGTATTCCCTTGTTACTCAAGGGCATGGAATTGGATGAAGGAAATAACCTTTTATATCTATATACATATACATAATATATAACTAGGATTCAAACGACCTTCGGACAACTAACCTTGATACCCTAAGACCACATCAAACAAGAACAGGAAGCAGGGTAAACTAGCAGTCCTAAGTCCTTTCAATCCTACTTATATAACTATATTTACATAGATACACAGAATATAAGTTTAAAAGATTTTAAGTAAAAGTATTTGACAATTAATGGAGTTTGTAGGACCATTTGAAGTAAAACAGTTTGATAAATAGATTGGAAAGTAAGAAAACATTTGCTTGGTAGTCATTAATCACATGTGATTGATATAATAACTATAATTGTTCAACTTGTATTCCCCCCCATAAAAGCATTTAAAAACATTTCAAAGGTTAAATTAGGGGTATGAACTCACATGTAGTGAGTGATTCTGATGACAATGTTGGATCTGTTGCTAAGTATCAAGTGGTGACTTGAGTACACACGTGAATCCTATTTAGCATATATTGGCACATAAATGAATATAATTAGTGTTATGAACAACTAATTAACATATTTGGGACCACCTTAGGGACTAGTAAACACTTCTGATGAAGTGTTACAACCATGAATGAGTGTACAAAGGGTTAAAAGGCTATACAAGAGAGTGTATGGCCAAAATACACAATATATGTGTGTGTGTGGCCAGGTGTGTGGCCTAGTGTGCTGCCAGCACTTGTTCGCGGCCCTGTGTGCAGCCATGTGTGCTGCCAGGTGGTGTGTGCTGCCATGTGTGCGGCTATATGATGATCTTGGTGTTCGTGGTACCTTTTTATGAAGATCTTCAAGGAGAATGGATGATACTTGAGAGGATTTTTGTGTTCTATGCTCGAAGAAATGAAGGAATTGTTCAAAAATGATTCAAGTGTGGAATATATATATGGAGTGTGAGGTTGGGAAGGGTGTGAGGCCGCAAACAAGAGTGTGTGGTCGCACACTCCAGGTGTTGGAGTGTTTGGCCCGGTTTTGATTTCTACACTTCGAGTTACCCCTTCTTAACACTCCTACCTTCTTTATATCACATTTAGAATGCTTCATTAGACTCTTTAAGGGTAGTAATATATAGTAAAAATAAGTCTAATATTGGAAAGAATTGAAGAGTGCATGCGGGAAGTTTTTCGGGTTGTCACAAATAACTATCGTAACTTTACTTCTATCCCCCCCATTAAAGTATTTATAAACATTTGAAAACATTTCAAAGGTTGATTTAGGGGTATGAACTCACCTGTTGTGAGTGGTACGGATGAACTGAAGAGGTAGGATGGCTAGGTGTCAAGTGAAGTCTTGAACACACTCTATGATCCTAGTTAACGTATAATATAACATATATGTATACCATTAGTCTTTAAACAACTAATAAACAAAGTTAAGAAACTCTAGGACATGCTAAACACCTTATACAAGTGTTATAACTCTCAAGGGTTGCATCTAAGTGTTGTAGGGAAAGGCTAGTGTGTTTGGGGTTCAAGGGTAAACTCCCTTGGAGTTTACAGTGTTCATGACCATTACCCAAGGAGTTTACGGCAGTAAACTCAAGGGTTTATGGTCATAAACTCTACACTTTATGACCATATGTTGTTTTGAGGTTTTACAAGTCCTTTGAAGCATTTCAACATGGTGGTTAGGCCTTTGGAATGATCTAGGGCATCATTTCACTCCTAAATGGAGTTTATGGTCCCTTTACCATTTTCCTTTGAGTTTACTACCTTAAAATCATAAGTTTACTACCTTAAACTCATGAGTTTACTACCTTAAACTTAAGTTTATGGTGTTTGGGGTTTTCAAGTCCTTAGCTCAATCATGGCAATAATCTAGGTTAGATTTAGACAAAAGGAAGAACCATGGGACTTTTATACACCTTTTTGGGGTGTTTACGGTTTTGGGACATCCCCAAACCGTAAACACATAAAAATGTAAGGTTTTGGTGCTTTTTGTGTGATAAACTCATCAAGGATGAATCTAGACAAGTTCCTAAGGGATCGTGAAGCATCTAGGCACCCTAACACACCATTTTGGCCCTATTCTTGGTGTTTACGGTTTTGGGACCTCCCAAAACCGTGAACACCTTTATCTTGGTGTTCTTGGGACTCTTCTTTGATGCTAACATGTAATACAAGCTTAATAAGACTCAAGGACGGAAGTACTTACTATACGGATGCTTGAATTGAGCTAAAAGTCCAAGAACACTTAGTGTGTGTTCTTGGTGTTTTTGGAAATCTAATCAAAACACAAAAATGAATGGATGAAAAGATGTACAATCACTAGATTAAGTGTTATATCAACTTGGAATCGCTAGAACACTTACAAGTTTGAAGATCTTTAGTTAAATCTTGGATGATACTTGAGAGTGTTTTTGAGTTTACTCTTTTTGAGCTTGGGGAGTAAACACAAAATGACTAGTTTTTGGGGAGTAAACTCATGCTTATGCATGAGTTCACAATTTTTGGGATGAATTTTCGGCCCAAACATAAAAGTTTGGCCTTGAACTTCTAAGACACGAGGTATTCTCGGTTTAGAAATTTCATGTCTCGAGACGGCCCATCCGTTCACCCGTTCGTTTAAAGATTAATTATTAAAATAATCAAACGAATTTTAATTTCCTAAAAACAAGTAAAAGTGAACTTGACTTATAATATTGAGTGATTGACTTTTAGGGTTTGACCGAATGAAAATTCCGGGTTGTCACTTCATCCCCCCGTTCGAGGGAATTTCGTCCCGAAATTAGAATTTAGGTAAGGAAGTAGGTATGAAGGATCGAGTCATGAGGTGGAAACTTCCTAATCGAGTGGTTCTCATGCTCATAAGTGAATTCGGGTCCTCGGTTGGTATCTCCACGAACCTTCACTAACGGGCAACGACGTTGCTTCGTCCGCTTGACCTCTCGGTTGAGGGTCACTACGGTTCTAATACGAAGGCGGGGGTCTCGTTAATCTCAATCTCGTCGAGTGGACTTACGAGCATCCTAATGGAAAGGTACGGTTTCAAGATCGAGGCGCGAAGGGTAAAATGTAGATTACTGAGTTCGCGGAGTAGGTTTAGTTTGTGAGGTACAGGACCGAATCTGGTAAGAATCTCGGGGGTCCTAACTATCTTGGATTAAGCTTTTCACGTGATACGAAGCGTATTAAGCCATTCCCAGAGTGAGTTTTCCTAAAGAACTTGGTCTCTTACTTGGGATTTCCAAGGTTTCGTTTTATTTCTTAACTTCCCAATCAAAGGCTACCCTCTGCTGGGTCAAAGTCGTACATGTTTCTGTAATATGCGAGGAGTTCTGGATGAACTATTATACTAGGTCTGTAAGACCTAGTATTTGGCGAATTTTTGTCGGCGTCTTCGGTGTCGACAAATTCTCAACGATTTTGATAAATTGAAAGAGTACTCAGGATTCCCATATCACTAATAGTGTGTCTTAGGAATCTGACTCTTAAATTTCAAAACACGTGTTTAGAGAACTTTGCGAAAAGTTTCTCTGAGGGTAATGTTTCTGCGGGTTCCTTTTTACTATGAGGGTAGATAAGTAAGTCGTTACATGGAGAATGATGAACTAATCCAAGTAAGAAAGACGGAACCTATTCATTAAGCTTATGAATATTATGGGCGTATTGGTCCTATCCGAAGGGTATCACTACGGAGTTGAAGTGTCCGCATCGAGCTCGGAAGGTAGTCTTCGAGACATCCTTCTCTAGCACTTGAAATTGCTGATATTCGGATCTCGATCCATTTCTGAAAGGTAACTCGTTGCTTGCGTTTGCTCAACCGATTCATCTATGAGAGGTAGAGGTAACGATTTCTAACGGAAATCTTGACAGAGTCCTCGATAGCCGAGGTACATACGATGTAATCCGTTGACCTCTGGAAGAATAAGAACGGATCTCTCCAGGGTGAGAATCCTAGTCTTCCAATTCTATTTATGTGCAGTTCACTAAGTTGTCCGGACTATTCTTGTATCTCTGTAGTTGTTTAGACTATAGGGAGATCCGTTTACGGAAGTCATACTGCGTTCTAAGTTTGTTCGCATGAAGATGCGATTACTCGTAGTCTTGGGCAGTTCTCCGTCCTGAAGTTCATATTAGAATTCATACATGGTTCGACGATCACCATCTCGTGTATACGAGTCGTATATAATTAAGATTGAAAAGATAGTCGAATAAATGATTCTTCTTTACATTCACATCCCGATGGGGAAAGGAAATTAAAGTGGAATCATCAATTCTAAACCTGTAGAACCTTGATTAAATATTACCCTTATGTATACATTCTTCAGTGATAGATCAACCATATGAATCTTTGGATTGAACTTGACGTACTGCACGAGTGATACTGCGGGGATTTCTTCGGAAAGGAAAAGAACTATGAGGTACTCCAAGCATGAGTACTTCGGTGTTCTGATATGACGATTTCACTGGAAAGGTGATTTCGAAGTAAGAGATGTATGTATGAAACTGGTTTCGTGCGGATCAAAGTGAATCTAGTTGTATGATAATGTCGGAATCATAAGGAAAATTTAAGACATTAGATTTGAACATAAGGCGTAACAGACAAAACACAACCGTGCAACCATCAAAAGAGTTACAGTACTTTAGACTTACTACAAGACTATTGCTGCGAATAAGGTATACTACCAAAGACAAATATACGCGGCACGAGCATCCCTATATCGACAGGATCCCGCAAAAGATAAGACTCTAGTTGCACTTGTTTTAAACATGTTTTAAAAACATACAAAATACTGACGAATGGAAGGGAGCCTATACTATAGTAGGGTCCTTAACTGCCTCATTCCATTCTGAGGTCAAACTCCTCCGGATTCGCCGTTGTCCTTCTCTGCTGGACAGTCCCTCTTGAAGTGTCCCATGACGCCACATAGATGGCATATCCCAGAGGTTTAGACACTGGTGGTTGAAGTAATGTGTTGGATCTGGGTCCTGCAGCAGCTGGTAGTATGTCCATTCTTGTTGCACTTAAAGCAGTGTAACAGACAGAAACTACCCAGATGATGAAAGCTACACTCATAGCATTTCGGTAGGTTTCCGGCATATTGCCTAGCTGGTGTAGGGACAATTGGAACACCAGAAGGAATGGTACTAGGAGGTACAGATGTCGTAGCTGTGAAGGTCGTTACCGGTGGTTGCTTCTTGTTCGCTCCTCGAAGCGATTTGTCCTTCTTTTTAGCCCAAAACTTCCATTTGTTACTCTTGGTCTTGGAACTCAGAGCATCGTGGTATTTTGTTGATCGTTGAGGTACTTGATTGTTACCTGGATTGGATCTGTTGCTAACAATCCTGCTAACGTTCGCGTTGTTAGCGCTAAGGTGCGTCAGAATAGCTGACACGGCAGCCGAAACTGCAGCTTGAAAGGTAGCCGCATCAATCTGAAGAGTCGTTGCTTGGTTGATGGGTTGATCGTTTCTCTTTGGCGACATGATTCTGTTTCACGGAAAGAAAATGAATTTGTGAGCCAGCATGGTTGAACCTAGATGTACTTCGATTGTTCAAGTAAAGAGTAAAAGTATGTTCTCGAATGTTTGACCTACATCCCTATGATGCACTCCTATTACTGAGTGGGAGTGTGTTCGTGGAATGGTCTCAAGACATTTGTCATTCAAGCCGAGGTATTGTTGGTTGGTGAATAACATGATCCAACCACTAAAAGAGACTTGGAAATGTCTCCCAAGATAAATTGCTATAGTCCAATGACTTGACTAAAGCATGTTTCAGGTAGACTCTAATGAAAGTATGATAAGAGTACTTAAATAAAGGATGACACATAAGTTAGCCAACTATCAATATCTTTGATATTCATGACGTAAAAGTTCGGGAGAATGACCTTGTAAAAGGTCTTACATCATATCCAGAGTAGATAGTCCTTGACAACATAAAGACCTAACCAAAAGTACTTACAGTACAAGATAGTTTCATAGAAAATGCTGTTGGGTTATGAGCATTCTCACACTCCTAAGTGTACATGCAACACTAAATACCTTGGATCTATGTTTTCTCTATTATACATGCAAATATGAACATCCAAGGTATTATCCTAATCTAGCATACAAAACTTTGAATAACACAAGTTAGAATACATACCTCTTTGATGTAGAATGTCTTCATGAAGCTTGAGTGCCTAGTGCCCCAAGTGTGACACCTCAAATGGTTCACACAACACCAAATACACTTGGAATAATTTGAGAGAATTCTACACTTCATGAAAATCGGCTAGCCCTCTCTAGAATAATACTAGTGCCAATTTTGTCAAGAATAATATCTTTATATAGTGTTACAATTAGGGCAAACCCTAATTGTCATGACTTTCCATTTCCTTTGATCCATGGGTTCAAATACACCATGGAGCATCATATGGGTTTTGTCCCAACTAGATAATCCATGAAGCATTAGCCCACTATACAAGTATGGATGATTTACACAATCAACCCATATATTTAATTAGTCTTCTTTTGATCACTTAATTAATCCTAGATTAATTCTTGATTAATACTAATTAAATAATCTTATTATTCTTATTATTAATATACTAGAACTTATAATATATTAATAACCATAAGTGTCTTATTTCTCTCATTATAGTCTATCCAAGTGCATGATGCCATGCAACCCAAATGGACCATGCTGGGTCGGGTCAAGTCTTACCAATTATAGTTATGGACTTAGACATTAATCCAACAGTCACCCACCTAGATAACTCTAAAACCATTATTGCGTATGACTTCAGGAACCAACTGGCAATCGTAGCTCTCAAAAGCTTCTGTCGAACTTTGACCTTGTCGAAAAACTCTGATCTTTGTCAATGACTTGTCCATTAGATAAGGGGTCATATATTCCTCCATTCTAGATATCATATGGACTGAGACATGGATTATAATCATTCTCTCTGTCCATTTGTTGCTTCCCGATTTCCGATTTATGACAACTGACTAATTGAACAAATCAAATCAATCCTGGCCCGACCGAGCACTTCCATTTGTCATCATCAAATCATCGAGGGGCCCACAGATACCGCTTTTATCCCAAAGGTAAAAGGAATGGATAAACTTCGACTCATATGGCTTGTTCTACTACTTGTTGAATCATACACAAAGGCACGTTTTATAGCACCGAGTTACCAAATGCGTTTTCGTGCAATCAATGTACAACCAACTTATAGTAACAACTCATGTCTTTAGGTTTGAAGAATATAAGATATTATCGTCTCATGATCACTCGTGATAAAATCCATGAAGTGATTCCAATGAGCGTGGGTTGAAGCCAATACTCAGAACTTATGAGCACTCATGAGTGTTGTAGCCCTTTGTCCAACACCTTAGACCTCCACAAGCCAACACATGATAGTCTTAATTCATATCTACTTCCAACATATAACCGACTGTGGATGCTTTGAATAAGTTAGTCATTCCGGAAGAATAACCTAGTTTATTTGGGAAGTCAAAACATGCAAAGTGAAACACAATAATAATTGAATCCAATATGGTATCAAAACCTATGAACATAAATAAAACACCTTTTATTTATCACCATATGATTACACATTATTCATTGTATACTGTTTCAACTATCAACTTTATTCTTGAATTTAAAACAATAGTTGTCCCATACTCCAAGCATGTACACTATGTTTTCTAAACACTAGTCATGCCATACACCAAGTATGCATACTATGTTTGTCTATGATCTTTACTTTGTGAACTAGATTAATTAAACATAACTTCAACGATTCTCTTTTCACACTCCCAAATCCTTACTGTAAATACAAGAATTCCAAATTCATGTCATTTACTGAAATCTGTTAGATTCTAAACTTATATGCATTGATCCTCTTGTAACGATTATGCACAAATTCACAAAGACTTGGCAACAATCATTATAGAGTATTCCAAAGGAGATCAGCTCCTTAGAAACATCCTTCTTGCATTAAGTTTCCTAATCTCAAACAGATTGAAAATTCTAACTTTGAAACATTTCCAGATTCATTTTGACTATCACTTCTGAACAAGAGTTGCCACCTTACAGATTATGTCAATATGGTCCTTCCAGAATTATCACTATACTTCCAACTGTCCTTGAGCAACCAATATTTGGTAAACCTTAGATTGTCCTCGACAATTGTTTAATCCTTTTAATCATATCCAGTTCTAAACCATTTCCCTTCTTAATGCCCCAGGCATTTGGAAACTTTTAGAAAGGATGAATATAGCACATGTAATCGATCCTATATCCGAAGCATATGGGACACGATTCATGATGTCTCACATAAAGACTAAACCAGTCTTTTGCTATAACATTTCCATTTCTATTTGCCAAGTTCTCATAATTCAGATTATGAAAAGGGATGCCGTAATCATAATCGAATTTTAGAACGCAAATAATGGACCCATATACAGAATTTCCTTATGTTGAGCCATTCCAACATGAAATTCACATATATATCCTTGACTAAATGATTAAAACCTCACGATCTAAGCTTATAGATTTGAGATGAAGTATAATTTCCTTTCCCTTAATTATAGCAAAACAACTTTTTCCCAATTGAAACCTTTTTTTTTCTATAATTAACATTGCTAATTTGCAATCTTTATCTTAATTATCATGCTCCCACTAACATGATGATTATTAGCATAACACTTATGATCCCACTAGCTTTGACATGTACTCAGAAATCAGCTGGACTTCTAGATATCAATACTTTATTGACTTTCTTACCAAAGTTCAGATTTCTGATACTGGATTGTTTTGATAGAACTTTATCCAAATCATACACCTTCCCTTAGATAGCACACTTGTGTGTCTAAAAAAATTATGAAGAGGGATGCCGTAATCATAATGGTTAGACCTTTTTGTCACTTCTCACAAGTCCAGGTTAGTGTGCCGGTAAACCACACACGCTCCACTAACGACATTGAGAATGCAAATATCACAATTGCTATCTAACGAAAATCTACTTAGTGAAAGTGTTTCCTCACCATCATTTTCATGAATTGGATAAAAACCTTATGACACTTAGATTTAATGGTGTATGTGTTCTTATCCATGTGAATTGTCAAAACCATAGTCACAAGACAAGGATAATGACAAATTCAAACTCATATGGATTGAACTCAATCTTAACTTCTTGCCACCTGGCAGCTCAAGGGCCCGCCATTGCTTCCAAGTTGTTGTGCAACCAATTGAGAACTCTAAGAACTCAACTTTAACTGGAATGGGCACAGACTATGTCAACACGATAGGTTATAAACCTCAAGTCATGTGCTAGTGAAGAACTTTAGGTTTTATTCTTGATTAGTTCTTGAGACTTTCAAGACCTTTAAGACTCCCACTGTCCTCTTGACCTATAAGACTCCCTTGTCAAACATCCAAGAGATAGTGTGGATTCTAACCAAGACAAACACTTCACATAGTTGGCGTAAGTTGGTCTTTGTTTTATCCAAAACATCACAACTTACAAACTTCAAATGAACAAGAGTAGGACACTCTTACTCTTACATTTGACACGTGTTTTAAACCTTCTTAAAGACATGTCACTCAAATTACAATCTTGGAGTATGTCACACCCCGAAAACCAAAGGCGGAAACGTCTCCGGGGTTTACTACCATGTTGTGTATCAATTCCAATGTACATAGTAATCACAGTAAACAAACATTACATTACATATATATGAAAGTTTACATTTGTTTCAAAAGTAAAGTTATACAAGATATACATAAGCATCATATTCACAAAAGTTGAGACGAGTCTTCTACGCACTCCATCTTCGCCAAAAGAGATCACCGAGTACCTGTCTAACTTGGACCTGAGAATACAAGCGGTTTGAAAATCAGCATAAAGCTGGTGAGTTCATAAGCGGTTTTGTTTTATGAAAATGTATCGGTTTCCTTTAGTTTCCGAAAAGATTTGTTATCCAAGAAAATCCCATATTTTCTTATGTGAAGTTGGTTGAGTTATCATTTGTTACCAATTCGGTTATGTGTTGTAATTTACCCCCGGAAAATCCCATATTTTCCTAATTGTAGGATCGGTTGTATAACACAAGTATAGTTTAACACACAAAACTATATAATGAAAATCTTGGGATCACTATCCCGAAAGACATATAAGTTAGTTTGACGCATTTGAAAGTACAGATTCAAGATCATGGGACTATCATCCCAAACTAACACGAGATAAGTTAATGTATATATGTATATATAGATTGAAACCATAGGATCACTCTCCCAAATAAGTTACATATTTAGAAACCATAGGATCACTATCCCGTATAAGATATAGGTTTAGAAAACCATGGGATCACTATCCCGTATAAGTTATAGTTACAAACCATGGGATCATTATCCCGTATAAGATATCGATTTAGAAAACCATGGGATCACTATCCCGTATAAGTTATAGTTACAAACCATGGGATCATTATCCCGTATAAGATATAGTTTAAGACCATGGGGAAAGACATCCCATATAAGTTGTAAATACAAACCATGGGATCACTATCCCGAAAGAGATATAGTAGTAAACCATGGGATCACTATCCCGTATAGGACATGGATATAAAGTAGTTTGATAATACCATGGGATCACTATCCCGAAAGAGATCTAGAAACAACACCATGGGATCACAATCCCGAAAGAGATATAAAATATAGATACGAAACCATGGGATCACTATCCCGAACGAGACGTAGTTTCTGAACCCAAACTGTGAATAAGCTGGTATTAATACATATTGTGAGTCGGGTAACCATACTAATACGACAACGTGACCTCCTTGATGTTTGTCAGACGTCGAACGATATCCAGAAATTTGTCACCCTAGGTGTGCCCGCCTAACTGTAGCTAGCAGTTAAGGTGTGGGATTGTCAGTCCCGAATAGATCTATTCACAAATTCCGCGCTCTCCCTCCAGGAGACTCTGGTTACACTTTCGGGGAGGATTTACTGATCATCCATAAAGGGTAGTGACTATCTCACAAGCTAGTACTAAACTATTCACAGGGTTCTCGTAAGATATCGACATACAGAAGATTATGAAACATAATACCGTAAAGTATAGATACATACATGAAATTATCGGATAATACATTCAAATGATACGGAGATAAACTAAAACAGACATAGTTTATCTAATAACTGGGTATAGATATCAGTATACAATAGAAAGAACAGTAAAGACCCCCAAATTATTCCCATAATAATTTGATTAGTTTGGTTGTTTCCTTAACTAAAATCCATTTAGTTGAAATCGAATAGTCATTCCTTATGCTCAACATAATACATAAGGAGTAAAAGAGTTTATAGGTTTGTCAAAGATTGTTTGAAACACATCAATGTTGTGATTGGAAAACAGTTATAGTTTGCTTGTATTCCCCCCCTGAAAACATTGAAAACAGTGAAAAAGCCGTAGGGGTATGAACTCACTGGACGAGGTACGAGACGGTTTGGATGCTAAGAGCTGAGCCGGGACTTGTAAACGCACAAGGTTCCTAATTATGATGTAAAGATACACATTTGTATCTAATTAGGACTTAGATTGATTGTCGGATAGGGACCAATGCTTCAGGTTGCGATAACACTCCGATACAAGTGTTTGGTGGGACCCGGGTGGCGTTTAGGGGCATGAATGACACAAGGGACTTGGTAAATGAGTTGGGACATCAAAAGAGCACTCCCCTTAAGGGAGTTTACGGCCAAAACACCCATCCCCATGAGTTTACGGCCGTAAACTCATGATGGGTGGTTTATGGTGTCATTTGGACTTCCAACACTTAGGGGATAATTTCTAGACTTGGTTTAAGGACTTGGAATGATTCAAAACATCAATTTGACCCCCTTTAAGGGATTTTACGGCATAGCATGGCTCCAAGGCCGTAAACCTTTATTTACCCAAGAAAATGATGTTAAATGGTGTTAGAACAAATCACATGTGATTGGTAGAATTAATCCAAGGCCTAACATGAGTTTGTAAGGGACATATGTGGGATTTATGGAGTTTACGGCCCATGAAACCCCTTTCATGGCCGTAAACTCTAGTGTGTGGTGTTCCAAGGTGTTTCAAGGTCTAGAACTTGCATGAAAGGACTTCTAAAATTCAACTAAGGGCCTTAGGGGTGTGTAATTTGCATCTTAACACCAAAAATTTTGGAGTTTACGGCCCAAGAACAAGTCTTGGCCGTAAACCCTTAGAAACCCCACAAATGTTGTGTTTTAGGCCCTCAAAGTATTTTTGGTTGGTCCCTTAATTTATTCCAAGGCTTTTGGTGGTGTTGGATGGCATTCTAACACCTTAAAATGGGATTTATGCCAAGTTTTGGGGAGTTTACGGCCCAAGAACTCTCCTTGGCCGTAAACTCATCTAAGTCCCCCAAAAATCATGTTTCAAGTGTCCAAATGCTAGAATCAAGGCCCTATAATTCATATATAAGCTATGGAAGTGATCTGGAAGGGTTTAAGGGCATGAAAACCCTCATTATATGAGTTTACAGCCCAAGAATGATCCTTGGCCGTAAACTACTTCAAACATCACATAATTCAAGTTTTACATGTTTAGATTCCATATTTTAAAGTCCCATAGCTATATCCAAGGTCCAAACTAGTCAAGGAAGGGTTTAAAGGCCCAAAACCCATCATATTTGGTGTTTACGGCCTAGGCATCTTCTTAGGCCGTAAACTGTTGGGTTATGAGCATTCTAACACTCCTAAGTGTACATGCAACCCTAAATACCTTGGATCTATGTTTTCTCTATTATACATGCAAATATGAATATCCAAGGTATTATCCTAATCTAGCATACAAAACTATCAATGTAACAAGATAGAATACATACCTTATTGATAGTGCTTGGCTACATGAAGCTTGAGTGCCTAGTGCCCTAAGTGTGACACCTCAAATGGTTCACACAACACCATAAGTACTTGGAATAACTTAGAGAGAAATTAGAACACTTCATGAAATCGTCTAGCCCTCATACACATACATAGTCACGATTTCCTGAGCCATGGGTTTCTTTTATATGGTGGCTATTAGGGTTACACCATATAACTCATGACTTTACCCATTCCTTATGCTCCATGGATTTTAACCTCCATGGAGTATCCATGGATCACCCCATGGACTTATTCCAACATAAGGAATCTTGGATCACAAGCCCGCATATATAAGAATGAATGATTTACACAATCAACCCATATATTTAATTAGTCTCCTTTTGATCACTTAATTAATTCCAAATTAATTCTTGATCAATACTAATTAAATAACCTTATTAATATATTAGAACTTATAATATATTAACAAACCTTAAGTGTTATTTCTCTCATTTTAGTCTATCCAAGTGCATGATGCCATGCAACCCAAATGGACCATGCCGGGTCGGGTCAAGTCTTACCAATTATAGTTATGGACTTAGACATTAATCCAACAGTCTCCCACTTGGATAAGTCTAAAACTATTATTGCGTATGACTTCAGGAACCAACTGGCAATCGTAGCTCTCAAAAGCTTCTGTCGAACTCTGATCTTGTAGATGAACTCTGACCTTTGTCAATGACTTGTCCATTAGATAAGGGATCATATATTCCTCCATTCTAGATATCATATGGACTGAGACATGGATTATAATCATTCTCTCTGTCCATTTGTTGTTTCCCGATTTCCGATTTATGATGACTGACTAATTGAACAAATCAAATCAGTCCTGGCCCGGCCGAGCACTTCCATTTGTCATCATCAAATCATCGAGGGGCCCACAGATATTGCTTTTATCCTGAAGGTAAAAGGAATGGATAAACTTCGACTCATATGGCTTGTTCTACTACTTGTTGAATCATACACAAAGACACGTTTTATAACATCGAGTTACCAATGCGTTTCGTGTAATCAATGTACTATCAACTCATAGTAACAACTCATATCTCTAGGTTTGAAGAATATAAGATATTATCGTCTCATGATCACTCGTGATAAAACCCATGAAGTGATTCCAATGAGCGCGGGTTGAATCCAATACTCAGAACTTATGAGCACTCATGAGTGTTGTAGCCCTTTGTCCAACATCTTAGACCTCTACAAGCCAACCCATGACAGTCTTAATTCATATCTACTTCCAACATATGACCGACTATGGATGGTTTGAATAACTTAGTCATTCCGGAAGAATAACCTAGTTTATTCGGGAAGTCAAAACATGCAAAGTGAAACGCAATAATAATTGAATCCAATATGGTCTCAGAACTTATGAATATAAATAAAACACCTTTTATTTATCACCATATGATTACATATTGTATACTGCTTTAGCTATCAACACTATTCTTGAATTTAAAACAATAGTTGTCCCATGCTCCAAGCATGTACACTATGTTTTTCTAAACACTAGTCATGCCATACACCAAGTATGCATACTATGTTTTTCTATGATCTTTACTTTGTGAACTAGATCAATTGAACATAACGTCAATCATTCTTTTTTCACACTCCCAAATCCTTACTGCAAATGCAAGAATTCCAAATTCATGTCATTTACTGAAATCTGTTAGATTCTAAAATTATATGCATTGATTCTCTTGTAATGATTATGCACAAATTCACAAGGACTTGGCAACAATCATTACAGAGTATTCCAAAGGAGATCAACTCCTTGGAAACATCCTTCTTGCATTAAGTTTCCTAATCTTAAACAAATTGAAAATTCTAACTTTGAAACATTTCCAGATTCCATTTCGACTATCACTTCTGAACAACAGTTGCGTCCTTACAGATTATGTCAATATGGTCCTTCCAGAATTATCACTATACTTCCAACTGTCCTTGAGCAACCAATCTTTAATAAACCTTAGATTTTCCTCGACAATTGTTTAATCCTTTTAGTCACATCCAGTTCTAAACTTTTTCCCTTCTTAATGCCCCAGGCATTTGGAAACTTTTAGAACGGATAACTATAGCACATGTAATCGATCCTATATCCGAAGCATATGGGACACGATTCATGATGTCTCACATAAAGACTAAACCAGTCTTTTGCTATAACATTTCCATTTCTATTTGCCAAGTTCTCATAATTCAGATTATGAAAAGGGATGCCGTAATCATAATCGAATTTAAGAACGCAAATAATGGACCCATATACAGAATTTCCTTATGTTGAGCCATTCCAACATGAAATTCATATATATCCTTGACTAAATGATTAAAACCTCATGATCTAAGCTTATAGATTTGAGATGAAGTATAATTTTCTCTCCCTTAATTATAGCAAAACATCTTTTTCCCAATTGAAACCTTTTTGTTTTCTATAATTAACATTGCTAGCTTGCAATACTTATCGTAATTATCATGCTCCCACTAACATGATGATTATTAGCATAACACTTATGATCCCACTAGCTTTGACATATACTCAGAAAGCTCGACTTTTAGAAATCAATACTTTATTGACTTTCTTACCAAAGTTCAGATTTCTGATACTAGATTGTTTTGATAAGACTTTATCAAAAACATACACCTTCCCTTAGATAGCTCATGGGTGTGTCAAAACAATTTTTAAGAACTATGAAAAGGGATGCCGTAATCATAGTCTTGATCGTTTTAACCTTTCCCATTTCTCACAAGTCCAAGTTAGTGTGCCGGTAAACCACACACGCTCCACTAACGACTTTGAGAATGCAAATATCCCAATTGCTATCTAGCTAAAATCTACTTAGTGGAAGTGTTTCCTCACCATCATTTTCATGAATCAGAAAGAAACCTTATGACACTTAGATTTAATGGTGTATGAGTTCCTACCCATATGAATTTGTCAAAACCATAATCACAAGACAAGGATAATGACAAATCCAAAACCATATGGATTGAACTCAATCTTAATTTCTTGCCAACTGGCAGCTCAAGGGCCTACCATTGCTTCCAAGTTGTTGTGCAACAAATTGAGAACTCTAAGAACTCATATGCAAAGCCAACTTTTACTGGAATGGGCACAAAATATGTCAACATGATAGGTTATAAACCTCAAGTTGTATGCTAGTGAGGAACTTTAGGTTCTATTCTTCATTAGTTCTTGAGACTTTCAAGACTTTTAAGACTCCCACTGTCCTCTTGACCTATAAGACTCCCTTGTCAAACATCCAAGAGATAGTGCGGATTCTAATCAAGACAAACACTTCACACAATTGGCCTTAGTTGGTCTTTGTTTTATCCAAAACGTCACAACTTACCAATTTCAAATGTACAAGAGTAGAAAACTTTTACTCTTACATTTGACAAGTGTTTTAAACCTTTTTTGAGACATGTCACTCAAGTTACAATCTTGGAGTATGACTCTAAGACTTGTATTGGAACGAAGTATGACTCATCTTCTTGATTTAACCATTTCAACAATTCAAGATCCCTTCTTCTTAGTCATAAGAATGCACTAAGACTTCCTTAGAGAACTAATTTTGATATGGTTTCTTAATCATTGAGATGATCACAAAGCTGATACTAAAGTACTCTCCCATCTTTTCAGATTTGAGAGACTTTTATCCTTCTGCCTAATTTGATTCTTCTTATCCGCTCTGCCATGCATTGTGTCACACCCCGAAAACCGAAGGCGGAATACATTTCCGGGGTTGACTACCATGTTGAGTATCAAATCCAATGTACATAGTAAGTAAAGTAAAACAAGCATTACATTACATAATAATAGTTTTACAGTTGTTTCAAAAGTAAAGTTTGTACAGTTGTAATACATAGTATATATAGACAAAATGTAACGGGTCTTAATGTACACTGTCTTCATGCAAAAGGATCTTCGGGTACCTGTTCTAACGCTGACCTGAGAACACAAGCGGTTTGAAAATCAGCATAAAGCTGGTGAGTTCATAAGCGGTTTTTGTTTGTGAAAATGCTTCGGTTTCCTTTCTGTTTCTGAAATGTTATGTACACCAAGAAAATCCCGTATTTTCTTAAAAGTTGGTTATTGTTTCACAAATATAAAGTATAGTAAGTTTGTACACTGAAAACATGTTTACTCATATGAAAATGTACAGTTGGTTATCTGACTGGTTAAACTGTTCTGTTTACTTATCGTATGTTACCAGGAAAGTCCTATACTTTCCTTATTGTATATTACAAATTGTAAAAGATGTAATGTTATCCATTCTGTGACTCTTTCTAGTTATGTAAGTGTTACCCAGGAAATCCCCATGCTTTCCTGCATGTATGTATCTCATGTAAACGATGTGAAAGATGTAAAAGATGTAATCGTGATTAGATTCCATGTTTTCCCCAGGAAGGTCCCGTACCTTCCTGAATGTTAGTTACAGTAAGTAAAAGATGTAAAAGATGTAAACGATGTAAAAAGTAATCCATTATTACTGTAAGTAAATCTCTGTTATCCTAATTGCGAGTTCCATAACCATGCAATAGACTGAAACCTGTGGCAATAAGTCGTCCACATACTTATGACTTTCGTCACCCTTGAACCATTTCGGTTCGGCTATAGCTAGCAGCCAGGTGTGGCGTAGTCAGCCCCGTATAGATCTATACACTCAAGTCACGCTCTATAAATACCAGAGATTCTGGTTATGGGTGTAGTCCTCCACTCGCGTAATCCAGGTGGAGTGTTCTCCGAGGACGTGTCTCCAATCTTACCGGAATAACAAATTTACTAGTAATAATATGAAAGTCCTCCACTCACGTATGTGCGTGGAGTGTTACCGAGGACAAAACAATGTACAGGTATTATATTCAAATGTTTTAATGTCATGCTTTTAACTGATAAAATGTGGAAAACCATTTGTGAAATACATGTAAAACATACTAGTTTAAAGACTTATTTCACAAATATATGTTACGTGATCTGTAGATTCGATCTATTATCAGTTGTAGTTATCAGTTATAAAAGCATAAGAATATGAAACACACATTTGAAAACATGCTATCAGTACAAGAATTCCCTTGTACTTTACTTGTGTTCCCCCCCTGAAAACAGTGAAAACAGTGAAAAAGGGTAGGGGTATGAACTCACCGGACTCGGAAACGTGTCGGTTTTGAATGCTAGACGTCGGTTCAGGGTTTGATTACTCGCGATGACCCTATGTAAAATGATATAATGTCCGTATATATACAATTAGAGATACATTCACTAATCATATGGAACATTACACTCCAATGAGGTTAAATACCTCAAAACGAGCGTTTGGAGTGACCCGGGTGACATCTTTGGATTTGTAATGACACAAGGGACTTGGGACTTGAGTTTACTCCCCATAAGTAAACATTTTAAAGATTTTACAACAATGGAACACCCACATACATGAGTTTACCGCCGTAAACTCATGTGGGTGAGGTTTTGGTGTTTTAAGGGCTAAATTGGACTTAGGGATTGCTAGGAATGATTATCTAAACACCTTGGAACACTTGAAATGGATTTAAGACACTTAAAACATGAGTTTACGGCCACACTCATAGAGTTTACGGCCGTAAACTCACAATGGCTAAGAAAAATTTATTTAAGCTACTTAGGGCAATCACATGTGGTTCAAACTAATTTTCTAAGCTTTGTTATGAATTTAGAACATCAATTAAGACCTTTGTTGGAGTTTACGGCCTAGAGGAATGTTCTAAGGCCGTAAACTCTCTTTTACCTTTGAAAAAGATAGTTTTTGGTGCTTAAAACAATCACATGTGATTCTAGAATTTTATACAAGCCATTTGGGTGTGTTGGATGCATCTTAAACATTGTTTTATGAGTTTACGGCCAAAGAGTATGCTCCTAGGCCGTAAACTCTCATAAATCATACTTTTGTTGTGTTTCAATCCTTTAAACCATTTTTTAGATGCATCTAGATTTTACCACAAAGCCATAGATTGAGTTTGGAAGCATTTGGACATGTATAAAGGCCTTAAATCACCCTTTTAGAGGAGTTTACGGCCCAAGAGAGTGTCTTGGCCGTAAACTCTTCTTTGTTACACAAAATTCAAGTTTAAAGTGTTCCAAGTCTAGATTAGCAAGTCCAAGGTTTATGTCTAAGTCCCAACTAGGTTTTGGAAGGGTTAAATGGCTCAAATACCCCTTGTATATGAGTTTACGGCCCAAGAGAGTTCCTTGGCCGTAAACTCACTTTTGTCCTTCTAAATCCATGTTCTACATGTTATAAGTTCATCCCTTTAAGCCCTTAAGCCATATCTAGTGTCCAACTATGTAAAGGAAGGGTTTTAGGGCTTAAAAACCCTTGAAATGTGAGTTTACGGCCCATGAAGGTTCCATGGCCGTAAACTCATGAATGTTGGTCTAATTCATGTCTTAAACTCGAAATTTGGATGCCAAATATGTTATAGATTAAGGCTAGGAAGGTACCTTAGAGATTAGAAGCCTTAATTTTGAGTTTTGATCTCTTAAACTTGAATTAGGAGAGAGGTGGGTAATGTTTAGTGATAATTTGACCAAAGGCTTCAAATGAAGTCCTAAACATGTTTATATAGTGTTTAAGTTTTGGACACGGAGGAATTCTACCCGATACCGGCGTTAGACGGGGTTTTTGGTCGTACCCGATTAAGTTACCGTAACCCGATACGGTAAATTCTAGAATTATTCCGATCATCTAAGTTGGGTGTTAAATTGATTTCTAAGTGTATTAAGACACCCACTAAGTCATTTTAAATGTGTACTAATTAATGACTTAATTAAACGGAGAAATCGGAAATTTGAAATCGGAATGACAATCGGTTGCGCGAGTTGATTTATGAAAAAGTTACTTTTAAAAAGAAGCGGAAATTTCGGGTTGTTACATTATCCCCCCGTTAAAGGGAATTTCGTCCCGAAATTCAAGTTTAGAACATAAGACAAGATACAAATCATGGATAAGAAAAGAGTTGTGGATACTTCTGTTTCATTGAGTCTTCCCGTTCCCAAGTGAATTCCGGTCCCCGCTTGGCATTCCAGCGAACCTTCACTAACGGGATGCGACTTTGTTTTGTACGTTTGACTTCTCGATCCATGATTTCGATCGGTTCCTCCACAAAGTTGAGGTTTTCATTGATCTCGATCTCGTCTAAGGGAATTGTTAGGGTTTCATTGGATAGGCACTTTTTAAGATTTGAAACATGGAAGACAGGATGAATGTTACTGAGTTCGTGAGGTAAATGAAGTTTATAGGCAACTGGACCAATCCTGGAGAGGATCTCAAAGGGTCCAATGTACCTCAGATTAAGTTTCCCACGCTTGCCAAAGCGTACAGTGCCTTTCCAGGGCGATACTTTCAACAGGACACGATCTCCAACCTGGAATTCTAGTGGTTTCCGACGATTATCAGCGTAACTCTTTTGACGATCACGTGAGGCTTTCAGTCAGTTACGGATTTGAATGATCTTTTCGGTGGTTTCGCGGATGATTTCAGGACCAGTGAGAGCACTTTCAGGGACTCGACTCCTGGCTAACTGTGTATCCCCCACCTCGACCCAGCACAGAGGGGATCTGCACTTACGACCGTATAGGGCTTCGAACGGAGCAGCCCTAATGCTGGTGTGGTAACTGTTGTTGTATGAGAACTCGATCAAGGATAGGTGTGTATCCCATGACTTTCCAAAGTAAATGACACATGCCCGAAGCATGTCCTCCAGGGTTTGGATTGTTCTTTCACTCTGTCCATCGGTCTGAGGATGATACGCCGTGCTCATATCTAGTTTGGTTCCAAGGGCTTTCTGAAGAGATTGCCAGAATCTGGAGGTAAACCTACTATCTCGATCAGAGATAATGGATACAGGTACACCATGAAAACGTACTACTTCCTGAATGTAGATTCGCGCGAGTCTCTCCATCTTGTATGATTCTTTGATTGGGATGAAGTGAGCGGATTTTGTCAAGCGATCGACAATTACCCATATGGTATCGTACCCACTAGAACACCTGGGTAGTTTGGTGATGAAGTCCATGGTAATCATTTCCCATTTCCACTCGGGGATCTCGGGTTGTTGAAGCAGACCTGAAGGTTTCTGATGTTCGATTTTGACTTTGGCGCAAGTCAGACACTTGCCCACGAATGTAGCTATCTCAGCTTTCATGTTTGGCCACCAGTATTGTTTCTTGAGATCCAGATACATCTTGTTCGAACCTGGGTGAACAGAGTATTTGGTTCTATGTGCTTCCTCCATGACTATTTCCCTGAATCCACCGGATTTGGGAATCCAGATTCGATTCATGAAACAGCGAACTCCGTCACCTCTGATCTCAAGTTTCTTTTCCATTCCTCTCAAGGTTTCATCTGACACGTTTTCAGGTTTGAGGGCTGCATACTGAGCTTCTCAGATTTGCGTAGGTAAGTTGGAATGGATGGTCATCGTCTGGTTCTTCACTTTGTGGCTTGTACTATCCTTTCGGCTAAGGGAATCTGCTACCACATTGGCCTTGCCGGGGTGGTAACGGATTTCACACTCATAGTCACTGAGTAATTCTACCCATCGCCGTTGCCTCATGTTTAAGTCTTTTTGATTAAAGATGTGCTGCAGACTCTTGTGATCAGTGAAGATTGTGCACTTGGTTCCGTAGAGATAATGTCTCCAAATCTTCAATGCGAAGACTACTGCTCCTAGCTCCAAGTCGTGTGTGGTATAGTTGACTTCGTGGGTTTTCAGCTGTCTAGAGGCATAAACAATCACCTTTCCTCTTTGCATAAGCACACAGCCTAAGCCTTGATTAGACGCATCGCAGTAGACAACGAAGTCCTCTGTCCCTTCAGGCAGAGACAGAACAGGCGCGCTACATAAGGCTCTCTTCAACGTTTGGAATGCAGTTTCTCGCTTATCACTCCAACAAAAGGGTACACCTTTCTGTGTTAGAGTGGTTAACGGTTTGGTGATTTTGGAAAAATTCTGAATGAATCGTCGATAGTAGCCGGCAAGACCTAAGAATTGACGAATTTCCGAGGGCGTTTTCGGTGCCGACCAACTCTCTATCGCTTTAATCTTGGAAGGATCTACATGAATACCCTCCTCGCTTACTACATGACCGAGGAAAGTTACCTTCCGTAACCAGAATTCACATTTGGAAAATTTTGCGTAAAGCTTTTCGGAACTAAGAGTTTCTAACACTAGCCTCAAGTGCTGTTTATGGTCTTCTTCACTTCGGGAGTAGACGAGGATGTCATCAATGAACACAATAACGAATTTGTCTAGGAAAGGACGGCACACCCGGTTCATCAGATC
The DNA here is from genome assembly GCF_052625555.1 of Lactuca saligna. Lineage (NCBI taxonomy): Eukaryota > Viridiplantae > Streptophyta > Magnoliopsida > Asterales > Asteraceae > Lactuca > Lactuca saligna. Next base: position 177,850,652 of record NC_136417.1, on the reverse strand, counting down.
CATGAACACAGCCGGTGCATTGGTTAGACCGAAGGGCATCACTACAAACTCGTAGTGTCCATACCGAGTCCTAAAAGCTGTCTTGGGATCATCATTCTCCTGGACTCGTAACTGGTGGTACCCCGACCGAAGGTCTATCTTAGAGAAGTAACCGGCTCCTTGGAGTTGATCGAAGAGGTCGTCTATTCTTGGAAGAGGATATCGGTTCTTAACGGTTAACTTGTTCAGCTCACGATAGTCGATACACATCCGAAAGGATCCATCTTTCTTTTTGACAAACAGAATCGGAGCTCCCCAGGGTGAGGAACTCGGCCTAATGAATCCTTTACTGAGCAACTCATTGAGTTGACTAGATAACTCCTGCATTTCTGCGGGAGCTAAGCGATACGGGGATTTTGCTACGGGAGTAGCTCCAGGAATTAGGTCAATACGGAACTCGACCTGACGTTCGGGAGGAATTCCTGGAAGTTCTTTGGGAAATACATCGGGAAAGTTACAGACTTCGGGAATGCTCGTGAGGTCTCTAACTTCTTGTTTCTCGTTGATCACATGAGCTAAGAATGCAACACACTCCTTTCGAAGGAGCTTTCGAGCTTTGATGCAAGAAATGATATGAAGGTTGGAACTGGGTTTATCGCCATAGATTATGAGAGTTTGATTCGAAGGAAGATTGAGACGGATAGCTTTTTCATAACAAAGAATGTCAGCATGATTGGGACTCAACCAATCCATGCCAATGATAACATCAAAGCTCTTAATGGAAACGGGCATGAGGTCTATAGGAAATGAGTGATCATTTAGGGTAAGCGTACAACCTATGAATACGTCGTTAGTGCTTTCTTTCTCACCATTAGCCATCTCGACGGGAAACGTTTCAGTTAGTGGTTGAGGATTTGGTTTTAGATTATGTTTGAATGCGTGACTAACAAAACTCCTTTCAGCACCCGAATCGAAAAGAATACTAGCATATGAGTTGTCGAGAAGGAACATACCCGAAACAACAGTGGGATCGGCAACTGCTTCCTCCCGTCCCATGGTTAGGACCCTTCCAGTGTTACCAACAGTTGACTTCTTGGGACAATCTCTTTTAAAGTGCCCAACTTCACCACAGTTGTAGCAGGCTTGACTAACACCTGCTCCCGGTGATTGATTAGCTGATTGGGTAGGAGTTCTGCAGTATCGAACTGTGTGCCCATTCTTACCACAGTTGGTGCAAGACAATTCTCGACAGGGACCAGGATGATGGTGGTATTTACACTTGTCACACAGAGGAAGGTTACCAACATATTTACTGGTAGGAGTTGAGGCAGTGGATCCCATGGCAGAAACAACAACAACAAGAGTAGTAGTAGCAGCATGGATTGCTACCGTCTGTTGTTTCTTGAATGATCCTTGAGAAGATTGACCTTTCTTCTTTTTCCAGAATTTACTCTTTTCACCACTCCTTTGAGTCGGCTCAGAAGTGGTAGTGATTTCCTTGACATCATCATTGTGATCAATCAGAATTTGTGCTAAGGTCTTGGCACTATCATAGGTATCCGGACGAGCAGCCAAAACATGACTCTTTATTGGTTGAGATAATCCCCAAACAAACCTTTCGATCTTTTTGTTTTCAGGAGTGACTAACCCCGGGCAGAGAAGTGCGAGATCATCAAATCGGGAAGTATATGCAGCAATGTCGGAACCTTTCATCTTCAGGTTCCAGAGCTCGTGCTCTAATTTCTGCATTTCACCACGGGGGCAATACTCAGCAATGAGAAGTTCCTTCATGGCTTCCCAGCCCATGGAATTGGCTACAGGTAAGGTCAGAGATTTGACTCGGCCATTCCACCAAGTCAAAGCTTTATCCGCGAAGGTACAGGCTGCAAATTTGACTTTATCGGATTCCGCACAAGCACAGATTTCAAAGATGGACTCGATTTTCTCGAACCATCGAGATAAATAAATGACACCTCCAGCGCCATTAAAGGATGTTGGTTTCGCATTCATGAAATCCTTATAGGAACCCCCTCTTTGGTGTCCCTGGCTACCCTCAGGGTTTTGAGATTGAGAACCACCACCCGAACCACTAGGGTTCATTTGTGACATAGCTACTACCATTGCAGCTGTCATCATTGTCTGAACTGATGCTAGGTCAAACTGGGGAGGAGGTGGCGGCGAAGAAGGATTGTTGTTGTTCTTTGAGCTAGGTCTCTTTCGGGGAGGCATCTTGATCTAATAAGATCAAGAAAGAGAGGACGGTAAGTCCTCTACATTGAATCGATAGACATGACAGTTATATGATTCGAGTAAGCGATAAAGCAGGAAAAAGTTATCGAACAGATAATGTATCGCTAAGAGTGATTACAGGGAAACCAATTGAATAAGGACTACTACAGAGGATCGGAATCGAGAAATACTCCCATAGTATTTCATGAATTGTTTACGACAATGATTCGATGTTCGAGATATTAGGGTAAGTTTTAGGCATGCCACATACCACAGTCACTCCCAAGCACATGTTCGTCGTGTCTCGAATGAATATGGTTGGCCAGGCCATATTGACCCTAGACGCGACTACATAACTGCCCAGGTTTAACCGTAGTACACAACACCCATTTACTTATGTTCTGTTCTACTTGTGGTTACGGATGACGACGGTTTGGTATACTTGTATACTTTTGAAAATACTTGTAGTTTGAAGATACTTTTAATTCAGAGCACTTAGGCCCTTTAGTGTTCATAGTTTTATACCATGTAAGGTTTGGTATACTTTATTCACTATAAACAAGGGCTCTGATACCAATCTGTCACACCCCGAAAACCGAAGGCGGAATACATTTCTGGGGTTGACTACCATGTTGAGTATCAAATCCAATGTACATAGTAAGTAAAGTAAAACAAGCATTACATTACATAATAATAGTTTTACAGTTGTTTCAAAAGTAAAGTTTGTACAGTTGTAATACATAGTATATATAGACAAAATGTAACGGGTCTTCATGTACACTGTCTTCATGCAAAAGGATCTTCGGGTACCTGTTCTAATGCTGACCTGAGAACACAAGCGGTTTGAAAATCAACATAAAGCTGGTGAGTTCATAAGAGGTTTTTGTTTGTGAAAATGCTTCGGTTTCCTTTCTGTTTCTGAAATGTTATTGTAACGTCATAAAATTTCCAACCAAAAATTTTCATTTTTACAACCATTAAGACATGAGCAATTAATTTAGATTTCCAAAAGAACGTTGTAGTCTCCAACGATTACATAACAAAAGATAAATAGTTTTCCCCGAGTGTGTGTACGATCACGCTGGCGCCTTCCCACGGTCCTCACTCGCACCTGAAACACATAAGCAACAACTGTAAGCATAAATCTTAGTGAGTTCCCAAAATACAACATACGCCTTTCCAGGCCTTGACCTTCCGGTCCATGTATTTCAGGGGACTTCCGTCCCGACTGGGTAAACCTTCCGGTCCTACCCACATCAACCTTCACAGTCCATATGACCACGCCTTCCGGCCCATATCAAACATATCATACATGTCACATATAGCAAATAACTTAACACACATAAAACATATATTCCGTATCATAATCGACCTTCCGGTCACATAGTCAAAACCCTTCCGGGTACAGTATAGTGAGAAGACTCACCTCGTGTGCCTTGCTAAGCTGCTACCCGTAAATCCTGGAATCACTCGGGTTCGAACCTTCGAGCTGAAATCCTCCTACGATATATATATAAATCTATAAATATTACTTGTACCACTAAGGTGGACCATTCAACTCAAGTCAACACCGGTTGACCCGGTCAGCAGTCTTTAGTTAATTTGGACTAGACTCGGCGAGTGCACAATAGTGACTCGGCGAGTCTACGCGTTTTTACCAACTCTCAAGAATTTTCCCTTTGACTCGTCGAGTACTCCCCTGACTCGACGAGTTCCACCTGGGCCTGAATCGCAGGGTCACCGCGACTCAACTCGCCGAGTCTAAGGCCAACTCGGCGAGTCCCATCCTGACTCGGTCCACCTGTCAAAACCTTTCCAATTCTCTGCGACTCACTGAGTCGCTCACAACTCGGTCCAGTCTACACACAAGATGGTCTCAAGGACAATCTTCAAGTGACTCGTCGAGTCTGTTCTTCAGACTCGGCGAGTCCATGCCATGCACCAGCTAAAACTGGCTCTTGCGGTCAGATCCGTTCCATAAATACATAGATCTGGCCTTCCCAAGCTTATTTGTCACGTAAAGTCTCAGTCTTGGTTGTCATGCAATGCATACAAGGCTTATTTTGAAGAAACAACCTTCAATATGGCAAGTATAGCTTCTAACTCAAATGGATGGGCAAAAAGCTTGTCATAAGGGGTCTCCTGGACCTGCTAAAGTCCAGATCTAGGTTCCATGTCTCCATGGGACCTCTCATACTTCTTATTCAAGCCAAGAAAGGCAAGAAGAAACCCTAGATTTGGCCCATCAACACAAAACACGAAGATTGGCTCAGAAAGTTACCTCAAGAAGACCCCCTTGATGAAATGGCAACAGATCTAAGCTCCCCAACACTTCAAGCTTGCTCCTCTCCCTCCTTTCCTTGCACTAACACACAAAATGAAGAACAAGAGGCCTTCAAACACACACACAAGGGCTTACAGACGTATGGAGGCTCTTAGGGTTCAAGGTGGCCGCATATGAGGGCCATAAGGTCCTTTAAATAGAGCTTAGGGCTGGGGAATTAGGGTTTCATTAAACAGCACGGACTCGTCGAGTCCATCCCTTGGACTCGCCGAGTCCGGACGCGAACCCCCGCTAAAAACCGCGACCCGACTCGACGAGTTCAACCACCAACTCGCCGAGTCCCCTCACAGAATGCCAAAAATATAAGGAAATGGAGATACCTGGGGATCCGGGCTGTTACAAATCTCCCCCACTAGAATAAGACTTCGCCCTCGAAGTCCCGCTTAGTCAAAAAGCTCCGGATGCTGCTCCCGCATCTCCCGCTCCGGCTCCCAAGTCATCTCTGATCCCTTCCGATGCTGCCACTGAACCAATACCAGGGGCACCTCCTTGTTTCTCAAAACCTTGGTCTTCCGATCTTTGATGGCTACAGGTCTTTCTGCATAATTCAGACTTGCATCCACCTGAATATCTCCTAACGGAACCACCGCTGATTCGTCGGCTATACATTTCCGCAGCTGCGACACATGGAAAGTGTCGTGAATCTGTCCCAACTCTACTGGCAAGTCTAAACGGTAGGCTACCCGTCCCACCCTTGCAATCACACGAAAAGGACCAATATACCGGGGCCCCAACTTGCCCCTCTTCCTGAATCGAATCACTCCTTTCCAAGGAGAGACCTTCAGGAGCACGAGATCACCAACCTGGAACTCAAGCTCGGACCGTCGCCTGTCTGCATAACTTTTCTGCCGGCTCTGAGCGGTCAGCAACCTCTGCCTGACCATCTGAATTTGCTCGGTCGTCTGAAGCACGATCTCCGTGCTACCCATAACCTGCTGTCCCACCTCACCCCAACAGATGGGGGTGCGACACCTCCGCCCATACAACAGCTCAAAGGGCGGCATACCAATGCTCGAATGATGGCTGTTGTTATACGAGAACTCTGCTAGAGGTAGATAGGTATCCCAGCACCCTCCGAAATCCAACACACATGCCCGAAGCATGTCCTCGAGCGTCTGAATGGTCCGCTCACTCTGGCCGTCTGTCTGAGGATGATATGCCGTACTGAAATGCAGCCTAGTACCCAACTCTTCATGGAATTTCTTCCAGAACCTGGAAGTGAAACGCACGTCGCGGTCCGAAATAATCGAGATTGGCACCCCGTGCCGAGATACTACTTCCTTCACATATAACTCGGCCAACTTCTCCGCAGAAGAGCTCTCACTAATAGCTAGGAAATGAGCGCTCTTTGTTAGTCGATCCACAATTACCCAAATCGCATCGACTCCTCTCGCCGTTCGCGGTAACTTGGTAATGAAATCCATAGAGATTTGTTCCCACTTCCATTCGGGAATCTCTAGCGGTTGCAGCTTACCGTGCGGTCGCTGGTGTTCGGCCTTGACCTGCCGACAAGTCAAGCACCTCTCGACGAACCAAGCGAAATCCCTTTTCATACATGGCCACCAGTACTCCTTCTTGAGATCCAAATACATTTTCGTAGCACCAGGATGAATCGAGAATTTCGATCGATGTGCCTCCTCCATCAAAGTAGTGCGCGCACCGCCCACAAACGGCACCCAAATCCGCCCCTGAAAAGTCATAAGCCCCCGACCATCCGTAACAAATCCTGGTACCTGACCCACCACCCGTTCCTTCTTCTGGTGTTCCGGCTTTGCAGCCTCCATCTGAGCCCCTCGAATAATGTCCAGAATCGGGGTCAAAACCGTCAACCTCATACAAATGTCTCGGATCGGGGCGCTATCCGCCCTACGGCTCAAAGCGTCGGCTACCACATTAGCCTTGCCCGGGTGGTACAGGATCTCACAATCGTAATCCTTCACCACATCCAACCACCTCCTCTGACGCATATTCAGATTTGGCTAATCCATCAAGTATTTCAAGCTCTTATGGTCCGTGTAAATCGTACACCGAACCCCGTACAAGTAGTGTCGCCAGATTTTGAGGGCAAACACCACCGCCCCCAATTCCAGGTCGTGCGTGGGATATCTCGACTCATGAGGCTTCAACTTCCTCGAAGCGTACGCTATCACATGACCCCTCTGCATAAGTACCGCCCCCAAACCCGATATAGAGGCATCACAATATACCACAAAGTCCTCCATCCCTTCCGGGAGTGCAAGCACTGGAGCCTCGCACAATTTCTGACGAAGCATCTCAAACGAAGATTGCTGCTCCGGTCCCCATGAAAACGCAACACCCTTCCGGGTCATCCTAGTAAGTGGCACAGCGATCTTGGAGAAATCCTTGATAAATTTGCGGTAATAACCAGCCAAACCCAGAAAACTCCTGATTTCGGTGGGCGATCTCGGCACCTCCCACCTCAGCACCGCCTCAATCTTGGCCGGGTCGACCAATATCCCTTTCTGGTTCACAAGATGCCTGAGGAATTGGACCTCTCGCAACCAGAAATCACACTTGGAGAACTTGGCATACAGCCTCTCCGATCTCAAAACCCGAAGAATCTCCCGTAAATGCTCCTCATGCTGGTCCCTAGTCTTCGAATATACCAAGATATCATCGATGAATACGATCACCGACCGATCCAGCATCGGTCGGCACACCCTGTTCATGAGATCCATGAATGCAGCCGGGGCATTGGTGAGCCCAAAAGGCATCACTACAAACTCATAATGCCCATAACGAGTCCTGAAAGCAGTCTTTTGGATATCCTCCTCGCGAACCCTCATCTGATGATATCCCGACCTCAAGTCAATCTTGGAAAACCAAGATGCCCCCTGCAACTGATCGAATAGATCGTCGATCCTAGGTAACAGGTACCGGTTCTTAATCGTCAACTTGTTTAACTCCCGATAATCGATACACATCCGATGTGAACCATCCTTCTTTTTGACGAAAAAAATCGGCGCTCCCCAAGGCGAGCTACTGGGTCGAATGAATCCCTTCCCCAACAGCTCCTGAAGCTGCGAGGATAATTCCAGCATTTCCGGTGGAGCGAGATGGTAAGGCGCCTTGGCGATGGGCGCCGCCCCCGGAACCAAATCGATACGAAACTCCACCTGCCTCTCCGGAGGCACGCCTGGTAACTCCTCGGGGAACACATCCGCAAACTCGCGTACAACCGGAACGTCATCAATCGAATTGGGCCTCTCCGCGGTCACACGAGTATCCATCACATAGGCTATGAATCCATCACAGCCCTGCTGCAAACTCTGCCTTGCCCTGGCCGCCGAACAAAATGCTGACCCACACCGGGTCCCTTCGCCATAAACCGTGAGCACTCCCCCACTAGGGTCTCTAATCATCACCAGCTGTCTTTCGCAGTCAATGACAGCTCCAAACTTACTCAACCAATCCATGCCCACGATAATGCAAACATCCCCCATAGCTATAGGGACTAAGTCTATAGGAAACTCGACCCCAAAAATCTCGAGTACGCATCCTCGAATCACCTCGGTGGCGTATACTGCTCTCTCGTTTGCTATAGCAACTCGCAGGGGACGACTCATCGTCTCCCGATCGATATCGATGTACTGGCTAAAGGCCAGCGAAACAAAGGACCGACTCGCACCTGAGTCGAACAATACCAAAGCAGGCACATGATTCACAAGAAAAGTACCTACGCATATAGGAATATAAGCATAATGTCTCAGCATAAATGTAAATACGTGAAAGAATACATACCGGCCACTACATCAGGCGCCGCGCGGACCTCTTCCGCAGTCAACTGGAAAGCTCTCCCACGAGCCTTCGGGGCCTCGGTCTTCACTGGCCGAACCTCAGGAACCCTGACAGCAGGCGAAGATCCCTAGCGAAGCTGGGGGCACTCGGCCTTCCGATGGCCAGTCTGGTTGCAATGGAAGCAGACCATAAATCCCTTGGGGCAATCCCTCGCAATGTGCCCCTCCTTGCCACACTTGTAGCAAGCACCCAATCGACACGCCCCCTCATGACCCTTGCCGCACTTCCCACAAGTACGGCTCTTCTGTCCTCCGGATCTCAAATCAGCGGACTTGGTCCGCTTAGCTGCCGGCTGCGACTGCGTCGGCCGCCGATCCATCCGCTGAGACTCGGCCTCCTCCCTGGCCTGGGTCTCCAACTCGATCTCCCGCTTCCTGGCATTCGCCTGAAGCTCAGCAAAAGTCTGATATGATGAGTTCGATACAAACTCCCGGATGTCTCTCCTCAGCACTCCCAAATACCGGCTCATCCGAGCCTGCTCCGTGGACACCTGCTCGGGGCAGAACATCGCCCTCTCATGAAACTTCCGCGTGATCACTGCAACCGAATCATTACCCTGCTTGAGGGTCAAGAACTCCTGAACCAACCGTTCCCTCTCTACCGGGGGAACATACTCGTCTCTGAACATAGTAGTAAATCTCTCCCAAGTCAAGGCTGAAACCTCCGCGAGAGTGAAGTTCGCCGTCACGAACTTCCACCAATCCTTCGCTCCCAGGCGGAGCTGGTTCAGGGCGAACCGCACCCTCAGATTCTCCGGACATGAACAAGTATAGAAGCATCCCTCAATATCGGCAATCCACCTCATTGCAGCAATCGGATCCTGAGTCCCGTCAAACTCTGGTGGCTTCGTGTTGCTGAACTCCCGGAACAGCAACGAGTCACCCCCCTGTGGCCTGGCAGCAGCCACAGCTGCGGTAGCTGCAGCAGCGGCAGCCTCAGACAACGCGGCATACCGCTCATCAAACGTCTCCATCAGCGTGGTCTTGATAGACCCAAACATTTCCGGAATCTCGGCCCGGATCGCTGCAGCTACCTCCTCATGGATCATCTGACGGAGCTCCTTGTCACACCCCGCTAAAGCGGAAACGCAAGGTATGACAGCGATAACAGTTTCATTGCAAAAGATAAAGATACATCACCATAGCAGTATTTAAAAGTTTACAACCCATAGCTTCAAAAGAAACAAAATACAAGTTTTTCAAAATAACATTGTTCAAAATATAGCTTCATAATAGCTTCAACACGATGCAACATGCTCTATGATGATGAATCTTTACATCCACTTACTAATTATTTCCTGAAAAAGCATGTAAAACGAGCGTCAACTATGAAAATAGTTGGTGAGTATCACAAGTTTATAAAATCGAGCGTACAATAAGGCTTTTCGTAAATACAAGTACATTGCTTCAATGATAAACAAGTTGATTGCTATTAATGAATACAAGTTTATTGCTATAACGAGAAACGAGTTTGTATGTGTATGAGCAAACAATGAGTCTCAACCAAACCTATGACTGAAGCCCTATCGAGATCTATGCTTATCGTTCCATAGATGAATATGGTATCATGCACTCCAGCGATTCGGGCGAGTGAGGAGTTGTCAATTCCTAATAGCGCTATCCATAACGACCATTGGCTCAAAGAGTTAATGGTTAGAGATAAGGGAAGGGCCTTAGTACGATAAGTTCTCATGTTCCGTGTTGCATAGACATACATAAAGAAACATAGCAATACAATAGCAATCATGTTTGATACAATTCAATTTAAATACAACATGCAAACAGTAGTTTTTCTGGACATGCTTTTCCACCCCAAAACATAAAAACCGAAAATAGGGGAGTGCGTAAATACTCACGATGTTTTGTGTAGACACAAGCGGTACTTCGGGATGCACCAACGTTTTACTACCGGGATCCTACGACACCAAACACACGCACTAGTGAGTTTCCATGTCGATATCTAATGCTAATATACTAAACTCTACATATAGGGAAATGCCAATTTACGTTTTAGTATTGGATTTATATCATTTTGTTACACTTTTTCTGATGTATTGAAATTTTACAAGTCGTGCGATTAATTACAACCTTGGAAGGTTAATTTTCCAAATTTTAAGTCTCAATAACAACATAAATTCACGAAAAATAGCATTCGAGGGATAAAAATTCTCAAACTTTTTATTTAACTGTTATTACACAATACTAAGCTGGGAAAATTATAAAAATGGATTTCCAAGCTGTTTAATTATATTTTATAATTTTTGAGCATTTATTTCAATAAAAATTGAAATAAATAGAAAACAGTTTCCAAAATTACCCAAACTTTTTATTTAATTGTTATTATACATAAATAGGCTGGGAAAAATATAAAATATATTTTTCAGTGGTTATTTGTATTTTTCCTTGTTTTATTCCTTTAAATAGTCATTAATTAAAGAAATATTATTAAACAGTTAAAATAAATTACCATAAATTTTTGTAACATCGTTTACAGCATAAATATCTTGGGAAAAATATCAAAAGTGGTTTTCATAATGTATAAACTGGTTTTGGGTATTTATGTATATTTAAGTGAATTTTAGTGCAATTAACTTTAGAAAATAAGACAAAAATAGTTTACAGTGGAGAAAAATATTCAAAATTTTTATGTAGCCTCCTACTATATAATATGATATCCTGGCAAATTTTCATGAATTTTGGATAATCAGAACTATTTTTCCCATTTTTAGACCATTATAATTACCAAAAACTGGGAAAAATAGCTAGACATGATGAAAAATCTTGAAATTATTTTCTTGAGTCACCCATCACAGGTAAGGTATGCGAAAATTGTTAGATACAATTTTCACATCCTAAAAAGTGGTTTTGTAATTTATCATGTTCTAATTAAAAGAAAATTAGAAATCGTATTAAACAGTAACAAAAATTACTGAAATTTGGTGAGGGGTCATTATTCCCCATAAGTATCATCCATGAATTTATTTAGGATTTATTGACCTCTGGAAGTATTTTATATGATTTATGCCCTTGGTTTTAGCAATAATTCTAATAAATCAAATAAATAACAAAAGCTCTTGAAATTTTCCAGATTATCTCATGCATGCAAGGGCTTTCAAAAGGAAAAATGTAAAAAAATGTATTCAGAAGAGAAATGAGGGTAATGATTCCAAACAATTTAAGAAAAGTTGCATGCAATAATGCATGAAGTGTAAATGTGGCTGAAGTTCATGAATTTGTGTAGCCCATTCAGTGAGGTTTTAAGCCACGAAATTTCAACCATAATTCACTAGATATGTTAAGTTTCTAAGGTATTTTTCCTCAGATTTATGGTTGGGTTTAAGGCCATTGTTTAAGCAAGATAAAAATAGTGATCACAGAAAAAGAGCTGTATGCGCAACCTTTTTGTAAAATCTGCTAAAAATCGGATATTTAATATTTTACAGTGAGACCAATTGGGTTAGAAAGTTAGCTCGTGGAACTAACCAATACAAAAAGAATATCATGATTTGGTTAAGAAATGACTGAGTTATGACTGTTCAAAGTCGAACAAAGTAATCTGGCAGATTGCATGTTTGCTTGTGTGCATTATTAGGGTATTTCAACAAGAACATCATGCATGTCTTTGGTAAGATCCGATTTCTAACACATGCATGGAATGAATGAGGATTCAATATGTACTAGAAATGGTTTAAATGCTTTTGGTCATGCATGAACATAAAAGAGATGGAGAAGAACATGAAATATTAGAATTTGATGTCACATGATCATATGTGCATCTTTTTCACTCCTTGCATGGGTTTGATCCCGGATTTTCACCATTTCAAACACATGCATTGTGTTATGGTGAGAATCTACAAACCACAAGGGGAGAATAAAGATTTCTAGCCATGGAAAGGCATAGAATCCTAAAAGAAGAGAAAACTAAGAAGGAAAAGAAGTAGAATCATCAAACTATGGAAGAAGATGATGTTGTTTACCTTGGTTATGATCTTGAGAGAAGTAAGAACACTTCAAGGTCTTCAAAGTCTTGAAATTTGGCAGAGAAATGAGAGAAATTTCGTGAGTTTAGAGAGAGAGAGGAAGAGGGTGAAGTGTGTGAAGAGAGTGAAGTGAGAAGAGTGAAGAGAGAAGAGGTGGAGTGTGGGTTTGAGTTTAATCATGAGTTTTGGGAAGAGAGTGCATGGGGAGAGGGGAGATGGCCAGATTTTTGAGGCATTAAAGCCTCCTCTCTCCTAAATTCAAATTTTTATAAAAAATCCCTCCTTAATTTTTATAAAAATCTAATTTTTATAAAAATCTAATTTTTATAAAAGTGATTCTTTAAGCAATTTTTGATTTATTTAAAAATCTTGTTTTTAACTAATAAATTATGATTAATACTTGTAATTTATATTTCTATTTCATTGGTATAATCCATAATTTGATTAATAAAATTTGATATTAGAAAGTTTATAGCCAAATTTTATAAAGTTTTTAAGCTTTAAGATTTATAAATTTGGATTTTTGGCTGTTTAGAGTTTTTGGAACATTGATTGATATTCAACAACATGTTGAAGTATAATTAGAATGTTTTAATTTATTTTTAGAGTTTTATACCCTATTTCAATTATAACAAAGCTTGAAGCTTTATTCTAATTATAGTATTGGCATTTCCTATTGTAGCTAAGCAACTTACTAGAATTGTAAGTATCAAGTATATTAGTCCTAGACCATAGTTGGATCCTAGTTTATGCAAGATTTTTGACCTAATTTATACTACTAGGTCATGACATGTTGTGCATGAATGGTTATTATAAAGATGCATGAGTCCAAGAATGACCTGAATTGGCAGTTGTCACACTCCTCGTCAGTCACCCCGCTCGTGCCAGGTCTGTGTCGTGGTCCAACCATGATGTCTCTGAAATACAACAAAAGAATATCAGAGACACTATCGGGCAAAAATCGCACTCGATAACGCAGCCCTGCTCAGTTTTCGATACTCAGGGGTTCCCACTTGGCTGCCTACTGACCCGGTGTCCTTGGCAGTACGGGCCCAATACTGCCAGTTACACCGCGTCGGTATTCACCCAAGTCATCCTCCCCAACCTCGAATCCTGAGCACTCTATTCTTTTCATACTCTTGTTACTCACTCGCTCTCGAGCACCCCAAAGAAGCAAGTTTTTCCCTAGACTAAGGCATCACAAAATCAGGCCACTTTAGCCCTAATATGTATACCTAGTCTACTAGCATGCGTATCATATCATATCATATATCGTAACACATATAATAAGAGTATTTTGGGGATTTTTACCGTTCGGGCGCTAGCTGACCGTACACACTTTTTCTTCTTCGGTTGTCTCACATTTCAAGATTTAAATTTTGATTATTTAAATTAAATTTTTTTTGTAAAAACAATTTTCTCCAATCCCCGGTTTGAGTCCAGTTACACCCGAAGGTGTACCCGAATCCCTCAAACCAAGGCTCTGATACCAACTTGTAACGTCATAAAATTTCCAACCAAAAATTTTCATTTTTACAACCATTAAGACATGAGCAATTAATTTAGATTTCCAAAATAATGTTGTAGTCTCCAACGATTACATAACAAAAGATAAATAGTTTTCCCCGAGTGTGTGTACGATCACGCTGGCGCCTTCCCACGGTCCTCACTCGCACCTGAAACACATAAGCAACAACTGTAAGCATAAAGCTTAGTGAGTTCCCAAAATACAACATACGCCTTTCCAGGCCTTGACCTTCCGGTCCATGTATTTCAGGGGACTTCCGTCCCGACTGGGTAAACCTTCCGGTCCTACCCACATCAACCTTCACAGTCCATATGACCACGCCTTCCGGCCCATATCAAACATATCATACATGTCACATATAGCAAATAACTTAACACACATAAAACATATATTCCGTATCATAATCGACCTTCCGGTCACATAGTCAAAACCCTTCCGGGTACAGTATAGTGAGAAGACTCACCTCGTGTGCCTTGCTAAGCTGCTACCCGTAAATCCTGGAATCACTCGGGCTCGAACCTTCGAGCTGAAATCCTCCTACGATATATATATAAATCTATAAATATTACTTGTACCACTAAGGTGGACCATTCAACTCAAGTCAACACCGGTTGACCCGGTCAGCAGTCTTTAGTTAATTTGGACTAGACTCGGCGAGTGCACGATAGTGACTCGGCGAGTCTACGCGTTTTTACCAACTCTCAAGAATTTTCCCTTTGACTCGTCGAGTACTCCCCTGACTCGACGAGTTCCACCTGGGCCTGAATCGCAGGGTCACCGCGACTCAACTCGCCGAGTCTACGGCCAACTCGGCGAGTCCCATCCTGACTCGGTCCACCTGTCAAAACCTTTCCAATTCTCTGCGACTCACTGAGTCGCTCACAACTCGGTCCAGTCTACACACAAGATGGTCTCAAGGACAATCTTCAAGTGACTCGTCGAGTCTGTTCTTCAGACTCGGCGAGTCCATGCCATGCACCAGCTAAAACTGGCTCTTGCGGTCAGATCCGTTCCATAAATACATAGATCTGGCCTTCCCAAGCTTATTTGTCACGTAAAGTCTCAGTCTTGGTTGCCATGCAATGCATACAAGGCTTATTTTGAAGAAACAACCTTCAATATGGCAAGTATAGCTTCTAACTCAAATGGATGGGCAAAAAGCTTGTCATAAGGGGTCTCCTGGACCTGCTAAAGTCCAGATCTAGGTTCCATGTCTCCATGGGACCTCTCATACTTCTTATTCAAGCCAAGAAAGGCAAGAAGAAACCCTAGATTTGGCCCATCAACACAAAACACGAAGATTGGCTCAGAAAGTTACCTCAAGAAGACCCCCTTGATGAAATGGCAACAGATCTAAGCTCCCCAACACTTCAAGCTTGCTCCTCTCCCTCCTTTCCTTGCACTAACACACAAAATGAAGAACAAGAGGCCTTCAAACACACACACAAGGGCTTACAGACGTATGGAGGCTCTTAGGGTTCAAGGTGGCCGCATATGAGGGCCATAAGGTCCTTTAAATAGAGCTTAGGGCCGGGGAATTAGGGTTTCATTAAACAGCACGGACTCGTCGAGTCCATCCCTTGGACTCGCCGAGTCCGGACGCGAACCCCCGCTAAAAACCGTGACCCGACTCGACGAGTTCAACCACCAACTCGCCGAGTCCCCTCACAGAATGCCAAAAATATAAGGAAATGGAGATACCTGGGGATCCGGGCTGTTACAGTTATGTACACCAAGAAAATCCCGTATTTTCTTAAAAGTTGGTTATTGTTTCACAAATGCAAAGTATAGCAAGTTTGTACACTGAAAACATGTTTACTCATATGAAAATGTACAGTTGGTTATCTGACTGGTTAAACTGTTCTGTTTACTTATCGTATGTTACCAGGAAAGTCCTATACTTTCCTTATTGTATATTACAAATTGTAAAAGATGTAATGTTATCCATTCTGTGACTCTTTCTAGTTATGTAAGTGTTACCCAGGAAAGCCCCATGCTTTCCTGCATGTATGTATCTCATGTAAACGATGTGAAAGATGTAAAAGATGTAATCGTGATTAGATTCCATGTTTTCCTCAGGAAGGTCCCGTACCTTCCTGAATGTTAGTTACAGTAAGTAAAAGATGTAAAAGATGTAAACGATGTAAAAAGTAATCCATTATTACTGTAAGTAAATCTCTGTTATCCTAATTGCGAGTTCCATAACCATGCAATAGACTGAAACCTGTGGCAATAAGTCGTCCACATACTTATGACTTTCGTCACCCTTGAACCATTTCGGTTCGGCTATAGCTAGCAGCCAGGTGTGGCGTAGTCAGCCCCGTATAGATCTATACACTCAAGTCACGCTCTCTAAATACCAGAGATTCTGGTTATGGGTGTAGTCCTCCACTCACGTAATCCAGGTGGAGTGTTCTCCGAGGACGTGTCTCCAATCTTACCGGAATAACAAATTTACTAGTAATAATATGAAAGTCCTCCACTCGCGTATGTGCGTGGAGTGTTACCGAGGACAAAACAGTGTACAGGTATTATATTCAAATGTTTTAATGTTATGCTTTTAACTGATAAAATGTGGAAAACCATTTGTGAAATACATGTAAAACATACTAGTTTAAAGACTTATTTCACAAATATATGTTATGTGATCTGTAGATTCGATCTATTATCAATTGTAGTTATCAGTTATAAAAGCATAAGAATATGAAACACACATTTGAAAACATGCTATGAGTACAACAATTCCCTTGTACTTTGCTTGTGTTCCCCCCCCCCCCCTGAAAACAGTGAAAATAGTGAAAAAGGGTAGGGGTATGAACTCACCGGACTCGGAAACGTGTCGGTTTTAAATGCTAGACGTCGGTTCGGGGTTTGATTACTCGCGATGACCCTATGTAAAATGATATAATGTCCGTATATATACAATTAGAGATACATTCACTAATCATATGGAACATTACACTCCAATGAGGTTAAATACCTCAAAACGAGCGTTTGGAGTGACCCGGGTGACATCTTTGGATTTGTAATGACACAAGGGACTTGGGACTTGAGTTTACTCCCCATAAGTAAACATTTCAAAGAGTTTACAACAATGGAACACCCACATACATGAGTTTACGGCCGTAAACTCATGTGGGTGAGGTTTTGGTGTTTTAAGGGCTCAATTGGACTTAGGGATTGCTAGGAATGATTATCTAAACACCTTGGAACACTTGAAATGGATTTAAGACACTTAAAACATGAGTTTACAGCCACACTCATAGAGTTTACGGCCGTAAACTCACAATGGCTAAGAAAAATTTATTTAAGCTACTTAGGGCAATCACATGTTGTTCAAACTAATTTTCTAAGCTTTGTTATGAATTTAGAACATCAATTAAGACCTTTGTTGGAGTTTACAGCCTAGAGGAATGTTCTAAGGCCGTAAACTCTCTTTTACCTTTGAAAAAGATAGTTTTTAGTGCTTAAAACAATCACATGTGATTCTAGAATTTTATACAAGCCATTTGGGTGTGTTGGATGCATATTAAACATTGTTTTATGAGTTTACGGCCAAAGAGTATGCTCCTAGGCCGTAAACTCTCATAAATCATACTTTTGTTGTGTTTCAATCCTTTAAACCATTTTTTAGATGCATCTAGATTTTACCACAAAGCCATAGATTGAGTTTGGAAGCATTTGGACATGTATAAAGGCCTTAAATCACCCTTTTAGAGGAGTTTACGGCCCAAGAGAGTGTCTTGGCTGTAAACTCTTCTTTGTTACACAAAATTCAAGTTTAAAGTGTTCCAAGTCTAGATTAGCAAGTCCAAGGTTTATGTCTAAGTCCCAACTAGGTTTTGGAAGGGTTAAATGGCTCAAATACCCCTTGTATATGAGTTTACGGCCCAAGAGAGTTCCTTGGCCGTAAGCTCACTTTTGTCCTTCTAAATCCATGTTCTACATGTTATAAGTTCATCCCTTTAAGCCCTTAAGCCATATCTAGTGTCCAACTATGCAAAGGAAGGGTTTTAGGGCTTAAAAACCCTTGAAATGTGAGTTTACGGCCCATGAAGGTTCCATGGACGTAAACTCATGAATGTTGGTCTAATTCATGTCTTAAACTCGAAATTTGGATGCCAAATATGTTATAGATTAAGGCTAGGAAGGTACCTTAGAGATTAGAAGCCTTAATTTTGAGTTTTGATCTCTTAAACTTGGATTAGGAGAGAGGTGGGTAATGTTTAGTGATAATTTGACCAAAGGCTTCAAATGAAGTCCTAAACATGTTTATATAGTGTTTAAGTTTTGGACACGGAGGAATTCTACCCGATACCGGCGTTAGACGGGGTTTTTGGTCGTACCCGATTAAGTTACCGTAACCTGATACGGTAAATTCTAGAATTATTCCGATCATCTAAGTTGGGTGTTAAATTGATTTCTAAGTGTATTAAGACACCCACTAAGTCATTTTAAATGTGTACTAATTAATGACTTAATTAAACGAAGAAATCGGAAATTTGAAATCGGAATGACAATCGGTTGCGCGAGTTGATTTATGAAAAAGTTACTTTTAAAAAGAAGCGGAAATTTCGGGTTGTTACAACAGTGTACAGGTATTATATTCAAATATTTTAATGTCATACTTTTAACTGATAAAATGTGGAAAACCATTTGTGAAATACATGTAAAACACACTAGTTTAAAGACTTATTTCACAAATATATGTTACGTGATCTGTATGTTCGATCTGTTGTCAGTTGTAGTTATCAGTTATAAAAGCATAAGAATATGAAACACACATTTGAAAACATGTTATGAGTACAAGAATTCCCTTGTACTTTGCTTGTGTTCCCCCCTGAAAACAGTGAAAATAGTGAAAAAGGGTAGGGGTATGAACTCACCGGACTCGGAAACGTGTCGGTTTTGAATGCTATACGTCGGTTCGGGGTTTGATTACTCGCGATGACCCTATGTAAAATGATATAATGTCCATATATATATATATACAATTAGAGATACATTCACTAATCATATGGAACATTACACTCCAATGAGGTTAAACACTTCAAAACGAGCGTTTGGAGTGACCCGGGTGACATCTTTGGATTTGTAATGACACAAGGGACTTGGGACTTGAGTTTACTCCCCATAAGTAAACATTTTAAAGAGTTTACAACATTGGAACACCCACATACATGAGTTTACGGCCGTAAACTCATGTGGATGAGGTTTTGGTGTTTTAAGGGCTCAAATGGACTTAGGGATTGCTAGAAATAATTATCTAAACACCTTGGAACACTTGGAATAGATTTAAAACATTTAAAACATGAGTTTACGGCCACACTCATAGAGTTTACGGCCGTAAACTCACTATGGCTAAGAAAAATTGATTTAAGCTACTTAGGGCAATCACATGTGATTTAAACTAATTTTCTAAGCATTGTTATGAATTTAGAACATCAATTAAGACCTTTGTTGGAGTTTACGGCCTAGAGGTATGTTCTAAGGCCGTAAACTCTCTTTTATCATTGAAAAAGATAGTTTTTGGTGTTTAAAACAATCACATGTGATTCTAGAAATTTGTACAAGCCATTTGGGTGTGTTTGATGCATCTTAAACATTGTTTTATGAGTTTACGGCCAAGGGTATGTTCCTAGGCCGTAAACTCTCATAAATCATACTTTTATTGTGTTTCAATCCTTTAAACCATTTTTAGATGCATCTAGATTTTACCACAAAGCCATAGATTGAGTTTGGAAGCATTTGAACATGTTTATGTTGGATTAATGTCTAAGTCCATAACTATAATTGGTAAGACTTGACCCGACCCGGCATGGTCCATTTGGGTTGCATGGCATCATGCACTTGGATAGACTAAAATGAGAGAAATAACACTTAAGGTTTGTTAATATATTATAAGTTCTAATATATTAATAAGGTTATTTAATTAGTATTGATCAAGAATTAATCTAGTATTAATTAAGTGATCAAAAGAAGACTAATTATATATATGGGTTGATTGTGTAAATCATTCATTCTTATATATGTAGGCTTGTGATCCAAGATTCCTTATGTTGGACTAAGTCCATGGGGTGACCCATGGATACTCCATGGAGGTTAAAACCCATGGAGCATAAGGAATGGGTAAAGTCATGAGTTACATGGTGTAACCCTAATAGCCACCATATAAAAGAAACCCATGGCTCAAGAAATCGTGACGATGACAAACACTATGTGTATGTATGAGGGCTACACGATTTCATGAAGTGTTCTAATTTCTCTCTAAGTTATTCCAAGTGCTTATGGTGTTGTGTGAACCATTTGAGGTGTCACACTTGGGGCACTAAGCACTCAAGCTTCATGAAGACAAGCACTATCAAAGAGGTATGTATTCTATCTTGTTATATCCATTATTTTGTATGCTACATTAGGATAATACCTTGGATGTTCATATTTGCATGTATAATAGAGAAAACATAGATCCAAGGTATTTAGGGTTGCATGTACACTTAGGAGTGTTAGAATGCTCATAACCCAACAGTGGTATCAGAGCCTAGGCTTGTTTTCTTGTTATACCTGCAATAGAAGCTGAAAAATCGAGTTTTGATGCTGTCAGCCCAGCTGACTCGCCGAGTCCATGAAGGGACTCGACGAGTCCAAGGCAAAATGCATCCAACTCGCCGAGTTGAGTTCATGCACTCGACGAGTTGGACCCCAGACAACATATCTTCGAGGTTTTTGGCTAGAAATGGACTAGGAACATTACCCTAAGTTGTTTTGAACTTATAAACTTGTTTTTAAATGTGGTAATGTTCATGCTAATCCATTTTCAAAGATAATTGTCAATAGATTCATGTTTTGTATTAGTTTAAAGGTTAGACTAATTACATGAAAAAGTTTGATTTGAATTATCTTGTTCTTATGAGTTGCTTAGATTAATAGAAAAGTTGAGTGAAAAAGTTGTTTTCAATCCAAATTAATCTAAGAGTTGAGTATAAAATGTGTTTGTGTAACTTATCCTCAAGTTACATGAAGAGTCACATTAAAGACTCATAAAACTCATAAAGATGGCAAAGGTTACAAAAAAAAGATGAAGAGTCTTGTCCTTAAGTTATGGAGGTTCAAGAGTCACTTCATTAATAAATAAATAAATAAAATATGTAACCTTAATTAATTCCATAAGTTATAAAATAAAGAAAAGATTAATTCTTTATTAGTTTAAAGTTTTCCATAATTTTTCCACAAGTTATGGAACTTGAAGAGTTTTTGGATTAAAACTACTTTAAATACATAAGTTATGGAATTAATTAGTTTTGAATAGTTTCAAAACTTGCCCTCAAGTTTTGGAATTTGTAAAGTTTTCTCTTATGAATACTTTAATTCCAAGTTAGCCCTTAGAATTTTAAAAAGTTAAAATTCAACCCTTATACTTTATAATATTATAAGTTGATAATATATACATGTATAAGAGTAAAGTCGGTCTTACCGCTAGTACGCCTCATTCACGAAGCCGGTCTATAAGGTGGGTATAAGGTTGTTGCCTATAAAATGGCAACTTAATGGGTGTTCACTCTCACCCACCGCTCGCTTGACTGGTGGAGGGTCGTTAGCCGAACGGGTTTGACATGACTATAATTCTCCCTTCATTAAAAGTATTAATGATAAATACTAAGTAACTAAACTTTTAATAATACCCAATCTTAGTTACTTAGAAAAATGTGAATAAGGTGCTAATCCACGAAATTAGACATTGCACTTTGTTTGAGTCGGTTAGTGGAGCGCGTGTGGTTAACCGGCACACTAACTCGTATTTAACAAGGTAGGCAAAGGGTAACTTAATGTTTATCATAGTATCGATGGAGCGTGTGTGGTTAACCGGCACATCGATTGAGGGATAAACACTTAAGGTTACCCAGTAATTTGCATGGTTACTTCACACCTTGTTTTGTGATCCTCGGCATCCCAGTCACAAAACCTGAAGGGCACACTCGAGATTGAAACATGCCATTGAACAGTTCAATGAATCTCAAAAGATCTAGGAGTTTCAAAACCAATTAAAACCTAATAATACATTTCGTTTATCTTGGTGGAAATTGGTGAATCGTCATTCACCTACCTTCAAATTGTTTTATAGCTTGGATTACGGCATACCTCTTCTAAGTTATAAAATAGTTTGTTGGGTCCTAGCCTTAATATTTCATATTGGGTGTCATATTAAGGACTCAAAGATCAACTATCTTGAATATCTCCCATAACATGTCTGAATTAGACATTTATGATCTTCCCAAATCTCTTGAAACAAGCTTTCCTAAATGAAGATGATGTCCCATGGATATCATACTTCTCTCTCCTCCTCCAATTATTCTCCCTAACCCACAAGTTCTTGAAAAGTTTAAGGTCACTCGAACCCTATTGGCAAGACAAGGTCTAGGTGTGATCACATCTTGGAGATGTAGTCACATATTGACAAGCCGGGAGAGTTGGGTGTCAAAGTCTTGAGAAAGTTGGTGGTTCAATCACTTTCTAAGTCACATAGTGAGTTCCTTTGGGACACCTATGAAATAGACTATGACAAGACCCTTAATGATCTTATCTATTGTTAAGATCAACTTCTTGAAACTTTATGGACATTGACAATGGTGACACTGGAAATACAGAAAAAGCATTCTCTTCCCAATGGAAAGGGATCGGCCATAGTCAACTCGGTTGAACAAATGGTAAAGAGAAAAGCTAAGTCTGTAATAGTCCTGTGTAACATTATCAAAGGGTCCATATGTTTATATTGCCAAAGTAAGGGTCATTAGTTGCGAAGCTGCCTAATTTACCTAAGGATGTTAAAGTCAATAAGATTGACTCTACTTCAGGTAAAAGTCCACTAATCTAACTCTGTTAAGTTTCTATTTTCAGATTCCTGATACATGATGTGACTGGGTCACATGGTAATGTTTTAAGAATCAAAGAAAAGTAAAGGAACTTAAAGAAAGAATATGCTGAATCTGATCGCGTAGATGGATTTCTATCGCGTAGTTTGAAGATCGGATTCTTGAGCTACTTCTTAGGAGTTATGAGATATTGCTTAGGAATAGATAACAACAAGTTTTCATATGGATTGTAAGGATAAGTTTTTCCGCATAGTTTTAAAATAAAAGAAAATTTTGATTTTATTTATTTTAAAATATCCTTACAATGGCATTTGAGGAAAAATTGTTGCTTATACGATTCCATTAATAGCAAGAGTGGAAGTATGAAATTGATTCTTTCATTTGTGGTAATGTCTAAATTTATCAAATAAAGGAAACATTCTCATCACCCAAGTCTCAATTGGACCGGGACTTGGAATCATGCAAGTTGTATAGCATGATGAATGAGAACTTTCAAGTATTAGAAAAATTAAGACTAATTACTTATTCACATGAATGTGTGAGTCAAGTAATGGACTAAGGGGTCGAGTACGTAGTCATGTGCATTGATTAAGTCCACCACAAAAGATGTAAGGCTATTCGTCATAGTTTACTAAAGCTCAGTAAATATGATTATACTTACAAGCTTAAGTGTAACTCTGAGACATTGGAAAAGGTTCCAATGTAAGGCAGAGCGAATAAGAAGAATCAAATTAGGCAGAAGGATAAAAGTTTCTCAAATCTGAAAAGATGGGAGAGTACTTTAGTATCAGTTTTGTGATCATCTTAATGATTAAGAAACCATATCAAAATTAGTTCTCTAAGGAAGTCTTAGTTCATTCTTATGACTAAGAAGAAGGGATATTGAATTGTTGAAATGGTTAAATCAAGAAGATAAGTCATACTTCGTTCCAATACAAGTCTTGGAGTCATACTCCAAGATTGTAATTTGAGTGACATGTCTTAAAGAAGGTTTAAAACACTTATCAAATGTAAGAGTAAAAGTTTTCTACTCTTGTACATTTGAAATTGGTAAGTTGTGACGTTTTGGATAAAACAAAGACCAACTAAGGCCAATTGTGTGAAGTGTTTGTCTTGATTAGAATCCGCACTATCTCTTGGATGTTTGACAAGGGAGTCTTATAGGTCAAGAGGACAGTGGGAGTCTTAAAAGTCTTGAAAGTCTCAAGAACTAATCAAGAATAGAACCTAAAGTTCCTCACTAGCACACAACTTGAGGTTTATAACCTATCGTGTTGACATATTTTGTGCCCATTCCAGTAAAAGTTGGCTTTGCATATGAGTTCTTAGAGTTCTCAATTTGTTGCACAACAACTTGGAAGCAATGGTAGGCCCTTGAGCTGCCAGTTGGCAAGAAATTAAGATTGAGTTCAATCCATATGGTTTTGGATTTGTCATTATCCTTGTCTTGTGATTATGGTTTTGACAAATTCATATGGGTAGGAACTCATACACCATTAAATCTAAGTGTCATAAGGTTTCTTTCTGATTCATGAAAATGATGGTGAGGAAACACTTCCACTAAGTAGATTTTAGCTAGATAGCAATTGGGATATTTGCATTCTCAAAGTCGTTAGTGGAGCGTGTGTGGTTTACCGGCACACTAACTTGGACTTGTGAGAAATGGGAAAGGTTAAAACGATCAAGACTATGATTACGGCATCCCTTTTCATAGTTCTTAAAAATTGTTTTGACACACCCATGAGCTATCTAAGGGAAGGTGTATGTTTTTGATAAAGTCTTATCAAAACAATCTAGTATCAGAAATCTGAACTTTGGTAAGAAAGTCAATAAAGTATTGATTTCTAGAAGTCGAGCTTTCTGAGTATATGTCAAAGCTAGTGGGAGCATAAGTGTTATGCTAATAATCATCATGTTAGTGGGAGCATGATAATTACGATAAGTATTGCAAGCTAGCAATGTTAATTATAGAAAACAAAAGGTTTCAATTGGGAAAAGTTGTTTTGCTATAATTAAGGGAGAGGAAATTATACTTCATCTCAAATCTATAAGCTTAGATCATGAGGTTTTAATCATTTAGTCAAGGATATATATGAATTTCATGTTGGAATGGCTCAACATAAGGAAATTCTGTATATACATCCATTATTTGCGTTCTTAAATTCGATTATGATTACGGCATCCCTTTTCATAATCTGAATTATGAGAACTTGGCAAATTGAAATGGAAATGTTATAGCAAAAGACTGGTTTAGTCTTTATGTGAGACATCATGAATCGTGTCCCATATGCTTCGGATATAGGATCGATTACATGTGCTATATATTCATCCGTTCTAAAATTTTCCAAATGCCTAGGGCATTAAGAAGGGAAAAGGTTTAGAACTGGATATGACTAAAAGGATTAAACAATTGTCGAGGACAATCTAAGGTTTACCAAAGATTGGTTGCTCAAGGACAGTTGGAAGTGTAGTGATAATTCTGGAAGGACCATATTGACATAATCTGTAAGGAGGCAACTCTTGTTCAGAAGTGATAGTCAAAATGGAATCTGGAAATGTTTCAAAGTTAGAATTTTCAATCTGTGTAAGATTAAGGAAACTTAATGCAAGAAGGATGTTTCCAAGGATTTGATCTCCTTTGGAATACTCTGTAATGATTTTTGCCAAGTCTTTCTAACTTTGTGCATAATCATTACAAGAGGATCAATGCATATAAGTTTAGAATCTAACAGATTTCAGTAAATGCCATGAATTTGGAATTCTTGCATTTACAGTAAGGATTTGGGAGTGTGAAAAGAGAATCATTGAAGATTATGTTCAATTGATCTAGTTCACAAAATAAAGATCATAGACAAACATATTATGCATACTTGGTGTATGGCATGACTAGTGTTTAGAAAAACATAGTGAGCATGCTTGGAGCATGGGACAACTATTGTTTTAAATTCAAGAATAATGTTGATAGCTGAAACAATATACAATGAATAATGTGTAATCATATGGTGATAAATAAAAGGAGTTTTATTTATATTCATAAGTTCTGAGACCATATTGGATTCAATTATTATTGTGTTTCACTTTGCATGTTTTGACTTCCCGAATAAACTAGGTTATTCTTCCGAAATGACTAAGTTATTCAAACCATCCACAGTCGGTCATATGTTGGAAGTAGATATGAATTAAGACTGTCATGGGTTGGCTTGTAGAGGTCTAAGTTGTTGGACAAAGGGCTACAACACTCATGAGTGCTCATAAGTTCTGAGTATTGGATTCAACCCGCGCTCATTGGAATCACTTCATGGATTTTATCACGAGTGATCATGAGATGATAATATCTTATATTCTTCAAACCTAGAGATATGAGTTGTTACTATGAGTTGGTTGTACATTGATTGCACGAAACTGCATTTGGTAACTCGGTGCTATAAAACGTGTCTTTGTGTATGATTCAACAAGTAGTAGAACAAGCCATATGAGTCGAAGTTTATCCATTCCTTTTACCTTCGGGATAAAAGCGATATCTGTGGGCCCCTCGATGATTTGATGATGACAAATGGAAGTGCTCGGCCGGGCCAGGACTGATTTGATTTGTTCAATTAGTCAGTCGTCATAAATCAGAAATCGGGAAACAACTAATGGACAGAGAGAATGATTATAATCCATGTCTCAGTCCATATGATATCTAGAATGGAGGAATATATGATCCCTTATCTAATGGACAAGTCGTTGACAAAGATCAGAGTTCATCTACAAGGTCAGAGTTCGACAGAAGCTTTTGAGAGCTACGATTGCTAGTTGGTTCCTGAAGTCATACGCAATAATAGTTTTAGACTTATCCAAGTGGGAGACTGTTGGATTAATGTGTAAGTCCATAACTATAATTGGTAAGACTTGACCCGACCCGGCATGGTCCATTTGGGTTGCATGGCATCATGCACTTGGATAGACTAAAATGAGAGAAATAACACTTAAGGTTTGTTAATATATTATAAGTTCTAATATATTAATAAGGTTATTTAATTAGTATTGATCAAGAATTAATCTAGTATTAATTAAGTGATCAAAAGAAGACTAATTAAATATATGGGTTGATTATGTAAATCATTCATTCTTATATATGTGGGCTTGTGATCCAAGATTCCTTATGTTGGACTAAGTCCATGGGGTGACCCATGGATACTCCATGGAGGTTAAAACCCATGGAGCATAAGGAATGGGTAAAGTCATGAGTTACATGGTGTAACCCTAATAGCCACCATATAAAAGAAACCCATGGCTCAAGAAATCGTGACGATGACAAACACTATGTGTATGTATGAGGGCTACACGATTTCATGAAGTGTTCTAATTTCTCTCTAAGTTATTCCAAGTGCTTATGGTGTTGTGTGAACCATTTGAGGTGTCACACTTGGGGCACTAAGCACTCAAGCTTCATGAAGACAAGCACTATCAAAGAGGTATGTATTCTATCTTGTTATATCCATTATTTTGTATGCTAGATTAGGATAATACCTTGGATGTTCATATTTGCATGTATAATAGAGAAAACATAGATCCAAGGTATTTAGGGTTGCATGTACACTTAGGAGTGTTAGAATGCTCATAACCCAACAGTTTAAAGGCCTTAAATCACCCTTTTAGAGGAGTTTACGGCCCAAGAGTATGTCTTGGCCGTAAACTCTTCTTTATTACTCAAAAATCAAGTTTAAAGTCTTCCAAGTCTAGATTAGCAAGTCCATGGTTCATGTCTAAGTCCCAACTAGGTTTTGGAAGGGTTAATTGGCTTAAATACCCCTTGTATATGAGTTTACGGCCCAAGAATGTTCCTTGGCCGTAAACTCACTTTTGTCCCTCTAAATCCATGTTCTACATGTTATAAGTTCTTCCCTTTAAGCCCTTAAGTCATATCTAGTGTCCAACTATGCAAAGGAAGGGTTTTAGGGCTTAAAAACCCTTGAAATATGAGTTTACGGCCCATCAATGTTCTATGGCCGTAAACTCATGAATGTTTGGCCTAATTCATGTCTTAAACTCGAAATTGAATGTCAAATATGTTATAGATTAAGGCTAGGAAGGTACCTTAGAGATTAGAAGCCTTAATTTTGACTTTTGATCCCTTAAACTTGGATTAGGAGAGAGGTGGGAAATGTTTAGTGATAATTTGGCCAAAGGCTTCAAATGAAGTCCTAAACACGTTTATATAGTGTTTAGGTTTTGGACACGGTGGAATTCTACCCGATACCGGCGTTAGACGGGGTTTTTGGTCGTACCCGATTGAGTTACCGTAACCCGATACGGTAAATTTTAGAATTATTCCGATCACTAAAGTTGAGTGTTAAAATGATTTCTAAATGTATTAAGACACCCATTAAGTCATTTTAAATGTGTACTAATTAATGACATAATTAAACGGAGAAATCGGAAATCGGAAATCGGAACGACGATCGGTTGCGCGAGTTGATTTATGAAAAAGTTACATTGAAATGAAGCGGAAATTTCGGGTTGTTACACATTGGAACCTTTTCCAATGTCTCAGAGTTACACTTAAGCTTGTAAGTATAATCATATTTACTGAGCTTTAGTAAACTATGACGAATAGCCTTACATCTTTTGTGGTGGACTTAATCAGTGCACATGACTATGTGCTCGATCCCTTAGTCCATTACTTGACTCACACATCCATGTGAACAAGTAATTAGTCTTAATTTTTCCAATACTTGAAAGTTCTCATTCATCATGCTATACAACTTGCATGATTCCATGTCCCGGTCCAATTGAGACTTTGGATGATAAGAGTCTTTCCTTATTTGGTAAATTTAGACATTACCACAAATGAAGGAATCCATTTCATATTTCCACTATTGCTATTAATGGAATCATATAAGCAACATTTTTTTTTCAAATGCCATTGTAAGGATATTTAAAATAAATAAAATCAAAAATTTTCTTTTATTTTAAAACTATGCGGAAAAACTTATCCTTACAATCCATATGAAAACTTGTTGTTATCTATTCCTAAGCAATATCTCATAACTCTTAAGAAGTAGCTCAAGAATCCGATTTTCAAACTACCGCGATAGAAATCCATCTATGCGATCAGATTCAGGATATTCTTTCTTTACTTTTCTTTACTTTTCTTTGATTCTTAAAACATTACCATGTGACCCAGTCACATCATGTATTAGGAATCTGAAAATAGAAACTTAACAGAGTTAGATTAGTGGACTTTTACCTGAAGTAGAGTCAATCTTATTGACTTTAACATCCTTAGGTAAATTAGGCAGCTTCGCAACTAATGACCCTTACTTTGGCAATATAAACATATGGACCCTTTGATAATGGTACACAGGACTTAGCTTTTCTCTTTACCATTTGTTCAACCGAGTTGACTATGGCCGATCCCTTTCCATTGGGAAGAGAATGCTTTCCTGGATTTCCTGTGTCACTATTGTCAATGTCCATAAAGTTTCAGGAAGTTGATCTTAGCAAATAGATAAGATCATTAAGGGTCTTCTCATAGTCTGTTTCATAGGTGTTCCAAAAGAACTCACTATGTGACTTAGAAAGTAGTTGAGCCACTAACTTTCTCAAGACTTTGACACCCAACTCTCCCTGCTTGTCGATATGTGACTACATCTCCAAGATGTGATCACACCTAGACCTTGACTTGCCAATAGGGCTTGAGTGACCTTAAACTTTTCAAGAACTTGTGGGTTAGGGAGAATAATTGGAGGAGGAGAAAGAAGCATGATATCCATGGGACATCATCTTCATTAGGAAAGCTTGTTTCAAGATATTTGGGAAGATCATAAATGTCTAAACCAGACATCTTTTTGGGAGATATTCAAGATAGTTGATTTTAAAGTCCTTAATATGACACCCAATATGAAATATTAAGGCTAAGACCCAACAGACTATTTTATAACTTAGAAGAGGTATGCCGTAATCCAAGCCATAAAACAATTTGAAGGTAGGTGAATGACGATTCACCAATTTCCACCAAGATAAACGAAATGTATTATTAGGTTTTAATTGGTTTTGAAACTCCTAGATCTTTTGAGATTCATTGAACTGTTCAATGGCATGTTTCAATCTCGAGTGTGCCCTTCAGGTTTTGTGACTGGGATGCCGAGGATCACAAAACAAGGTGTGAAGTAACCATGAAAATTACTTGGTACCCTTAAGTGTTTATCCCTCAATCGATGTGCCGGTTAACCACACATGCTCCATCGATACTATGATAAACATTAAGTTACCCATTGCCTACCTTGTTAAATACGAGTTAGTGTGCCGGTTAACCACACACGCTCCACTAACCGACTTAAACAAAGTGCAAAGTGTAATTTCATGGATTAGCACCTTCTTCACATTATTCCTAAGTAACTAAGATTGGGTATTTATAAGAGTTTAGTTACTTAGTATTTATCATTAATACTTTTAATGAAGGGAGAATTATAGTCATGTCAAACCCGTTCGGCTAACGACCCTCCACCAGTCAAGCAAGCGGTGGGTGAGAGTGGACACCCATTAAGTTGCCATTTTATAGGCAACAACCTTATACCCACCTTATAGACCGGCTTCGTGAATGAGGCGTACTAGCGGTAAGACCGACTTTACTCTTATATATATATATATATATATATATATATATATATATATATATATATATATATATATATATATATATATATATATATATATATATATATATATTACTAACTTATAATATTATAAAGTATAAGGGTTGAATTTTAACTTTTAAAATTCTAAGGGCTAACCTGGAATTAAAGTATTCATAAGAGAAAACTTTACAAATTCCAAAACTTGAGGGCAAGTTTTGAAACTATTCAAAACTAATTAATTCCATAACTTATATGTTTAAAGTAGTTTTAATCCAAAAACTTTTCAAGTTCCATAACTTGAGGACAAATTATGGAAGACTTTAAACTAATAAAGAATTAACTTTTTCTTTATTTTATAACTTATGAAATTAATTAAGGTTACATTATTTTATATATATATATATATATATATATATATATATAATATATATATATATATATATATATATATATATATATATATATATATATATATATATTATTTAATGAAGAGACTCTTGGTCCTCCATAACTTGAGGACAAATTATGGAGTCATAACTCCAATTAATTAGAACTAGACTCTTCATTTTTGTAACCTTTGCCAACTTTATGAGTTTTATGAGTCTTTAATGTGACTCTTCATGTAACTTGAGGATAAGTTACACAAACACATTTTATACTCTTAGATTAAAATGGATTGAAAACAACTATTTCATTCAACTTTTCTATTAATCTAAGAAACTCATAAGAACAAGATAATTCAAATCAAACTTTTTCATGTAATTAGTCTAACCTTTAAAATAATACAAAACATGAATCTATTGACAATTATCTTTGAAAATGGATTAGCATGAACATTACCACATCAAAAAACAAGTTTATAAGTTCAAAAACAACTTAGGGTAATGTTCCTAGTCCATTTCTAGCCAAAAACCTCGAAAATATGTTGTATGGGGTCCAACTCGTCGAGTGCATGAACATAACTCGGCGAGTTGGATGCATTTTGCCTTGGACTCATCGAGTCCCTTCATGGACTCGGCGAGTCTGCTGGGCTGACAGCATCAATTTCGATTTTTCAGCTTCTATTGCAAGTATAACAAGAAAACAAGCCTAGGCTCTGATACCACTGTTGGGTTATGAGCATTCTAACACTCCTAAGTGTACATGCAACCCTAAATACCTTGGATCTTTTTTTCCTCTCTTATACATGCAAATATGAATATCCAAGGTATTATCCTAATCTAGCATACAAAACTATCAATATAACAAGATAGAATACATACCTCTTTGATAGTGCTTGTCTACATGAAGCTTGAGTGCCTAGTGCCCCAAGTGTGACACCTCAAATGGTTCACACAACACCATAAGCACTTGGAATAACTTAGAGAGAAATTAGAACACTTCATGAAATCGTCTAGCCCTCATACACATACATAGTCACGATTTCTTGAGCCATGGGTTTCTTTTATATGGTGGCTATTAGGGTTACACCATGTAACTCATGAATTTACCCATTCCTTATGCTCCATGGATTTTAACCTCCATGGAGTATCCATGGGTCACCCCATGGACTTAGTCCAACATAAGGAATCTTGGATCACAAGCCCACATATATAAGAATGAATGATTTACACAATCAACCCATATATTTAATTAGTCTCCTTTTGATCACTTAATTAATTCCAAATTAATTCTTGATCAATACTAATTAAATAACCTTATTAATATATTAGAACTTATAATATATTAACAAACCTTAAGTGTTATTTCTCTCATTTTAGTCTATCCAAGTGCATGATGCCATGCAACCCAAATGGACCATGCCGGGTCGGGTCAAGTCTTACCAATTATAGTTATGGACTTAGACATTAATCCAACATAAACTCACATACATTGTCCAATTTCATGTTTAAATCTCGAATTTGGAAGCTAAAGATGCTATAGTTTAAGGCTAGGGAGGTACCTTAAGGATTTGAAGCCTTAAAATTGAGTTTTGGACACTAAATCTTTGGATTTTGGAGAGAGGTTAGAGAGAGAGTAGTGAGAGAAGGAAAAAGCTTCAAATGAAAGCTGAAACACGTTTGTATAGTCCCTAAAATTTGCATGCGGTGGAATCTACCCGATACCGACGCTAAACGCGGCTTTAGGTCGCACCCGATTGAGTTTCCGTCACCCGACGGGAACATTTTTAAAATTTATGAAATAATTGTTTTTGGGCAAATAAGTTCCTGAGTGATTTAGACACTCATTAGGATAAATAAACATATAAGTTTATACAATTAACTCCAAAGAGAGAACGGAACGAATCCGATAATGACGACTTTCCGGGTAGAACGGGTTTTGGCGACGAACAAATTTCGGGTTGTTACAGAGTATGACTCTAAGACTTGTATTGGAACGAAGTATGACTCATCTTCTTGATTTAACCATTTCAACAATTCAAGATCCCTTCTTCTTAGTCATAAGAATGCACTAAGGGGCTGTTTGTTTTTTGTGTGAAGATCTGCGCAACCACTTTTGTCTGCGCTGCGCAGACAACGCGCAGACATATGCCCTCGTAGATTGTTTGTTTTTTGGAAGTGCGCAGATCAGAAAACATCTGCGCGAGGTCTTCCTGGCGCAGACATGGGCCACTGTCTTCAAAGGTCTTCAGACCTAATTTTAACCTAAAAAAAAAAAAAAAAAAAAAAACATGGCCACTGTGCAGTTTTTTTTTTTTTTTTTTTTTTTCATTTTTTTGTTAAAAATACATTTTTAATGTTTATAACATGAAATTAAGTTTAAAAATTCAATTTATTTTAACGGCCCGCAGACGTTAAAAACAAACAGTCTTCTTATTGCAGACTGCAGACATTAGGTCCACCTCTTCTGCCGCAGAGGCTTGCAGATGTGGTCCGCAGACTACAGACATTTTGACTTCAAAAAAACAAACATCACCTAAGACTTCCATAGAGAACTAATTTTGATATGGTTTCTTAATCATTACGATGATCACAAAACTGATACTAAAGTACTCTCCCATCTTTTCAGTTTTGAGAAACTTTTATCCTTCTGCCTAATTTGATTTTTCTTATCCGCTCTGCCATGCATTGGAACCTTTTCCAATGTCTCAGAGTTACACTTAAGCTTGTAAGTATAATCATATTTACTGAGCCTTAGTAAACTCTGACGAATAGCCTTATATCTTTTGTGGTGGACTTAATCAGTGCACATGACTAAGTACTCGATCCCTTAGTCCATTACTTGACTCACACATCCATGTGAACAAGTAATTAGTCTTAATTTTTTTTCCAATACTTGAAAGTTCTCATTCATCATGCTATAGAACTTGCATGATTCCAAGTCCCGGTCCAATTGAGACTTTGGATGATGAGAATCTTTCCTTATTTGGTAAATTTAGACATTACCACAAATGAAGGAATCAATTTCATATTTCCACTCTTGCTATTAATGGAATCATATAAGCAACAATTTTTCCTCTAATGCCATTGTAAGGATATTTTAAAATAAATAGAATCAAAAAATTTTCTTTTATTTTAAAACTACGCAGAAAAACTTATCCTTACAATCCATATGAAAACTTGTTGTTATCTATTCCTAAGCAATACCTCATAACTCCTAAGAAGTAGCTCAAGAATCCGATCTTCAAACTACGCGATAGAAATTCATCTATGCGATCAGATTCAACATATTATTTATTTAAGTTTCTTCACTTATCTTTGATTCTTAAAACATCACCATGTGACATAGTCACATCATGTATCAAGAATCTCAGAATAGAAACTTAACAGAGTTAGATAGTGGACTTTACCTAAAGTAGAGTCAAACTTATTGACTTTAACATCCTTAGGTAAGTTTGGCAGCTTCGCAACTAATGACCCTTTCTTTGGCAATATAAACATATGGACCCTTTGATAATGGTACACGGGACTATCACATACTTAGCTTTTCTCTTTACCATTTGTTCAACCGAGTTGACTATGGCCGATCCCTTTCCATTGGGAAGAGAATGCTTTTCTGGATTTCCTGTGTCACTATTGACAATGTCCATCAACTTTTAAGGAAGTTGATCTTAACAAATAGATAAGATCATTAAGGGTCTTCTCATAGTCTGTTTCATAGGTGTTCCAAAAGAGCTCACTATGTGACTTAGAAAGTGATTGAACCACCAACTTTCTCTAGACTTTTACACCCAACTCTCCCAGCTTGTCAATATGTGACTACATCTCCAAGATGTGACCACACCTAGGCCTTCACTTACCAATGGGGTCGAGTGACCTTAAACTTTTCAAGAACTTGTGGGGTAGGGAGAATAATTGGAGGAGGTGAAAGAAGTATGATTTCCATTGGAACATCATCTTCATTTAGGAAACCTAGTTTCAAGAGATTTGGGAAGATCGTAAATGTCTAAACCAGACATGTTTTGGGAGATATTCAAGATAGTTGATCTTAAAGTCCTTAATATAACACCCAATATGAAATATTAAGGCTAGGACCCATCAAACTATTTTATAACTTAGAAGAGGGATGCCGTAATCCAAGCTATAAAATATTTGAAGGTAGATGAATGACGATTCACCAATTTCCACCATGAAAAACGAAATAATAATTAGGTTTTAATTGGTTTTGAAACTCCTAGATCTTTGAGATTCATTGAACTGTTCAATGGCATGTTTCAATCTCGAGTGTGCCCTTCAGGTTTTGTGACTGGGATGCCGAGGATCACAAAACAAGGTGTGAAGTAACCATGCAAATTACTTGGTACCCTTAATAAATTACCCCTCAATCGATGTGTCGGTTAACCACACACGCTCCATCGATACTATGATAAATATTAAGTCACCCTTTACCTACCTTGTTAAGTCCAAGTTAGTGTGCCGGTTAACCACACACGCTCCACTAACGACTTAGACAAAGTGTAAAGTGTAATTTCATGGATTAGCACCTCATTCACATTTTCCCTAAGTAACTAAGATTGGGAATTATTAAGAGTTTAGTTACTTAGTATTTATCATTAATACTTTTAATGAAGGGAGAATTATAGTCCTGTCAAACCCGTTCGGCTAACGACCCTCCACCGGTCAAGCAAGCGGTGGGTGAGAGTGGACACCCATTAAGTTTCCATTTTATAGGCAACAACCTTATACCCACCTTATAGACCGGCTTCGTGAATGAGGCGTACTAGCGGGAAGACCCAATTTACTCTTATACATGTATATATTATTAACTTATAATATTATAAAGTATAAGGGTTGAATTTTAACTTTTAAAATTTTAAGGGCTAAATTGGAATTAAGTATTCACAAGAGAAAATTTTACAAATTCCAAAACTTGAGGGCATGTTTTGAAACTATTCAAAACTAATAAATTCCATAACTTATGTGTTTAAAGTAGCTTTAATCCAAAAAACTCTTCAAGTTCCATAACTTATGGAAGACTTTAAACTAATAAAAGAATTAACTTTTCTTTATTTTTATAACTTATGGAATTAATTAAGGTTACACTTTTACTCTTTAATGAAGTGACTCTTGAACTTTCATAACTTGAGGACAAGTTATGGAGTCATAAAAAAAATATTCAATGACACAAGACTCTTCATTTTGTAACCATTACCAACTTTTATGAGTTTTATGAGTCTTTAATGTGACTCTTCATGTAACTTGAGGACAAGTTACACAAACACATTTTATACTCAACTCTTAGATTAAAATGGATTGAAAGCAACTATTTCAATTAATTTTTCTATTAATCTAAGCAACTCATAAGAACAAGATAATTCAAATCAAACTTTTTCATGTAATTAGTCTAAACCTTAAACTAATACAAAACATGCATCTATTGACAATTATCTTTGAAAATGGATTAGCATGAACATTACCACATCAAAAACATGTTTATAAGTTCAAAAACAACTTAGGGTAATGTTCCTAGTCCATTTCTAGCAAAAACCTCGAAAATATGCTGTCTGGGGTGCAACTCATCGAGTGCATGAACCAACTCGGCGAGTTGGATCGAATTGATCACATTTTAGGCATGGACTCGCCGAGTCACCTGATGGTCTCGCCGAGTCTGATGATCAGACAACAACAAATTCATTTTTCAGCTTCTATTGCAGGTATAACAAGAAAACAAGCCCAGGCTCTGATACCACTGTTGGGTTATGAGCATTCTAACACTCCTAAGTGTACATGCAACACTAAATACCTTGGATCTATGTTTTCTCTATTATACATGCAAATATGAACATCCAAGGTATTATCCTAATCTAGCATACAAAACTTTGAATAACACAAGTTAGAATACATACCTCTTTGATGTAGAATGTCTTCATGAAGCTTGAGTGCCTAGTGCCCCAAGTGTGACACCTCAAATGGTTCACACAACACCAAATACACTGGGAATAATTTGAGAGAATTCTACACTTCATGAAAATCGGCTAGCCCTCTCTAGAATAATACTAGTGCCGATTTTGTCAAGAATAATATCTTTATATAGTGTTACAATTAGGGCAAACCCTAATTGTCATGACTTTCCATTTCCTTGGATCCATGGGTTCAAATACACCATGGAGCATCATATGGGTTTTGGCCCAACTAGACAATCCATGAAGCATTAGCGCACTATACAAGTATGGATGATTTACACAATCAACCCATATATTTAATTAGTCTTCTTTTGATCACTTAATTAATCCTAGATTAATTCTTGATCAATACTAATTAAATAATCTTATTATTCTCATTATTAATATACTAGAACTTATAATATATTAATAACCATAAGTGTCTTATTTCTCTCATTATAGTCTATCCAAGTGCATGATGCCATGCAACCCAAATGGACCATGTCGGGTCGGGTCAAGTGTTACCAATTATAGTTATGGACTTAGACATTAATCCAACAAATGCCACATCAGGCATAGACAGAAAAAAATTCCTTTTAACAAGGAAAATAACGTAAGGCTTCTACTATTGGCGAGGGTCATCCCTCTGTTGAACTCTCAGTTCAGCCAGTTGACGTTCCATATGAAGCAGGTATCTTTCGTATACCCTCTGACATACTCGGAGCTTTATGACTTCGGCTTGGGTTTCGGCTAGTGTTTGTAGCAGGGTTTCGTGGTCTCTCTCAGATCTCTCACGAGCATGTTCAAGGCTGTTGGTGCGAAGGATATGCATCCCTCCATTTGTGTCTACTTCTGCGATACGACATAGAGCTATCCTGCCCTGAATTTCATTTCGGGCAACTCTACGGATCAGGATTGGTAGAACTCTGTCTGCTGTGCTCCCTTCATTTACATTGTAGAAGCTTTGGTCTCCATTAAACGACATAGGTTGATCTTGATCTTCGCTCCATGCTTCCAAGCATTCGACCCATGGAGGCATCGGGCCATGAAAAGCCAGACGAGGGTCAGGATTTAGAAAGGGAGCTGCCTGGGGTAGGTTCTCAACCTCGGGTTCAGAGTTAGCGCCATCTGAAAGGTCTTCATCATGGTGATCATTCACAGGGATAGGATGATCATTCTCTGGTTCTTCTCCAAACCATCCAACAATGACTTCGTTCGGAAGGTACTGGTTGTCGTGGGGATGGAGTCCAGCCATGTTATCTACGCGAGAATTGGGGTAAGAAAATAATTATTGGACGAACTATCTAGATAATTATTTAGAAAATATTCATTAGTTACATCACTATTTGTGAAGTGCATACCAATTATATGTAATCGAAACATGATAGGCCTTCGAATAAGTGACCTTAACTCCAAATTCATAAAGAGTAGGGGTAAAGCAAAATTTTCACAGATTCTAAGTCTATAATATCCTAGTTACATATAACTTTAGTGTATCCACTTAGCAACTATCAACTTAGTAATGAAGATCCCTTTTTATTTCTCAAGTATAAAGTACTTATAGTAACACCAAATACCCCTATAGTATTTTAAGTTTAATGTTATGTTCTACTGTTCTCGTTGTGGTATTGTTGGTAAGATTTTAGAATTGTTGCAACCACACAACTACACTTAGGCACATGCTAGTGAACCCTCGGATAATATAGTTGATCAAGCTATATCTTCCCAGTTTTGACTATATGTCTCTAAGTCCACCTGTGTTGCCCAACAATCATAATTCTTTTGTACTGTCCTAGTGACACTGATTTTTGTATGAATGCAAGCACGTATACTTAGTTAAATATTTTATTATTTAAAAGTATTAACTCTAAATCAGAGTATTTTAATCCCGCTTGTGTTTATAGTTCGTATATCTTTTATGGGTTGATACACTCAATTCACTATAAACAATGCTCTGATACCAATCTGTCACACCCCAAAACCATGAACGACAGAAACGTTCTGGAGCGGAGGACGTCATGTACAGTATCACAACAATGAAAAGTAGTAAACAAGCAACAACATCATCCATTGCATTGATAATATAATTTTAATACAAGTGTGTTATGTCAAATTATAGTAGACACTAAAGTATAATCAAAATGAAAGATGAGTCTTGAACGAGATCCATCTTCTCTAAACCTTGCATCGGTGCATGTCTACTGTTGACCTGAGGATACAAGTTATTTTGAAAGAGAGTATCAGCTTTAAAGCTGGTGAGATCATAAGTATTAATGTGTCTTAATTTGTAAAACTTGTAATGAAAGACTTGAAATTGTTTTGAAAGAAAGTTCGTATAAGTATGAAAATGTTTGTAGAACAACTGTAAACATTTGAAAAACCCTAGAAATCCCTATGATTCCTACTATTATAAAAGGGAGTCTTCTACCAAGACCTAACTGTTCTGAATGTAGCCTTCTACCAAGACCTAACTGCTCAGAATGTAGCCTTCTACCAAGACCTAACTGCTATGAATGTAGACTTATACCAAGACCCTATTGAGCTACTATTATTATTATTATAAGAAATTGTATCCTTTGGTACTAGGATACTCAAATATAATTCACCTCATCGGTTATGTGAATGAGTCACAAGTTAAAGGTAATAATACAAATAACTTAAGTATTAACCTTTGGTACTAGGGTAACTAACAATGTTAACTTAAGACATCCGTAGATGTACATTTACCTCTGTTGCTAACAGCTGGGTGTAGGAATAGTTAATCCCTTAAAGTATACCTGTAATGGTATCAACCGTAGGAATCCGTAGATGTTCATTATCCTTTGTAGCTAACAGTGGTTGTAGGAGTGGTTAGTCCCACAAAGTATCCTTTGGTACTAGGATATTAAATCCAATCTATCTCGTCGATTATGTGATTGTATCACAAGGTAAAGATAAGCATGAGGATTATATAACATAATCTATACATATAAAATGTAATGATAACTCGTCAAATATTATCTATGTAAACATACTCATGTAAATGTAATCATGTAAATGTACTCATGTAAATGCAATCATGTAAATGTACTCATGTATATGTAATCATGTAAATGTACTCATGTAAATGTAATCATATAAATGTACTCATGTAAATGTAATCATGTAAATGTACTCATGTAAATGTATAGTAATGTGCTGTAATGTTTTGCGTGTGCTAGCTGTAATGTGTGTTCTCTCTCTATCTAGCAAGTATTGACTCATGAATGAATTGACTCATTGTATGATATCGTGTTCTAATAATAGTTCTAGTATCTTCCTAAACTACCCAAATGGTAGCTTATTAGTAATCTAATTTGTACGTATGAACATGGAAGCATACCCTTGCTACCCAAGGGTACTGAATGAATTGGATGAACCTTTATGACTATATATGTACACATGATATATAACTAATATTTAAACGACCTTTGGACGGGTACCCGATATCCCACCAGACCACATCTCAAGCGCGAAAAGGAAATAGGGGGGATAGGCCTTCCTAAGCCTTTTAAACATTGCTTATATAACTATACATACATATAAATGCAATTGATAATATAAAAGTATAAAATAAGTTTCATAAAAGCATTTGATATGTAAAAGAGTTTTTAAGACAATTAGAAATAAAACAGTTTGAAAGTAAGAGATTCACTTGTTGATAGTTATTAATCACATGTGATTGAGATAATAACTATCGTAACTTTACTTGTATCTCCCCATTAAAGTATTTACAAACATTTGAAAGCATTTAAAAGGTTGATTTAGGGGTATGAACTCACCTGTTGTGAGTGGTACGGATGAACTGAAGAGGTAGGATGGCTGGGTGTCAAGTGAAGTCTTGAACACACTCTATGATCCTAGTTAACGTATAATATACCATATATGTATACCATTAGTATTTAAACAACTAATAAACAAAGTTAAGACACTCTAGGACATGCTAAATACCTTATACAAGTGTTATAAGTCTCAAGGGTTGCATCTAAGTGTTGTAGGGAAAGGCTAGTGTGTTTGGGGTTCAAGGGTAAACTCCCTTGGAGTTTACGGTTTTCATGACCATTACCCAAGGAGTTTACGGCAGTAAACTCAACGGTTTACGGTCGTAAACTCTACAATTTATGACCATATGTTGTTTTGAGGTTTTACAAGTCCTTTGAAGCATTTCTACATGGTGGTTAGGCCTTTGGAAGGATCTAGGGCACCATTTTACTCCTAAATGGAGTTTACGGTCCCTTTACCATTTTCCTTTGAGTTTACTACCTTAAAATCATGAGTTTACTACCTTAAAATCATGAGTTTACTACCTTAAACTCAATTTTATGGTGTTTGGGGGGTTTTCATGTCCTTAGCTCAATCATGGCAATTGTCTAGGTTAGATTTAGACATAAGGAAGAACCATGGGAATTTTATGGGACTTTTATACACCTTTTTGGGGTGTTTACAGTTTTGGGACATCCGCAAACTATAAACACATAAAAATGTAAGGTTTTGGTGCTTTTTGTGTGATAAACTCATCAAGGATGAATCTAGACAAGTCCCTAAGGCATTGTGAAGCATCTAGGCACCCTAACACACCATTTTGGCCCTATTCTTGGTGTTTACGGTTTTGGGACTTCCTAAAACCGTGAACACCTTTATCTTCTTGGGACTCTTCTTTGATGCTAACATGTAATACAAGCTTAATAAGACTCAATGATCGAAGTACTTACTATACAGATGCTTGAATTGAGCTAAAAGTCCAAGAACACTTAGTGTGTGTTCTTGGTGTTTTTGGAAATCTAATCAAAACACAAAAATGAATGGATGAAAAGATGTACAATCACTAGATTAAGTGTTATATCAACTTGGAATCGCTAGAACACTTACAAGTTTGAAGATCTTTAATTAAATCTTGGATGATACTTCAGAGTGTTTTTGAGTTTACTCCTTTTGAGTTTTGGAAGTAAACACAAAATGACTAGTTTTTGGGGAGTAAACTCATGCTTATGCATGAGTTCACAATTTTTGGGATGAATTTTCGGCCCAAACATAAAAGTTTGGCCCTGAACTTCTAAGACACGAGGTATTCGTGGTTTAGAAATTTCAAGTCTCGAGACGGCCCATCCTTTCATCCATTCGTTTAAAGATTAATTATTAAAATAATCAAACGAACTTTAATTTCCTAAAAACAAGTAAAAGTGAACTTGACTTATAATATGGAGTGATTGACGTTTAGGGTTTGACCGAATGAAAATTCTGGGTTGTCACACATACACAAGAAAATCTAAGTTTCATAAGGTTTGTCTCTGATTAATGAAAATGATAGTGAGCAAACGCTTTCACTAAGTAGATTTTAACTAGATAACAATCGTGATATTTTCAATCTCAAAGTCGTTAGTGAAGCGTGTGTGGTTAACCGGCACACTAACATGGACTTGTGAGAAATGGCAAAGGTCTAAACAATTGAGACTATGATTACGACATCCCTTTTCATAGTTCTGAAATTGTTTAGACACACATGTGTACTATCTAAGTAAAGGTGTATGATTTTGATAAATTTTTATCAAAGCATCTCGTATCAGAAATATGAACTTTGGTAAGAAGATCAATAAAGTATTGATTTCTAGAAGTCCGGAAGATTTCTAAATACATGTCAAAGCTAGTAGGAGCATAAGCTTCATGCTAATAATCATCATACTAGTGGGAGTGTGATAATTATAATAAGTGTTGCAAGTTAGCAATGTTAATTATAGAAAACAAAATGTTTCAATTGTGAAAAAGTTGTTTTGATATAATTAAGGGAGAGAAAATTATACTTCACTTCAATTCTAAAAGCTTAGATTGAGGTTTTAATAAGTTCAGTCAAGGATATATTTATATATATATATATATATATATATATATATATATATATATATATATGTATATATATATATATGTATA
Source organism: Lactuca saligna (assembly GCF_052625555.1). Taxonomy (NCBI): domain Eukaryota; kingdom Viridiplantae; phylum Streptophyta; class Magnoliopsida; order Asterales; family Asteraceae; genus Lactuca; species Lactuca saligna. The sequence continues at coordinate 177,808,020 of NC_136417.1, read as the reverse complement.
TATATATATATATATATATATATATATATATATATATATATATATATATGAATTTTATGTTGGAATGGCTCAACATAAGGAAATTCTATATATGGGTCCATTATTTGCGTTCTAAAATTCGATTATGATTACGACATCCTTTTCATAATTTGAATTAAGAGAACTTGGCAAATAGAAATATAAATATTATATCAAAAGACTGGTCCTGTATCATGTCTTTATGAATCGTGTCCCATATGCTTTGGATATATGATCAATTGCATGTGCTATAATATTCATTTGTTCTAAATTTTTCCAAATGCCTCGAGCATTAAGAGGGAGAAAGTACTAGAACTAGATATGACAAAGTTGATTAAGCAATTGTTGAGGACAATCTAAGATTTACCAAAGATTGGTTGCTCAGGGATAGTTGGAAGTATAGTGTTAATTTTGGAAGGACCATATTGACATATTCTGAAAAGTGGCAACTCTTATCAGGAATAATAGTCTAAAGGGGTATATGGAAATTTTCCCATAGGTGGAATGTCACACCCCCAAACCAGAATGGCGGAAACATTCGGGGGTGGATGACTTCACGTAGTATCACAACGATTGAATATTGCAAAGAAAGTAACATAACCATCATATATATAACAATGAAAACGTGTATTGTTGCGTTATACATGTTATCAAAAGAATATTACAATATGATGAATAAATGTTTAATGATAAAATCATCCTTTGTGTTCCTTCTTCCAAAAGCTGGTAGTTTACCTGTATCACTGATTCCCTGAGAAATACAAGTGGTTTTGAAAAGTGTCAACATTTAAGTTGGTGAGTTCATGAGTGTTCCGAGTTGAAAAGTATATTCCTTTTGGTAGTAATTTGGTAAACGAGATCTTTAGAAAATCCAATATTTTCTTGTAAAATGTAAAAGGTTCCAAAGTTGGAATGTGTTAGTAACTTTTATAAACAATCGATAACAATAATTTAGTATGAAAATATAATGTAGAAATACTGTGATGCACATATGAACCTTGTAAATCACTCTTGTTTTATACTTTTTATGTGAGTTTTATAACCATACTATTGACACTGACGGCCTGTAACAACATTCTTCAAGTGTTGCAGTGTTATGACATTTGTCACCCCAGACCTGCCGGTCTAACTATAGCTAGTAGTTTAGGTGCGGGATTGTCAATCCCGTATAGATCTATACACAAGTATCACGCTCCCCCTCCAAGAGATTATGGTATATAATACAGGTCTTGAAATGCATACAAAAATGTACGTTGAAGTTTGAATGTCTCACATTTACCTAGTATAAATAGATTTACAATGAAATGACTTTACTCCTTTTTGAAAGTGTTTCGTTTTTCAAATTGTATAAAAATGTAGGATTGACTTGCTAACTATACCCATTATAGTTCTTCAGATAGTATGTTCCATTTCGTAGACATAACTTAGTGATATAATTGCCTTTGTACACATAAGATGTTTGTATCGATATTCGAATTTAGAAATTGCATTTATGTTTAGAAAACGATACTTTTAACGTGTAATGTACTTGTATTTCCCCCCTTAAAACATGTAAAAGAATTGAAAAGTAGGGGTATGAACTCACTCGTTAAGTTTGAAGAGAGGGGCTAGAGTTGAGCAGAGTTTCGATCTCGGATAGTTGCGTCGTCGGGCTCTTCGGGAACTTCTGCAACGTAAATCTTTCGTCGGGGCTCGAGTGCGGAAACCGAGGTGAGAAAAGGGTCTCTGGAGCTGGGAGAATGTCTGAGAAATGGTGAAGGTGTGCCAAAACTCGAGCCTTATGCTCTCTATTTATAGGGCTGAAAACCCCCGTACGCGGCGCGTACTGCCGGAGTACGCGGGGCGTAGTCAGTACGCGGGGCGTAATAAGGCGTCATGGCTTACGACTCCTGGCTAGCTAGGCGTAGCTTGGGCGGGCCGATGGGACTCGACCCTGGGTCTAGTACGCGGGGCGTACTCCCAGATTACGCGGGGCGTAATCCCTGCTTCCAACTTCTAAATTCCGTAACTTTCGCGTACGAGCTCCGTTTTTCGCGTTCTTTATATCCACGCGTAGGTGAGATTATGCTCTACAACTTTCATTTAGACTCCGTCGCTTAGTTTTGAATTTATTTTTAATGATATAATTTTTAATAGGCCGGGACTCTTAAAGTTCGTTAAAATTTCATAGGTTCTTTATTCGACGTCGGTTTTCGTTTGTCTTTTTATTGTTTTATTACCACCGAGAAGATCTTCAACTTCCGTTTAGGTGGTGATAGCTAAATAATACTCGATCTTCAATCCGAGTTTTTAGCCCTTTACTACTGTTACGAAACTTTGAAAATTCGTAACTTCTTCATACGAGGTCCAAATTGGGCGATCTTTTTATGCACGCTCATCTTTCAATGAGATCTACGACTTTTGTTTAGATACTTTAAGGCTAAAATGTATTTTATTGAGATTTCACTTTTTTTACATCAAATTATGTTTTAACGTCGTGTCGTAATTATACGAGTGGTTATAATTTCTTCAATATAACTCGGTTTTGAGTGTTCTTTATGTTTTTGGAAACCTGGGCATGATATCTAATATTCGATGCATCCCAACTTAGATATCTGAACACTTTTTTTTTTTTTGAGGTTAATTTCGTTGTTTTTAGCTTTCGAGTGTTTATAATGTTTTTGGGAAAAATAGGGTTGTCACATCATCCCCCTGTTAAGGGAATTTCGTCCCGAAATTTAATCTATGATCAATATTACAAATTAGGAAAAAGATGCGAGTACTTTTGTTTCATTTGATCCTCTCGTTCCCAGGTGTATTCAGGTCCTCGCTTGGCGTTCCAGCGGACCTTTACGATAGGTATGCGGCTTTGTTTAGTCCTTTTGACTTCCCGATCCATGATCTCTACTGGTTCCTCTACAAATTGGAGGTTTTCGTTTATTGCGATTTCGTCTAGAGGGACGACAAGGGTCTCGTCGGATAAGCATTTCTTCAGGTTCGATACATGAAAGGTAGGGTGTACATTGTGGAGTTCCTGAGGTAGTCTAAGTTTGTAAGCCACTGGACCGATCCTCGCAAGGATCTCGAATGGTCCGATGTATCTGGGGTTCAGTTTCCCACGTTTTCCGAAGCGTATCAATCCTTTCCAAGGCGAGACTTTTAGTAGGACACGGTCTCCAACTTGGAATTCCAAGGGTTTTCGTCTCTTATCTGCATAACTCTTTTGTCTATCCCTTGATGCCTTTAGACGTTCTCGGATTTGAACAATCTTCTCCGTAGTTTCCCGTATGATTTCTGGCCCAGTAAGTGTGTTGTCAGTTGCTTGTCCTTTTGCTAGTTGGGTGTCTCCCACTTCGGCCCAGCATAAAGGTGACCTGCACTTGCGGCCATAGAGGGCTTCGAACGCGGCAACTTTGATACTGGTGTGGTAGCTATTGTTGTACGAGAACTCGACCAAGGGTAGATGTGTGTCCCATGCTTTGCCGAAATCGATTACGCAGGCTCTCAGCATGTCTTCTAGGGTTTGTATGGTTCTCTCGCTCTGGCCGTCGGTTTGAGGGTGATAGGCGGTACTCATGTCTAGTCTTGTCCCCAAAGCTCTTTGGAGCGACTGCCAGAATCTCGAGGTAAATCTACTATCTCGGTCCGAGAAAATGGATACGGGCACACCGTGCAGTCGTACAATTTCCCTGAGGTACGTCCTTGTTAACTTCTCCAATTTATCCGTCTCTTTGATCGGTAGGAAATGCGCTGATTTAGTTAACCTGTCGACAATTACCCAAATGGTGTCGAGTCCGTTTGTCGTTTTGGGTAACTTGGTTATGAAATCCATAGTTATCCGCTCCCACTTCCATTCGGGTATTTCTGGTTGTTGTAATAAACCTGAAGGCTTTTGGTATTCTATTTTGACCTTAGCGCACGTCAGACATTTACTCACGTAGGTAGCAATTTCGGCTTTCATGTTCGGCCACCAGTACAACTTCTTGAGGTCGAGATACATCTTGTCGGAGCCGGGGTGTATGGAGTATCGTGTTTTATGGGCTTCGTCCATGACGATTTCTCTGAATCCACCAAACTTTGGTGTCCATATTCGATCCATGAAATAATGAACTCCGTCGTTCTTGGTTTCAAGATTCTTATCCATCCCCCTTAGGGTTTCTCCTGCCACATTTTCAGCTTTCAAGGCTTCCATTTGGGCTTCCTTGATTTGCGTGGACAGGAGGGAATGGATCGTCATAGTTAGGGACTTCACTCGGCGACCTGAGTATTCCTTCCTACTGAGTGCATCCGCCACTACATTAGCCTTTCCGGGGTGATATCGAATTTCGCATTCGTAATCACTTAGTAGCTCTACCCACCGTCTTTGTCTCATGTTGAGTTCTTTCTGGTTGAGAATATGTTGAAGGCTTTTATGGTCAGTGAAGATCGTGCATTTTGTGCCGTAGAGGTAGTGTCTCCATATCTTTAGAGCGAAAACGACTGCTCCTAGCTCAAGATCGTGCGTTGTGTAGTTCACTTCATGCGTCTTTAGTTGTCTTGAGGCATAGGCGATGACCTTCCCTCGTTGCATCAGGACACAACCGAGTCCTTGGTTTGATGCATCACAATAGACCACGAAGTCCTCCGTCCGTTCTGGCAGGGTTAGGATGGGCGCACTACATAAGGCTCATTTTAGCGTTTGAAATGCGGCATCTTGTTTTTCTCCCCAGTCGAAGGTCACATTTTTCTGAGTTAGTGTGGTGAGTGGCTTGGCAATCTTGGAAAAATTCTGTATGAACCTTCGGTAATACCCAGCGAGTCCTAAAAATTGTCGGATCTCTGTAGGGGTTCTTGGGATCGTCCAATTCTCTATTGCCTTGATCTTCGAGGGATCCACGTGTATTCCTTCCTTGCTTACTACGTGTCCTAGAAAATCCACCTCTCGAATCCAAAATTCGCACTTGGAAAATTTTGCATAAAGTTTCTCTGCCCTTAATGTTTCTAGAACTTGGCGGAGATGTTGGCTGTGTTCTTCCTGGTTTCTAGAATAGATGAGTATATCATCTATGAACACGATCACGAATTTGTCTAGGAAGGGGCGACATACTCGGTTCATCAAATCCATGAACACTGCTGGAGCGTTTGTCAATCCGAAGGGCATCACTACAAACTCGTAGTGACCATATCGTGTTCGGAAAGCCGTTTTGGGGATGTCTCCTTCTAGTACTCGTAGCTGGTGATAACCGGATCTTAGGTCGATTTTCGAGAAGTAGCTCGCTCCTTGTAGTTGGTCAAAAAGATCATCTATACGTGGAAGGGGATATCGGTTCTTGATTGTCAGTTTGTTCAGTTCTCGATAGTCGATGCACATGCGAAAAGATCCGTCCTTCTTTTTCACGAACAGGACTGGTGCACCCCATGGTGAGAAACTTGGCCTAATGAATCCCTTGCTCAACAGCTCGTTCAATTGACTGGACAGTTCCTGCATTTCGGCTGGAGCTAAACGGTACGGTGACTTTGCTACTGGGGTGGTTCCGGGAATCAAGTCGATTCTGAATTCGACTTGACGTTCTGGTGGGATTCCTGGGAGATCTTCTGGGAAAATGTCTGGGAAGTTGCAGACTTCTGGAATATCTTTAATGTTCTTTGGTTCTTTCTTCTGGTCTACTACGTGGGCTAGAAAGGCATAGTATTTCTTGCGAAGATATTTTCGTGCTGTAATACAGGAGATGATTTGTAATTTTGCACTAGGTTTGTCTCCATATATGATGAGCTTTTCACCGTTGGGAAGATTAAGACGAACGGCCTTTTCATGGCAAAGAATGTCGGCATGGTGAAAACTCAGCCAGTCCATACCGATGATTATATCAAAACTTCTTATCGAAATGGGCATAAGGTCGATTGGAAATAAATGTTCGTTTAAATTTAATGTGCACTCGACGTACATATCACTTGTGCTTTCTGTTTTTCCATTAGCCATTTCTACCGTGAATATTTTATTAAGTGGTTGGGGTCTCTGGTTAAGTAGATGTTTGAATTTATGGCTCACAAAACTTCTCTCCGCACCGCAATCAAATAGTATGCATGCATAAATGTTGTTGAGGAGAAACGTACCCGTAACTACTGTTGGATCAGTTATTGCTTCATTTTGACCTATCGCCAGCACTCTCCCAATACCACCAACATTCCTTGTCTTGGGGCAGTCCCTCTTGAAATGCCCGGTTTCTCCACATCCATAACAGGCTTGACTTACCCCAGTACTAGGAACTTGAGTGAATGGCCGCGCTGGTGCCTTACAGAAACGGGCTGTGTGCCCTTTCCTGTCACAGTTCTTACAGTACATTTCGCGGCAATTTCCGTGGTGATGGTAGTTGCATTTGCTGCACTTTGGCAAGTTCCCTGCATATTGTCTTGTTGGCGTCGAAGTTGTAGGAGTTGTGCTGGGAGTAGTAGCAGCATGAACCGCCACCATTTGTCTCTTTGAAGGTTCTTGAGAGGTTAGTCCCTTCCTCTTGTTCCAGTATTTCTTCTTGCTGTTGATATTGTTGTCATTGTTCCCTTTGGTTGGTTCAGTTGCGATAGTCGTGACTCCTTGGCAGACGCCATGATCCACAAGAGATTGCGCCAGTTCTTTGGCACTGTCGAAGGTCATGGGCTTTGAAGCTAGCACACTTCCTCGCAGTTGGGGTGATAATCCCCAGATGTATCTCTCCACTTTTTGGCTTTCTAGAATTAACATCCCAGGACAAAGCGTTATCAAATCGCTGAACCTATTGGTGTAACCTGCGATGTCTGATCCTTTCATCGAAAGGTTCCACAATTCTTGTTCCAGCTTCTGAATTTCGCCCCTTGGGCAGTATTCCCGTAGGAGCATTCGCTTCAAATTCTCCCAACCCATGGAGTTCGCTACCACCAGGGTTAGTGTCTTGACGTGGCCGTTCCACCATGTCAAGGCGCGTTCAGAGAATGTACAGGCAGCAAATTTTACTTTGCTTTCTTCCGGGCATGCGCAAATTTCAAATACGGCTTCCGTCTTCTCTATCCATTGGGACAGAGCCAACACTCCTCCAGTTCCATAAAAGGGAATAGGTTTTCCATTAGTGAAGTCTTTGTAAGTGCAGACTCCAGTACGGCCTTGGCTTGGGCCGTTGGTAAAGCTATTTATTCCACCTCCCGACCCATTGTTGCTCATTTGAGCCATCGCCGCGGTTACAGCGGCCGTTACAGCAGTTTGGAACATAGCTGCATCCATAGTTGGAGGAGGTGGTGGAGGTGGTGCTGGAGTTGAGTTTCTGCGTGTTGTTCTACGAGGAGGCATGTTCTGGTAGAAAAATAAGATTGAATACTATAAGTTTCTAATGTCTTGACAATCGTGTAATTGAGGGTTAGTCGTACCTTGTAATTTGTTTTGACTTTAGTTTTTGGTTTCAAATTAGATATAGCAATTTAATTAATTTCGAGAGGTATATAAAGAGGCACTGCATATATATATATATATATATATATATATATATATATATATATATATATATATATATATATACATCACACCTAAGATGTGTTTCTTTAGGCTTCTAGGAAAATTTGACCTATTTAAGAGGTCTCCGTTTTACAGATACAAAAGGAAATAAGAGAAAAACTTTTATCCGCGGTCCTAGTCTATATCAAAATTTGTTAGAGCTTGAACAAACTCTACTTGTGGCGTTTGGAACTGGATTCGGCATCTGACCGTTTGACTCCCATCAGTCGCCTCTCGAATTCCGCTTGTTGTTCTTTCATCTCTCTTATATCATCTAGAGCTGTTATCATTTGGTTCTGTAGTGTCCCCGTGTAGATTTGGAGATTCTCATGTAGTCCGTCCAAACGGCTGATGTCGGAGGCGTTACCTTGGGTAGCAGCATTGATCTCTCGAATTCTGGTTGCTTGTTGGTCTGCCTGGTAGTTCTGGTTAGCTATAGCGTTCACGACAACGGGAAGTGCTCGATCAGCTGAGCCTCCTCCACTGACGTTGTAGAAATCCTGACACATGCCAAATGGAGGGCGCACGCCTTGCTGACGGCTCCAGTAGTAGAGGTGGCTTCCCCATATGGGAATGGGTCCCGGTTGATGTGGCCTGATCACTGGAGGATGTGGGATGGGAGGGTCAATTACTTCTGGTTCAGAATCTGTTCCGCTAGAAATTTCCACGATCTCCTCGTCGACTTCGTATTCCTCTCCGACTTCGATTTCGAATTCTTCTTCGACCTCTTCTTCGATTTCTTCTTCGATTTCCTCTGGGTCTTCCTCCGGGTCTTCTTCTATCCAGCCGCCGTTACCTTGATTTAGGTAGTAGGGGTCTCCCGGCAAAGGAAATCCGGCCATTTGTCTGTACTGGGATAGAGGTATGAGATTTTTATAAGAAAAGAATTTCTAATTAACGAATTCCTAAGCCTATTTATATCTTTACTGAGCGCAATGTTTTATCCTTTAATAATAGACTTATATTATTTCAATTTAGCGAATTTAGATTTTATAAGTTTTTGGCTTGTTGACTACTACGACCATTCCTCGACGTATATTGGTCAAATCCAGGATAAATATAGTTGATCAGGCTATATTTATTCTTGATTTGATTACATACCCCAAGGCTCAGTCGTGGTATTGCAACTTGCCATACTACTTTTTAGAAAAACTTGCAATGTTACGAGGTTGATACGTGCGGGTAAAATGTATATATTTAAAAGAAAATATATTTCTATGATAATATTTTTATCAGAGGGTTTTTGGTTCCCGTTGTATTTATAGTTTGTATATCTTATGTGGTTTGATATACTTAGTTCACTATAAACAATGCTCTGATACCAATCTGTCACACCCCCAAACCAGAATGGCGGAAACATTCGGGGGTGGATGACTTCACGTAGTATCACAACGATTGAATATTGCAAAGAAAGTAACATAACCATCATATATATAACAATGAAAACGTGTATTGTTGCGTTATACATGTTATCAAAAGAATATTACAATATGATGAATAAATGTTTAATGATAAAATCATCCTTTGTGTTCCTTCTTCCAAAAGCTGGTAGTTTACCTGTATCACTGATTCCCTGAGAAATACAAGTGGTTTTGAAAAGTGTCAACATTTAAGTTGGTGAGTTCATGAGTGTTCCGAGTTGAAAAGTATATTCCTTTTGGTAGTAATTTGGTAAACGAGATCTTTAGAAAATCCAATATTTTCTTGTAAAATGTAAAAGGTTCCAAAGTTGGAATGTGTTAGTAACTTTTATAAACAATCGATAACAATAATTTAGTATGAAAATATAATGTAGAAATACTGTGATGCACATATGAACCTTGTAAATCACTCTTGTTTTATACTTTTTATGTGAGTTTTATAACCATACTATTGACACTGACGGCCTGTAACAACATTCTTCAAGTGTTGCAGTGTTATGACATTTGTCACCCCAGACCTGCCGGTCTAACTATAGCTAGTAGTTTAGGTGCGGGATTGTCAATCCCGTATAGATCTATACACAAGTATCACGCTCCCCCTCCAAGAGATTATGGTATATAATACAGGTCTTGAAATGCATACAAAAATGTACGTTGAAGTTTGAATGTCTCACATTTACCTAGTATAAATAGATTTACAATGAAATGACTTTACTCCTTTTTGAAAGTGTTTCGTTTTTCAAATTGTATAAAAATGTAGGATTGACTTGCTAACTATACCCATTATAGTTCTTCAGATAGTATGTTCCATTTCGTAGACATAACTTAGTGATATAATTGCCTTTGTACACATAAGATGTTTGTATCGATATTCGAAGTTAGAAATTGCATTTATGTTTAGAAAACGATACTTTTAACGTGTAATGTACTTGTATTTCCCCCCCTAAAACATGTAAAAGAATTGAAAAGTAGGGGTATGAACTCACTCGTTAAGTTTGAAGAGAGGGGCTAGAGTTGAGCAGAGTTTCGATCTCGGATAGTTGCGTCGTCGGGCTCTTCGGGAACTTCTGCAACGTAAATCTTTCGTCGGGGCTCGAGTGCGGAAACCGAGGTGAGAAAAGGGTCTCTGGAGCTGGGAGAATGTCTGAGAAATGGTGAAGGTGTGCCAAAACTCGAGCCTTATGCTCTCTATTTATAGGGCTGAAAACCCCCGTACGCGGCGCGTACTGCCGGAGTACGCGGGGCGTAGTCAGTACGCGGGGCGTACTTCGGTTACGCGGGGCGTAATAAGGTGTCATGGCTTACGACTCCTGGCTAGCTAGGCATAGCTTGGGCGGGCCGATGGGACTCGACCCTGGGTCTAGTACGCGGGGCGTACTCCCAGATTACGCGGGGCGTAATCCCTGCTTCCAACTTCTAAATTCCGTAACTTTCGCGTACGAGCTCCGTTTTTCGCGTTCTTTATATCCACGCGTAGGTGAGATTATGCTCTACAACTTTCATTTAGACTCCGTCGGCTAGTTTTGAATTTATTTTTAATGATATAATTTTTAATAGGCCGGGACTCTTAAAGTTCGTTAAAATTTCATAGGTTCTTTATTCGACGTCGGTTTTCGTTTGTCTTTTTATTGTTTTATTACCACCGAGAAGATCTTCAACTTCCGTTTAGGTGGCGATAGCTAAATAATACTCGATCTTCAATCCGAGTTTTTAGCCCTTTACTACTGTTACGAAACTTTGAAAATTCGTAACTTCTTCATACGAGGTCCAAATTGGGCGATCTTTTTATGCACGCTCATCTTTCAATGAGATCTACGACTTTTGTTTAGATACTTTAAGGCTAAAATGTATTTTATTGAGATTTCACTTTTTTTTACATCAAATTATGTTTTAACGTCGTGTCGTAATTATACGAGTGGTTATAATTTCTTCAATATAACTCGGTTTTGAGTGTTCTTTATGTTTTTGGAAACCTGGGCATGATATCTAATATTCGATGCATCCCAACTTAGATATCTGAACACTTTATTTTTTTTTTTTTGAGGTTAATTTCGTTGTTTTTAGCTTTCGAGTGTTTACAATGTTTTTGGGAAAAATAGGGTTGTCACATGGAAGTTATTCATTAAATCTGTGTAAGATTAGGAAACTTAATGCAAGAAGAATGTTTGAAGGAAATGAACTTTGAATATGAGACTTCAGTTCCATGGAGTTCATCTCCATTGGAATACTCTGTAATGTCTATTGACAAGTCTTTGTGACTTTGTGCATAATCATTACAAGCGGACCAATGCATATAAGTTTAGAATCTAACAGATTTAGGTAAATGGTAGGAATTTGGAATTCTTGCATTTGCGGTAAGGATTTGGGATTGTGAAATGAGTGTCACTGGAATTATGTTCAATTGATCTATTTCATAGAGTAAAGATCATAGACAAACTTAGTGTGCATACGTGGTGTATGGCATAACTAATATTTGGAAAAACATAGTGTGCATACTTGGTGTATGGCATGACTAGTGCTTAGAAAAACATAGTGTACATGCTTGGAGAATGGGATAACTATTGTTTTTAATTCAAGCATAAAGTTGATAGTTTGAAACATTATGCAATGATTGATGGGTAATCAATATGGCGATAAATAAAAGATGTATTATTTATATTCATAAGTTCTGAGACCATATTGGATTCGATTATTCTTGTGTTTCACTTTGCATGTTTTGACTTCCAAAATAACTAAGTCGCTCTTCCTGAATGAGTAAGTTATTCAAATCATCCACAGTCAGTCATATGTTGGAAGTAGATATGAATCAAGACTATCATGAAGCTGGATTGTAGATGTCCAAGGTATGGGACATAGCAAGGACTACTGCAACATTCATGAGTGCTCATAATTTCTAAGTATTGGATTCACCCCATGCTCACTGGTATCACTTCATGGAATTTATCTCGAGTGATCGTGAGACAGTAATATCATATAAGTATTCAAACCCAGAGATATGACTTGTTCCCTATGAGTTGGTTATACATTGATTGTATGTAAACGCATTGGTAACTCAATGATATAAAACGTGCCTTTGTGTATGATTCCACAAGTAGTAGAACAAGCGTATGAGTCAAAGTTTATCTGTTCCTTCTTGGATTAGAAGCGATATATGGGCCTCTCGATGATTTTGTGTTGACCTATGTGTTGGGCCTGGTCAGAACTAAGTTGATGTGTTCAAATAAGTTCTATGTCAAACAAATCGGAAATCGAGAACCAAACTGCTGGACAATAAGTAATACATTGTTCCATGTATTTGTCCAGCTAATATCTAGAACAGAGGATTATATGATCACTTATCTTAAATGGCGTATCATCATCATCTCAGTTCCGTGAGACCTTGAAAGAGCTACGATTGCTGATCAGGTTCTTGAAGTTATTCTTGCAGATATAGTTATTAGACTTATCCAAGTGGGAGACTAATGGATTATGTGTCTAAGTTCATAACTATTTCTGGAATGTACTTGACCTGCTTAGCATGGTCCAATTGGGTCATGGCATCATGCATTTCGATAGACCAAAATGAGAGAAATAAAACATAAGGTTTATTAATATATTATAAGTTCTAATATATTAATAATATTATTTATGTAGTATTGATCAAGAGTTAATTTGGAATTAATTATGTGATCAAAAGAAGACTAATTAAATATATGGGTTGATTGTTTAAATCACCATACTTGTATAGCGGGCTAATGCTCCATGGATTATCAAGTTGGGATAAAACCCATAGGATGCTCCATGGATGGTCCATGGTGTGTTTGAACCCATGGATCATGGAAATGAAGAGCCATGTCAAGTTAGGGTTTACATGGTGTAACCCTACTTATGACACACTATAAAAGGAATATGTGAGCAACCAAAATCGGCACTAGTGTGAGAACAAGAGGGCATAGCCGATTTTAGAAGTGTTATATTTCTCTCAAGGTTATTCCAAGTGTAGCTGGTGTTGTGTGAGGCATTTGAGGCATCACACTTGAGGTGCTAGGCTCACAAGGTTCTCAAGGAATCCAAACAACTAAATGTATGTATTTCTTACTATCTTTTATATTTAAAAGTTCCCCATGGTATGCTAGCTAGGTTAAGAACCTTGGAGAATCAAATTTTCATGTATCATAAGAAAAAATAGATCCATGGTTTCTAGGGTTGCATGTACACCTTAGGAGTGTTAGAATGCTCAAAACCCAACAGTATCTAGGGCCCAGCTTGCCTCGCTTCCTGAACCGGATCACCCTTTTCCATGGGGATACCTTTAGGAGGACATAATCTCTGACCTGAAACTCTAGCTCTGAACGTTTCCGGTCTGTGTAACTCTTCTGGCGACTCTAGGCCATCAACAACCTCTGTCTGACCTGCTGGATCTGCTTTGTCATCTTGAGCACTATCCCAGTGCCCTCATCACTCTCTGCCCTACATTCCCAACAGATGGAAGTTCGGCACCTCCTCCTGTATTAAATCTCAAAGGGAGGCATATCGATACTGGAGTGATGGCTGTTTTTGTATGAAAACTCAGCCAAGGGCAAGTAAGTGTCCCAACTTCCACCAAAGTCCATGACGCATGCGCGTAGCATGTCCTCAAGCGTCTGAATCGTCCGCTCGCTCTGCCTGTCGTTCTGTGGGTGATAGGTGGTACTGAAGTGCAACCGGGTACCCAAATCCTCATGAAATTTCTTCCAGAACCTGGAAGTAAAACACAAATCTCGATCTGAAACTATCAATATTGGCATCCCATGCCGTACCGCCACCTCTCAAACGTAGATCTCATCCAATTTCTCCGCAGAAGAGCTGTCACTGATAGCCAGAAAGTGAGCACTCTTCGTCAACCATTCTACAATCACCCATATCGCATCAACACCTTGCGCGGTCCTCGGTAACTTGGTGATAAATCCATGGAAATCTGTTTCCACTTCTACATGGGAATCTTTAGAGGCTACAACAGGTTATGTAGAAGTTGGTGCTCCGCCTTGACCTGATGACAGGTCAATCATCTCTCGACAACCCATGCCACATCTCTCTTCATACAGGGCCTCCAATAATCCCTTTTCATGTCCAAATACATCTGGGTAGGCCCTAGATGGATCGAGAATCTCGACTATGGCCTCCTCCATCAAAATACATCTAGCTCCACCAGTATATGGCACCCAAATCCACCCACGGACGGTCATAAGTGAAGGGTTTTGAGCGTTACATCAACCCTATGGTGCAGATACAACCCTAAAGCTTTGGATCTATGTTTTTTTGTTCTAGTTATACATGCAATAATCATCCAAATCTATAAACCCTAATCTAGCATGCATAAATCAAAATTTATATCTAAAACAAAGTTAGAATCTTTGCTTTCAATTGTAGCTAGCTTGATCTCCAACCTTTGACTACTTAGCACATCAAATGTGATGCCTCTAATAGATCGTAAACAAAACAAATAATTGAAGATTATTAGAGAGAGAGAGAGGCTAGGGATCACAAAAATTCGGCTGGTATTCTCCCTAGGGTTGAAGTCCTGAATTTTAGAGTCCCATGGGGTCTTTATATGGTTGAGAAACCAAGGTTTCAGTTAAAACCCTAATCCAGTTGCTTAGTCCTTCAGAAGCCCATAGGATCCTTCTAGAAGGCTCCTTGGATGAATTCTATGTGTACTCTCACATAGATTTCATCCATTCCTCCCTTATGTATCCTAAGCCCAACTTTGTAACTATCTTATAATTATAGTACCAGCCCACTTAATTTAATTAATCTCTTTTGACCACAAAATTAATTCTTGAACAATATTAATTAAATAATATGATTTATCTTTTAATATATTATTCCTATAATATATTAATAAATCATAATTAACCTCTTTCTCCATAAGTCATCCAGTCAAATTGCTATGGTGCAGGCAACCCAAAAGGACCATGCTACTATCGGTTCAAGTACATACCAAATATAGTAATGGGCTTAGACACCTAATCCAATAGTCTCCCACTTGGATAAGTCTCATAACTATAAATACAAGTACGAATTCAAAATCCGATTAGCAATCATAGCTCTGAAAAGCTGCTGTCGAACTTTGATACGTCCTAAAGATAAGGGATCATGTAGTCCTCCATTCTTAAGATATCATGCGGACAAATACATGGAACATAGTCATACTTATTATCCAACAGTTTGTTTCCCGATTTCTGATTTTTCTAACATAGAACTTAATTGAACACATCAACTTAGTCCTGACCGGGCCCAACAAATAAGTCAACACAAAATCATCGAGGGGCCCAAGATATATCTTTTAACCTCTAAGGATAAAAGGAACAAATAAACTTTGACTTATATTCTTGTACTATTTAATTATTAAATCGCACACAATAATACGTTTTATAACATCTAGTTCCTGATGCATTTTCGCATTATCAGTGCATAACAAACTTGTAAACAACAACTCATATATCTTGGTTTAAAGACTATTCGATATTATCGTCTCACAATCACTCGTGATAAATTCCATGAAGTGATTCACGTGAGCGTGGGTTTAATCCAATACTCAAATCTTATTTCAGGGGTACTCGTGAACGTTGCAACAAACCTTTGCTATGTGTTAACGCTTTTACAATCTACAAGCCAATTCATGACAGTCTTGCCTCAACACCTATTTCCAAAGTTTGATTGACTGTGGATAGTTTGAATAATCATATTATTCTTGAAGTCAAAACATGCAAAATGTAACAATAGTAAAAAAATGACAAAAGATAGTAACTTTACTCATAAATAAAACTACTTTATTTAGTCATCAAATGTCAATTACATTTTATCTATTACAAGTTTCTAAACAACTACCTTATCACTAAAACTAATATCGTCCTTAAGCCCAATACTTCTAGCATGCTACAAGTGGTTAACCCTACTCTGTCCTTTCGTAAGGGGATCTGATGGGTTCTCTTCTAACGATACCCTTTTCACTACGAGGAGTCCCTCTTCTACTTGGTGTATGATGAAGTTGTTGGATTAGTGTCTAAGTCCGTAACTATATTTGGTATGTACTTGACCCGGTTATGCATGGTTCTTTTAGGTTGCCTTCACCAAAGCAACTTGACAAGATAATTTGAGGAGAGAGAGATATGATATTAGGGTTTATTAATATATTATATGAATAGTATATTAAAGGAGAAATCATATTTATTTAATTAGTATTATTCATAAATTAATTAGGAATTAATTTGGTGACTAAAAGAGATTAATTAAATAAAGGGGCATAAACTGTCAAATGTGTGATAGTTGAGTTTTGGGTTGGGAAACCTAATGGGCTCAGGGGGGACCAAATTATGATGAAGGATCATCATATTTTCTTCCAAGGGCCTTATTCCAGAGGGTTCCTTCGGCTGCTTGGTGGCTAAGTTATCCATTAGGGTTTAGACTGAAACCCTAGCAGCTAGCACTATAAATATGTGATGAGATTAAACAAACCTTTAATCTATAAAGATCGATTAGATCTTGAACAAGTAAGTAAACAAAGACGATATAAACACAATAATAATAACAAGACAAGATGGAATCAAACGTGTCAAATGATTAAACAAAATCCTCAGAAGAGCTCGATTAAGAACATCAACTATAGAGGATTGGAAGGTTACAAGAACGATCAAAGAAACCTGTTGTCGTCTAGATGTATCGTTATTCTCAGATCTCTAAAACCTTGACCTAATATGCATGCAAGCGTAAACTTATATACAATACATAAAAGGATCACGGTTGGACAGGCCCAAACCGGAATACAAAGAGCCTTAAGTTAAACGAGCCCAAAAGACGCAATCTACACAATGGAACTTCAGCCCAACAATCTCCCTCTTTGCGTCAATTTGGAGCGAGATCTTCACTAGTTACTGGGGCCAGCAGCTGAAGCAGGTACCTTTTTCTTCACGGTACTAAACAGACATTTGGTGATGGAAAGAATGGTCTGTCTAAACCGGATGTACCAGTTAATCATATCTTCAAAATACTTGACATCATCAGCCGAGTTCTCTTTACACCGTTTGACAATGAACAACACATGCTCCAAACAGGTTGTGGTGTAAAGATGCTTGTCAGCTAAAGCGAAGAGACATTTCTGTCCTTCCGCTCTAGTGAACATAACTGAGTTGCGTCTCGGGTCGATCCTGCCCAGTAGCATTTGATTGAGATCACTGGCCGATCCCACAGGAGCAATCTTTGGTTTCTTCTTGAAGACTGTGGCAACCTCCTGATCCATTAGGGCAACCTCCATGATGTAGCAGGCTAACATCCTTTTGACATGGTCTATAATGGGACCATATTCAGCATCATTAGTCAAAAGGATATTATACAGGATGATCCAATCATGAGGATTTAAATTCGGTAGATCTACCAGGGAGATAAGATGAGCAGTTCTTGCAGATCCCCGAATCAACTTGAACCAAACATTGATAAAGCGTCCCTCAGTATAAGGTTTCAGCACCCGAACGTTTACAATCTTCTGGGTGCTCCAAGTAAGGAATTGTGGACGAGCAGCCGCCAGATAGAAGTCAATGAGCTCCCTGTCAAGCTCAGCGTTCGGGTGAGGGACTTCAAAGATGTTAGAGAAGACGTGGAAGATGAACGCCTTTCGAGTCAGCGACATATCGAACTGCGAATCGACAGTGTTGTTGCAGTCGAACGATATAACCGGCTCGAGCCATAAGATGCTAGGAGTTTCAATGGCCTCTTTGATTAAACGTTCCCTGGTCCAGGCAGGGAAGAGAGTCTTTCGGCTCTCAAGGAGATCGTGGGCTTCTTTTTGTTTGCGTTCGGCTTCGGCAGCCTCTCGCGCCTCACGACTGGCATCTTCACCAACCTTGCGACTGTTCTTTCGTTTTAAAATGTCAGCAATGGTCTCCTTGTCGCCTTCTTCATCTTCATCCTCAGCTATGTTTTTGCCTTTGTCCTTCACACCCGAACCTAAAGCCTGATCAGTTGGAGATGGTTCGGTCGTGTGAGTAGCTTTGGAGGAAGGAGGTGGTTTTGATCTTTTCTTCTCATCTCCCCCTTGTTTCGGAATGGACAAAAAACTTGGGAGGCCTTCGACTTTGTTAAGAAGATCGATGGTTGGAGAGAGCTTCTCAGCAAGGGAACGCCTTACTGAAAAGTTTAATATGGGATCGTGTGCTTCCAGAATGTTGGATATAACAGCGTGGACATCCGAAACACACGTCCTGACCACCTCCCGTTCAGATCGAAGATCTTCCAGTTGTTGTTGGGATTGAGAGAGTTGTGTGGTCTTGACCTCAAGTGCAGTTGTTTTGGATGCCAGATCGTCCATTAACGAACGCTCGGTTGCCAGATCTTCTTGTAACTTGGCGAGGCGAGCATCAATGGAGGCAGTAAAAGCCGAGTTGTCGTCGCTTATGGTTTGGCATAGAGTTGCGAACGAAGGCAACTCCGATGATACAAAATTGGCCAATTGTTGGACAATTGGTTCTAAAGACGTCTGGGTGGCATCAGCACTTTCCTGCAGGGACTTTAGCATGGTAGAGGCATCAGAAAATAGTTTATCGACTTTTTCGGTCGCTACCTCACATGCCCTGGTAGATGCCTCAATAGCAGCATTTGTGGAGGCCGCTGAATCATGTTGAGCCCTGGAGAAGGCATCAACTATCTTCTGAAGGGCAGCTTCAGACAACGAGGACTGTTGGTTAGACGAGGAGGCGAGAAGTAGGTCAATCTTCTCGTTGAGCTCTTTGAGATGCTTCTTGGTTACGGGAGCATCATCATCCTCGTCACTTTGAACTTGAAATGGACTCAAGTAGACCGAATCAAATATCATGTTTTCTCCCCCAAGATAAGGGTTTTCACCTTCAGATGCATTTTCAGGTGATGAAGGGGGTGGAGAGGTTGGGGGTGTTGTGGGTTTGGTAGGATCAGGTTGAGTGGGTGAAGGTATAATTTCGGTTGGTGGTTGAGTATGGGTAGTTTCGGTTGGTGGTTGAGTATGGGTAGTTTCGGTTGGTGGTTGACTTTTGGGTTGAGGAGGTTCGGTTACATGTGGTGATTCGGTTGCAGTTATAAAGATTGGTGGAGGGGAAGGAATTGGGGAAATTGGTAGTTCTATCTCTGGGGTAGGGGACCGAGGTGGTGTATTGCCTCGTTGAGGAGATGCATCCCCTTGAGATTCGTCAGAACCCGAACTCTCACCCTCAGAGTCACTCGAAGAAGAGGGTATAACAAGCTTTCGCTTCGATTGGGTCTTCCTCTTCTTCGGTGGTGGGGATGGTGCGGCTTTTGGTTGTTTCCTCTTTTTAGGAGAAGGTCCCTTTGGAGCTTTGGACGCTTGCTTCCCTTTTTCTGCCTTTTTACCCCTGCTCACCGGTTTGTCTGCATCATGAATAGACCTGAGCATATCCGAGGTCAGATCCCTTGGACCAGATGGCCTTAGCTCCTTGAGCTTCCGAATCAACCTGCTATCAGAAGGCACATCACCATACATTGACTCCGGGATAGAGCCAATAAAGGAGAATTTTGATGCATCTGAGACGATGATCTTCTTGGTATGGAAAGTACCAATAGAAGACATCGATGCACCTTCAGCAGTGGGAACATCGAATCTATCCATGGCCCATTTTGTTATCAGTATCCAGAATCGGGCCAACGAAACCTCAGAGTGTCGTGATGAAGAGGAGAGGCTTTGAATAAGTTGTTGCCATAGAACAAACCCATAATCCAGGTTAATCCCGTTGTAAACTCCGTACATGATGGTGAGGAACAGACGACTTGCACCATCTGAACCTGAACTTCTCTCCGACAATCCCTTGAAAAGGACTGTAAATAAACCGTTCCATTGTGGCGGCAAGCATGACTTTTTGAATCTTGCAACGGATGTAAGAACTTCTGTGTATCCCATGTTGTAAAACATGTTATACAGATGACCAATCTGTATCGATTCCGGATGAACCCTTGAAGGGTTAGCAGCAAACCCTAACAATGTGCAGAAACGTGGGCGAGAGACGGATGTTTTGTGGTCTCCAATCTCGAAAAATACCCGATCGACAGCCTTGTCGTAATATGCAGTCGCGTAGACCTGCGATAGGGCCGCCATCGGCACCGATTCGATTCTGGAAAGAGCCGGAACAAGTTGGGAATACTTTAGGCACTCTATGACCGGCGACTTGTAGGAGTCGTACGCCAGTGGGTTAAGATCAATGACCAGACATTGCTGTGGGCGAATGGGAAGAATCTGTGAGGTAGCATGAACTGAAGAGGAATCAGCCATTGTTGCAGGTATGAAGAGGATGATGAACAGGAAAATGTTTGGGAGTGTTTGCGTTCTGGAAATTTTGAAAGTGGTAAAGAGGTAAACGGTGGTGTATTGGGCTATTTATAGTGGGTGATAGGAGAGAGAAAAATCGTTTTAGATCTCTTATGGAAATTTGAACCGGGTTGTTGAGTGACAGATGGATGACAGTTGGGGCGTGCGATGATCACGTAGGAGAGAGAGTGTCAGGTTCCTAGGATTACGCCGCCCAACAAGCACCGTTTCATAGGGACAAGCCGTTACTGTTTAACCATGCGCATTGAATGCCACAGGACAAGAAAGAACTTAAGGTTTAAAAGAATGCCCGTTAAATTACGATCAACCATTTATTAAGAAATGTTGAAAGGCTTCTTTTAAGTAGGCTAAAAACGACTGGGTTGAAAATAAAATCTCAGAAAGAAAAAATACGAAATAGATCCCAAGGGAAGAAATGTTATGGGTTTTAACAATTTCATAGGAATCACATAAAATAGGAGATTTTAATAGGGTACTTTCGTCAATTCTTTAGTGAAAACTTGAGCAATTTAATTGTTCACCGTCAATTCTTTAGTGAAAACTTGAGCAATTTAATTGTTCACCATCAATTCATTAGGTGTGGAATTTTGGGTTTCACTTAGTTCGTAGTGACACAATACTAAGATCATAAACACATATATTGTGTAACCATAAACCTCAGTGGTAATTTCTGAGAGTCTCAAGGGTTACAATGATGGAATGAGTATTGTGGAGAAGTAATGTGGAGATGGTGTAAGAGAACAAAGTACCTCTGCTACGAAAAGAAGGACCAAGCAGGAAATTCTTAACTCATGTGAGAAAAGAGTGAGGTAGCTTACGATTAGAATAAATGAATTGGCCTTATTGGGAAGACAAGGTTTGTGTATACCAGGTCATGAAGGCCATTATTCAAAATCTTATGAGGCTTGAGACACATACAGCAGCATGCTTCTAGGGACACTTAGGTATTTCATCAAATTTATCCCCATAAACGAACATGAACATACAAGAAATAAAAAATTAAGAAAAATATTTTTGGGGTTTTTGAGATTTTAAAATTAATTGGAAAGAAGAATAAGAATAAGAAAAAAAATAGACATAAAAAAAAACTTAAAAAAAAACCTATGAAAAACCGAACCCGAACATTCAGTTGGTTTCGGTTGCTTAAAATTTTGAAAAACCGAACCCGAACGTTCGGTTGGTTTCGGTTCTAGAAAATTTTGAAAAACCGAACCCGAACCTTCGGTTGGTTTCGGTTCTAGAAAATTTTGAAAAACCGAACCCGAACCTTCGGTTGGTTTCGGTTCTAGAAAATTTTGAAAAACCGAACCCGAACCTTCGGATGGTTTCGGTTCCATAAAATTTTGAGGAACTAAGAAATTTAGGCAAACAAGAAAGATAATTTGAACATGAGAAATAACAAAAATAGTACAAGAAATATACAATAGAGAAAAACTACCTTTGAAGTAAAGAGTGAGTCAGATAGTTGAACCGAACCTGAACGTTCGGTTGATTTCGGTTCTTACGTTTGAGATGGAGAGATAATGTGAGGTACTGACTCTGATTCCATCATACCTAGTCCTTGCAATATTTTATTGAATGATGCTTCAGGAAGAGCTTTTGTAAAGACGTCAGCCAGTTGATCAGTGGTTCTTACGAAGTGAACTTCTACGTTTCCATCTTCCACGTGATCTTTGATGAAGTGATACCTCAGTGCTATGTGTTTGGTTTTGGAGTGTTGCACTGGTTTATGACAGATCCTAATTGCACTTTCAGAGTCACAATATAGTGGGATCTTCTTCATATTGAGTCCGTAGTCTCGAAGTTGACTTTGGATCCAAATCACTTGTGATGTGCAGGATGTGGCTGCAATGTATTCTGCTTCGGCAGTAGACAACGACACGCACGTTTGTTTCTTAGATTGCCAGCTGACTAATTTCCCGTCAAGAAATTGACAACCACCAGTTGTGCTTTTACGGTCGAGTCCACATCCTCCAAGGTCAGCATCAGAATAGGCTTGAACAAAGAAGCCTGAGTTGGATGGATACCATAGACCTAAGGAGGTGGTTCGCTTGAGATATCGTAAGATGTTCTTCACTGCAAGCATGTGAGGTTCACGTGGGTTTGCCTGAAATCGAGCACAATAACACACAGAAAACATGATATCAGGTCTGCTAGCAGTTAGATACATTAATGAGCCAATCATTTGACGATAGAGCGTGATATCGACAGCCGGTTTGTCCAGGGATGGGGTAAGCTTGGTGCCGAATGCCATTGGGACTTTGACTTTTGAGTCTCCCATCATACCAAACTTTTCTAGGAGAGTCTTCGTGTAAGCTTCCTGATTAATAAAGATGCCTTCGGGTCCCTGTCTTATGTTTAAACCAAGGAAAAAGTTAATTGGACCCATTGAGCTCATTTCAAACTTAGTCTCCATCAGCTTTCTGAATTCAGCTGTTAAGTTGGGATTCGTGGAGCCAAAGATGATGTCATCGACATAAATTTGAACTATCATAAGGTGGTTACCTTCCTTTTTGCGAAAGAAGGTTGGGTCAACCGAACCTTGTTTGAATTTAGACATCTTTAAAAATTTTGTAAGTGTTTCCTACCAGGCTCTCGGAGCTTGCTTAAGGCCGTACACAGCTTTATCCATAATATAGCAATGATTTGGATGCTTTTCGTTCACGAACCTAGGAGGTTGCTCCACGTACACCGTTTCTTCGAGTTCTCCATTGAGAAATGCACACTTGACGTCCATTTGGAAAACCTCAAAGTTCTTGTGAGCAGCATAAGCCAGAAATATTCTAACAGATTCTAGCCGAGCTACTGGAGCGAAAGTCTCCTCATAGTCTATCCCTTCCTCCTGACAGTATCCCTTTCCCACCAGACGAGCCTTGTTCCGTATAAAATTACCTTCTTTGTCCATTTTGTTCCTAAATACCCATTTGAGACCAACAACCGAAGCATCTGGAGGAGTTGGAATTAGGCGCCAGACTTTGTTCCTTTCAAATTCGTTCAGCTCGTCTTGCATTGCTTGAACCCAATCAGAGTGATCGAGCGCAGTATTAACTGTCTTTGGTTCAACTTTTGATACGAATGAGTTAAACATGCAAAACTCAACTTTTGAAAATAAGGAAGTCTGTTTTGCCTTCAGTTGTGATCGGGTCAAAACCTTTTCAGAGACATCTCCAACTACTTGAGAGACAGGATGATCTCTGGTCCATTTGATAAGAGGGGGATAATTTGGATCAAAGGTTGGGTCTAGTTCAGCATTAATTATTTCGTCTGGCTCAGATTGGCTATCGTAACCGAGTGTCACATCATTATGTTCCCCCTCAGTTGATGTGCTTTGGAAGACATGAGGTTCAGGTGGTTCTTATGGTTCTGAGCTTCCTGGTGTTGAGGCTTCTTTAGTTAAAGTTGTAGAATTTGGCTCCCCCTGGACGTGAGCGCTAGGCTCCCCCTCGACTTGAGCGTTTGGCTCCCCCTCGACTTGAGCGTTTGGCTCCCCCTCGACTTGAGCGTTGTTGGAAGGAGAGTCGTTAGAGGTTGATGTTTCTTCATGCATTCTTCTTGCAGCATCTTCGACAATTTGCTTCATGTGATCAACTTTGTTGTCTGCTGCACCTGCTTCAGAGAGTGAAGCATTCTCCGGTTCGTCGAAGAGGTCCATGAATGTCTCGAATAAGTTAGCGACCGAGACTGTAACCTGGCTATTTAGAGGAAAGATTTCCCCAGTGATATCTTCTTTAGCCTGTAGCTTCTTGACATAGTTGTCGTCAAAGGTCACATAGTACGTCTCTTCAATCTTTCTCGAACGCTTGTTTAGGACCCTGTATGCCTTGGATGTGAGCGAGTAACCCAGAAATATTCCCTCATCGGCTTTGACATCAAACTTGTTGCGGTGTTCTTTAGAATTGAAGATGAAACACCTTGAGCCGAACACATGAAAAAATTTCACATTTGGCTTCCTGTTGTTCAGTATCTCATATGGAGTGAGCGCGAACCTTTTGTTGAGATATGACCTGTTCTGTGTAAAACAAGCAGCAGAAATAGCGTCAGCCCAAAAATAAAGAGGTAAGGAAGCGAAACTTAGCATAGTTCGGGCAGCTTCACACAAAGATCGGTTTCGTCTTTCGACTATTCCGTTCTGTTGCGGTGTGTAGGGAGCTGAGAAGTTGTGACTGATTCCCTTTTCTGCAAGAAACTCTTCAAACTCCCTGTTCTTTAATTCGAGACCATTGTCGCTTCTGATGTTGCGAACAACCTTCTTGAGCTGTACTTCAATTTGCTTGATAAACACTTTCAGCTTTTGAGTCGCTTCAGATTTGAGCTTTAGAAAGAACACCCATGTAAATCGTGAAAAGTCATCAACGATAACAAGAATATACTTGCTACCACCGATACTTTCGATAGATGAAGGACCACACAAATCAATATGAAGTAATTCGAGTGGTTCAACAACTTTTGTGTTGATTATAGATGGATGACTTTGACAACTCTGCTTCCCCATTTCGCATGCAGCACACAGATGATCCCTGTCGAACTTGAGCAATGGAAGGCCCCTAACATGACCTCCAGTAACAAGACGGTTGATATCTTTAAAATTAAGATGAGATAATCTTCGGTGCCATAGCCAGCTTTCGTCGGATTGAGCTTTTGACAACAAGCATATAGCTGGGTTTCCTTTGATGGGTTTAAGGTTTAAGGGAAACATTTCACCCTTTCGCTCTGACTTGAGAATCACTTTCTTTGACTTTTTCTCTATGATTTCAGAACCTTCATCATCGAACGAGACTTTGAGACCTGTACCTCCAACAAGTTGAGATACACTAATGAGGTTGTGTTGAAGTCCTTCCACATAAGCCACCTTCCTTATAGTAAAGTCCCCATTTGTGATCATCCCGTATCCCTTTATGATGCCGAAGGAATTGTTTCCAAACTTGACGTTGCCACCATTTGCAAGAGATCTGTATTCCCTAAGCTCCTCTTTCCTCCCTGTCATGTGACGCGAGCAGCCACTATCGATGTACCATTCTTCGTCGAACTGCTCGTCACTTATAACCTGCAAAAATTAGACAAATTTAGGAACCCAAAGTTTCTTGGGTCCACGTGAGCTTTGCATGGGAACGGGAACAATAAGAGAGACATCAACAAGATAAGTTCGTTTTATAAAAGTTGTTTCATCTTTCCTTTTAATGGTAAAAACTTTTATTTTTGTTAGAATTGGGTGAGTTAGGTTTGGACTCTTGTTTGGATTCATTGACCTTTTTCTTCCACTTTTGCTCAGCTTCAGAATAAGACGGAGATGAATCGGTGGGAGTAGAAGAGTTAGAAGAACGAGAAGAAGAATTTGAAGAACGAGAAGAATTTGAATGAGAGGGTTTGGATTGAGAGAAGTTACGGGCTGGAGACTCTAGGTGACCCTTTTGTTTTTGATCATTGGAGGGGATGACATTAGAGTTTTGTTCTCTTTTGACTTCAGAACCGAACCTTTGTGTTCGGTTGGAACTGTCTTTAGAACCGAACCTTTGGTTTCGGTTGAAGTCCTTTTCAGAACCGAACCTTTGCCTTGGGTTGATTTCTTCTTGTGAACCGAACCTTGGCTTTCGGTTGATATCTTCTTGTGAACCGAACCTTGGCTTTCGGTTTTTCTGACTTTCAAGCTTTCCTCCAGGATTGTCTTCATACTTCAGATTCTTGTCTTGATGAGTGAAATATGCATTCTGGGAATGCCAGAATTGTTTCCTTTCAGAAAGGTTCTTCCGGTATCTGTTGTTCCTTTCTCTCTTCGTGTTCCTCATCTGAGAAGGTTGATGATGAACATTTGCTTTCGTATTCGGTGTCTCCTTGGCTGGTTCCTTTTGAACTGCAGAAGTTTTACTTTGACCCGAAGGAGCAGAGGGAATGTCTTCTTTTGCCGAGTGATCATTCTTCTGAGGAATATCTTTTGTACCACTGGTGCTCGGCTCATCAAAGTTGTTCGGCTTATTCAAGGGTTCAGGTATGTATCTTCCTTTGCTCTTCCAGGAAGTTCTTTCAGATAAGCCAATGGTTTTGTCTGCATTATCAATTGGAGCTTCCCAGAAGTACTCATTGCAGCCATCACCATTGTCTTCGTTTACAATGGCTACAAGTTCAGCTGTTTGATGTTCGGTTACTCCCATCACCTTGTAAACTTGATTCAGAGTGGTCCTGACTTTTTGATACACAACAGCTTTCTCAACTAATTTTGGGGACTTTTGATGGGACAACCGAGCGAACTCCAATGAATTTTCAGAAATTAGATTCTTGTGGTTTTCAGGTTCGGTTTTAATAAATTCTGAGCAGTCAATTTTGTTTTCTGAGCTTAAGTTGGCGTTTAAAGAGTCAAATTTTTGCATGGTTTCGTTTCTCAGTTTAAGTCTGTCATTTTCATCCAAAAGATTTTTAAGCATGTCTTTGTGGTCTTTGGATTTAATGAAGGACTCAATTTTGTCCAGTCCATACATGTAGGTCGGATTGACATCATCAGACGATATCACACTCTCACAATTATAGGCTTCGGCATCGATTTCATCTTCCTTAAACTCTAGGAAAGGCAAAATCATGCAGTGAATCTTTTGGCCTATTTCACAATCCAAGTGAAGCTGAGTAATATTAGAATACAGACGTTTAGCAATTAAACAAAAAACATTTCGTTGTTTTAACAATTTCAAATTGTCTCTTTGCAAATAAATGTTTTCATCTTTAACTTTGACTAATTCCGACTCCTTTAACTCTATCCACATTCTCCGCTCCTCACTCTTCGACGCTGCCCTGCTCAATTGATCAGTTAGGTTAGAATTTGTGACTCGAGTTTGAGTTAAGCTACTATCTAGATGAGAAATTCTTGTATTGACGTTTTTTAGTTCTTTCTCATAATAGGATGATGGTACTTTGCATGAAATAAAAACAGATTGTACCTTCTTTATCAGTTCATCAAGCTCATTGAACTGCTGGCTAAGCGGTTTGGCCGTAAAGCACATGTCCTCCTTTGCCTTCTGGCCATCACTGCCTCCATCGGTGTTGTATCCCCTCATTTGAGATACGTCAGTAACCATGAAGCATCTTCCACCACTACTTCCTTCCTTAGACACGTAGGCCTTTCCATGAGTAGGCTGCCTCACTTCCTCATCTTCTGAGTCGGTAGACCAAACTTCTGTGCTACAGAACTCATCACCTAGAACAGAACCCTGCACAATAAGAGCATTAATAGGCGGGTTAGCAGCAGACTTCTTCTTTCTCAACTCGTCCAGTCTTTTCTGCAACACGGCTTCCTCATCATTCCCATCATCTTTTTCAGCCATTTTCTTAAGGACACAGTCCTTAGCATAATGATGTTTCCCACCACAATAGAAACAGCTTACTCCAGAGTCGCCATCCACCTTCGGTTCCTTCTTGTGCTCCTCAGCTTTCGGTTCATTAACCACCTTTTCAAATCTATAACTCCCCTGCCAGTTTCGGTTTTTGTTGCTGGGGAATCTCTTCTTTATGAACCTTTTGGGATTAGACACCATCATAGCATAATCCTCTGATGTGAGATCATATTCCTCCAGGTTGAGGTCTTCATCCTCCATAACAGCTTTACTTTTTGACAGGAGGGCCAACGAACCGAGACTGGAAACGACGTTCTTTTCTTGCAGCACAATCTTCTCTTGGGACTTGAGAATTCCCACCAGTTTTGCCAAAGAATATGATTTAAATTGCTCATGGGCTTTAACTGTGGAAACCACTGCTCTCCATTCAGACCTCAGACCATTCAGGATAGTAACCTTCTGTTCGATAAGCTTCCTTTCAATATCGTGTTTGATCATCTTGCTAAGAAGATGATTGAAGCGATCGAACGTCTGGGTCACTGTTTCTTCAACCCCTTGCCTGAATTCTCCAAACTCGGATAGAAGCAAAGTTTGAATAGAGTGTTCAAGATCCTCGTCTATAGAATAGAGTTCGCGAAGTCTATCCCAAACATCCTTTGCCGTCGTGCATGAGCTAACCAATCTGAATGTATCGGACTGAAGGGCGAACCAAATCAATCTTAATGCCTTGATATTGCATTGGAACTTATCCTTTTCATCTTGTGCAATATCTTTCACGTCCTTTAGCAGATCATTGTATTCTTTTTGAGTCTTGATGATTCTGGACGTTGCAGAATGAGAAAACGGTCCATTGGTGATGGCTTCCCAAATAAGATACCCATTCTCCTCCGATCCAATAACACAGTCTTCGAAGTGATGTGCCCATACTTCATAGTCATGGGTGTATAAGATCGGAATCTTTGTCGTCGAACCAATGCTGTTGGAAATATTAATAAGGTTTGATTGTGTCGCGTCCATTATGATCGTAAAAACCTGTTCAAAGATCAGACTTGTAATAAAGCAGATTAGGGCAAAATAATAAATATCAAGATACGTCAATAGAGAGATGACGGCTCAATAAATATTGATGTTTGCGGAAAAACCCTAATGGAAATCTTTTTCACAGAAAAGATGTGTATCAATTACACAGCCTCTTGCTCTGATACCAATTGATGAGATTAAACAAACCTTTAATCTATAAAGATCGATTAGATCTTGAACAAGTAAGTAAACAAAGACCATATAAACACAATAATAATAACAAGACAAGATGGAATCAAACGTGTCGAATGATTAAACAAAATCCTCAGAAGAGCTTGATTAAGAACATCAACTGTAGAGGATTGGAAGGTTACAAGAACGATCAAAGAAAGCTGTTGTCGTCTACATGTATCATTATTCTCAGATCTCTAAAACCTTGACCTAATATGCATGCAAGCGTAAACTTATATACAATACATAAAAGGATCACGGTTGGACAGGCCCAAACCGGAATAAAAAAAGCCTTAAGCTAAATCAGCCCAAAAGACGCAACCTACACAATGGAACTTCAGCCCAACAATATGACCCAAGGCTCCAATTTTCGGCCACTTGATTCCAAAGGAAACCCTAGGGCCAAAAATTAGCATCCTTCCTCCTCTCTCAAAGTTGTCTTCTTGCTTGAGGTGTTTGTGATCCATTAGAGGAGTTACAATTATGACTCTAAGTTCAAGAGAAGAAGAAAAAAAGATCAAAACCACCTTTTTGAAGAGGTGAACATCTAGATCTGATGTATTAAGTTAGTTTTACAATTATGTATGCTAGATTAGAGTTTGCAAGTCTTGGATTCAATGCATGTACAATAGGGAAACCTAGATCCAAGCATTAGGGTTTGCAGCACATATGATTGTTCTTATGCATAAAACCCATTAGTGGTATCAGAGCCTTGATTGGTTTCTGTTGTATGTGACGCTTTAACTATTTAATTGCTGAAAAATCGTTTTTTCTTGCCTGTGCCCGACTCAACTCAGCGAGTCAATATCTGGCCTCGGCGAGTTGGTCTGACTCGGCGAGTCTAGGACTGACTCAGCGAGTCTGTGCATCAGGCAGAGGATTTTTCGGGATTTTGTTGCTGTTTTGTTATGGGATTAATTCCTAAATCACTTTTTGAAGATAAAATTCGAATTTTATTGTATTTGAATGATTATCCCTACCAAAATAATAGATAATTTCAAATCTTTTGAATAATAGTTTGTTTATTTATATGATAATTATGGATTATTTATATTATTTGGTAATTATCTTGTAACTAAAATTGGATTAAGTAAAATATAGATAATTATGAAATTAATTGTTTAATTTAAATTATTTTTTATTTGATCCCTTTTGTTTTGAAAAGTTCAAAACTTGTACTCGAGTTTTGAAATTTAAATTTTATGATTAAAAGTTTAATTTTGTGTAATTTAAATTTCAAACCCTTAGAGTTTTACAAGTTTAAAATTCAACCCTATACTATTATATTATTACAAGATTAATATATATATATATATATATATATATATATATATATATATATATATATATGTATGTATAAGAACAAACTAGTCTTATCGCTAGTAGGCCTTATTCACGACGCCGATCTATACGGTGGGTATAAGGTTGCTGCCTATAAGATGGCGCTTAAAGGGTGTACACTCACACCCACCGCTTGCTTGATTGGCATAGGGTGTTTAGCCGAACGGATAGGATAGGGCACTTAATACCTCATTATAAGTATAATGAATATTGAAAAGTAACTAACATGTTTTTACAAATTCCCAATGTTAGTTACTTTAGGGCAAAATGTGAAAATGATGCTATCCCATGGAATTACACTTTGTACCCTTGTCAAGCGTTAGTGGAGCGTGCGTGGTTAACTGACACACTAACTTGGGATTGACATTGGTGGCAAAGGGTGGTTCTATGTTTGTCATATATCAATGGAGCGTGCGTGGCTAACCGACACATTGATTAGGTGATAGAGATATTGAGTGCACCATGTTGATTCACATGGTTACTCATAACTTGTTTGTGATCCTCAGCATCCCAGTCGCAAATTTGAAGTGCATATTGAGATTTAAACATGCTATTGAAAAGTTCAATGAATCTCAAAGATCTAGGAGTTTTCAAGTACATTTAAAACTTAATCTCTTTTTCGTTTTTCATGGTGAGAATTATTGAATTGTCATTCACTTACCTTCAAATTATTTACTTTTAGAGTATGATATCCCTTTCTAAGTTGTAAATAATGTTGTTGGGTCCTAGCCCTAGTTTCTCATTTGGGTGTTTAATTAGGGACTCATTTCTAATCAAACTTTGTTCCTTTCTTTTTCAGATGTCTGCTAACAACAACAACAATGCTTATGGGTCATTCTCGCTGATGAACCTGTGTCAAAGGTGACATTTGATGGGTCAAATTTCAACGACTGGATGAGGTACATGCGCATGATCACTCGCTACGAGGACAAAGAATATGTCCTAGATGAAAAGAATGAAAAGATCATCCTAGATGTCGCTACTCCTGAAGAGTTGATTGCCCATGAGGACAAAGACGACGTGATGCTATGAAAGTTCATTCCATTATGTTGGCCACCATGAACCTCGAACTCCAAAAGTCCTATGAGGACATGTATCCGTATGAAATGCATCAAGATTTGCTGGACAGGTGCCACCAAAGCGCAAGGCAAGAGCGCTATGAGATCATTACTAACATGATCACCGCTAAGATGGGGAGTGGAGAATCCCTAACCTCTCATTTATAGAAAATGCATAGGTATGTTGATTTTCTTATCAAACTTAATGTTATGTTTGATGAGGATTTGGCTATCGACATAATCCTCCACTCCTTCCCTTCATGCTACAACTAGATCAAAATGACCTACCACATGAATAAGGAAGAGGTCTCCTTGAGTAAGCTCCAAGGACTACTAAGGGCTGCTGAGAGCAACCTCAAAGACAAATCTGTTGCACCATCCCATGCTGTGGCTGCTTCTATGTTGGCAATTGGCCAGGGAAAGGGTAAGAAGAGGAAGGCTTCATGTAAGAGCCACCAAAAGGGTAAGCCCCAAGATGGTTCCTCTTCTATTGGAACTAAAGCTGGTTCGGTCAAACCCTCTTCCGACCCCAAAGAAGTAGAGTGCTATTACTTCCACCAGAAGGGCCAATGGAAACAAAGCTGCCCTAAGTATCTACAAGACATAAAGGATGCGAAGATTAAGCCCACCTTCACATGTATGTATTCTATTAAATCTAACAACTCATCATTTGCTACTTCATGGGTTCTTGATACAGGGTGTGGTTACCACATTTGTTGTGATTTGCAGGGCCTAAGAAGAAGTAGGTAGATAGAACATAGGAAGATAAACTTGATTATGGGAAACAGAAGATCGTCGCCTCTGACCAGAGTCAGAGTTTATTCTTTAGTGTTGAGTAATGGGTTAGGATTAGATTTAGATAATTGCTGTTATTCGCCAGATATGGAAAGAAACATTATTTCATTTCATGTATTGTTTAGACAAGGTTTCAGATATTCTTTTGATAATAGTAATGGTTTTATTAATGTTTATTTGAATGGTGTCTTTGATTTCAATGCATTACCTTGTAATGGGATTTATGAATCTATGATGGTTGTTGATAATTTAGGAAATGATGTATTGAATATTGATTCGTCTACTAGTCTAGACAAAGCATGCTTGTGGCATTGTCGCCTTGGCCATGTCAACAAGAAACGCATAGCCCAACTCCAAAAGGATGGAGTGTTGGAGTCATTCGACCTTGGGGACGATGATGTGTGTGAATCTTGTTTTCATGGGAAGATGACCAAGTCACCCTTTACTGGCACTTGTGAAAGGGGTGCGGGTCTATTGGATCTCATACACACCGATGTGTGTGGGACCTTTAGATCCACCACAAGAGATGCTTGCCGCTTCTACGTGAATTTTACGGATGATTATAGCAGATATGGATATATCTACTTAATCAAGCAAAAGTCAAAAACCTTTGAAAGGTTCAAAGAGTTTAAGAATGAAGTGTAGAATTAGTTGGGCAGGAAAATCAAGATGCTTCAGTCAGACCGAGGAGGAGTGTACCTAAGTCTGGAGTTTCACGACTATCTAAAAGAATGTGGAATTGTTTCGCAATTGACGCCTCCGAGAACGCCACAATTGAATGGTGTGGCTAAGAGACGTAATCAGACCTTGTTGGACATGGTTCATTCTATGATGAGTCGGGCTTGGTTACCAATAGATTTCTGGGGGTATGCCTTAGAGACTGCCGCCCATATCCTTAACTTAGTTCTCACCAAGAAGGTTGCCAAAACACCTCACGAGATGTGGACAGGGAAAGCTCCCTCGTTGGCACATATTAAAGTTTGGGGTTGCAAGGATTTCGTAAGATGAGAGACTCACGACAAGCTCGAACCTCGTAGTGAGAAGTGTTATTTCATCGGCTACCCATAGAAGTATTTTGGCTATCCTTTCTATAGACCGAGTGACAATGTTGTCTTCGTTGCTAGAAGAGGAGTTTTCCTAGAAAGGGAATTGATAAGCCAAGAGGACAGTGGTAGGAAAATTGATCTTGAAGAGATTCAAGAGCAAAGCAATGAAGGAACCTCTAACACTGGCACTCAACCCGAGGAGGAAACTCCTATTGAACCTGTTGACGAGTCCTTACCTCTTAGATGTTCTAGTAGAGTTAGTGTTCAACCCCAGTTTTATGGTTTTCGTATTACTACTGAATGGGATACGTTTATTAGTGATGAAACATTGATAAGTTTAGACGAACCTCGCAGCTAGAAGGAAGCCATGACATGCCTGGAGTCTGCTAAATGGAAAGAGGTGATGGACAACAAGGTTCAGTCCATGTATGACAACCAAGTTTGGAATTTGGTTGATAATGTACCGGGTCGTAAGACAGTCGGGTGTAAGTGGATCTTCAAGAAGAAGACGGACATGGATGGGAATGTGCACACTTATAAAGTGTGATTGGTTGCAAAGGGCTTTACTCAAGCTCCCGAAGTTGACTATGATGAGACTTTCTCACCAGTTGCGAAGATAAAGTCTACTAGGGTAATGCTTGCAATAGCTGCGTTTCATGATTATGAAATCTGGCAGATGGATGTGAAAACCGCTTTCCTTAATTGGTAGTTAGCTGAGGATGTGTACATAAATCAGCCATAGGGTTTTTTCGACGTGAAGCATCCAAATAGAGTGTGCAAGCTTGAAAAATACATTTATGGATTAAAAAAACCGTCTCATAGGTGGAATATTTGTTTTGATGAGAAGGTCAAAGAGTTTTGTTTTCTACAAAGTGAAGATGAGTCATGTGTATATGTCAAAGCCAGTGGGAGTATAGTAAGCTTCAATGTATTGTATGTCGATGAGATACTACTCATTGGAAATGATGTCCCAACCTTGCAGGAGGTCATGTCCTGGCTTTGGAAATGTTTCGCTATGAAGGACCTCGGAGAGGCTGCTTATATTCTGGGATAAGGATAGTGAGAAACATGGAAAAGAGATTGATAGGACTCAGTCAGGATACATACTTGGATAAGGTACTAAATTGTTTTATTGTGGAAAATTCCAAGAAAAGGAATTTGCCAATCCAATGCAATACCAAGTTGAGTAAGACTCATAGCCCGAGTACAAAGGCAAAGATAGCTGATATGAGATGAGTACCTTATTTTTCCGCAGTAGGCTCTATCATGTACGCTATGACTTGTACTCGCCCTGATGTGGCCTTTGCTTTGAGCATGATCAACAAATATCAAGGGAATCCTGGTAAAGCTCATTGGATTGCAGTTATGAATATTCTTAAGTACCTATGAAAGACCAAGGAATGGTTTCTAGTCCTCGGTGGGAGTGATTGTTGGATAAGGTGTCTAAGTCCATAACTTATTTGGTATATACTTGACCCGACCCGACATGGTCCATTTGGGTTGCACTTCACCCAAACAATTTATATGAATAATCTTATGAGAATAGTATGTTTATGATTTATTAATATATTATAAGTTATAATATATTAACATGAAGTCATGTTATTTAATTAGTTTTAGTGTTAAATTAATTATGAATTAATTTAGTGATTAAAAGGAAGACTAATTAAACATGGGCTATTGCATTTTATATAATGTGGCTTAAACTCGTTAGGAATGGGCTAAGCATGCATGGGGGTCCATGGATGATCCATGGAGCTTTTAACCCATGGATCCTTGGAAAGGAAAATACATGGGTTATTAGGGTTTACCCTAATCCTCCACACTATATAAAGATGCACTTATTGCAAGAAATGGCAACTAGTTGTGTGAGAACTAAGGGTGGCCAATTTCTACATAAGCATATTATTCTCTCAAGGTTTTTCCAAGTTTGTGGTGATTTGTGATTCCACTTGAGGCATTCACATTATTGGTGCTAGGCTCTCAAACTCCAAGCAATCAACCACCATCAAAGGTATGTATTTGTACTAGTAGTTTTATGATTCATAATCCTTATGCTATGCTAGTTAGGAAGAAACCTTGGAAATTATTATTTCCATGTATTTTAGAAGAAAACATAGATCCAAGGTTTATAGTGTTGCATGCACACCATAGGAGTGTTAGAATGCTCAAAACCCAACATTGGTATCAGAGCCTAGGCTTCTTTTCTTGAATACTTGATGCAAATTCCTGAAAAATGTTGAAAAACTGCATTCTGCACAGCCGACTCGCCGATTCCATTCATGGTACTCGCCGAGTCCATGTGTATATTTAACCGACTCACCGAGTTAGTTCATGCACTCGACGAGTTGGCAGGCCTGAGTGCAGATTTTCGAGTTTTGTGTTGGAATTGGTCTAGAATCATTATCTTAAACAGTTATGAACTTATAAAACCTTTTTTTGATGTGGTAATGATTATGGTAAATCAATTTCAAGGCTATTATCAAAATTCCAAGTTTTATATGTGTTCATATCATTCTTGAAATTGTTGATATGGATATTCATGTTCTTATGAGTTTTGTTAGATCATAGGAATTATTTGCAAATTGTTTGTTAGTTAATTCTTGATCTTAATGTGTTTTAATGGAATTCATAATTTGTCCTCAAGTTATGGAATTCCAAAAGTTTTTTCTTTTAAATGTTTTTTTAAGAAGTCATAAGTTACACTTTTGAAGAGTTTTTCTAATAAATGCTTTTATGGACTCCGTAACTTGTTCTCAAGTTATGGATTTCCAAGAGACTCTTCATTAAAAGTTTTAAACACTTAATTAAAACTCATAAGTTATTAATATCCAAAAGTTTTTTGAATTGTTTAAAACTTGCCCTCAAGTTTTGGAATTTGTAAAGTCTCACACAAACTTTAATTCCACACCCTAGAAGTTTTAAAAGCTAAAATTCTACCCTTATACTATTATAAGATTAATGGTTAATAATTATACATATGTATAAGATTAAGTCGTTTTACCATTAGTAGGCCTCATTCACGAAGCCGGTCTATAAGGGGGGGGGGGGTATAAGGTTGTTGCCTATAAAATGGCAGCTTAATGGGTGTACACTCTCACCCACCGCTTCCTTGATCGGTGGAGGGTCGTTAGCCGAACGGGTAGGACAATGACTTTGAATTCTTATTAAAACTATAATGATTGTTATAAAGTAACTAAATATTTTTAATTCCCAATCTTAGTTACTTTAGAAAAAATGTGAAATTGGTGCTAGTCCATGGAATTCACACTTTATACCTTACCAAGTCGTTCGTGGAGCGTGTGTGGTTAACCGGCACACTAACTTGGACTAGTAAGGATCACGAAGGGTGACTTAATGTTTGTCATAGATCAATGGAGCGTGTGTGGTTAACCGGCTCATTGATTAGGTGATAATATTAAGGGTACCAAGTGAATTAGTATGGTTATTCACACCTTGTTTTGTGATCCTCGGCATCCCAGTCACAAAATTTGAGAAGGCACACTCGAGATTGAAACATGCGATTGAAAGGTTCAATGAATCTCAAAAGATCTAGGAGTTTCAAATCCAATTAAAACCTAATTAATTATTTCGTTTTCATGGTGGAAATTGGTGAATCGTCATTCGCCAACCTTCAAATATTCTATAGCTTGGATTAGGGCATCCCTCTTCCAAGTTATAAAAAATTGTGTTGGGTCCTAGCCTTAATATTCCATATTGGGTGTTATATTAAGGATTTTGAATCAACTAACTTGTTTTTCTCCCATTGAAGATGTCTGGTTCAGATAACTATGATCTTCCCAAATCGCTTGGAACAAGCTTTCCTTTTGAAGATGATGTCCCTCAACATCATGCTTCACTACCTCCACCTCCTCCATTTATTCTCCCTGACCCACAAGCTCGAAGACTTGAAAAGTTCAAGATCACTCAAACCCTACTGGCAATGAAACATAAAGATGGAAACCCTGTGTGTACTCATGTCTTAGAAATGAAGTCACACATTGACAAGTTGAGAATGTTAGGTGTCGATATCTCAAGGAAGTTGGCTGCTGACTGGGTTCTTGACACTTCCAGAGTCATATAGTGAGTTCATTAAGAACTACTGTGTGACAGATCACGACATGACTCTTATTGATCTTTCTTACTTGCTCATTGCTGCTGAATCAGAAATGTTTTGGCGCACTGGGAAAGTAAATATTGGCGAAAAATCAAATTCTCAAACTCCCATGGACATGAATAATGGTAACATTGACAGTCCAGAAAAGCTTTCTTTTCCCAATGTAAAGGGATCGACCTTGGTTAACCCGGTTGACCGGAAGGTAAAGGAAAGGCTAAGTCTGTGATTGTCTCGTGTACCGTTCCCAAAGAGTCTATATGTTTTTATTGTCATGAGAAGGGAAATTGGAAGCGAAGCTGCCCTGAATACCTAAAAGATTTGAAAGGAAGTATAGAAAAAATGGTTAACTCTGCTTCAGGTAAGTCCACTATCTAACTTTATTAAAGTACCTAATTATTGATTCCTATTACATGATGTGACTAGATTGCATCTTGATGTTTAGCAGGATCAAGCAAAAGGAAGGTTAAAAGAGGAGTGTGCTAAATCTGATCAAGAAGATGGATTTCTATCGCATGGTTCGAAGATCGGATTTTTGAGGTACTAGTTAAAAGTTATGATAGATTGCTAAGAAATATGCAGTAACTTAGTTTTCATTTAAAGATGCATTGTAAGGAATATTTTTCCGCATTTTATATAGAAATAAAAGTTTTGTTTCGTTTATTTTATATTATACCCCCTTACAATGGCTTTTATGGAAATATGATGTTTGTATGTTTTTAGCAATAATGGAAATATGAGTTTGATTTTCTCATTTGTGGTAGTGTCTGAATTTACCAAATGAGGAAAGGTTCTCATCACCCAAGTTTCAATTGGACCGAAACTTGGAATCATACAAGCTGTATCGTATGATGGTTGAGAATTTTCATCTTTGGAAAATTAAGAGTAATTCCTTATGTGAAAAAGGATAGGACTAAAGGGATCGATTACACATGCTTGTGCACTGGTCAAGTCCACCACAAAGATTGATAAGACTATTCATCATGATTTTCTAAAGCTTAGTTAATATGGTTATACTTACAAGTTTAAGTATAATTCTGAAGCATTGAAAAGCTTTCAATGTGTGATAGAACGAATGGGAAAGAATCAAATTAGGCAGAAAGATAAAAGTTTCTCAAATATGAAAAGATGGGAGAGTACTTTAGTATCAAGTTTTATAATCATCTTAATGATTAAGATACCATATCACAAATTCATACTCTAAGGACATCTTAGTGCATTGTTATGACTAAGAAGAGGGGTCATGAATTGTTGGAATGGTTAAAATCACGAAGATAAATCATACTTCGTTGCAAAACAACTCTTAGAGTCATACTCCAAGATTGTAACATTGAGTGACATAAAGAAAGGTTTAAAACACTTATCAAATGTAGTGTAAAATGTTTTTCTACTCATGTACATTTGAAATTGGTAAGTTATGATGTCTTGGGTAAGACAAAGACCAACTAAGACCAATTGTGTGAAGTGTTTATCTTGATAAGAATCTGCTCTATCCCTTGAAAGTTTGTTTTGTCAAGGAATGGTCCTTGACTAGGGAAACTTATATGTCAAGAGGATAGTTGGAGTCTTAAACATCCTGAAAGGATTTCAAGATTTAATCAAGAATAAAACCTGAGTTTTATCACTAGCACACGACATAAGGTTTGCAACCTATTAAGTTGACATAATTCTTGTTTCTGTGTCTGCTCCTATTAAGTTGACTATGCATGTGAGTTATGTTAGTTCTAAACTGTGTGCATAACAGCTTGGAAGCATTGGTGGGCCTTGTCCTACCAGGTGACAAGAAATTAAGATTTAGCAAGTTCAATCCATGTAAGGATGAATTTGTCACTAACCTTGTCTTGTGATTATGATTTTGACAAATTCACATGGATAGGAACTCATACACTATAAAATCTAAGTGTCATAAGGTTTCTCTCTGATTCATGAGAATGATGGTGAGGAAACGCTTTCACTAAGTAGATTTTAAGTAGATAGCAATTGTGATATTTGCATTTTCAATAGTCGTTAGTGGAGCGTGCGTGGTTAACCGGCACACTAACATGGACTTGTGAGAAATGGCAAAGGACTAATCAATTGAGACTATGATTACGACATCCCTTTTCATAGTTCTGGAAATTGTTTAGACACACAAGTGAGCTATCTACGGAAAGGTGTATGAATCTAAATTTTAGATGTCCAACCGATTTCTAAATACATGTCAAAGCTAGTGGGAGCATAAGTGTTATGCTAATAATCATCATGTTAGTGGGAGCATGATAATTATGATTACTATTATTGCAAGCTAGCAATGTTAGTTATAGAAAAACAAAAGTTTCAATACGTGAAGTTGCAGGGGTTGAAAAAGTCGTTTTGCTATAATTAAGGGAGAGAAAATTATACTTCATTTCAATTCTAGAAGCTTAGATTGAGATTTTAATCATCTTTAGTCAAGGACATATATACGAATTTTATGTCTGAATGGTTCGACTTAAGGAAATTCATATATGTATTGTGTCCTCAAAATTCAATTATGACTACGGCATCCCTCTTCATAATTAAATTTTGAGAACATGGAAAATAAAAAAATATTGTAGTAAGAGACAGGTCTAGTATCATGTCTTTATGTGAGACATCATGAATCGTGTCCCATATGCTTCGGATATAGGATCGATTTCATGTGCTATAATATTCATCCTTTCTAAATTTTCCAAATGCTTAGGGCATTTAGAGGGGAAAAGTCTAGAACTGGATATGACTAAAGTTATTAAGCAATTGTTGAGGACAATCTGAGTTTTTCCAAAGATTGGTTGCTCAGGGACATTTGGAAGTATATTGTTAATTTTGGCAGGACCATATTGACATTTTTTGAAAAGAGGCAACTCTTGTTTAGGAGTGATAGTCAAAATGGTACTATGGAAATGTCTCCATAGATGGAAGTTATTCAATCTGTGTAAGATTAGAAAACCTTAATGCAAGAAGGATGTTCAAAGCAATGCACTTTGAATATGAGACTTCGTTTCCATAGAACTGATCTTCTTTGGAATACTTTGTAATGACTGATGACAAGGTTTTGGTGACCTTGTGCATAATCATTATGAGAGGATCAGTGCATATAAGTTTAAAATGTAACAAATTTTTGGTAAATGGTAGGAATTAGGAATTCATACATTTACAATAAGGATTTGGGATTGTGAAATGAGTATCATTGGAATCATGTTCAATTGATCTATTTCACAAAGTAAAGATCATGGACAAACATAGTGTGCATACTAGGAGTATGGCATACCTATTGTTTAGAAAACAAAGTGTACATGCTAGGAGCATGGGACAACTGTTGTTTTATTCAAGTATTATGTTGATTATTTGAAACATTATACAATGAATAATGTGTAATCAATATGGTGATAAATAAAAGGTGGTTTTATTTATATTCAAAAGGGTTCTGAGACCATATTGGATTCGATTATTATTGTGTTTCACCTTGCATGTTTTGACTTCCATAATAGCTAGGTTATTCTTTCGAATGACTAAGTTATTTAAACACTCCACAGTCATTCATATGTTGGAAGTAGGTATGAATTAAGACTTTCATGAATCGAGGTTGTAGATAGCTAAATGGGTTTATACATAGCAATGGTTGCTACGACATTCATGAGTGCTCATAAGTTATTAGTATTGGAATAAACCGATGCTCACTTGTATCAATTCATGGAATTTATCTCGAGTGATCGTGAGACGGTAATATCATATAAGTCTTCAAACCTAGAGATATGAGTTGTTACCTATGAGTTGGTTGTGCATTGATTGCACGTAAACGCATCAGTAACTTGATGTTATAAAACGTGCCTTTGTGTAAAATTCAACATGTAGTAGAACAAGCATATGAGTCAAAGTTTATCTGTTCCTTCTAGAAATAGAAGCGATATCTGGGCCCCTCGATGATTTTGTGTTGACCCATGTACCGGGCCCGGTCAGAACTAAATTGATGTGTTCAGTTAAGTTCTTTGTCAAACAAATCGGAAATCGAGAAACAACTGCCAGACAATAAGTAAGATGTTGTTCCATGTATTTGTCCGGGTGATATCATGACAACAGAGGACTATATGATCACTTATCTAAAAATGGCGCTTCATAGTTCAACAGAGTTTTCGAGAGCTACGATTACTGGTTGGTTCCTGAAGTAATATACGCAAATACAGTTATTAGACTTATCCAAGTGGGAGACTGTTGGATAAGGTGTCTAAGTCCATAACTTATTTGGTATATACTTGACCCGACCCGACATGGTCCATTTGGGTTGCACTTCACCCAAACAATTTATATGAATAATCTTATGAGAATAGTATGTTTATGATTGATTAATATATTATAAGTTATAATATATTAATATGAAGTCATGTTATTTAATTAGTTTTACTCTTAAATTAATTATGAATTAATTTAGTGATTAAAAGGAAGACTAATTAAACATGGGCTATTGGATTTTATATAATGTCGGCTTAAACTCATTAAGAATGGGCTAAGCATGCATAGGGGTCCATGGATGATCCATGGAGCTTTTAACCCATGGATCCTTTGAAAGAAAAAGACATGGGTTATTAGGGTTTACCCTAATCCTCCACAGTATATAAAGATGCACATATTGCAAGAAATGGCAACTAGTTGTGTGAGAACTAAGGGTGGCCGATTTCTACATAATCATATTATTCTCTCAAGGTTTTTCCAAGTTTGTGGTGATTGGTGATTCCAACTGAGGCATTCACATTATTGGTGCTAGGCTCTCAAACTCCAAGCAATCAACCACCATCAAAGGTATGTATTTCTACTAGTAGTTTTCTGATTCATAATCCTTATGCTATGCTAGTTAAGAAGAAACCTTGGAAATTATTATTTCCATGTATTTTAGAAGAAAACATAGATCCAAGGTTTATAGGGTTGCATGCACACCATAGGAGTGTTAGAATGCTCAAAACCCAACAATGATGACTTACGGGTATGAGGGTATAGTGACGCTAGTTTTCAAACGGATCGGGATAATTACCGATCGCAGTCGGGCTGGGTCTTTAGCCTAAATGGTGGAGCGATGACTTGGAAAAGTTCTAAGCATGAGACTGTAGCTGATACAACGTGCGAATCATAGTACATTGCAGCGAGCGAAGCATCAAAGGAGGATATATGGTTGAAGAACTTCATTGGAGACCTTGGAGTTATGCCATCCATAAAATAGCAAGTGGAAATTTTTTGTGATAATGAAGGAGCAGTTGCCTTCACCAAGGAACCAAGAGATCATGGTAGATCTCGTGTCATACCCCGAAAACCGAAGGCGAAATACATTTCCGGGGTTGACTACCACGTTGAGTATCAAATCCAATGCACATAGTAAGTAAAGTAAAGCAACCATTACATTACAAAATAAAAGTTTTACAGTTGTTT
This sequence comes from Lactuca saligna, assembly GCF_052625555.1. NCBI lineage: Eukaryota > Viridiplantae > Streptophyta > Magnoliopsida > Asterales > Asteraceae > Lactuca > Lactuca saligna. The sequence goes on along the minus strand of NC_136417.1, from coordinate 177,765,442 downwards.
CAAAAGTGAAATTTGTACAGTTGTGATACATAGTATATATAAACAAAATGAAACGGATCTTCATGTACTCCGTCTTCGAGCAAAAGGATCTTCAGGTACCTGTTCTAACGTTGACCTGAGAACACAAGCGGTTTGAAAATCAGCATAAAGCTGGTGAGTTCATATGCGGTTTTGTTTTACGAAAATGTATCGGTTTCCTTTCTGTTTCTGAAATGTTATGTATACCAAGAAAATCCCGTATTTTCTTAAAAGTTGGTTATTGTTTCACAAATGTAAGGTATCGTAAGTTTGTACACTGAAAACATGTTTACTCATGTGAAAATGTATAGTTGGTTATCTGATTGGTTAAACTGTTATGTTTACTTATCATGTGTTACCAGGAAATTCCCATACTTTCCTTATTGTATGTTACATATTGTAAAAGATATAATGTTATCCAGTTTGTTACCCTTTCTACTTATGTAAGTATTACCCAGGAAAGCCCCATGCTTTCCTGCATGTAAGTTTCTAATGTAAACGATGTTAAAGATGTAAAAGATGTAATCGTGGTTAGGTTCCATGTTTTCCCCAGGAAAGTCTCGTACTTTCCTGAATGTTAGCTACAGTACGTGAAAGATGTAAAAGATGTAAAAGATGTAAACGATGTATAAAGTAATCCATTATTACTGTAAGTAAATCTCTGATATCCTAATTGCGAGTTCCATAACCATACAATAGACTGAAACCTATGGCAATAAGTAGTCCACGTGTGGCAATAAGTCGTCCACATACTTATGACTTTCGTCACCCTTGAACCATTTCGGTTCGGCTGTAGCTAGCAGCCAGGTGCGGGGTAGTCAGCCCCGTATAGATCTATACACTGAAGTCACGCTCTCTAAATACCAGAGATTCTGGTTATGGGTGTAGTCCTCCACTCGCGTAACTTGGGTGGAGTGTTCTCCGAGGACGTGTCTCCAATCATACAGGAATAACAAATTTACTAGTAATAATATGTTAGTCCTCCACTCGCGTATGTGTGTGGAGTGTTACCGAGGACAAAAACAGTGTACATGTATTATGTTCAAATGTTTAGATATCATGCTTTTAACTGAAAAAATGTAGGAAACCATTTGTGAAATATATGTGTAAAACATACTAGTTTAAAGACCTATTTCACAAATATATGTTACTTGATATGCATGTTCAAGTGGTTATCGGATATGGTAATCAGTAATAAAAGCATATGAGTACGAAACACACATTTGAAAACATGATTTGAGTACAAGAATTCCCTTGTACTTTGCTTGTGTTCCCCCCTGAAAACAGTGAAAACAGTGAAAAAAGGTAGGGGTATGAACTCACCGGACTCGGAAACGTGTCGGTTTTGAATGCTAGACGTTGGTTCGGGGTTTGATTACTCGCGATGACCCTATGTAAAATGATATAATGTCCATATATATAAAATTAGAGATACATTCACTAATCATATGGAACATTACAATCCAATGAGGTTAAACACCTCAAAACGAGCGTTTGGAGTGACCCGGGTGACATCTTCGGATTTGTAGTGGCACTAGGGACTTGGGACTTGAGTTTACTCCCCATAAGTAAAAATTTTAAAGAGTTTACAACTATGGAACACCCACATACATGAGTTTACGGCCTTAAACTCATGTGGGTGAGGTTTTGGTGGTTTAAGGGCTCAATTGGACTTAAGGATTGCTAGAAAGGATTATCTAAACACATTGGAACACTTGGAATGGATTAAAATCATTTAAAACATGAGTTTACGGCCACACTCATAGAGTTTACGGCCGTAAACTCACCATGGCTAAGAATAGTTGATTTGAGCTATTTAGGGCAATCACATGTGATTTAAACTAATTTTCTAAGCATTGTTATGAATTTAGAACTTCAATTAAGACATTTATTGGAGTTTACGGCCTAGAGGTATGTTCTAAGGCCGTAAACTCTCCTTTACCATAGAAAAAGATAGTTTTTGATGTCTAAAACAATCACATGTGATTATAGAAATTCATACAAGCCATTTGGGTGTGTTTGATGCATCTTTAACATTGTTTTATGACTTTACGGCCAAGGGTATGTTCCTAGGCCGTAAACTCCCATAAATCATACTTTTGATGTGTTTCAACCCTTTAAACCATTTTTAGATGCATTTTGATTTTTCCACAAAGCCATTGGTTGAGTTTGGAAGCATTTGAACATGTTTAAAGGCATTAAATCACCCTTTTAGAGGAGTTTATGGCCCAAGAGTATGTCTTTGCTGTAAACTCATCTTTATTACTCAAAAATCAAGTTTAAAGTGTTCCAAGTCTAGATTAGCAAGCCCAAGGTTCATATCTAAGTCCCAATTAGGTTTTGGAAGGGTTAATTGGCTCAATTACCCCTTGTATATGAGTGTACGGCCCAAGAATGTTCCTTGGCCGTAAACTCACTTTTGTCCCTCTAAATCCATGTTTTACATGTTATAAGTTCTTTCCTTTAAGCCCTTATGTCAGATCTAATGTCCAACTATGCAAAGGAAGGGTTTTAGGGCTTAAAAACCCTTGATATATGAGTTTACGGCCCATGAAGGTTCCATGGATGTAAACTCATGAATGTTGTCCTAATTCATGCTTTGAACTCGAATTTGAAGACCAAATATGTTATAGATTAAGGCTAGGAAGGTACCTTTGAGATTAGAAGCCTTAATTTTGAGTTTTGATCTCTTAAACTTGGATTAGGAGAGAGGTGGGTAGTGTTTAGTGATAATTTGACCAAAGGCTTCAAATGAAGTCTTAAACACGTTTATATAGTGTTTAAGTTTTGGACACGGTGGAATTCTACCCGATACCGGTGTTAGACGGGGTTTTTGGTCGTACCCGATTGAGTTACCGTAACCCGATACGGTAAGTTCTAGAAATATTCCGATCACTAAAGTTGGGTGTTAAAATGATTTCTAAATGTATTAAGACACCCATTAAGTCATTTTAAATGTGTACTAAATAATGACTTAATTAAACGGAAGATCGGAAATCGGAATCGGAACGACGATCGGTTGCGCGAATTGTATTATGAAAGAGTTACATTAAAATGATGCGGAAAATTTCGGCTTGTTACATTATCCCCCCGTTAGAGGGAATTTCGTCTCGAAATTTAAGTTTAGAACATAAGACAAGATACAAATCATGGATAAGAAAAGAGTTGTGGATACTTCTGTTTCATTGAGTCTTCCCGTTCCCAAGTGAATTCCGATCCCCGCTTGGCATTCCAGCAAACCTTCACTAACGGGATGCGACTTTGCTTTGTACGTTTGACTTCTCGATCCATGATTTCGATCGGTTCCTCCACAAAGTTGAGGTTTTCGTTGATCTCGATCTCGTCTAAGGGAATTGTTAGGGTTTCATCGGATAGGCACTTTTTGAGATTTGAAACATGGAAGACAGGATGAATATTACTGAGTTCGTGAGGTAAATGAAGCTTATAGGCAACTGGACCGATCCTGGAGAGGATCTCAAAGGGTCCAATGTACCTCGGATTAAGTTTCCCACGCTTACCAAAGCGTACAGTGCCTTTCCAGGGCGAGACTTTTAACAAGACACGGTCACCAACCTGGAATTCTAGTGGTTTCCGACGATTATCAGCGTAACTCTTTTGACGATCACGTGAGGCTTTCAGTCGGTTACGGATTTGAAAGATCTTTTCGGTGGTTTCGCGGATCATTTCAGGACCAGTGAGAGCACTATCGGGGACTCGACTCCTGGATAACTGTGTATCCCCTACCTCGGCCCAACACAGAGGGGATCTGCACTTACGACCGTATAGGGCTTCGAACGGAGCAACCCTAATGCTGGTGTGGTAACTATTGTTGTACGAAAACTCGATCAAGGATAGATGTGTATCCCACGACTTTCCAAAGTCAATGATACATGCCCAAAGCATGTCCTCCAGGGTTTGGATTGTTCTCTCACTCTGTCCATCGGTCTAGGGATGATATGCCGTGCTCATATCTAGTTTGGTTCCAAGAGCTTTCTGAAGGGATTGCCAGAATCTGGAGGTAAATCTACTATCTCGATCAGAGATAATGGATATAGGTACACCATGTAAACGTACTACCTCCTGGATGTAGATTCGCGCGAGTCTCTCCATTTTGTATGATTCTTTGATCGGGATGAAGTGAGCGGATTTTGTCAAACGATCGACAATTACCCAAATGGTATCGTACCCACTAAAGCATTTGGGTAGTTTGGTGATGAAGTCCATGGTAATCACCTCCCATTTCCACTCGAGAATCTTAGGTTGTTGGAGTAGACCTGAAGGTTTCTGATGTTCGACTTTGACTTTGGCGCAAGTCAGACACTTGCCCACAAATGTAGCTATTTCAGCTTTCATGTTCGGCCCCAGTATTGTTTCTTGAGATCCAGGTACATCTTGTCCGAACCCGGGTGAATAGAGTATTTGGTTCTGTGTGCTTCCTCCATGACTATTTCCCTGAATCCACTGGATTTGGGAATCCAGATTTGATTCATGAAACAGTGAACTCCGTCACCACTGATCTCAAGTTTCTTTTCCATTCCTCTCAAGGTTTCATCTGACACGTTCTCGGGTTTGAGGGCTGTTAACTGGGCTTCTCGGATTTGCATGGGTAGATTGGAATGGATGGTCATCGTCTGGTCCCTCACTTTGTGGCTTGTACTATCCTTTCGGCTAAGGGCATCTGCTACCACATTGGCCATGCCGGGGTGGTAACGGATTTCACACTCATAATCACTGAGTAGTTCTACCCATCGTCATTGCCTCATATTTAAGTCCTTCTGATTAAAGATGTGCTGCAGGCTCTTGTGATCGGTGAAGATTGTGCACTTGGTTCCGTAGAGATAATGTCTCCAAATCTTCAATGCGAAGACTACTGCTCCTAGTTCCAAGTCATGTGTGGTATAGTTGACCTCTTGTGTTTTCAGCTGTCTAGAGGCATAGGCAATCACCTTACCTCTTTGCATAAGCACACAGCCTAAACCTTGATTAGACGCATCGCAGTAGACAACGAAATCCTCTGTCCCTTCAGGCAGAGACAGAACAGGCGCGCTACATAAGGCTTTCTTCAATGTTTGGAATGCAGTTTCCTGTTTATCACTCCAACAAAAGGGTACACCTTTCTGTGTTAGAGTGGTTAAAGGTTTGGCGATTTTGGAAAAGTTCTGAATGAATCGTCGATAGTAGTCGACGAGACCCAAGAATTGACGAATTTCTGTGGGTGTTTTCGGTGCCGACCAATTCTCTATCGCTTTAATCTTGGAAGGATCTACATGAATACCCTCCTCGCTTACTACGTGACCAAGGAAAGTTACCTTCCGTAACCAGAATTCACATTTGGAAAATTTCGCGTATAGCTTTTCGGATCTAAGGGTTTTCAACACTAGCTTCAAGTGTTGTTTGTGGTCTTCTTCGCTTTTGGAGTATACGAGGATGTCGTCAAAGAATATGATAACGAATTTGTCTAAGAAGGGACGGCACACCCGGTTCATCAGATCCATGAACACAGCCGGTGCATTGGTTAGACCAAAGGGCATCACTACAAACTCGTAGTGTCCATACCGAGTCCTAAAAGCTGTCTTGGGAACATCATTTTCCTGGACTCGTAACTGATGGTACCCTGACCGAAGGTCTATCTTAGAAAAGTAGCTGGCTCCCTGGAGTTGATCGAAGAGGTCGTCTATTCTTGGAAGAGGATATCGGTTCTTAATGGTCAAGTTGTTCAGTTCACGATAGTCGATACACATCCGAAAGGATCCATCTTTCTTTTTGACAAACAGAATCGGAGCTCCCCAGGGAGAGGAACTTGGTCTAATGAATCCTTTACTAAGCAACTCATTGAGTTGGCTGGATAACTCCTGCATTTCTGCCGGAGCTAAGCGATATGGGGATTTTGCTACGGGAGTAGCTCCAGGAATTAGGTCAATACGGAACTCGACCTGTCGTTCGGGAGGAATTCCTGGAAGTTCTTCGGGAAACACATCGGGAAAGTTACAGACTTCGTGGATGCTCGCGAGGTCTCTAACTTCTTGTTTCTCGTTGATTACATGAGCTAAGAATGCAATACACTCCTTTCGAAGGAGCTTTCGAGCTTTGATGCAAGAAATGATATGAAGGTTGGAACTGGGTTTATCGCCATAGATTACGAGAGTTTGATCCGAAGGAAGATTGAGACGGATAGCTTTTTCGTAACAAAGAATGTCAGCATGATTGGGACTCAACCAATCCATGCCAATGATAACATCAAAGCTCTTAATGGAAACGGTCATGAGATCTATAGGAAATGAGTGATCATGTAGGGTAAGCGTACAACCTATGAATACATCGTTAGCGCTTTCTTTCTCACCATTAGCCATCTCGACGGTAAACGTTTCAGTTAGTGGTTGAGGATTTGGTTTTAGATTATGTTTGAATGCATGACTAACAAAACTCCTTTCAGCACCCGAATCGAAAAGAATACTAGCATATGAGTTGTCGAGAAGGAATGTACCCGAAACAACAGTGGGATCAGCAACTACTTCCTCCCGTCCCATGGTTAGAACCCTTCCAGTGTTATTAGCAGTTGACTTCTTGGGACAGTTCCTTTTAAAATGTCCAACTTCACCATAGTTGTAGCAAGCTTGACTAACACCTGCTCCTGATGATTGGTTGGCTGATTGGGTAGGAGTTCTGCAGTATCGCACTGTGTGCCCTTTCTTACCACAGTTGGTGCAAGACAATTCTCGACAGGGGCCAGGATGATGATGGTATTTACACTTGTCACACAGAGGGAGGTTACCAACATATTTACTGGTAGGAGTTGAGGCTGTGGATCCCATAGCAGAAACAGCAACAACAGGAGTAGTAGTAGCAGCATGGACTGCCACCGTCTGTTGTTTCTTGGAGGATCCTTGAGAAGATTGACCCTTCTTCTTATTCCATAATTTCCTCTTTTCACCACTCCTTTGAGTTGGCTCAGAAGTGGTAGTGATTTCCTTAACATCGTCGTTGTGATCAATCAGAATTTGAGCTAAAGTCTTGGCACTATCGTAGGTATCCGGACGAGCGGCTAAAACGTGACTCTTTATTGGTTGAGATAATCCCCAAACGAACCTTTCGATCTTTTTGTTTTCAGGAGTGACTAATCCCGGGCAAAGAAGTGCGAGATCATCAAATCGGGAAGTATATGCAGCAATGTCGGAAACTTTCATCTTCAGGTTCCAGAGCTCATGCTCTAATTTCTGTTGGATAAGGTGTCTAAGTCCATAACTATTTCTGGTATGTACTTGACCCGACCCGGCATGGTCCATTTGGGTTGCATGGCACCATGCAATTGGATAGACTAAATGAGAGAAATAACGCTTGGAGATTATTAATATATTATAAGTTCTAATATATTAATAATATTATTTGATTAGTTTGATCAAGAATTAATTTAGAATTAATTAAGTGATCAAAAGATAACTAATTAAATATATGGGTTGATTAAGTAAATCATCCATATCTTGTATAGTGGGCTAAAAGGCTCCATGGATCATCAAGTTGGGTTTCACCCATAGGATGCTCCATGGATGCTCCATGGGAGTTACAAACCCATGGGTTATGGAAATGAAGAGTCATGACACATTAGGGTTTAACCCTAGATGTGTCAACACTATATAAGTAATATGATCTCCTCCCAAATCGGTTACACACATACACACTAAGAATCAAGAGGGCTTGGCCGATTTTGATGAAGTGAGTATTCTCTCATAAGTTCTTCCAAGAGCATTTGGTGTTGTGTGAAGCATTTGAGGCATCACACTTGGGGTGCTAGGCTCACAAGGTTTCAAGGAACACAAGCAACAACAAGGTAAGTTATTCTATCTATACTTTATGTTAAAATTGTTCCCCATGTATGCTAGATAGGAATATAACCTTGGAATTCAACTTTGCATGACAATTAGACAAACATAGATCCAAGGTTATTAGGGTTGCATGTACACTTAGGAAGTGTTCGAATGCTCAAAACCCATCAGTGGTATCAGAGCCTAGGCTTGTTTGCTCTTATTTGTGCTTAAAAGTTGAAAACAGAATCGGAAATTTTGCTGTCTGCGCATGGACTCGTCGAGTCTATAGGGGGGACTCGTCGAGTCCATGAGTATCTTCAACCAACTCGGCGAGTCAGTTTGTGCACTCGGCGAGTAGGGTCGAATGAGTGCAGAATTTCGATTCAGTTGCTGGAAAATGAATTAGAAACATTACCCTAAACTGTTTTGGTAATTGTAAACTTGTTTTTGGTGGTGTAATGTCTTTGCTAATTCATTTACAACAACTAGTTATCAAAATTACAAAGTTTTATGTAATTTTTAATTGTGTTCATATTCATGTTCTTGTTCTTATGATGTTTTAGGTGATCATAGGAATTATTTGTAACCTATTTGGTAGTTTAATTCTTGATCATAATGTGTTTTAATGGAGTCCATAACTTATCCTTAAGTTATGGAAAACCAAGAGTCACACTTGAGTTAAAACCATTAAGAAAACACAAGAGTTATAAAAATGAAGAGTCTTCATTTTATTACTCTATTAAACTCATAAGTTACAAGAAATGAAAAGTTTTGAAAGTTACAAAACTTGCCCTCAAGTTTTGGAACAAGTAAAGTTAAGTTAAAACTTTAAGTTCCAACCCCTAGAATTTTAAAAGTTAAAATTCAACCCTTATACTTATATTATGATAATTTAATAATTATATATATATATATATATATATATGTATAAGAATAAAGTCGTCTTACCGCTAGTACGCCTCATTCACGAAGCCGGTCTATAAGGTGGGTATAAGGTTGTTGCCTATAAAATGGTGACTTAATGGGTGAATATTCTCACCCACCGCTTGCTTGACTGGTGGAGGGTCGTTAGCCGAACGGGTAAGACAAGGACTTATAAACTCTCATTCAAAGTATGATGAATATAATAAAGTAACTAAATGTTCATTAAATTCCCAATCTTAGTTACTTTAGGAAAAATGTGAATAAGGTGCTAATCCATGAAATTACACTTTACACTTTGTCTGAGTCGTTGGTGGAGCGTGTGTGGTTAACCGGCACACTAACTTGGACTTAACAAGGTAGGTAAAGGGTGACTTAAGGTTTATTATAGTATCGGTGGAGCGTGTGTGGTTTACCGGCACATCGATTGAGTGATAAACTTTAAGGGTACCAAGTGATTTGCATGGTTACTTCACACCTCGTTTTGTAATCCTCGGCATCCCAGTCACAAAACCTGGAGGGCACTCCCAAGATTGAAACATGCCTTTGAAAAGTTCATTGGATCTCAAAGAATCTAGGAATTTCTAAAACCAATAAAAACTAAATATTTAATATTTCGGTTTTCGTGGTGGAAATTGGTGAATCGTCATTCACCTACCTTTCAAATATGGTATAGCTTAGATTACGGCATACCTCTTCTAAGTTATATTATATTGTGACTGGATCCTAGCCTTAATATTACATTTGGGTGTTTTATTAAGGACTCTCTTAAATCTAAACTAAACTTGTTCTTCTTTTTCAGATGTCTTCAAATAATGCTTCTGGCTCGAATCCTAATGGCTCCTTTACTCTTATGAGTCTGTGCGGAAAAGTCACCTTTGATGGATCCAACTTCAATAAATGGATCAGAAACATCAGGATGATTACCCGCTACGAGGACAAAGAATATGTCCTTGACAAGGAGCTTAAGGAAATTGACGAGTCCACTGCAACTCCCCAGGAGATCGCTGACTTTCATACACATGAAAGAGATGCAACCAAGGTGGCTTGCATCATGTTAGCCACCATGACAGCTGAACTCCAAAAGTCTTATGAAGACTTCTACCCTTATGAAATGCACCAAGATTTGATGGGAAGATACCATCAAAGTGCACGACAAGAGAGGTACGAAGTCATCTGCTCCATGATAACAACCATGATGAAGGACGGAGAGTCCGTCACGAGCCACATGCAGAAAATGCAAAGGTATGTGGATCGTTTGCTGAAGCTCAATGTGAACTTCCCTGAGGAGCTTGCAACAGATATCATTTTGCACTCCTTACCATCGTGCTATGATCAATTCCGCATGACATATCACATGAACAAGGAAGAGGTCACCCTCAGCAAACTTCAGGGACTTCTCAAGACCGCAGAAACAGGTCTTAAGGGGAAGTCGGTTGCTATCACTCCTACTCCAGACTCAACTCCGGTCTTGGCAATCGGGCAAAGTCGAGGGAGGAAGAGAAAGAGATCTTCAAAGGGTACCAAGGCTCGGACCCTTGATGGCTCTTCTTCAAGTGGAACCAAGAAAGGTTTCATTACTCCTTCTTCTGACCCAAAAGAGGCTGAATGCTTCTATTGCCATGAAAAAGCTCATTGGAAGCGGAACTGCCCAAAGTACCAGCAAGATGTAAAGGATGGGAAAGTCAAACCCAACCATGCAGGTATTTACACTATCATTTCTAATAACTCACCCCATTCGAAATCTTGGGTCCTTGATACAGGTTGCGGTATTCACATTTGTTGTGACTTGCAGGGACTAGGAAGAAGTGAGAATGTGGAGCAAGGGAGAATAAACTTAATCATGGGGAATAGGAAAGTTACACCTGTCACCAAGATTGGAGTTTATACTTTATCGCTAAGTAGTGGGTTAAATTTAGATTTGAATAAATGTTGTTATTCCCCATAAATGGCAAGAAATATTATTTCCTTTCATGCATTGTACAAACAAGGTTTCACCTTTTCGTTTGATAATGAAGTTGGTTCGATTAATGCTTTCTTTAATAATGTACTTTATTTTAAAGCATTACCTTGTGATGGTGTGTATGAAGCTGTATCTATTGTAGATAACTTAGGAAATAATGTTTTGTGTATTGATTCTACTAATAATAATAACTTGGATAAAGCATCATTATGGCATTGTCGTCTTGGACATATAAGCAAGAAACGCATAGGCCAACTCCAAAAGGATGGGGTCTTGGAGTCGTTTGACCTAAAGTCAAATGATAGTTGCGAATCATGCTTACTTGGAAAAATGACAAAGTCACCCTTCACAGGCTCATGTGAAAGGGGTGAAGGTTTGTTGGACCTTATACACACGGATGTGTGTGGACCATTCAAACATGCCACTAGAGATGCTAATCGTTATTATTTGACTTTTACCGATGATTACAGTAGATATGGATATGTCTACTTAATCAAGCATAAGTCAGAGACTTTCGAGAAGTTTAAGGAATTTAAACAGGAAGTCGAGAATCAATTGGGCAGGAACATTAAGATGCTTCGATCCGATCGAGGTGGTGAGTATCTTAGTTCAGAGTTCCTCGACTATCTAAAGGAATGTGGGATTGTCTCACAATTGACACCTCCCAGGACACCGCAGTTGAATGGTGTGGCTGAGAGGCGTAATCGAACCTTGTTGGACATGGTTCGTTCCATGATGAGCCCCCATATCCTTAATCTAGTCCCTACAAAGAAAGTTTCCAAAACTCCTCACGAGATGTGGACTGGTAAAGTACCTAAACTAGACCACATCAAGATTTGGGGATGCGAGGCTTTCGTGAGATGCGAGACTCATGATAAGCTCGAACCCCGAAGCGAGAGGTGTATTTTCATCGGCTACCCACAGCAATCCTTTGGTTACCTCTTCTACAGACCTAGTGACAATGTGGTCTTTGTAGCAAGAAGAGGAGTCTTTCGAGAAAGAGAGTTTATAAGCCAAGGAGACAGTGGGAGGCAAGTTGATCTTGAAGAAATTCAAGAGTCAAGTGGTGAAGGAACTTCAAACTCTAGCCCTCAACTTAAGGAGGAAACTCCTGTTGAGACAATTGACGAATCTGTACCTCTGAGGCGTTCCACGAGAGTTAGGAGTGCACCTGAGCATTACTATGGATTCCATATTACTGCAGAAGGTGAGACACTTATTAGTGATGAGACACTAGTAAGTCAAGATGATCCTAACAGCTACGAGGAAGCCATGGCGGGCCCCGAGTCTGCCAAATGGAAAGAGGCTATGGATAGCGAGATACAATCCATGTATGACAATCAAGTTTGGAACTTGGTTGAGAATGTACCAGGTCGAAAGACTGTAGGGTGCAAATGGGTCTTCAAGAAGAAGACCGACATGGATGGTAAAGTACACACTTATAAGGCTAGACTGGTTGCAAAGGGCTTTTCTCAAATTCCTGGAGTGGACTATGATGAGACCTTTTCTCCGGTAGCCAAGATTAAGTCTATTCGGGTTCTGTTAGCCATAGCCGCATTTCATGACTATGAAATTTGGCAAATGGATGTCAAAACCGCTTTCCTTAATGGAAAGTTGGCTGAAGATGTTTACATGAGTCAGCCAGAGGGTTTTGTCAGTAACGAGTACCCTAATAGAGTGTGTAAGCTTGAGAAATCCATTTATGGATTAAAGCAAGCACCTCGCAGATGGAATCTTTGCTTTGATGAAAAGGTCAAGGAATTTGGCTTTTCTAGGAGTGAAGATGAATCTTGTGTATATGTCAAGGCTAGTGGGAGTATAGTTAGCTTTTTGGTATTGTATGTGGATGACATACTACTCATAGGAAACGACATTCCAACCTTGCAGGAAGTAAAGTCCTAGCTTGGAAAGTGTTTCGCTATGAAGGACCTTGGTGAAGCTGCCTATATTTTGGGGATAAGGATTTTGAGAGATCGGAGTAAAAGACTAATTGGACTTAGTCAAAGTACCTACTTGGAGAAGGTTCTGAAGAGATTCAGAATGCAAGACTCCAAGAAAGGAGAGTTACCCATCCAGAGTAGCGCCAAGCTGAGTAAGACACAAAGCCCTAGTACTGAGGCTGAGATAGCATAAATGAGTCGAATACCTTATGCTTCGGCTGTAGGTTCGATCATGTATGCTATGACGTGTACTCGACCTGATGTAGCCTTTGCCTTGAGCATGGTTAGCAGGTTTCAGGGGAACCCTGGCAAGGCACACTGGATTGCGGTAAAGAATATTCTCAAGTACCTACGAAGGACTAAGGACTGGGTCCTTACCCTCGGTGGGAGTGATGACTTGAGAGTTGTAGGGTATAGTGATGCTAGCTTCCAGACTGATAGGGATAACTTCCGCTCTCAGTCGGGCTGGGTCTTTACCCTAAATGGAGGAGCAATTTCTTGGAAGAGTTCCAAGCAAGAGACAGTGGCAGATTCTACTTGTGAATCAGAGTATATTGCAGCTAGCGAAGCGGCAAAGGAGGCGTTATGGCTGAGGAACTTCATTGGAGACCTTGAAATTTTCTGTGATAGTGAAAGTGCTGTTGCCTTAGCCAAGGAACCAAGGGATCACGGGAGATCCAGACACATCGACAGAAAATACCATTTCATCAGACATCGAATCGAAGAAGGACTCCTCGTGGCAAAGAGGGTATCATCAGATGAGAATCCGGCAGATCCCCTCATGAAGGGACTGACTCGGGTTAAGCATCTCCAGCATGCTCGGAGCATAGGGCTGAAGGATGATACTAGATTTAGTAGTTAGATAATCTCGAAATTTGTAAAGTGTAATTGACATTTGATGATGAATAAAAGTGTTTTATTTATGAGTAAAGTGTTGCTATCTCTTGTCGATCGTTTACTATATTTCTTTTACATGTTTTGACTTCGAGAGTAATTTTGTTAGGTATAACATATTATTCAAACCTCCACAGTCGGTCATATGTCGGAAGTAGGTATGAATCAAGACTGTCATGTTTGATTGTAGAGGTCTAGGACAAGGCTACAACAATCATGAGTGCTCATAAGTTCTGAGCATTGGACTCAACCCACGCTCACTGGAATCACTTCATGGAATTCTATCTCGAGTGATCGTGAGACGGTAATATCATATAAGTCTTTAAACCTAGAGATATGATTTGTTACTTACGAGTTGGTTATGCATTGATTGTACGAAAAACGCATTGGTAACTCGATGTTATAAAATCGTGCTCTCATGTGTAATTCAATAAGTAGTAGAACAAACATATGAGTCGAAGTTTATCTGTTCCTTCTTGGATTAGAAGCTGATATCTGGGCCCCTCGATGATTTTGTTTTGACCTATGTACCGTGCCCGGTCAGAACTAAATTGATGTGTTCAATGAAGTTCTTTGTCAAACAAATCGGAAATCGGGAAACAAATGTTGGACAATAAGTAAGACATTGTTCCATGTATTTGTCCGACTGATATCTAGAACAGAGGATTATATGATCACTTATCTTAAATGGCGTACCATCATCTTCTCAAGTTTCGAGAAACCTTGTAAAGAGCTACGATTGCCGATCGGTTCCTGAAGTCATACTTGCAGTAATAGTTACTAGACTTATCCAAGTGGGAGACTGTTGGATAAGGTGTCTAAGTCCATAACTATTTCTGGTATGTACTTGACCCGACCCGGCATGGTCCATTTGGGTTGCATGGCACCATGCAATTGGATAGACTAAATGAGAGAAATAACGCTTGGAGATTATTAATATATTATAAGTTCTAATATATTAATAATATTATTTGATTAGTTTGATCAAGACTTAATTTAGAATTAATTAAGTGATCAAAAGATAACTAATTAAATATATGGGTTGATTAAGTAAATCATCCATATCTTGTATAGTGGGCTAAAAGGCTCCATGGATCATCAAGTTGGGTTTCACCCATAGGATGCTCCATGGATGCTCCATGGGAGTTACAAACCCATGGGTCATGGAAATGAAGAGTCATGACACATTAGGGTTTAACCCTAGATGTGTCAACACTATATAAGTAATATGATCTCCTCCCAAATCGGTTACACACATACACACTAAGAATCAAGAGGGCTTGGCCGATTTTGAAGAAGTGAGTATTCTCTCATAAGTTCTTCCAAGAGCATTTGGTGTTGTGTGAAGCATTTGAGGCATCACACTTGGGGTGCTAGGCTCACAAGGTTTCAAGGAACACAAGCAACAACAAGGTAAGTTATTCTATCTATACTTTATGTTAAAATTGTTCCCCATGTATGCTAGATAGGAATATAACCATGGAATTCAACTTTGCATGACAATTAGACAAACATAGATCCAAGGTTATTAGGGTTGCATGTACACTTAGGAAGTGTTAGAATGCTCAAAACCCATCAATTTCTGCATTTCACCACGGGGGCAGTACTCGGCAATGAGAAGTTCTTTCATGGCCTCCCAGCCCATGGCATTGGCTACGGGTAAGGTCAGAGATTTGACTCGGCCATTCCACCAAGTCAAGGCTTTATCAACAAAGGTACAGGCTGCGAATTTGACTTTATCGGACTCCACACAAGCACAGATTTCAAAGACGGACTCAATTTTCTCGAACCATCGAGATAAGCAAATGACACCTCCAGCGCCATTAAAGGATGTTGGTTTTGCGTTCATGAAATCCTTGTAGGAACCCCCTCTTTGGTGTCCCTGGCTACCCTCAGGGTTTTGAGATTGAGGACCACCACTTGAACCACTAGGGTTCATTTGTGACATAGCTGCTACCATCGCAGCTGTCATCATTGTCTGGAGTGATGCTAGGTCAAACTGGGGAGGAGGTGGCGGCGAAGAAGGATTGTCGTTGTTCTTTGAGCTAGGTCTCTTTCGGGGAGGCATCTTGATCTAATAAGATCAAGAAAGAGAGGATGGTAAGTCCTCTACATTGAATCGATAGATATGACAGTTATATGATTCGAGTAAGCGATAAAGCAGGAAAGAGTTATCGAACAGATAATTTATCGCTAAGAACAATCACAGAAAGTCACTCGAATAAGGATTACTACAGAGGATCGAGGTCGAGAAATACTCCCATAGTATTTCATGAATTGTTTACGACAATGATTCGATGTTTGGGATATTAGGGTAAGTTTTAGGCATGCCACATACCACAGTCACTCCCAAGCACATGTTGGCCGTGTCTCGAATGAATATAGTTGGCCAGGCTATATTGACCCTAGACACGACTACATAACTGCCCAGGTTTAACCGTAGTACACAACACCCATTTACTTATGTTCTGTTCTACTTGTGGTTACGGATGATGACGATTCGGTATACTTATATACTTTTGAAAATACTTATAGTTTGAAGATACTTTTAATTCAGAGCACTTAGGCCCTTTAGTGTTTATAGTTTTATACCATGTAAGGTTTGGTATACTTCATTCACTATAAACAAGGGCTCTGATACCAATCTATCACATCACGAAAACCGAAGGCGGAATACATTTCCGGGGTTGACTACCACGTTGAGTATCAAATCCAATGCACATAGTAAGTAAAGTAAAGCAACCATTACATTACATAATAAAAGTTTTACAGTTGTTTCAAAAGTGAAGTTTGTACAGTTGTGATACATAGTATATATAAACAAAATGAAACGGATCTTCATGTACTCCGTCTTCGAGCAAAAGGATCTTCGGGTACCTGTTCTAACGTTGACCTGAGAACACAAGCGGTTTGAAAAGCAGCATAAAGCTGGTGAGTTCATATGCAGTTTTGTTTTACGAAAATGTATCGGTTTCCTTTCTGTTTCTGAAATGTTATGTATACCAAGAAAATCCCGTATTTTCTTAAAAGTTGGTTATTGTTTCACAAATGTAAGGTATCGTAAGTTTGTACACTGAAAACATGTTTACTCATGTGAAAATGTATAGTTGGTTATCTGACTGGTTAAACTGTTTTGTTTACTTATCATGTGTTACCAGGAAAGTCCCATACTTTCCTTATTGTATGTTACATATTGTAAAAGATGTAATGTTATCCAGTTTGTTACCCTTTCTACTTATGTAAGTATTACCCAGGAAATCCCCATGCTTTCCTGCATGTAAGTTTCTAATGTAAACGATGTTAAAGATGTAAAAGATGTAATCGTGGTTAGGTTCCATGTTTTCCCCAGGAAAGTCCTGTACTTTCCTGAATGTTAGCTACAGTACGTGAAAGATGTAAAAGATGTAAAAGATGTAAACGATGTATAAAGTAATCCATTATTACTGTAAGTAAATCTCTGATATCCTAATTGCGAGTTCCATAACCATACAATAGACTGAAACCTGTGGCAATAAGTAGTCCACGTGTGGCAATAAGTCGTCCACATACTTATGACTTTCGTCACCCTTGAACCATTTCGGTTCGGCTGTAGCTAGCAGCCAGGTGCGGGGTAGTCAGCCCCGTATAGATCTATACACTCAAGTCACGCTCTCTAAATACCAGAGATTCTGGTTATGGGTGTAGTCCTCCACTCGCGTAACTTGGGTGGAGTGTTCTCCGAGGACGTGTCTCGAATAACAAATTTACTAGTAATAATAAGTTAATCCTCCACTCGCGTATGTGTGTGGAGTATTACCGAGGACAAAAACAGTGTACAGGTATTATGTTCAAATGTTTAGATATCATGCTTTTAACTGACAAAATTTAGGAAACCATTTGTGAAATATATGTGTAAAACATACTAGTTTAAAGACCTATTTCACAAATATATGTTACTTGATCTGTATGTTCAAGTGGTTATCGGATATGGTAATCAGTAATAAAAGCATATGAGTACGAAACACACATTTGAAAACATGATTTGAGTACAAGAATTCCCTTGTACTTTGCTTGTGTTCCCCCCCTGAAAACAGTGAAAACAGTGAAAAAAGGTAGGGGTATGAACTCACCGGACTCGGAAACGTGTCGGTTTTGAATGCTAGACGTCGGTTCGGGGTTTGATTACTCGCGATGACCCTATGTAAAATGATATAATGTCCAAATATATACAATTAGAGATACATTCACTAATCATATGGAACATTACACTCCAATGAGGTTAAACACCTCAAAACGAGCGTTTGGAGTGACCCGGGTGACATCTTCGGATTTGTAGTGGCACTAGGGACTTGGGACTTGAGTTTACCCCCTATAAGTAAACATTTTAAAGAGTTTACAACTATGGAACACCCACATACATGAGTTTACAGCCGTAAACTCATGTGGGTGAGGTTTTGGTGGTTTAAAGGCTCAATTGGACTTAAGGATTGCTAGAAAGGATTATCTAAACACATTGGAACACTTGGAATGGATTAAAATCATTTAAAACATGAGTTTACGGCCACACTCATAGAGTTTACGGCCGTAAACTCACCATGGCTAAGAATAGTTGATTTGAGCTATTTAGGGCAATCACATGTGATTTAAACTAATTTTCTAAGCATTGTTATGAATTTAGAACTTCAATTAAGACATTTATTGGAGTTTACGGCCTAGAGGTATGTTCTAAGGCCGTAAACTCTCCTTTACCATAGAAAAAGATAGTTTTTGATGTCTAAAACAATCACATGTGATTATAGAAATTCATACAAGCCATTTGGGTGTGTTTGATGCATCTTTAACATTGTTTTATGACTTTATAGCCAAGGGTATGTTCCTAGGCCGTAAACTCCCATAAATCATACTTTTGATGTGTTTCAACCCTTTAAACCATTTTTAGATGCATTTTGATTTTTCCACAAAGCCATTGGTTGAGTTTGGAAGCATTTGAACATGTTTAAAGGCATTAAATCACCCTTTTAGAGGAGTTTATGGCCCAAGAGTATGTCTTTGCTGTAAACTCATCTTTATTACTCAAAAATCAAGTTTAAAGTGTTCCAAGTCTAGATTAGCAAGCCCAAGGTTCATATCTAAGTCCCAATTAGGTTATGGAAGGGTTAATTGGCTCAATTACCCCTTGTATATGAGTTTACGGCCCAAGAATGTTCCTTGGCCGTAAACTCACTTTTTTCCCTCTAAATCCATGTTTTACATGTTATAAGTTCTTTCCTTTAAGCCCTTATGTCATATCTAGTGTCCAACTATGCAAAGGAAGGGTTTTAGGGCTTAAAAACCCTTGATATATGAGTTTACGGCCCATGAAGGTTCCATGGCTGTAAACTCATGAATGTTGTCCTAATTCATGCTTTGAACTCGAATTTGAAGACCAAATATGTTATAGATTAAGGCTAGGAAGGTACCTTTGAGATTAGAAGCCTTAATTTGAGTTTTGATCTCTTAAACTTGGATTAGGAGAGAGGTGGGTTGTGTTTAGTGATAATTTGACCAAAGGCTTCAAATGAAGTCTTAAACACGTTTATATAGTGTTTAATTTTTGGACACGGTGGAATTCTACCCGATACCGGTGTTAGACGGGGTTTTTGGTCGTACCCGATTGAATTACCGTAACCTGATACGGTAAGTTCTAGAAATATTCCGATCACTAAAGTTGGGTGTTAAAATGATTTCTAAATGTATTAAGACACCCATTAAGTCATTTTAAATGTGTACTAAATAATGACTTAATTAAACGGAAGATCGGAAATCGGAATCGGAACGACGATCGGTTGCGCGAATTGTATTATGAAAGAGTTACATTAAAATGATGCGGAAAATTTCGGGTTGTTACATCTCGACATATTGATTATTAGACATCGGGTAGAAGAGGGACTCCTCGTTGTGAAGTCAGTATCTTCAGAAGAAAACCCAGAAGATCCCCTTACGAAGGGACCGAGTAGGGTCAAACACTTATAGCACGCTAGGAGCATTGGGCTGAAGGATGATATAAGTTTGGATTAGATAGATAAGAAACGTGTAATAGACAATTTCTACTTGAAATTTGATGAATAAATAATGTTGTATTGTTTATGAGTAAAGCTACTATCTTGTGTTGGTTGTTTATCTATTGTTTCAATTTTGCATGTTTTCACTTCCTGAATAATAGGATTATTCGAACAGTCTATAGGCGTTCATATTTTGGAAGTAGATGTGAATGAAGACTGTCATGAGTTGTTTGTAGATTGTCTAAAAGGTTTTGGGCATAACAGAGGTTTGTTGTAAAGTTCATGAGTGCTTATGAATATGATTTGAGCATTGGTATAAACCCGCTCTTGCTGGTATCACTATTTTGATGAGTGATCGCAAGATGATAATATCATACGATCTTTGAACCTAGAGATATGGTTATTGTTTGCTAGTTGATCGTACATTGATAATGTGAAAACGTATTAGTAACTTGATGTTATAAAACACATTATTGTGTGTGTCTTAGCTAGTGAATGATAAAAGCATATAAGTCAAAGTTTTTTCTATTCCTTTTATCCCAAGAGGATAAGAGCGATATCTGGCCACTCGACGATTTGGTTTGACTTATATGCAGGGCCCGGTCAGAATGAAGTTGATGTGTTCAACCAAACTTATATGTTGAACGAATCAAAGACCGAGAAATAAATGCTAGACAACAAGTATTGACAACATGATATCCAGAACAGAGGATTGTATGATCCCTTATCTGAAGGAGTATTTTTGATCAGAGTTGACAGAAGCGTATAAGAGCTACGATTTCTAATCTGATCCTGAGGTCATATATGAGATATAGTTACTAGATTTTTCCAAGTGGGAGGCTGTTGGATTAGTGTCTAAGTCTGTAACTATATTTGGTATGTACTTGACTCGGTTATGCATGGTCCTTTTGGGTTGCCTTCACCGAAGCAACTTGACAAGGTAATTTGAGGAGAGAGAGAGAGAGAGAGAGAGAGAGAGAGGATATTATGGTTTATTAATATATTATAAGAATAATATATTAAAGGAGAAATCATATTTATTTAATTAGTATTGGTCATAAATTAATTAGGAATTAATTTGGTGACTAAAAGAGATTAATTAAATAAAGGGGCATAAACTGTCAAATGTCTGATAGTTGAGTTTTGGGCTGGGAAACCTAATGGACTAAGGTGGAACGAAATTATGATGAAGGATCATCATATTTTCGTCCAAGGGCCTTATTCCAGAAGGTTCCTTGGGTTGCTTGGTGGCTAAGTTATCCATTAGGGTTTAAATTGAAACCCTAGCAGCTAGCACTATAAATATGACCCCAAGGCTCCAATTTTCGGCCACTTGATTCCAAAGGAAACCCTAGGGTTGAAAATCAGCATCCTTCCTCCTCTCTCAAAGTTTCCTTCTTGCTTGAGGTGCTTGTGATCCATTAGAGGAGTTACAATTGTGACTCTAAGCTCAAGAGAAGAAGAGAAGAAGATCTAAACCACCTTTTTGAAGAGGTAAACATCTAGATCTGATGTATTCAGTTAATTTTCCAATTATGTACGCTAGATTAGGGTTTTCAAGTCTTGGATTCAATGCATGTACAATAGAGAAACCTAGATCCAACCATTAGGGTTTGTATGTGCACATAGAATTGTTCTTATGCATAAAACCCATCAAAAGTGATATTTTCTGTCGATATGCCTGGATCTACCATGATCCCTAGGTTCCTTGGTTAAGGCGACTGCACCCTCGTTGTCACAGAAAATTTCCATAGACTCCTTTGTGGCCGGTACAACTCCAAAGTGTCCAATGAAATTCTTCAGCCATATTGCCTCTTTCGACGCTTCGCTCGCTACTATGTACTCTGATTTGCACGTTAAATCAGCTACGGTCTCCTGCTTGGAACTTTTGCAAGTCACTGCTCCTCCATTCAAGGTAAATACCCATCCCGAATGAGAGCGTAAATTATCTCGGTCAGTCTGAAAACTAGCGTCTATACCCTTGCACTCTCAAGTCATCACTCCCACCGAGGATAAGGAACCAGTCCTTAGTCCTCCATAGGTACTTAAGAATGTTTTTTTTACCACAATTGAGATCTATCAGGATTCACTAGATATCTGTTGACCATGCTCAAAGCAAAGGCCACATCATGGTGAGTACACGTCATAGCATACATGATCAAGCCAACAACAGTCCTTTCGTAGAATTCTCCATGATGAAATGTTTTAACACTTTATCCAAGTAAGTACTTTGACTAAGTCCTATTAGTCTTTTACTCCTATTTCTCAATATCCTTATCCGTAGAATGTAAACAGCTTCTCCGAGGTCCTTCATAGCGAAGCACTTCCCAAGTCAGGACTTAACCTCCTGCAAGGATGGGAAGTCATTTCCTATGAGCAATATGTCATCCACATACAATACGAGAAAGCTTACTATACTCCCACTTGCCTTGACATATACACAAGACTCATCCTCGCTTCTCAAAATACCAAACTCTTTGACTTTCTCATCAAAACAAAGATTCCATGTGCGATACGCTTGTTTCAGTCCATAGATGGATTTCTCAAGCTTACACACTCTATTAGGGTGGTTCGCATCGATAAAACCCTCTGCCTGACTCATGTAAACATCCTCAACCAACTTCCCATTTAGGAAAGCGGTTTGGAAATCCATCTGCCATATTTTATAATCATGAAATGCAACTATGGCTAGCATAAACCTTATAGATTTAATCTTCGTTACTGGTGAGAAGGTCTCATCATAGTCAACTCCATGAGTTTGAAAAAATCCCTTTGCAACCAATCACACCTTATACGTGTGTACCTTCCCATCCATGTAGGTCTTCTTCTTGAAAATCTATTTGCACCCGACTGTCTTACGACCTAGTACATTGTCAGTCAAGTTCCAAACTTGATTGTCATACATGGACTGAATCTTGCTGTCCATACCCTCTTTCCACTTTGTAGACTCCGGGCCTACCATGGTTTTCTTGTAGGTGTTAGGTTCATCCAAATTTATTAGCGTACTATCACTAATAAATCTATCACCCTTAGCAGTTATATGTAAACCATATAACTGTTCGATAAGGTGTCTAAGTCCACAACTATTTCTGGTATGTACTTGACCAGACCCGACATGGTCCATTTGGGTTGCATGACACCATGCAATTGGATAGACTAAATGAGAGAAATAACACTTGGAGATTATTAATATATTATAAGTTCTAATATATTAATAATATTATTTGATTACTTTGATCAAGAATTAATTTAGAATTAATTAAGTGATCAAAAGATAACTAATTAAATATATGGGTTGATTACGTAAATCATCCATATCTTGTATAGTGGGCTAAGAGACTCTATGGATTATCAAGTTGGGTTCCACCCATAGGATGCTCCATGGGAGTTACAAACCCATTGGTCATGGAAATGAAGAGTCATGACACATTAGGGTTTACAAGGTGTAACCCTAGATGTGTCAACACTATATAAGGATCTCAATCTCCACCAAAATCGGCTACACTAAGGAAACAAGAGGGCTAGGCCGATTTCAAGAAGTGTGCATTCTCTCAAAAGTCTTTCCAAGAGCATTTGGTGTTGTGTGAAGCATTTGAGGCATCACACTTGGGGTGCTAGACTCATAAGGTTTCAAGGAACACAAGCAACAACAAGGTAAGTTATTCTATCTATCATTCAAGTTAAAATTGTTCCCCATGTATGCTAGATAGGAATATAGCCTTGGAATTCAACTTTGCATGATAATTAGACAAACATAGATCCAAGGTTATTAGGGTTGCATGTACACTTAGAAAGTGTTAGAATGCTCAAAACCCATCAGTGGTATCAGAGCCTAGGCTTGTTTGCTTTTTACTTATGCTTAAAAGTTGAAAAAGTCAAAAATCTAGCTGTCTACGAATGGACTCGTCGAGTCCATAGGGGGGACTCATCGAGTTCACGTGTAACTTCAACCAACTCGGCGAGTAAGTTCATGCACTTGGCGAGTAGGGTCGACAGATTGCAGAATTTCGACTTTGGTTGCAGGAAATGGACTAGAAACATTACCCTAAACTCTTTTGGTACTTGAAAACTTGTTTTGATGGTGTAATGTTCTTTCTAATTCATTTACAACAACTAGTTATCAAAAATTACAAAGTTTTAAGTGTAATTTTGATTTATGAATGTGTTCATATTCATGTTCTTGTTCTTATGATGTTTTAGATGATCATAGGAATTATTTGTAACCTATGTGGTAGATTAATTCTTGATCATAATGTGTTTTAATGGAGTCCATAACTTGTCCTCAAGTTATGGAAAACCAAGACTCACACTTGAATTAAAACCATTAAAAGAACACAAGAGTTAGAAAAATGAAGAGTCTTCTTTTTATTACTCTATTAAACTCATAAGTTACAAGAAATGAAAAGTTTTGAAAGTTACAAAACTTGCCCTCAAGTTTTGGAACAAGTAAAGTTAAGTTAAAACTTTAGTTCCAACCCTTAGAATTTTAAAAGTTAAAATTCAACCCTTATACTTATATTATGATGATTTAATAATTATATATATATATATATATATATATATATATATATATATATATATATATATATATATATGTATAAGAACAAAGTCGTCTTACCGCTAGTACGCCTCATTCACGAAGCCAGTCTATAAGGTGGGTATAAGGTTGTTGCCTATAAAATGGTGACTTAATGGGTGTCTACTCTCACCCACCGCTTGCTTGACTGGTGGAGGGTCGTTAGCCGAACGGGTAAGGCAAGGACTTATAAATTCTCATTCAAAGTATGATGAATATTATAAAGTAACTAAATGTTTTACTAAATTCCCAATCTTAGTTACTTTAGGAAAATGTGAATAAGGTGATAATCCATGAAATTACACTTTACACTTTGTCTAAGTCGTTGGTGCAGCGTGTGTGGTTAACTAGCACACTAACTTGGACATAACAAGGTAGGTAAAGGGTGACTTAAGGTTTATTATAGTATCGGTGGAGCATATGTGGTTTACCGACACATCGATTGAGTGATAAACTTTAAGGGTACCAAGTGATTTGCATGGTTACTTCACACCTCGTTTTGTGATCCTCGGTATCCCAGTCACAAAACTTGGAGGGCACACTCGAGATTGAAACATGCCTTTGAAAGTTCATTGAATCTCAAAGAATCTAGGAATTGATAAGAACCAATCATAAAACCTAATATATAATATTTTGGTTTTCGTGGTGGAAATTGGTGAATCGTCATTCACCTACCTTTCAAATATGTTATAGCTTGGATTACGGCATACCTTTTCTAAGTTATAATATATTGTGATTGGATCATAGCCTTAATATTACATTTGGGTGTTTTATTAAGGACTATCTTAATATCTTAACTAATCTTGTCCTCTTCCTTCACATGTCTTCTAACAATGCTGCTTCTGGCTCGAATCCTAATGGCTCCTTTAATCTTATGAGCTTGTGTGGGAAAGTCGCTTTTGATGGATCCAACTTCAATGAGTGGATCAGAAACATCAGGATGATTACCCGCTACGAGGAAAAAGAATGTGTCCTCGACAAGGAGCATAAGGAGATTGATGAGACCAATGCAACTCCTCAGGAGATCGCTGACTTTCAGGCACATGAAAGGGATGCTACGAAAGTAGCATGCATCATGATGGCCACAATGACAGCAGAACTCCAAAAGTACTATGAGGATTTCTACCCTTATGAAATGCACCAAGATTTGATGGAAAGATACCATCAAAGTGCACGACAAGAGAGGTACGAAATCATCTGCTCCATGATAACAACCATGATGAAGGACGGGGATTCCGTCACGAGCCACATGCAGAAAATGCAAAGGTATATCGATTGTTGAAGCTTAATGTGAACTTCCCTGAGGACCTTGCAATAGATATAATTTTGCGCTCCTTACCATCATGCTATGATCAATTCCGCATGACATATCACATGAATAAGGAAGAGGTCACACTCAGCAAACTTCAAGGACTTCTAAAGACCGCATAATCAGGTCTTAAGGGGAAGTCGGTTGTTAACACTCCTACTCCAAACTCCACTCCGGTTTTGGCAATCGGGAAAAGTCGAGGGAAGAAGAGAAAGAGTTCTTCGAAGGGTACCAAGGTTAGGACCCTTGATGGCTCTTCTTCAAGTGGAACCAAGAAAGGTTTTGTCACTCCTTCTTCTGACCCAAAAGAGGCTGAATGCTCCTATTGCCATGAAAAATCACATTGGAAGCGGAACTGCCCAAAATACCAGCAAGATGTGAAGGATGGGAAAGTTAAACCCAACCATGCGGGTGTTTACACTATCATTTCTAATAACTCACCCCATTCGAAATCTTGGGTCCTTGATAACGGTTGTGGTATTCACATTTGTTGTGACTTGCAGGGAATAGGGAAAAGTGAGAATGTGGTGCAAGAAAGAATAAACTTAATCATGGGGAATAGGAAAGTTACACCTATCACCAAGATTGGAGTTTATACTTTATCGCTAAGTAGTGGGTTAAATTTAGATTTGAATAAATGTTGTTATTCGTCATAAATGGCAAGAAATATTATTTCCTTTCATGCATTGTATAAACAAGGTTTCACCTTTTCATTTGATAATGAAGTTGGTTCGATTAATGCTTTCTTTAATAATGTTCTTTATTTTAAAGCATTACCTTGTGATGGTGTGTATGAAGCTGTATCTATTGTAGATAACTTAGGAAATAATGTTTTGTGTATTGATTCTCCTAATAATAATAACTTGGATAAAGCATCATTATGGCATTGTCGTCCTGGACATATAAGCAAGAAACGCATAGGCCAACTCCAAAAGGATGGAGTCTTGGAGTCGTTTGTGATGGGTTTTGAGCATTCTAACACTTCCTAAGTGTACATGCAACCCTAATAACCTTGGATCTATGTTTGTCTAATTATCATGCAAAGTTGAATTCCAAGGCTATATTCCTATCTAGCATACATGGGGAACAATTTTAACTTGAATGATAGATAGAATAACTTACCTTGTTGTTGCTTGTGTTCCTTGAAACCTTATGAGCCTAGCACCCCAAGTGTGATGCCTCAAATGCTTCACACAACACCAAATGCTCTTGGAAAGACTTTTGAGAGAATGCACACTTCTTGAAATCGGCCTAGCCCACTTGCTTCCTTAGAGTAACCGATTTTGGTGGACAATGAGATCCTTATATAGTGTTGACACATCTAGGGTTATACCATGTAAACCCTAATGTGTCATCACTCTTCATTTCCATGACCCATGGGTTTGTAACTCCCATGGAGCATCCATGGAGCATCCTATGGGTGGAACCCAACTTGATAATCCATGGAGCCTCTTAGCCCACTATACAAGATATGGACGATTTACATAATCAACCCATATATTTAATTAGTTATCTTTTGATCACTTAATTAATTCTAAATTAATTCTTGATCAAACTAATCAAATAATATTATTAATATATTAGAGCTTATAATATGTTAATAATCTCCAAGTGTTATTTCTCTCATTTAGTCTATCCAATTGCATGGTGCCATGCAACCCAAATGGACCATGCCGGGTCGGGTCAAGTACATACCAGAAATAGTTATGGACTTAGACACCTTATCCAACAGTCTCCCACTTGGATAAGTCTAATAACTATTACTGCAAGTATGACTTCAGGAACCGATCGGCAATCGTAGCTCTTTTCAAGGTTTCTCGGAACTGAGAAGATGATGGTATGCCATTTAAGATAAGTGATCATATAATCCTCTGTTCTAGATATCAGTCGGACAAATACATGGAACAATATCTTACTTATTGTCCAACAGTTTGTTTCCCGATTTCCGATTTGTTTGACAAAGAACTTAATTGAACACATCAACTTAGTTCTGACCGGGCCCGGTACATGAGTCAAAACAAAATCATCGAGGGGCCCAGATATCAGCTTCTAATTCAAGAAGGAACAGATAAACTTCGACTCATATGTTTGTTCTACCACTCATTGAATTACACACAAGAGCACGATTTATAACATCGAGTTACCATCTCACGATCACTCGAGATAGAATTCCATGAAGTGATTCTAGTGAGCGTGGGTTGAGTCCAATGCTCAGAACATATGAGCACTCATGATTGTTGTAGCCTTGTCTAACACCTTAGACCTCTGCAACCAATCATGACAGTCTTGATTCATACCTACTTCTGACATATGACCGACTGTGGAGGCTTGAATAATATGTTATACCAAACAAAATTATTCTGGAAGTCAAAACATGCAAAAGAATTATAGTAAACGATTGACAAGAGATAGCAACACTTTACTCATAAATAAAACACCTTTTATTCATCATCTAATGTCAATTACACTTTACAAATTTCAAGGTTATCTAACTACTAAATCTAATATCATCCTTCAGCCCTATGCTCCGAGCATGCTGGAGATGCTTAACCCGAGTCAGTCCCTTCGTGAGGTGATCTGTCGGGTTCTCATCCGATGATACCCTCTTTGCCACGAGGAGTCCTTCTTCTATTCGACGTCTAATAAAATGGTATTTTATGTCGATGTGTCTGGATCTCCCGTGATCCCTTGGTTCCTTGGCTAAGGCAACAGTGCTTTCACTATCACAGAAAATTTCCATTGGCTCTTTAATAGCTGGTACAACTCCAAGTTCTCCGATGAAGTTCTTTAGCCATATAGCCTCCTTTGTCGCCTCGCTCGTTGCAATATACTCTGATTCATAAGTAGAATCTGCCACTGTCTCTTGCTTGGAACTCTTCCAAGGAATTGCTCCTCCATTTAGGGTAAAGAACCAGCCTGACTGAGAGCGGAAATTATCCCTATCAGTCTGGAAGCTAGCATCACTATACCCTACAACTTTCAAGTAATCACTCCCACCGAGGGTAAGTACCCAGTCCTTAGTCCTTCGTAGGTACTTGAGAATATTCTTTACTGCAGTCTAGTGTGCCTTGTCAGGGTTCCCCTGAAACTTGCTAACCATGCTCAGGGCAAAAGCTACATCAGGTCGAGTACACATCATAGCATACATGATCGATCCTACAGCCGAAGCATAAGGTATTCGACTCATTTCTGCTATCTCAGCCTCAGTGCTAGGGCTTTGTGTCTTGCTCAATTTGGCGTTACTCTAGATGGGTAACTCTCCTTTCTTGGAGTCCTGCATGCTGAATCTTTTCAGCACCTTATCCAAGTAGGTACTCTGACTATGTCCAATTAATCTTTTCCTCCGATCACTCAAGATCCTTATCCCTAAAATATAGGCAGCTTCACCAAGGTCCTTCATAGCGAAACACTTCCCAAGCCAGGACTTTACTTCCTGCAGGGTTGGAATGTTGTTTCCTATGAGTAGTATGTCATCCACATACAATACCAAAAAGCTAACTATACTCCCACTAGCCTTGACATACACACAAGATTCATCTTCACTCCTAGAAAAGCCAAATTCCTTGACCTTATCATCAAAGCAAAGATTCCATCTGCGAGGTGCTTGCTTTAATCCATCGATGGATTTCTCAAGCTTACACACTCTATTAGGGTACTCGTTGCTGACAAAACCCTCTGGCTGACTCATGTAAACATCTTCAGCCAACATTCCATTAAGGAAAGCGGTTTTGACATCCATTTGCCAAATTTCATAGTCATGAAATGCGGCTATGGCTAACAGAACCCGAATAGACTTAATCTTGGCTACCAGAGAAAAGGTCTCATCATAATCCACTCCAGGAATTTGAGAGAAGCCCTTTGCAACCAGTCTAGTCTTATAAGTGTGTACTTTACCATCCATGTCGGTCTTCTTCTTGAAGATCCATTTGCACCCGACCGTCTTACGACCTGGTACATTTTCAACCAAGTTCCAAACTTGATTGTCTTACATGGAATGTATCTCGCTATCCATAGCCTCTTTCCATTTAGCAGACTCGGGGCCTGCCATGGCTTCCTCGTAGCTGTTAGGGTCATCTTGACTTACTAGTGTCCCATCACTATTAAGTGTCTCACCTTCTGCAGTAATATGGAATCCATAGTAATGCTCAGGTGCACTCCTAACTCTCGTGGAACGTCTCAGAGGTACAGATTCGTCAATTGGCTCAACAGGAGTTTCCTCCTCACGTTGAGGGCTAGAGTTTGAAGTTCCTTCACCACTTGTCTCTTGAATTTCTTCAAGATCAAGTTGCCTCCCACTGTCTCCTTGGCTTATAAACTCTCTTTCTCGAAAGACTCCTCTTCTTGCTACAAAGACCACATTGTCACTAGGTCTCTAGAAGAGGTAACCAAAGGATTGCTGTGGGTAGCCGATGAAAATACACCTCTCGCTTCGAGGTTCGAGCTTATCATGAGTCTTGTGTCTCACGAAAGCCTCGCAACCCCAAATCTTGATATGGTCTAGTTTAGGTACTTTACCAGTCCACATCTCGTGAGGAGTTTTGGAAACTTTCTTTGTAAGGACTAGATTACGGATATGGGCGGCAGTCTCTAAGGCATACCCCCAAAATGAGATTGGTAGCGAAGCTCGACTCATCATGGAACGAACCATGTCTAACAAGGTTCGATTACGCCTCTTAGCCACACCATTCAACTGTGGTGTCCTGGGAGGTGTCAATTGTGAGACAAACCCACATTCCCTTAGATAGTCGAGGAACTCTGAACTAAGATACTCACCACCTCGATCGGATCGAAGCATCTTAATGTTCCTGACCAATTGATTCTCGACTTCCTATTTAAATTCCTTAAACTTCTCGAAAGTCTCTGACTTATGCTTGATTAAGTAGACATATCCATATCTACTATAATCATCAGTAAAAGTCAAATAATAACGATTAGCATCCCTTGTGGCATGTTTGAATGGTCCCCACACATCCGTGTGTATAAGGTGCAACAAACCTTCACCCCTTTCACACGAGCCTGTGAAGGGTGACTTTGTCATTTTTTTCAAGTAAGCATGATTCGCAACTATCATCTGACTTTAGGTCAAACGACTCCAAGACTCCAACCTTTTGGAGTTGGCCTATGCGTTTCTTGCTTATATGTCCAAGATGACAATGCCATAATGATGATGTATCCAAGTTATTATTATTAGAAGAATCAATACACAAAACATTATTTCCTAAGTGATCTACAACATATACAACTTCATACACACCATCACAAGGTAATGCTTTAAAATAAAGAACATTATTAAAGAAAGAATTAATCGAACCAACTTCATTATCAAATGAAAAGGTGAAACCTTCTTTGTACAATGCATGAGAGGAAATAATATTTCTTGCCATTTCTAGCGAATAACAACATTTCTTCAAATCTAAGTTTAACCCACTACTTAGCAATAAAGTATAAACTCCAATCTTGGTGACAGGTGTAACTTTCCTAATCCCCATGATGAAGTTTATTCTTCCTTGCTCCACATTCTCACTTCTTCTTAGTCCCTGCAAGTCACAACAAATGTGAATACCACAACCGGTATCAAGGACCCAAGATTTCGAATGGGATGAGTTATTAGAAATGATAGTGTAGATACCTGCATGGTTGGGTTTAACTTTCCCATCCTTCACATCTTGCTGGTATTTTGGGCAGTTCCGCTTCCAATGTGATTTTTCATGGCAATAGAAGCATGCAGCCTCTTTTGGGTCAGAAGAAGGAGTGACAAAATCTTTCTTGGTTCCACTTGAAGAAGAGCCATCAAGGGTCCTAACCTTGGTACCCTTCAAAGAACTCTTTCTCTTCCTCCCTCGACTTTTCCCGATTGCCAAAACCGGAGTGGAGTTTGGAGTAGGAATGTTAACAACCGACTTCCCCTTAAGAGTCGATTATGCGGTCTTGATGTAACAGCCCGGAATTTCAGTATTGCTTTAAATCTATTTTTGGGGCATTTTAGGAAGGGACTCGGCGAGTTGGAGCCAGACTCGCCGAGTAGGACCACAGACTTGGTCGCGGGTTCGCGACTGGACTCGACGAGTCCAGATATGGACTCGGCGAGTCGACGCTGTTCAGCAGAAACCCTAGCCGTTTGGTTTTGGATCGTGTATAACGTCTCCTAGGCCGTCATTGTCCGTCTTTTGGCCGATTGAGAAGAACCTAAGCGTCTGTGGACATCTAGAGCAGAAGTGAAGGCTATTGGAACCTTGAAGAATTTGTTAGGCAAGAAGAGGAAGGGTTTTGGCCAAAGGAAGATCAAGGGGATCGAGTTCTGAGGTTTGGGGACACAGAGAATACGTTTTTCAGGTAATACTTTGGATCATTCCTGTTATTTTGATGTGTACACAGATTTAGGGTTTATGAAACCCATTTGGTGATTAGATGGATTATTATGTTGTTACCCACACGTTTATACCCCAGTAATAGGATGTTTAGAGGTCCAGAAAGTCCCATGATTTTGTATTTTGGGACCATACGTATTTCAGGAAGCAGTTGATCGACTGCATGGCATGGACTCGCCGAGTCCAATGAACAGACTCGGCGAGTAACTTGAAGATTCACTGGGACTCGCCGAGTTGTTCTTCAGACTCGGCGAGTGGAGTCGGGGTGGCCCCGCGATTCTTCCATGTGGATCTCGTCGAGTCAAGGGGGATACTCGACGAGTAGAAAGGGAACATCAGGGAAAGTTGGAGAGGACGTCTCGACTCGTCGAGTCACCTTTGCACTCGACGAGTCCGGTCCAGTTGACCGTTGACCAGAGTTGACCTGCATATAATTTCTTAGGGTCAGTTGTCTTGAATGATAAGAGTATTAATAAGGGTATATGGTATTATAGGGAGTCTGCAGATCGGCGGATCGAGTGCGTGTGATTTCAAGGGTTGATAGTTTTCATTACCACGAGGTGAGTCTTCTCACTATACTACACCCGGAAGGGTTTGACTGTGTGATTGGAAGGTCGGATATGATATGTGTTATTTATGCTATAAATAGAAAGATAGTTGCTATGCATGCTATGTATGTTTATGGGCCGGAAGGCAATATGTTATGTGACAGAAAGGTCAGGTATGATATATGATATATGTGTTATATGTGTTAGAGTATATGTATTATGTGTTGTATATGTTTATGGGCCGGAAGGCAATACGTTATGGGCCGGAAGGCGATATGTTACGGGCCGGAAGGCAATATGTTTTGGGCCGGAAGGCGATTATGTTTACGGGCCGGAAGGCAATGTGTTGTGGACCGGAAGGTCAGGGCCTGGAAAGGCATATATGTGTAAGTCGTATACTGGGGAACTCACTAAGCATTTATGCTTACAAGTTGTTATGTATGTGTTTCAGGTACTAGCGAGGACCGTGGGAAAGCGCCGGCGTGATGCATACACACTGCTGCTATTTGAGATCTTGGGGATTTTATATATGTATTTGATATGAAACATGGAATAAATACTATTGGTTGAATGAAATCACTTTATTTTAAATGAAAATTTTATTTGAAAATTTGCGTTGTTACAATTGGTATCAGAGCCTTGGTTTGAGGAATTCGGGTGTACCTTCGGATGTAACTGAACTCAAACCGAGGATTTGAGGAAAAATCTTCTAAAATAATAAAGACATAATTTTTTATAAATAGTAAAGTGGTAAACAAGAACGGAGCAGTGTGTACGATCAGCCAGCGCCCGAACGGTAAAGATCCCCATAATACCTTACAATGTTATGTTATGCACTGAATTATGAATTGTTATGCATGCTAGAAGACTAGGTATTCATGATAGGACTAGAATGGCCTGTTTTGTGATGCCTTAGTCTAGGGAGTTTACTTATATGAGATATTCGATAGCGTGCAGGTAGATAGTGCATACTAGAAGTAGAGTACTCACTATTCGGGGTTTGGGGAGGAAGATTTGGGACGAATACTGATACGGTGTGGTCGGTAGTATTGGGCCCGTACTACCGAAGACACCGGGTCGGTGGAAGACCCAAGTAAGAATCCCTGGATATCGGAGACTGAGTAGGGTTGCATTATCGAGTACAATTGTACTTGATGGAGTCTTTGATAACTTTATGTTGTATTTCAGAGACATCATGGTTACCACACGTCATGGGGCGAGTTCGAGCACTGTGAGTGACGAGGATATTCGTCAGATGATCCAGGAGGAGGTAGCTGCAGCGATCCGGGCCGAGATCCCGGAGATGTTTGGGTCTATTAAGACCACACTGATGGAGACATTCGAGGAGCGGTACGCCGCACTGACTGAGGCTGCAGCTGCTGCCGCTACCGCAGCCGTGGCCGCTGCCAGGCCGCAAGGGGGTGATTCGTTGTTGTTCCGGGAATTCAGCAACACGAAACCCCCTGAGTTCGATGGGATGCAGGATCCGATTGCTGCGATGAGGTGGATCGCCGACATTGAGGGGTGCTTCTACACTTGCTCATGCCCGGAGCACCTGAGGGTACGGTTCGCCTTGAACCAGCTCCGTCTGGGAGCGAAAGATTGGTGGAAGTTCGTGACGGCGAACTTCACTCTGGCGGAGATTACAGCGGTGACATGGGAGTGGTTTACTGAGATGTTCAGGGACGAGTACGTTCCCCCAGTGGAGAGGGAACGATTGATTCAGGAGTTCTTGACCCTCAAGCAGGGTACTGATCCCGTTGCGGTGGTCACACGGAAGTTTCATGAGAGGGCGATGTTCTGCCCCGAGCTGGTGTCTACAGAGTAGTCACGGATGAGCCGGTATGTGGGCGTTTTGAGGAGGAATATCCGGGAGTTTGTGTCAAACTCCACCTATCGTACTTTCACTAAGCTTCAGGCGAACGCCAGGAAGCGCGAGATCGAGTTGGAGACTCAGGCGAGGGAGGAGGCCGAGTCTCGGCAGGTGGATCGGCGGCCGGCTCAGTCTTAGCCGGCAGCCAAGTGGATCAAGTCCGCTGATTCGAGGATGGAAGGTCCGAGGGGCCGCACTTGCGGGAAGTGCGGCAAGGGTCATGAGGGGGCGTGTCGAGCTGGTGGTTGCTACAAGTGTGGCAAGGAGGGACACATTGCCAGGGATTGTCCTAAGGGGTTTATGGTTTGCTTTCACTGCAACCAGACAGGCCATCGGAAGGCCGAGTGCCCGCAGCTTCGTCAGGGATCTACACCGATTACCAGAACTACTGAGACCCAACCGGCGAAGGTCGAGGCCCCGAGGGCTCGCGGGAGAGCCTTTCAGCTGACTGCGGAGGAGGTCCGTGCTGCGCCCGATGTTGTGGCAGGTATGCTGTAATTCATGTATTTATTTTAAAGTCGAAATGTTATGCTTATGTTAATGTATGTGTAGGTACTTTTCTTGTGAACTCTATGCCTGCTCTAGTGTTATTTGATTCGGGTGCGAGTAGCTCCTTTGTATCTTTAGCTTTTAGTCAGCATATCAGCATTAGTCGTGAGCCGTTAAGTCGGCCTCTGAGCGTTTCTATAGTGGCCGAGAGGGTGGTTTGTGCCACGGAGGTTCTTCGGGGATGCGTGCTAGAGATTTTCGGGGTTGCGTTTCCGATTGACCTAATTCCTATTGCGATGGGGGATGTCTGTGTCATCGTGGGCATGGACTGGTTGAGCCGATTCAGCACCGTCATTGACTGTGAGCGCCAGCTGGTGACTATACGAGACCCTAATGGGGGAGTTCTTACGGTATACGGCGAGGGTACCCGTTCGGGATCAGCTTTTTGTTCGGCCGCAAGGGTGAGGCAATGCCTACAGTAGGGATGTAAAGGTTTTGTGGCATATGTGATGGATACGCGGGAGGCTTCCGAGAGACCGAGGACAGTGGAGGAGGTTCCGGTGGTGCGCGAGTTTCCAGATGTTTTTCCCGAGGAGTTGCCGGGAGTACCTCCTGCGAGGCAAGTAGAGTTTGGTATCGACCTGATTCCGGGGGCTGCGCCTATTGCGAAGGTGCCTTATCGTCTTGCACCTCCAGAGATGCAAGAGTTGTCCTCGCAACTCCAGGAGTTGCTGGGGAAGGGATTTATTCGGCCGACTAGCTCGCCGTGGGGAGCACCGATTCTGTTCATCAAGATGAAGGATGGTTCACACCGGATGTGCATTGATTACTGGGAGTTGAACAAGGTGACGGTCAAGAACCGCTATCCGTTACCTAGGATCGATGATCTATTCGATCAGTTGCAAGGGGCATCTTGGTTTTCCAAGATCGATTTGAGATCAGGGTACCATCAGGTAAGAGTGGGATGAGGACGTCCAGAAGACAGCATTCAGGACGCGGTATGGGCATTACGAGTTCGTGGTGATGCCTTTCGGGCTCACCAATGCCCCGGCAGTGTTCATGGACCTCATGAACAGGGTATGCAGGCCGATGCTGGATCGGTCTGTGATTGTATTTATCGACGACATCCTAGTGTATTCGCGAACTAGAGAGCAGCATGAGGGACATTTGAGGGAGGTCCTTGAGGTATTGAGGTCGGAGAAGCTATATGCAAAATTCTCCAAATGTGACTTCTGGTTGCGAGAGGTCCAATTTCTTGGACATGTTGTTAATCAGGCAGGGATATTGGTCGATCCGGCCAAGGTGGAAGCAGTGATGAGTTGGGAGGCACCGAAGTCACCTTCCGAGATCAGGAGTTTCCTTGGGTTGGCGGGGTACTATCGGAGGTTTATTAGGGACTTCTCCAAGATCGCGGTACCGCTCACCAGATTGACCCGGAAGGGCGTTACATTCTCATGGGGACCCGAGCAACAGACTTCCTTCGAGACACTACGTCAGAGACTGTGCGAAGACCCGGTATTAGCCCTCCTGGAGGGGATGGAGGATTTTGTCGTATATTGCGACGCATCGATTTCGGGACTGGGTGCAGTGTTGATGCAGAGAGGCCATGTGATAGCTTATGCATCGAGGCAATTAAAGCCTCACGAGGCGAGATATCCCACGCATGAATTAGAGTTGGGGGCAGTAGTGTTCGCTCTCAAGATTTGGCGTCACTACCTGTACGGGGTTCGTTGTACTATATACACGAACCATAAGAGTTTGAAGTATTTGATGGATCAACCCAACCTAAATATGCGTCAGAGGAGATGGTTGGACGTGGTTAAGGAATATGACTGTGAGATCCTATACCACCCAGGCAAGGCTAATGTGGTAGCCGATGCATTGAGCCGTAGGGCGGAGAGCACTCCATTGCGAGATGCATGTCTGAGACTGACGGTGATGACGCCGGTATTGGATGCTATTTGTGGGGCACAGGCCGAGGTTGTGAGATCCGAGATGCAGAAGAAGGAGCGGGTCGTTGGGTTAATTTCAGAGTTCGTTAAGGATGGACGAGGACTTCTGACGTTTCAGGGTCGGATTTGGGTACCATTCGTGGGCGGTATGCGTACTACTTTGATGGAGGAGGCTCACAGATCGAAATTCTCGATCCATCCCGGTGCTACGAAGATGTATTTGGACTTGAGGAAGGAATATTGGTGGCCTTGTATGAAGAGAGATGTCGCTTGGTTTGTTGAGAGGTGTTTGACCTGCCGTAGGGTTAAGGCCGAGCACCAGAGACCACATGGTAAGTTGCAGCCCTTGGATATTCCTGAGTGGAAGTGGGAACAGATTACAATGGATTTCATCACCAAATTGCCGAGAACTGCCAGGGGAGTCGATGCAATTTGGGTGATTGTGGATAGATTGACGAAGAGTGCACACTTCCTTGCCATTAGCGAGAGTTCATCAGCGGAGAAGTTGGCGGAGCTATACGTGAGAGAGGTAGTATCTCGGCATGGAGTGCCGATCTCGATTGTTTCAGACTGTGATGTACGCTTCACTTCCAGGTTCTGGAAGAAATTCCATGAGGAGCTGGGTACTAAACTGCATTTTAGTAACGCATACCATCCCCAGACAGATGGTCAGAGCGAGTGGACGATTCAGACATTGGAAGACATGCTCAGAGCGTGTGTGTTAGACTTCGGGGGTAGCTGGGATGCGCATTTGCCTTTGGCTGAGTTTTCCTACAACAACAGCCATCATTCGAGCATTGGTATGCCACCTTTTGAGTTGTTGTATGGTAGGAGGTGTCGGACTCCCATTTGCTGGGGAGAGGTGGGACAGAGAGTGATGGGCACTACAGAGATCGTACTCCAGACGACAGAGCAGATTCAACAGGTTAGGCAGAGGTTATTGACCGCCCAGAGCCGACAGAAGAGTTATGCGGACAGACGCCGGTCCGAGCTGGAATTCCAGGTTGGCGACTTCGTTCTCCTGAAGGTTTCTCCCTGGAAGGGAGTGATCCGGTTCAGAAAGAGGGGCAAGTTGGGGCCCCGGTTCATAGGTCCTTTTCGTGTAATTACAAGGGTAGGTCGGGTAGCCTATCGGTTGGAGTTGCCAGCAGAGTTGGGACAGATTCACAATACCTTTCACGTATCACA
Source organism: Lactuca saligna (assembly GCF_052625555.1). Taxonomy (NCBI): domain Eukaryota; kingdom Viridiplantae; phylum Streptophyta; class Magnoliopsida; order Asterales; family Asteraceae; genus Lactuca; species Lactuca saligna. The sequence continues at coordinate 177,727,581 of NC_136417.1, read as the reverse complement.
GTTGAGGAAGTGTATAGTCGATGAATCGGTAGTGGTTCCGTTAGAGGATATTCAGGTGGATGCGAGCCTGAATTACGCCGAGAGACCGGTAGCTATCAGGGATCGGAAGATCAAGGTTCTACGGAACAAGGAGGTACCTCTGGTGTTGGTTCAGTGGCAACACCGGAAAGGATCATAGATGACTTGGGAGCCGGAGCGGGAGATGCGGGAGCAACATCTGGAGTTATTCGCAGAGTGAGACTTCGAGGGCGAAGTCTAGTTCTAGTGGGGGAGAGTTATAACAGCCCGGAATTTCAGGTATTGCTTTAAATCTATTTTTGGGGCATTTTAGGAAGGGACTCGGCGAGTTGGAGCCAGACTCGCCGAGTAGGACCACAGACTTGGTCGCGGGTTCGCGACTGGACTCGACGAGTCCAGATATGGACTCGGCGAGTCGATGCTGTTCAGCAGAAACCCTAGCCGTTTGGTTTTGGATCGTATATAACGTCTCCTAGGCCGTCATTGTTCGTCTTTTGGCCGATTGAGAAGAACCTAAGCGTCTGTGGACATCTAGAGCAGAAGTGAAGGCTATTGGAACCTTGAAGAATTTGTTAGGCAATAAGAGGAAGGGTTTTGGCCAAAGGAAGATCAAGGGGATCGAGTTCTGAGGTTTGGGGACACAGAGAATATGTTTTTCAGGTAATACTTTGGATCATTCCTGTTATTTTGATGTGTACACAGATTTAGGGTTTATGAAACCCATTTGGTGATTAGATGGATTATTATGTTGTTACCCACACGTTTATACCCCAGTAATAGGATGTTTAGAGGTGCAGAAAGTCCCATGATTTTGTATTTCGGGACCATACGTATTTCAGGAAGCAGTTGATCGACTGCATGGCATGGACTCGCCGAGTCCAATGAACAGACTCGGCGAGTAGCTTGAAGATTCACTGGGACTCGCCGAGTTGTTCTTCAGACTCGGCGAGTGGAGTCGGGGTGGCCCCGCGATTCTTCCACGTGGATCTCGTCGAGTCAAGGGGGATACTCGACGAGTAGAAAGGGAACATCAGGGAAAGTTGGAGAGGACGTCTCGACTCGTCGAGTCACCTTTGCACTCGACGAGTCCGGTCCAGTTGACCGTTGACCAGAGTTGACCTGCATATAATTTCTTAGGGTCAGTTGTCTTGAATGATAAGAGTATTAATAAGGGTATATGGTATTATAGGGAGTCTGCAGATCGGCGGATCGAGTGCGTGTGATTTCAAGGGTTGATAGTTTTCATTACCACGAGGTGAGTCTTCTCACTATACTACACCCGGAAGGGTTTGACTGTGTGACCGGAAGGTCGGATATGATATGTGTTATTTATGCTATAAATAGAAAGATAATTGCTATGCATGCTATGTATGTTTATGGGCCGGAAGGCAATATGTTATGTGACAGAAAGGTCAGGTATGATATATGATATATGTGTTATATGTGTTAGAGTATATGTATTATGTGTTGTATATGTTTATGGGCCGGAAGGCAATACGTTATGGGCCGGAAGGCGATATGTTACGGGCCGGAAGGCAATATGTTTTGGGCCGTAGGGCGATTATGTTTACGGGCCGGAAGGCAATGTGTTGTGGACCGGAAGGTCAGGGCCTGGAAAGGCGTATATGTGTAAGTCGTATACTGGGGAACTCACTAAGCATTTATGCTTACAAGTTGTTATGTATGTGTTTTAGGTACTAGCGAGGACCGTGGGAAGGCGCTGGCGTGATGCATACACACTGCTGCTATTTGAGATCTTGGGGATTTTATATTTGTATTTGATATGAAACATGGAATAAATACTATTGGTTGAATGAAATCACTTTATTTTAAATGAAAATTTTATTTGAAAATTTGCGTTGTTACACTTGAGAAGTCCCTGAAGTTTGCTGAATGTGACCTCTTCCTTATTCGTGTGATATGTCATGCGGAATTGATCATAGCACGATGGTAAGGTTTGCAAAATTATATCTATTGCAAGCTCCTCAGGGAAGTTCACATTAAGCTTCAGCAATCGATCCACATACCTTTGCATTTTCTGCATGTGGCTCGTTACGGAATCCCCGTCCTGCATCATGGTTGTTATCATGGAGCAGATGATTTCGTACCTCTCTTGTCGTGCACTTTGATGGTATCTTTCCATCAAATCTTGGTGCATTTCATAAGGGTAGAAATCCTCATAGGACTTTTGGAGTTCTGCTGTCATTGTGGCCATCATGATGCATGCTACTTTCGTAGCATCCCTTTCATGTGCCTGAAAGTCAACGATCTCCTGAGGAGTTGCAGTGGTCTCATCAATCTCCTTAAGCTCCTTGTCGAGGACATATTCTTTGTCCTCATAGCGGGTAATCATCCTGATGTTTCTGATCTACTCATTGAAGTTGGATCCATCAAAAGTGACTTTCCCACACAAGCTCATAAGAGTAAAGGAGCCATTAGGATTCGAGCCAGAAGCAACATTGTTTGAAGACATCTGAAGGAAGAGGACAAGATTAGTTAAGATATTAAGAGAGTCCTTAATAAGACACCCAAATGTAATATTAAGGCTAGGATCCAATCACAATATATTATAACTTAGAAGAAGTATGCTGTAATCCAAGCTATAACATATTTGAAAGGTAGGTGAATGAGGATTCACCAATTTCCACCACGAAAACCGAAATATTAGATATTAGGTTTTATGATTGGTTCTTCGAAATTCCTAGATTCTTTGAGATTCAATGAACTTTTCAAAGGCATGTTTCAATCTCGAGTGTGCCCTCCAAGTTTTGTGACTGGGATACCGAGGATCACAAAACGAGGTGTGAAGTAACCATGCAAATCACTTGGTACCCTTAAAGTTTATCACTCAATCGATGTGCCGGTAAACCACACACACTCCACCGATACTATAATAAACCTTAAGTCACCCTTTACCTACCTTGTTAAGTCCAAGTTAGTGTGCCGATTAACCACACACGCTCCACCAACGACTTAGACAAAGTGTAAAGTGTAATTTCATGGATTAGCACCTTATTCACATTTTTCCTAAAGTAACTAAGATTGGGAATTTAATAAAACATTTAGTTACTTTATAATATTCATCATACTTTGAATGAGAATTTATAAGTCCTTGTCTTACCCGTTCGGCTAACGACCCTCCACCAGTCAAGCAAGCGGTAGGTGAGAGTAGACACCCATTAAGTCACCATTTTATAGGCAACAACCTTATACCCACCTTATAGACCAGCTTCGTGAATGAGGCGTACTAGCGGTAAGACGACTTTGTTCTTATACATATATATATATATATATATATATATATATATATATATATATATATATAATTATTAAGTCATCATAATATAAGTATAAGGATTGAATTTTAACTTTTAAAATTCTAAGGGTTGGAACTAAAGTTTTAACTTAACTTTACTTCTTCCAAAACTTGAGGGCAAGTTTTGTAACTTTCAAAACTTTTCATTTCTTGTAACTTATGAGTTTAATAGAGTAATAAAATGAAGACTCTTCATTTTCTAACTCTTGTGTTCTTTTAATGGTTCTAATTCAAGTGTGACTCTTGGTTTTCCATAACTTGAGGACAAGTTATGGACTCCATTAAAACACATTATGATCAAGAATTAATCTACCACATAGGTTACAAATAATTCCTATGATCATCTAAAACATCATAAGAACAAGAACATGAATATGAACACATTCATAAATCAAAATTACACTTAAAACTTTGTAATTTTGATAACTAGTTGTTGTAAATGAATTAGAAAGAACATTACACCATCAAAACAAGTTTTCAAGTACCAAAACAGTTTAGGGTAATGTTTCTAGTCCATTTCCAGCAACTAAAGTCGAAATTCTGCAATCTGTCGACCCTACTCGCCGAGTGCATGAACTTACTCGCCGAGTTGGTTGAAGATACACGTGAACTCGACGAGTCCCCCCCATGGACTCGACGAGTCCATTCATAGACAGCAAGATTTCCGACTTTTTTTTCAACTTTTAAGCACATATAAAAAGCAAACAAGCCTAGGCTCTGATACCACAGATGGGTTTTGAGCATTCTAACACTTCCTAAGTGTACATGCAACCCTAATAACCTTGGATCTATGTTTGTCTAATTATCATGCAAAGTTGAATTCCAAGGCTATATTCCTATCTAGCATACATGGGGAACAATTTTAACTTGAATGATAGATAGAATAACTTACCTTGTTGTTGCTTGTGTTCCTTGAAGCCTTATGAGCCTAGCACCCCAAGTGTGATGCCTCAAATGCTTCACACAACACCAAATGCTCTTGGAAAGACTTTTGAGAGAATGCACACTTCTTGAAATCGGCCTAGCCCACTTGCTTCCTTAGAGTAACCGATTTTGGTGGACAATGAGATCCTTATATAGTGTTGACACATCTAGGGTTATACCATGTAAACCCTAATGTGTCATGAATCTTCATTTCCATGACCCATGGGTTTGTAACTCCCATGGAGCATCCATGGAGCATCCTATGGGTGGAACCCAACTTGATAATCCATGGAGCCTGTTAGCCCACTATACAAGATATGGATGATTTACATAATCAACCCATACATTTAATTAGTTATCTATTGATCACTTAATTAATTGTTGATCAAACTAATCAAATAATATTATTAATATATTAGAACTTATAATATATTAATAATCTACAAGTGTTATTTCTCTCATTTAGTCTATCCAATTGCATGGTGCCGTGCAACCCAAATGGACCATGCCGGGTCGGGTCCAGTACATACCAGAAATAGTTATGGACTTAGACACCTTATCTAACAGTTAGACCTAAAGTCAGATGATAGTTGCGAATCATGCTTACATGGAAAAATGACAAAGTCACCCTTCACAGGCTCGTGTGAAAGGGGTGAAGGTTTGTTGGACCTCATACACACGGATGTGTGTGGACCATTCAAACATGCCACAAGGGATACTAATCGTTATTATTTGACTTTTACTGATGATTACAGTAGATATGGATATGTCTACTTAATCAAGCATAATTCAGAGACTTTCGAGAAGTTTAAGGAATTTAAACAGGAAGTCGAGAATCAATTGGGCAGGAACATTAAGATGCTTCGATCCGATAGAGGTGGTGAGTATCTTAGTTCAGAATTCCACGACTATCTAAGGGAATGTCGGATTGTCTCACAATTGACACCTCCCAGGACACCGCAGTTGAATGGTGTGGCTGAGAGGCGTAATCGAACCTTGTTAGACATGGTTCGTTCCATGATGAGTCGAGCTTCTCTATCAATCTCATTCTGGGGGTATGCCTTAGAGACCGTCGCCCATATTCTTAATCTAGTCCCTACAAAGAACGTTGCCAAAACTCCTCACGAGATGTGGACTGGTAAAGTACCTAAACTAGACCACATCAAGATTTGGGGTTGTGAGGCTTTCGTGAGACGCGAGACTCATGATAAGCTCGAACCTCGAAGTGAGAGGTGTATTTTCATCGGCTACCCACAGCAATCCTTTGGTTACCTCTTCTACAGACCTAGTGACAATGTGGTCTTTGTAGCAAGAAGAGGAGTCTTTCGAGAAAGAGAGCTTATAAGCCAAGGAGACAGTGGGAGGCAAGTTGATCTTGAAGAAATTCAAGAGTCAAGTGGTGAAGGAACTTCAAACTCTAGCCCTCAACATGAGGAGGAAACTCCTGTTGAGCCAATTGATGAATCTGTACCTCTGAGGCGTTCCACGAGAGTTAGGAGTGCACCTGAGCATTACTATGGATTCAATATTACTGCAGAAGGTGAGACACTTATTAGTGATGGGACACTAGTAAGTCAAGATGACCCTAACAGCTACGAGGAAGCCATGGCAGGCCCCGAGTCTGCTAAATGGAAAGAGGCTATGGATAGCGAGATACAATCCATGTATGACAATCAAGTTTGGAACTTGGTTGAAAATGTACCAGGTCGTAAGATGGTGGGGTGCAAATGGATCTTCAAGTAGAAAGCCGACATGGATGGCAAAGTACACACTTATAAGGCTAGACTGGTTGCAAGGGGCTTCTCTCAAATTCCTGGAGTGGATTATGATGAGACCTTTTCTCCGGTAGCCAAGATTAAGTCTATTCGGGTTCTATTACCCATAGCTGCATTTCATGACTATGAAATATGGCAAATGGATGTCAAAACCGCTTTCCTTAATGGAAAGTTGGCTGAAGATGTTTACATGAGTCAGCCATAGGGTTTTGTCAGCAACGAGTACCCTAATAGAGTGTGTAAGCTTGAGAAATCCATCGATGGATTAAAGCAAGCACCTCGCAGATGGAATCTTTGCTTTGATGAAAAGGTCAAGGAATTTGGCTTTTCTAGGAGTGAAGATGAATCTTGTGTGTATGTCAAGGCTAGTGGGAGTATAGTTAGCTTTTTGGTATTGTATGTGGATGACATACTACTCATAGGAAACGACATTCCAACCCTGCAGGAAGTAAAGTCCTGGCTGTTGGGTTTTGAGCATTCTAACACTCCTAAGTGTACATGCAACCCTAAATACCTAAGATATATGTTTTCTCTATTATACATGCAAATAAGAACATCCAAGGTATTATCCTAATCTAGCATACAAAACATGAATGTAACAAGATAGAATACATACCTCTTTGATGTAGAAAGTCTTCATGAAGCTTGAGTGCCTAGCCCCAATAGTGTGGAAGCCTCAAATGGAATCACAATCATCAAAACACTTAGAATAACTTGAGAGAGTTCTACACTTCATGAAATCGGGTAGCCCTCCTCTTTACTTTCTAGTGTGATTCTAATGGCCGATTTTTGTCAAGAATAAGATCTTTATATTGTGTTACAATTAGGGTAAATCCTTAATTGTCATGGCTTTCCATTTCCTTGGATCCATGGGTTCAAATACACCATGGAGCATCCATGGACCATCCTATGGGTTTTAGCCCAGCTTGATTATCCATGGAGCATTAGCCCACTATATAAGTATGGATCATTTACACAATCAACCCATATATTTAATTAGTCTTCTTTTGATCACTTAATTAATCCTAGATTAATTCTTGATCAATACTAATTAAATAATCTTCTTATTCTTATTATTAATATACTAGAACTTATAATATATTAATAACCATAAGTGTCTTATTTCTCTCATTATAGTCTATCCAAGTGCATGATGGTATGCAACCCAAATGGACCATGCCGGGTCGGGTCAAGTCTTACCAATTATAGTGAAACGACCCAAAAATCACGACTAAAAATTTCTTTAAAAACATTACTAGAATCATATTTATAAAAACTGTATCATAAGTCATAACATAAATTCTCGAGTATTAATTCAAAACATAATATCATTATCAGAGTCAAACATTCCCAGGCTAACTGACTATGGTGTGTGCACTGCAATCTCCCCGAGCTCCTCTTTTGAAAACTGAGTACCTGAAACCAAAACTGAAAACCGTAAGCACGAAGCTTAGTGAGCTCCCCCAATCTATCACATACCATGCAACAACATATAAAGCACATACTGGGCCTTGCCCACTGCATCGGACCAATGTCCGGACTAACTGGGGCCTTGCCCCCTACATCGGACCGAAGTCCGGAAACTGATTGGGACCTTGTCCCCTGCATCGGACCGAAGTCCGGGCTAACTAGGGCCTTGCCCCCTGCATCGGACCGAAGTCCGGAACTGACTGGGACCTTGTCCCCTGCATCGGACCAAAGTCCGGGATAACTGGGGCCTTGCCCCCTACATCGGACCAAAGTCCGGAAGCTGGCTGAATCATATCATAGCATAACATATCAACTAGCATGAACACATATACTGCATACTACATCGGGCCGTAGCCTGGAACACATAACACATAACACATAACACATAGCACATAAATCCTGTCTGAGCCACGAAGGCATCAAACATACTAACTACTGCATCGGACCGAAGGCCGGAAACTACTGCTAACTGAACGGGCCGACATTGTGGCCTTAGACCCGTCCCTACTGGAAGGAAACTCACCTGATGCTGCTGAACTGCTGCTACTAATCCTTTTGACTGCTACCTGACCTCTGACTTCGATTGCTGCTCCACTAGCTCCTCAAGCTACCAATATCAATATAACACTTAGTCCAACTGACCTCCAAAGGTCACTAGGTCAATTCTGGTCAAGGTCAAAATCCTGTTCAAAGTCAACCTTCCGGGTCAACCCTACTCGCCGAGTCTATCTACTTACTCGCCGAGTTCATATACTTTGGGTCTTTCTTATTCGCGACTCGACTCGCCGAGTCAATCCATGACTCGCCGAGTCCAACTAGGTCCAAGTCCTGTCCTGTCCAACTCGCTGAGTCACCACCCGACTCACTGATTCGAGCTCCAACTCGAAGGGTTTAGGGTTTCACGATCTGACTCGCCGAGTCCAAGAACAGACTCGCCGAGTCCTATACAATCTTCAACCAACTCGTCGAGTTGCTCCTCCAACTCGCCGATGCCATGCCTAACTTCATCCGACTCGACGAGTTGTTCATCCTACTCGTCGAGTTCCTCCTCATCTTCAAGCTACTCGCCGAGTCTATCCAGTCCTCACTTCATGCAGCGACTTTTTGAGCCAAACAGAGTTTCCAACTCATAGATTCATACTTCTAGGGACTATCCCCCACGTAAAGTGGCAAACTTTACGTGTAGATTAAGAGATCTATGCTCAAAACATACTAAATTAGGGTTTATGGCAACCATGCTTCTTCAACATACCAAGGACTGATACTTTAGGGGATTCAAGACCAAAACCAACATGGATCTGAGGTAGCAACCTCAGATCTGAACCTCCAACTCGAATTGGTTACATAACAAACCAACAATGACCAAAACTCACACATAAGAATAGATCTAGATGCAAAGGGAGTCCAAGCAACAGCTTATTACCTCCAATTGTTGTGAAATGACTCCACAATCCCATATCTACAGTCCCTTCTTGCACCTCCAAGGTCTTTCTTCCTCCTCCAAGCTTTAGCGCATTCTTCAAGGCAAGATCTAGCTCAAAAACGGATATGGCGGCTAGGGTTTGGTGTTCTGGGGTAGAGAGGCAATAAAGGAACCCTAGGAAGGAGAATGAGACGCTTATATAGGCTCCAAGTCCCGAATTTAGGGTTTTCCTTGTTCAGACCCAACTCGTCGAGTCTCCTTGGTCGACTCGCCGAGTCGGTCGCTTTCACCACAACCCGGATCCCGCTCAGACTCGCCGAGTCCCTCCAGGGACTCGCCGAGTCTCCCTAAACTTGAGGTTTTCTTTCTTTTCTTGGCTTTCCAAACTTTGGGGTGTTACAACTCTCCCCCACTTAAACTAAACTTCATCCTCGAAGTTTGCTACGATCATCTGCCTTCGAACTGCCTCCAACTCTCTATCTGGGAAATCTAACACCCTTTTGTCCAAAACTCCAGCCACTCACCATGCCGATCATTACCATTGGTACATACTAAATCCTTCTCCTTTCCATAATTTTCCTAGCGTTACTTCCTCTGACTGGCAATTTTGTACCCCTCATCCGCCTACTGGATGCACTGAGACCACTTTGGTCCAACTAATCTACCGATATCCGAGTTACCGGAGTCCCACCGGTCACTATACTCCATCGCAATCTCCTAGTCGCTTCCAGCGACTCCTGAAAATACTTCGACTATCTATAACTGTTCTATCCATTCTTCCGCTCATACTGAAACGATGTTGCTGGAAATAGCTTGCTTATATCCCATCTGATTACTCAACTCCTACTAACTCGAGCCTTCCATCCTGAAAGAAAAGCTACCTGCCTAGCTATCTTTGCATATCACTATACTCGGCCGAAGGCTCAGCTGATCCTACTGAGAGAGACTTGCCATTTCCAAATCAACCAACTATACCGTCAACACTTGCATTCCAACGCAAATACAATACTGACCCAAAACCCTGAAACCTTCCAAACACTGAATTGCCTGCAATACTGAACCTGCCTGAAACACTAAACTGCCTGATACGCTGATCTGGCTGAAACACTGAGCTGCCTGAAACACTGAACTGGATGAAACACTGAGCTGCCTGAAACACTAAACTGGCTGAAACACTAAGTTGCTTGAAACACTAAACTCAAACCCAACTGTGGAGTCAAGGGACCCGCACTTAGTCGCTTCCACGACTTCTAAATGAAATCTTCCTCTAGGACTAGTTTCCACTAGTTATCCTGTCATTGTGGCTCTAACAACCTTCCGATCCAACCGATCGGGTCCATACATCACATCCTGACATCATCCATTCCATGTCTATCAACATGATGGTTCCTAGACTGACGGTAGCCCTTAACATACACGAACCCCAACGGTCCACTGCTACTCTGATCTCATAACTGATGTGACGATCTATAGCCCAAATTGTTGACTTAGCCATAACTGAACCATTTGGGAAATCCGAAATCTAACCCGTGGATTCCCATATTCCCACTGCTGCACCCGAACGGGTGGGAATTACTACGTTCCCGCGTTCAACAACGCGCTCATGCTGCTACCAATCTAATAAAAGGCTGCGACTACGCTCGCGGACTTACAACTCTCTAGTACTATCTGGCTACTAGTGAATGCTACGGCTACCCCCGCAGACTTACAACACCACTTACTACTATCTGACTGCTAGTGAATGCTACGGCTACCCCCGCAGACTTACAACACTACTACCACTATCTATGCCGAGGACATCCTGACTATCCCTAGTCCTGCTAGTGATTCCTCATCCCGATTTCTCAAACCAGCCCTCAGTCTTTGAATTCTACATCATCCTCGACATCTTATATCCTTGATATACTTAGCGCTTCGTCGAGGAATTCTCCGGCTTGGTTCCCAAACCAACCGTCTACTAATCTAGATACAAGAAGCTATTGTTGGGAAGTTTCCAACCTCCCAACTCCTGAATCCACATAATCCTGCATGCTGGCTCTGCCACTGGCTACTAATACGAAGACATCTCCTGCTAACCGTTTTCTCTGGATCCTCATTCCGACTCACTTGAGCCTTTACAAGTGGTCCTCAAATCCTGGATTCCCAACCAGCTTCTAACCATCTCCATTACATGAACCCACTGCTGCGAAAAGTTCTCGAACTCCCAATTCCGAACTTCTCAATCCATCCATCACTATGCTACTACCACTTCTTCTCAGAGGCCGCACACTCATTTTGAGTGACTCTTATCCATGTATACCTGGAGGGTTCTCCCCCACTTCGATCCTGCTTACCCCTTGCTGCTTCACATTCAAAAGAGATCCCGACCTTTACTACCATTCCAAAACTTCTACTGGGGAACCCAAGCCTGCCAGGTAGGAATTTGACCATTCCATCCAAACCACTATCCACTCCGAACTAGCGAAACGAACCAGATCTCTCCCTACCATGCTACAGTTACTGCATCCTCCGAAACTTCTCCATATGAGCACATCCCCTAACTACCAACCAATTATCCGAGGTATGCAAATGGCATATGACATAATCACAAGCAAGCCACTCCATAACACAACACTTATACCACAATTGATGTAGAAACCATAACAATATAATCATAACATAAGCTAACAAAAACAAAGTTACATACCTCCATTACTCAGTCCTACTCGAATCCCTGCTGAAATCTACCGGAGAAACTCGGCTCCGAGCCGTAGGCACCCTTGCCCGGCCTTGACAACCACTGACGGTACTTGAAGTTCCAAGGGCAGGAGCTGGCGCCTGCCCTGCTGAATACAAACTCGGACAGTGGGCCTTCTTGTGGCCCCTCTGACTGCAATGGAAACACAATGGATCAAGTCCCTGGGCGATGGTAACAACACAGTCTCTGCTAAAATGACCAATCTGGCTGCACTTGAAACACCCAGCATCGCCACCACTTCTACACGTACACACACCTATGTGCGTCCTTCCGCACTTCCCGCGTCGACTGCAGCTCTGATAGTTCCTCGTCCTCAAATCTGAACTCTTGGGCCTCTTACTCGAACCTGTGGCAACCTGAGTCTCATCCATTTACCTCTTCCCTTCCGACTCCCTGCCCGACTCTCGCTCCTGCGTTACCCTAACGGCAACGTTTGCTGACTGAACAACAGATGTCTGATCCTAAAGCCTCGCTATCAATCTATCAGTGATCCTCACGACCATGTCTGGCAGACCCTCGCGAATGGCTCGCGAAACTTCCTCAACTATCGAATCAAGCAATGGTTTCTCTTGGAGACAGAATGCCCCACACACCCCTGCCCCTTGATAGCAGAAACTAGAAATGGGATCTCCCTCCCTGATGGATCCCTGAACTCCATAAGATTCGGGACCTAGACGATCCCCAATCTGTCCTGAAACTAACCCGGCCCTAAAGGTCTCAAGATGACTGTCCATGAGCTCCACAATAGCCTCTCTAACTGAACCGAAAATCACTGGAGTCTGATCGATGATGTTACGCATAATCTCTGCGGAAATGAAATCCCTCATCTGATCATCAAGTTGCCCGGCTCTAAAGCCCGAGCCAGACCCCTCCCCTGCACCTGAACTGCCAACTGATATCTCGCGTAACGTCACCATGCTGAAAATATAACAATCCCTGATCAATTACATACTATTGCTGAGGGATTTGTCACATACTCTACTAGTTCCTTGGTTTCGCCTCGGCCCCTCTTGAATCGAGTACGGATCCTCTGCTTTCAGCAATATGGGCCCCTACTACCTTCCACATCTATCTGTACTTTCCTCAAGAGTTACCTCAACTCCACCAAGTCCCCTTTACTCTTCTACTGATCTCTGCTACTCTCATCCTAGGCTTGCCCTAGGGAACCTCTGACTCTACCCAAACAGTCCTCAGCTACTGAAGGCCTCCTTGTAATGCCAATTAGCCACCACCTGAATACCATCACATGTGATGAGTCTTGGATAATCCTTCGTGTAAAAGTCTCGTCCCAACAACGGTTAGACTCAGACAAGAGCTGCGTAGTATGGCCAAATTTGGCACTCTTAGATTATCCAACCCTAATCACATGTGATGTGACGTATTCACCTAATGGCTAACTCCCATCACTCAGAGTCCCACGAAGCACAAAGCAAGCAGCATTCGGATAAAGGAAACATACTCAGGCAAAACAATTCTCATAACAAGAAACTACACTAGCATACAATGCTAAGCTCATGCTATCAGGCATAACCTACACAGGCTATCCTACTACTGTCTACTCAATACTAGCATGTAATTCTTATCAAGCTGAAACACATAAAACAGGCACATAAGGCGTCATCCTAGATCCTTAATCTTATTCTAGCATGCTGTTCTACTGAAGCTGAAACTGAAACTGAAACTGAAGTGAAGCTGAAGTTGATAATGATAATCATAACATAACTTCTATGGGTAAATTGGGAGTACTTACTTGAGCTCGGCTGATTGCATGCACCACACCCTTCTTTCTTTTCAAAACTCTTTTTGCTTTTTCTAAAAATTGTTTTCTTTTCTCAAAATTCTTTTGTAACTACGATTTTTCTTTTGAAAACTATATACCACTTCCTTAGCTTGAGTTCAGACACACCCAGGAGCGTGCCTGAATCCCTCAAACCAAGGCTCTGATACAACTTGAAACGACCCAAAAATCACGACTAAAAATTTCTTTAAAAACATTACTAGAATCATATTTATAAAAACTGTATCATAAGTCATAACATAAATTCTCGAGTATTAATTCAAAACATAATATCATTATCAGAGTCAAACATTCCCAGGCTAACTGACTATGGTGTGTGCACTGCAATCTCCCCGAGCTCCTCTTTTGAAAACTGAGTACCTGAAACCAAAACTGAAAACCATAAGCACGAAGCTTAGTGAGCTCCCCCAATCTATCACATACCATGCAACAACATATAAAGCACATACTGGGCCTTGCCCACTGCATCAGACCAATGTCCGGACTAACTGGGGCCTTGCCCCCTACATCGGACCGAAGTCCAGAAACTGACTGGGACCTTGTCCCCTGCATCGGACCGACGTCCGGACTAACTAGGGCCTTGCCCCCTGCATCGGACCGAAGTCCGGAACTGACTGGGACCTTGTCCCCTGCATCTAACCGAAGTCCGAGCTAACTGGGTCCTTGCCCCTACATCGGACCGAAGTCCGGAAGCTGACTGAATCATAGCATAGCATAACATATCAACTAGCATGAACACATATACTGCATACTACATCGGGCCGTAGCCCGGAACACATAACACATAACACATAACACATAACACATAAATCCTGTCTGAGCCACGAAGTCATCAAACATACTAACTACTGCATCGGACCGAAGTCCGGAAACTACTGCTAACTGAACGGGCCGGCATTGTGGCCTTAGACCCGTCCCTACTGGAAGGAAACTCACCTGATGCTGCTGAACTGCTGCTACTAATCCTTTTGACTGCTAACTGACCTCTGACTTCGACTGCTGCTCCACTAGCTCCTCAAGCTACCAATATCAATATAACACTTAGTCCAACTGACCTCCAAAGGTCACTAGGTCAATTCTGGTCAAGGTCAAAATCCTGGTCAAAGTCAACCTTCTGGGTCAACACTACTCGCCGAGTCTATCTACTGACTCGCCGAGTTCATATGCTCTGGGTATTTCTTATTCGCGACTCGACTCGCCGAGTCAATCCATGACTCGCCGAGTCCAACTAGGTCCAAGTCCTGTCCTGTCCAACTCGCTGAGTCACCACTCGACTCACTGATTCGAGCTCCAACTCGAAGGGTTTAGGGTTTCGCGATCTGACTCGCCGAGTCCAAGAACAGACCCGCCGAGTCCTAGACAATCTTCAACCAACTCGTCGAGTTGCTCCTCCAACTCGCCGAGGCCATGCCTAACTTCATCCGACTCGACGAAGTGTTCATCCTACTCGTCGAGTTCCTCCTCATCTTCAAGCTACTCGCCGAGTCCACTCGAAGGACTCGCCGAGTCTATCCAGTCCTCACTTCATGCAGTGGCTTTTTGAGCCAAACAGAGTTTCCAACTCATAGATTCATACTTCTAGGGACTATCCCCCATGTAAAGTGGCAAACTTTACGTGTAGATTAAGAGATCTATGCTCAAAACATACTAAATTAGGGTTTATGGCAACCATGCTTCTTCAACATACCAAGGGCTGATACTTTAGGGGATTCAAGACCAAAACCAACATGGATCTGAGGTAGCAACCTCAAATCTGAACCTCCAACTCGAATTGGTTACATAACAAACCAACAATGACCAAAACTCACACATAAGAATAGATCTAGATGCAAAGGGAGTCCAAGCAACAGCTTATTACCTCCAATTGTTCTGAAATGACTCCGCAATCCCAGATCTACAGTCCCTTCTTGCACCTCCAAGGTCTTTCTTCCTCCTCCAAGCTTTAGTGCATTCTTCAAGGCAAGATCTAGCTCAAAAACGGATATGGCGGCTAGGGTATGGTGTTCTGGGGTAGAGAGGCAGTAAAGGAACCCTAGGAAGGAGAATGAGATGCTTATATAGGCTCCAAGTCCCGAATTTCGGGTTTTCCTCGTTCAGACCCAACTCGTCGAGTCGGTCGCTTTCACCACAACCCGGATCCCGCTCGAACTCGCCGAGTATCCCCTAAACTTGAGGTTTTCTTTCTTTTCTTGGCTTTCCAAACTTTGGGGTGTTACATATAGTTATGGACATAGACATTAATCCAACAGTCTCCCACTTGGATAAGTCTAAAACTATTATTGCGTATGACTTCAGGAACCAACTGGCAATCGTAGCTCTCAAAAGCTTCTGTCGAACTCTGACCTTGTAGATGAACTCTGACCTTGTCAATGACTTGTCCATTAGATAAGGGATCATATGATCCTCTGTTCTCATGATATCAGTCAAACAAATACATGGAACAATGTCGTACTTATTGTCCAGCAGTTTGTTTCCCGATTTTCGATTTGTTTGACAAAGAACTTAATCGAACACATCAATTCAGTTCTGACCGGCCGGTACATAGGTCACAACAAAATCATCGAGGGGCCCAGATATCACTTCTATTTCTAGAAGGAACAGATAAACTTCGACTCATATGCTTGTTCTACTACTTGTTGAATTGTACACAAAGGCACGTTTTATAACATCAAGTTACTGATGCGTTTATGTGCAATCAATGCATAACCAACTCATAGGTAACAACTCATATCTGTAGGTTTGAAGATTTATATGATATTACCGTCTCACGATCACTTGAGATAAATTCCATGAAGTGATACAAGTGAGCGTGGGTTTATTCCAATACTCATAACTTATGAGCACTCATGAATGTTGTAGCAACCATTGCCATGACTAAACCCATTTAGCCATCTACAAACCCGATTCATGACAGTCTTGATTCATACTTACTTCCAACATATGAACGAATGTGGAGTGTTTAAATAACTTAGTCATTCAGAAAGAATAACCAAGCTATTTTGGAAGTGAAAACATGCAAAGTGAAACACAATAATAATCGAATCTAATATGGTCTCAGAAACCTTTTGAATATAAATAAAACCACCTTTTATTTATCGCCATATTGATTACACATTATTCAATGTTTCAAATAATCAACTTAAGACTTGAATAAAAACAACAGTCGTCCCATGCTCCTAGCGTGTACACTTTGTTTTTCTAAACAATACTTATGCCATACCTCAAGTATGCACACTATGTTTGTCTATGATCCTTACATTGTGATGTAGATCAATTGAACATGATTCCAATGATACTAATTTCACAATCCCAAATCCTTATTGTAAATGCAAGAATTCCAAATTCATGTCATTTACTGAAATCTGTTAGATTCTAAACTTATATGCATTGATCCTCTTGTAATGATTATGCACGAAGTCAGAAAGACTTGACAACAACCATTACAGAGCATTCCAAAGGAGATCAGCTCCTTGGGAACATCCTTCTTGCATTAAGTTTCCTAATCTTATATAGATTGAATAACTTCCACCTATGGAGACATTTCCATAGTCCCATTTTGACTATCACTTCCGAACAAGAGTTGCCTCCTTACAGATAATGTCAATATGGTCCTTCCAGAATTATCACTATACTTCCAATTGTCCTTGAGCAACCAATCTTTGGTAAACCTTAGATTGTCCTCAACAATTGTTTAATCACTTTAGTCATATCCAGTTCTAGACTTTTCCCTTCTAAATGTCTTAAGCATTTGGAAAAATTTAGAAAGGATGAATATTATAGCACATGCAATCGACCCTATATCCGAAGCATATGGGACACGATTCATGATGTTTGACATAAAGACATGATACTAGACCAGTCTATTGCTACAATATTTTTTATTTGCCATGTTTTCAAAATTTAAGTATGAAGAGGGATGCCGTAATCATAATCGAATTTTGAAAATGCAATATATATAGAATTTCTTCAAGTTGAACCATTCCAACACAAAATTCATATATATTCTTGACTAAAGGTGATTAAAATCTCAATCTAAGCTTTAGAATTGAAATGAAGTATAATTTCCTCTCCCTTAATTATAGCAAAACAACTTTTCAACCCCTACAACTTCACAGATTGAAACTTTGTTTTCTATAATTAACATTGCTAGCTTGCAATACTAATCATAATAATCATGCTCCCACTAACATGATGATTATCAACATAACACTTATGCTCCCACTAGCTCTGACATATTTTCAGAAATCTGCTGGACTTCTGAAATTTAGATTCATACATCCTTTCTTAGATAGCTCACATGTGTGTCTAAGCAATTTTTAGAACTATGAAAAGGGATGTCGTAATCATAGTCTCAATTGCTTAGGCATTTACCATTTCTCACAATTCCATGTTAGTGTGCCGGTCAACCACACGCGCTCCACTAACAACTTTTGAAAATGCAAATAACACAATTGCTATCTACGTAAAATCTACTTAGTGAAAGCGTTTCCTCACCATCATTTTCAAGAATCAGAGAGAAACCTTATGACACTTAGATTTTATAGTGATGAGTTCCTATCCATGTGAATTTGTCAAAACCATAATCACAAGATAAGGTTAGTGATAAATTCAGCCTTACATGGATTAAACTTATTCAATCTTACTTTGTTGTCACCTTGGTAGCACAAGGCCCACCAATGCTTCCAAGTTGAACTCTGATAAATCACATGAAAATTCAACTTATTTGAAGTAGGTACATAGATAAGAATTATGTTAACACGATAGGTTGCAAACCTTAAGTCGCGTGCTAGTGATAAATTACAGGTTTCACTCTTGATTAAATCTTGAAACTCTTTCAGGATCTTTAAGGCTCCCACTGTCCCCTTGACATATAAGTTTTCCTAGTCAAGAACCATTCCTTCACAAAACAAATATTCAAGGGATAGTGTGGATTCTTATCAAAACTAACACTTCACACAATTGGTCTTAGTTGGTCTTTGTCTCATCCAAGACATCACAACTTACCAATCTCATATGTACAAGAGTAGAAACATTTCACACTACATTTGATAAGTGTTTTAAACCTTACTTTATGTCACTCAATGTTACAATCTTGGAGTATGACTCTAAGAATTGTTTTGGAACGAAGTATGACTCATCTCCTTGATCTTAACCAATCCAACAATTCATGACCTCTCTTCTTAGCCATAACTTGCACTAAGACATCCTTAGAGTATGAATTTGTGACATGGTTTCTAAATCATTAAGATGATCATAAAACTGATACTAAAGTACTCTCCCATCTTTTCAGATTTGAGAAACTTTTATCCTTCTGCCTAATTTGATTCTTCTTATTCGCTCTACCATACATTGGAACCTTTCCAATGTTACAGAATTATACTTAACCTTATAAGTATAATCATATTTACTAATCTTTAGTAAATCATGACAAATCAATCTTTGTGGTGGACCTTGACCAGTGCACACCCAGTGTACCTAATTCCCTAGTCCTTCAATTGACTCACATATACATGTGATCAATGAATTAGTCTTAATTTTTCAAAGATGAAAATTCTCATTCATCATACAATACAACTTTTATGATTCCAAGTTTCTGTCCAATTGAAAATTGGGTGATGAAAAACTTTCTTTATTTGGTAAATTCAGACAGTACCACAAATGAAAGAATCAAATCCACTTTCCAATATTGCTATTACTGGAAACATAAAAGCAACAATTTTCCACAGTTGCCATTGTAAGGATATTTTTTTAAAATAAATAAAATTAAAACCCTTCTTTTTTCTTTTATTTTAAAACTTTGCGGAAAAACTTATCCATAGAATCCACATGAAAACCTTGTTGTTATCTATTCACAAGCAATATATTATAACTCCTAAGAAGTAGCTCAACAATCCGATCTTCAAACTATGCGATAGAAATCCATCTACGCGATCAGATTCAGCATATTCTTTCTTTAAGTTTCTTTGATTCTTAAAACATCACCATGTGACCCAGTCACATCATGTATCAAGAATCTCAGAATAGAAACTTAGCAGAGTTAGATAGTGGACTTTACCTGAAGTAGAGTCAAACTTATCGACTTTAACATCCTTAGGTAAATTTGTTGGGTTTTGAGCAATCTAACACTTCCTAAGTGTGCATGCAACCCTAATAAACCTTGGATCTATGTTTGTCTAAATACATGCAAAATAATAATTTTCCAAGGTTTATAACCTATCTAACATGGCATGGGGAACGTTTCAACATAAAAGAGTTAGAAGAGATTACATACCTTTTGGTGTGTTGGGTTCTTAGGAGTTTGAGGGCCAAGCACCAATAGTGTGAATGCCTCAAATGGAATCACAAACACCACAAACTCTTGGAAAACTTTGAGAGAGAATATACACCTTGTATTTTCGGCCACACACATGCACACACACACTAGATCACTAGCTTTCTCTTAGGCTATCTTAGGCTCTTTTTCATGCTCCATAAGCATGCTTATATAGTATGCATGGTTAGGGGGAAACCCTAATAACCCATGTCTTTTCCTTTTCCAAGGATCCATGGGTTAAAAGCTCCATGGACTTCCACATAAGCCTAGCCCATTAACAAATGAGTATTAGCCCACACTATATAAAACAAATAGCCCATAATTTAATTAGTATTCCTTTTAATCTCTAAATTAATCCATAATTAATTTAAGACTAAAACTAATTAAATAACGTAACTTCATATTAATATATTATAACCCATAATATATTAATAAACATATGTGTATAACTCTCATAAAATTATCCATAATAGTTTGGATGAGATGCAACCCAAATGGACCATGCCGGTCGGGTCAAGTATATACCAAATAAGTTATGGACTTAGACACCTTATCCAACAGACTCCCACTTGGATAAGTCTAATAACTATATTTGCCTATAACTTCAGGAACCAACCAACAATCGTAGCTCTCGAAAACTCCCTCGAACAATGAAGACTCTGTCGAACTATGAAGCGCCATTTTAGATAAGTGATCACATAATCCTCTGTTCTTATGATATCAGCCGGACAAACACATGGAACTATGTCTTGCTTATTGTCTAGCAGTTGTTTCTCGATTATCCGATTTGTTTGATGAAGAACTTCACTGAACACATCGGTTTAGTTCTGACTAGGCCTGGTACATGGGTCAACACAAAATCATCGAGGGGCCCAGATATCGCTTCTATTTCTAGAAGGAACAGATAAACTTCGACTGATATGCTTGTTCTACTACTTATTGAATTGTACACAAAGGCACGTTTTATAACATCAAGTTACTGATGCGTTTACGTGCAATCAATGCACAACCAACTCATAGGTAACAACTCATATCTCTAGGTTTAAAGATTTATATGATGTTATCGTCTCACGATCACTCGAGATAAATTCCATGAAGTGATACAAGTGAGCGTGGGTTTATACTAATACTCATAACTTATGAGTACTCATGAATGTTGCAGCAACCATTGCCATGTCTAAACACCTTTAAGGCATCTACAAACCCAATTCATGACAATCTTGATTCATACCTACTTCCAACGTATGATCGATTGTGGAGGTTTGAATAAATTAATTATTCTGGAAGTCAAAACATGCAAAACTGAAACAATAGTAAATAATTGACAATGATAGTAACACTTTACTCATAAATAAATCACAAATTTTATTCATCATCAAACGTCGATTACATTTTACAAGTTTCAGGAAAACTATCTAATCTGTAAAACTAATATCGTCCCTCAGACCGATGCGTCTCGCATGCTGAAAATGCTTAACCCTTGTCAGTCCCTTCGTAAGGGGATCTGCAGGATTCTCATCCGACGATATCCTCCTTGTCACAAGGAGTCCTTCTTCAATCTTGTGTCTTATGAAGTGATATTTTCTGTCAATGTGTCAGGATCTGCCATGATCTCTTGGTTCCTTGGCTAAGGTAACCACACCATTGTTGTCACAGAAAATCTCTATAGGTTCCTTAATAGCTGGTACAACTCCAAGGTCTCCGATGAAGTTCTTTAGCCATATCGCCTCCTTCGCTGCTTCACTCGCTGCTATATACTCTGATTCACAAGTCGAATCAGCCACCGTCTCCTGCTTGGAACTCTTCCAAGAAATTTCCCCTCCATTTAAGGTAAAGATCCAGCCCGACTGAGAGCGGAAATTATCCCTATCAGTCTGAAAACCAGCATCACTATACCCTAATATTCTCAAGTCATCACTGCCACCTAGGGTAAGGACCCAATACTTAGTCCTCCGCAGGTACTTAAGAATGTTCTTTACCGCAGTCCAATGAGCCTTGCCAGGGTTCCCTTAAAACCTGCTGACCATGCTCAAAGAAAATGCCACATCAGGACGGGTACAAGTCATAGCATACATGATCGAGCCAACTGCGGAAACATATGGTAATTGGCTCATCTTAGCTAACTCTGCCTCTGTACTCGGACTCTGAGTCTTACTCAGTTTGGTATTGCTTTGGATCGGTAAATCTCCTTTCTTGGAATTCTCCATGTTGAACCTTTTCAACACCTTATCCAAGTAGATACTCTGACTAAGTCCAATTAGTCTTCTACTCCTTTCTCTTAATATCCTTATCCCTAGGATATAGGTAGCCTCTCCTAGGTCCTTCATAGCAAAGCACTTCCCAAGCCAGGACTTAACCTCCTGCAAGGTTGGGATGTCATTTCCTATGAGTAGTATGTCATCCACATACAGTACCAAGAAGCTAACTATACTCCCACTAGCTCTGACATACACGCAAGACTCATCTTCGCTTCTCAAGAAGCCAAACTCTTTTACCTTCTCATCAAAACAAAGATTCCAGCTACGAGATGCTTGTTTTAATCCATAAATGGATTTCTCAAGCTTGCATACTCTATTAGGGTACTCTGCATTGACAAAACCCTCTGGCTGATTCATGTACACATCCTCAGCCAACTTTCCATTAAGGAAAGCGGTTTTGACATCCATTTTCCATATTTCGTAATCATGAAATGCTGCAATGGCTAACATAACCCTAATAGACTTAATCTTGGCTACCGGCGAGAAGGTTTCATCATAATCAATACCTTGAGTTTGAGTAAAACCCTTCGCAACCAGTCGAGCCTTATAAGCATGCACTTTTCCTTCCATGTCGGTCTTCTTTTTGAAGATCCATTTGCACCCGACTGTTTTACGGCCCGGTACATTGTCAACCGAGTTCCAAACTTGATTGTCATACATGGACTGCATCTCGCTGTCCATAGCCTCCTTCCATTTAGCAGACTCCGGGCCTACCATGGCTTCCTTAACACTGCTAGGTTCATCCAAATTTACTAGTGTACTATCACTAATAAACGTATCACCTTCCGTAGTAATATGAAAACCATAATAAAACGAAGGTGTGTTCCTAACCCGTGTGGAACGTCTCGGAGGTACAGACTCGTCAGCTGGATCAACAGGAGTTTCCTCCTCAGGTTGATTGCTAGTGTCTGAGGTTCCTTCACCAATTGATTCTTGAATTTCTTCAAGATCAATCTGCCTCCCACTGTCTCCTTGGCTTATAAATTCTTTCTCGCGAAAGATCCCTCTTCGTGCTACAAAGACCACATTCTCACTGGGTCTGTAGAAAAGGTAACCGAAGGATTTCTGTGGGTAGCCGATGAAAATACACCTTTCACTTCGGGGTTCAAGCTTATCATGAGTTTCACGCCTCACGAAGGCTTCGCAACCCCAAACTTTGATGTGGTCCAAATTGGGAACCTTCCCAGTCCACATCTCATGAGGTGTTTTGGTAACCTTCTTTGTAGGGACTAGATTAAGGATATGGGCGGCAGTCTCTAAGGCATACCCCCAAAAAGAGATTGGTAACGAAACTTGACTCATCATAGAGCGAACCATGTCCAACAAGGTACGATTACGCCTCTCAGCTACACCATTCAGCTGTGGTGTCCTGGGAGGAGTCAATTGTGAGACAATCCCACACTCCTTAAGATAGTCAAGGAACTCAGTACTAAGATACTCACCACCTCGATCGGATCGAAGCATCTTAATGTTCCTGCCCAATTGATTTTCTACTTCCTGCTTAAATTCCTTAAACCTTTCAAAGGTTTCGGACTTGTGTTTGATTAAGTAGACATACCCATATCTACTAAAATCATCAATGAAAGTCACATAATACCGATTAGCGTCCCTTGTGGCGGTTTTGAATGGCCCACATACATCAGTATGTATTAGGTCCAACAAACCTTCACCCCTCTCACAAGTTCCAGTGAAGGGTGATTTTGTCATTTTTCCAAGTAGACAAGATTCACAACTATCATCTGATTTAAGGTCAAATGATTCCAAGACTCCACTCTTTTGGAGTTGGCCTATGCGTTTCTTGTTTACATGTCCAAGACGACAATGCCACAATGATGCTTTATCTAGGCTAGTAGAAGAATCAATATACAACACATTATTTCCTAAGTTGTCTACAATCGACACAGTTTCATACACGCCATCACAAGGTAATGCTTTAAAATAAAACACATTATTAAAGAAAGCATTAATACCACCACATTCATTATCAAACGAAAAGGTAAAACCTTGTTTGTACAAAGCATGAAAAGAAATAATATTCCTCGCCATTTCAGACGAGTATACACATTTATTCAAATCTAATTTTAACCCATTATTAAGCAACAAAGTATAAACTCCAATCTTGGAAACAGGTGAAGCCTTCCTATTCCCCATGATTAAGTTTATCTTCCCGTGCTCCACATCCTCACTTCTTCTTAGGCCCTGCAAATCAGAACAGATGTGAATACCACATCCTGTATCAAGCACCCAAGAGTTAGAATATGTTGAGTAATTAGACAATATAGTGTAAATACCTGCATAGGTGGGTTTCACTTTCCCATCCTTTAGATCCTGCAAGTACTTAGGGCAGTTTCGCTTCCAGTGTGCCTTTTCATGGCAATAAAAGCATTCAGCATCCTTGGGAATGGCAGAAGGAGTGACAGAACCGTTCTTAGTCTTTGATGAGGAGCCTTCAAGAGACTTTCCCTTGGTACCCTTCGAAGGGTGCTTCCTCTTTTTCCCTTTGCCTTGCCCAATAGCTAAAACAGGGGTAGAAGTTAGAGTAGGAGTAGTAGAGGTAACAACCGCTTTACCCTTAAGACCAGTTTCAGCGGTCTTCAAGAGTCCTTGAAGCTTGCTGAGGGTAACTTCCTCCTTGTTCATATGATATGTCATTCGAAAATGATCATAACAAGAAGGTAAGGAGTGCAAAATGATGTCAATTGCTAACTCCTCGGGAATGTTAACATTCAGCTTCAGCAAACGGTCCACATACCTTTGCATCTTTTGCATGTGGCTCGTGACGGATTCACCGTCCTTCATGCGGGTAGTTATTATGGAGGAGATTATTTCATACCGCTCCTGACGAGCACTCTGATGGTACCTTTCCATCAGGTCTTGGTGCATCTCAAAAGGGTAGAAATCTTCATACGACTTTTGGAGCTCGGCTGTCATCGTGGCCATCATGATACATGCCACCTTAGTAGCATCTCTCTCATGAGTCCTGAATTCAGCGATCTCCTCAGGAGTAGCAGTAGACTCATCAAGTTCTTTTAACTCCTTATCGAGGACATATTCCTTGTCCTCGTAACGAGTAACCATCCTGATGTTCCTAATCCAATCCATGAAGTTGGAACCATCAAAGATGACCCTCCCACAAAGATTCATGAGAGAGAAAGAACCAGTTGGGTTAGAGCCTGAAGCATTAGTGTTGGAAGACATCTGAAAGAAGAAAGTAAGTTTAGATTAGATATTTAGGATCCTTAATAAGACACCCAAATGTAATATTAA
The DNA here is from genome assembly GCF_052625555.1 of Lactuca saligna. Taxonomy (NCBI): domain Eukaryota; kingdom Viridiplantae; phylum Streptophyta; class Magnoliopsida; order Asterales; family Asteraceae; genus Lactuca; species Lactuca saligna. The sequence goes on along the minus strand of NC_136417.1, from coordinate 177,702,282 downwards.
GGCTAGGATCCAATCACAATATATTACACTTAGAAGAGGGATGCCGTAATCTAAGTAATAATATATTTGAAAGGTAGGTGAATGACGATTCACCAATTTCCACCATGAAAACGAAATGATTTATTAGGTTTAATTGGATTTGAAATTCCTAGATTCTTTTGAGATTCATTGAACTTTTCAATGGCATGTTTCAATCTCGATTGTGCCCTTCAAGTTTTGTGACTGGGATGCCGAGGATCACAAAACAAGGTGTGAATAACCATGCTAACTCACTTGGTACTCCTAATATTATCACCTAATCAATGTGCCGGTTAACCACACACGCTCCATTGATCTATGACAACATTAAGTTACCCTTCGTGATCCTTACTAGTCTAATTAGTGTGCCGGTTAACCACACACGCTCCACTAACGACTTGGTAAGGTACAAAGTGTGAATTCCATGGATTAGCACCATGTTCACATTTTCCTAAAATAACTAAGATTGGGAATTAAAAGAGTTTAGTTATTTTATAATATTCATTATACTTTTAATGAGGATTTAAAGTCATTGTTCTACCCGTTCGGCTAACGACCTCCACCGATCAAGCAAGCGGTGGGTGAGAGTATACACCCATTAAGTCGCCATTTTATAGGCAACAACCTTATACCCACCTTATAGACCGGTTTCGTGAATGAGGCCTACTAACGGTAAAACGACTTATTCTTATACATATATATAATAATTAACCATTAATGTTATAAATAGTATAAGGGTTGAATTTTAACTATTAAAACTCTAAGGTTTGGAATTAAAGTTTATTAAAGTGTGTGAAACTTTACAAATTCCAAAACTTGAGGGCAAGTTTTGTAACTTTGCAAAACTCTTCATTTCATAACTTATGAATTAAAGGTTCATAAAAATGAAGACTCTTAATTTTCATGTAACTTATGTGTTTTAAGTGTGTGTTAAATGAAAGTGACCTTTGGTAATCCATAACTTGAGGACAAATTATGGACTCCATTAAAACACATAAATGATCAAGAATTAATTCTAAACAATTCAGCAAATAATTCCTATCATTTTCTAAATTCATAAGAACATGAACATGTTCATCAAAATTCAAGAAATATATGAACACATAAAATCATGGAATTTTGATATATGCTATTGTAAATGGATTAGAACAACCATTACACCAACTAAAATAAGTTTTATAACACCAAAACAATTTAGGGTAATGTTTCTAGTCCATTTCCAGCAGCAAAAGTCGAGATTTTGCATTCTTTCGATCCTACTCGCCGAGTGCACGAACGGACTCATCGAGTAGGTTGAAGTTTGCCTTGGACTCGGCGAGTCCCCCCAATGGTCTCGGCGAGTCGACCATGCAAACAGCAACGATTTCGACTTTTTTCAATATTTTGCATCAAGTATCAAACAAGCAAGCCTAGGCTCTGATACCACTGTTGGGTTTTGAGCAATCTAACACTTCCTAAGTGTGCATGCAACCCTAATAAACCTTGGATCTATGTTTGTCTAAATACATGCAAAATAATAATTTTCCAAGGTTTATAACCTATCTAACATGGCATGGGGAACGTTTCAACATAAAAGAGTTAGAAGAGATTACATACCTTTTGGTGTGTTGGGTTCTTAGGAGTTTGAGGGCCAAGCACCAATAGTGTGAATGCCTCAAATGGAATCACAAACACCACAAACTCTTGGAAAACTTTGAGAGAGAATATACACCTTGTATTTTCGGCCACACACATGCACACACACACTAGATCACTAGCTTTCTCTTAGGCTATCTTAGGCTCTTTTTCATGCTCCATAAGCATGCTTATATAGTATGCATGGTTAGGGTGAAACCCTAATAACCCATGTCTTTTCCTTTTCCAAGGATCCATGGGTTAAAAGCTCCATGGACTTCCACATAAGCCTAGCCCATTAACAAATGAGTATTAGCCCACACTATATAAAACAAATAGCCCATAATTTAATTAGTATTCCTTTTAATCTCTAAATTAATCCATAATTAATTTAAGACTAAAACTAATTAAATAACGTAACTTCATATTAATATATTATAACCCATAATATATTAATAAACATATGTGTATAACTCTCATAAAATTATCCATAATAGTTTGGATGAGATGCAACCCAAATGGACCATGCCGGTCGGGTCAAGTATATACCAAATAAGTTATGGACTTAGACACCTTATCCAACAAAATTATGGCAGCTTTGCAACCAATGCCCCTTTCTTTGACAATATAAACATATGGACCCTTTGATAATGGTACATGGGACTATCACAGACTTAGTTTTTCTCTTTACGATTTGGTCAACCGAGTTGACTATGGCCGGTCCCTTTCCATTGGGAAGAGAATGCTTTTCTGGATTTCCTGTGTCATTATTGTCAATGTCCATCAAGTTTTGAGGAAGTTGATCTTAACAAATAGATAAAATCATTAAGGGTCTTGTCATAGTCTTTTTCATAGGTGTTCCAAAAGAACTCACTATGTGACTTAGAAAGTGATTGAACCACCAACTTTCTCAAGACTTTGACACCCAACTCTCCCGGCTTGTCAATATGTGACTACATCTCCAAGATGTAACCACACCAAGACCTTTACTTGCCAATAGGGCTCGAGTGACTTTAAACTTTTCAAGAACTTGTGGGTGAGGGAGAATAATTGGAGGAGATAGAGGAAGTGAAGCATGATGTTGAGGAACATCATCTTCAAGAGATTTGGGAAGATCATAAATGTCTAAACCAGACATGTTTTGGGAGATATTCAAGATAGTTGATTTAAAGTCCTTAATATGACACCCAATATGAAATATTAAGGCTAGGACCCAACACAATATTTTATAATTTGGAAGAGGGATGCCGTAATCCAAGCTATAAAATATTTGAAGGTAGGCGAATGATGATTCACCAATTTCCACCATGAAAAACGAAATAATTTATTAGGTTTTAATTGGATTTGAAATTCCTAGATCTTTTGAGATTCATTGAACTTTTCAATGGCATGTTTCAATCTCGAGTGTGCCCTCTCAAATTTTGTGACTGGGATGCCGAGGATCACAAAACAAGGTGTGAATAACCATACCAATTCACTTGGTACCCTTAATATTATCACCTAATCAATGTGCCGGTTAACCACACACGCTCCATTGATCTATGACAAACATTAAGTCACCCTTCGTGATCCTTACTAGTCCAAGTTAGTGTGCCGGTTAACCACACACGCTCCACCAACGACTTGGTAAGGTACAAAGTGTGAATTCCATGGGCTAGCACCAAATTCACATTTTTCCTAAAGTAACTAAGATTGCGAATTATTAAGATTTTAGTTACTTTAGTATTTATCATTAATACTTTTAATGAAGGGGAAATTTAAAGTCATTGTCCTACCCGTTCGGCTAACGACCTCCACCGATCAAGCAAGCGGTGGGTGAGAGTATACACCCATTAAGTCGCCATTTTATAGGCAACAACCTTATACCCACCTTATAGACCGGTTTCGTGAATGAGGCCTACTAACGGTAAAACGACTTGTTCTTATACATATATATATATATATATATATATATATATATATATATATATATATATATATATATATATAATTAACCATTAATTTTATAAATAGTATAAGTGTTTAATTTTAACTCTTTAGAATTATAAGGGCTAACTTGGAATTAAAGTATTAATAAGTGAAAACTTTTCAAATTCCAAAACTTGAGGGCAAGTTTTGAAACTATTCAAAACTAATTAATTCCATAACTTATGTGTTTAAAGTAGTTTTAATCCAAAAAACTCTTCAAGTTCCATAACTTATGGAAGACTTTAAACTAATAAAAGAATTAACTTTTCATTATTTTTATAACTTATGGAATTAATTAAGGTTACACTTTTACTCTTTAATGAAGTGACTCTTGAACTTCCATAACTTGAGGACAAGTTATGGAGTCATAAAGAAAAAATTCAATGACACAAGACTCTTCATTTTGTAACCATTGCCAACTTTTATGAGTTTTATGAGTCTTTAATGTGACTCTTCATGTAACTTGAGGACAAGTTACACAAACACATTTTATACTCAACTCTTAGATTAAAATGGATTGAAAACAACTATTTCAATTAACTTTACTATTAATCTAAGCAACTCATAAGAACAAGATAATTCAAATCAAACTTCTTCATGTAATTAGTCTAAACCTTAAACTAATACAAAACATGAATCTATTGACAATTATCTTTAAAAATGGATTAGCATGAACATTACCACATTAAAAACAAGTTTATAAGTTCAAAAACAACTTAGGGTAATGTTCCTAGTCCATTTCTAGCCAAAAACCTAGAAAATGTGTTGTGTGGGGTCAAACTCGTCGAGTGCATGAACCGACTCGGCGATTTGGATCGTTTTGATCAATTTTTAGGCATGGACTCGCCGAGTCTGATGATCAAACATCAACACTTTCGATTTTTTAAGCAGTTTTGCAGGTATAACAAGAAAACAAGCCTAGGCTCTGATACCACTGTTGGGTTTTGAGCATTCTAACACTCCTAAGTGTACATGCAACCCTAAATACCTTGGATCTATGTTTTCTCTATTATACATGCAAATAAGAACATCCAAGGTATTATCCTAATCTAGCATACAAAACATGAATGTAACAAGATAGAATACATACCTATTTGATGTAGAAAGTCTTCATTAAGCTTGAGTGCCTATCCCCAATAGTGTGGAAGCCTCAAATGGAATCACAATCATCAAAACACTTAGAATAACTTGAGAGAGTTCTACACTTCATGAAATCGGCTAGCCCTCTTCTTCACTTTCTAGTGTGATTCTAATGGCCGATTTTTGTCAAGAATAAGATCTTTATATAGTGTTACAATTAGGGTAAATCCTTAATTGTCCTGGCTTTCCATTTCCTTGGATCCATGGGTTAAAATACACCACGGAGCATCCATGGACCATCCTATGGGTTTAGCCCAACTTGATTATCCATGGAGCATTAGCCCACTATATAAGTATGGATCATTTACACAATCAACCCATATATTTAATTAGTCTTCTTTTGATCATTTAATTAATCTATGATTAATTCTTGGTCAATACTAATTAAATAATCTTATTATTCTTATTATTAATATACTAGAACTTATAATATATTAATAACCATAAGTGTCTTATTTCTCTCATTATAGTCTATCCAAGTGCATGATGGTATGCAACCCAAATGGACCATGCCGGGTCGGGTCAAGTCTTACCAATTATAGTTATGGACTTAGACATTAATCCAACACTGGCTTGGGAAGTGTTTTGCTATGAAGGACCTTGGTGAAGCTGCCTATATTTTAGGGATAAGGATCTTGAGAGATCAGAGTAAAAGACTAATTGGACTTAGTCAGAGTACCTACTTGGATAAGGTGCTGAAAGGATTCAGCATGCAGGACTCCAAGAAAGGAGAGTTACCCATCCAGAGTAACGCCAAATTGAGTAAGACACAAAGCCCTAGCACTGAGGCTGAGATAGCAGAAATGAGTCGAATACCTTATGCTTCGGCTGTAGGATCGATCATGTATGCTATGACGTGTTGTGACAACTGCCAATTCAGGTCATTCTTGGACTCATGCATCTTTATAAAAACCATTCATGCACAACATGCCATGACCTAGTAGTATAGATTAGGTCAATAATCTTGCATAAACTAGGATCCAACTAAGGTCTAGGACTAATATACTTGATACTTACAATTCTAGTAAGTTGCTTAGCTACAATAGGAAATGCCAATACTATAATTAGAATAAAGCTTCAAGCTTTGTTATAATTGAAATAGGGTATAAAACTCTAAAAATAAATTAAAACATTCTAATTATACTTCAACATGTTGTTGAATATCAAACAATATTCCAAAAACCCTAAAGATCCAAAAATCCAAAGTTATAAATTATAAGGCTTAAAAACTTTATAAAATTTGGCTATAAACTTCCTAATATCAAATTTTTATTAATCAAATTATGGATTATACCAATGAACTAGAAATATAAATTACAAGTATTAATCATAAATTATTTGTTGAAAACAAGATTTTTAAATAAATCAAATTGCTTAATAAACATTTTATAAAAATGAATGTTTTTATAAAGATTTAGGAGGGAATTTTATAAAGTTTAAAATTTAGGAGAGAGGAGGCCAAAATGCATGCAAAAACCGGCCATCACCTCTCCCCATGCCCTCTCTCTTCCCCAAAACACAATCATTAAGCTTAAACCCTTACTCCACCTCTTCCCTCTTCACTCTCTCACTTCACTCTCTTCACACACTTCACTCTCTTCTTCCCTCTCTCTAAACTCACGAAAATCCTCTAATTTCTCTGCAAAATTTCGAGATTGTGAAGCCCTTGAAGTGTTCTTACTTCTCTCAAGGTCAAAACCAAGGTAAACAACAACATCTTCTTCCATAGTTTCATGGTTAAACCTCTTTTTCTTCTTAGTCTTCTCTACTTTTCGGATTCTGTGCCTTTCCATGGCTAGAAATCTTTATTCTCACCTTGTGGTTTGTAGATTCTCACCATAACACAATGCATGTGTTAAAGATGGTGAAAATCCGGGATCAAACCTATGCAAGGAGTGGAAAAGATGCACATATGATCATGTGACATCAAAACATAATATTTCATGTTCATCTCCTTTTCTTTTGTGTTCATGCATGACCAAAAGCATTTAAAACATTTCTAGTACATCTTGGATGCTCATTCATTCCATTCATGTGTTAGAAATCGGGCCTTACCAAAGACATGCATGATGTTCTTGTTGAAATACCCTAATAATGCACACAAGCAAACATGCAATCTGCCAGATTACTTTGTTCGACTTTGAACAGTCATAACTCAGTCATTTCTTAACCAAATCATGATATTCTTTTTGTATTGGTTAGTTACACGAGTTAAATTTCAAACCCAACTTGTCTTACTGTACAAATATCCGATTTTTTGCAATTTTTACAAAAAGGTTGCGCATACAGCTCTTTTTCTGTGATCACTATTTTTATCTTGCTTAAACAATGGCCTTAAACCCAACCATAAATCTGAGGAAAAATACCTTAGAAACTTAACATATCTAGTGAATTATGGTTGAAATTTCGTGGCTTAAAACCCCACTGAATGGACTACAAAAATTCATGAACTTCAGCCACATCTACACTTCATGCATTATTGCATGCAACTTTTCTTAAATTGTTTGGAATCATTACCCTCATTTCTCTTCTGAATACATCCTTAACATTTTTACTTTTGAAAGCCCTTTCATGCATGAGATAATCTGGAAAATTTCAAGAGCTTTTGTTATTTCTTTGATTTATTAGAATTATTGCTAAAACCAAGGGCATAAATCATATAAAATACTTCCAGAGGTCAATAAATCCTAAATAAATTTATGGATGATCCTTATGGGGAATAATGACCCCTCATCAAATTTCAACAATTTTTGTTACTGTTTAATATGATTTCTAATTTTATTTTTTTTAGGGAATGATAAATTACAAAACCACTTTATAGGATGTGAAAATTGTATCTAACAATTTTCGCATACCTTACCTGTGATGGGTGACTCCAGAAAATAATTTCAAGATTTTCCATCATGTTTTACTATTTTTCCCAATTTTTGGTAATTATAATGGT